>NC_071991.2:142611875-143246250 GCF_028885655.2 Pongo abelii | reverse complement strand
TATACAGCCAAAATGATTGCTTCAGATATGATTTGATAAGATCATAGTTGCACTTGCTGTATACAAGCTATTGAAAGAAAATATCCCAATATAGTCAACTCCCCAAGAACATAATTGACATAGAAGCTGTCATAACTGAGCCAGCATAAAAGCAAAAAAAGACAAAGGCTAAAAAAAACTTACTACCTGCCCTCTTTCTTGCCCATGGCTACCCAAAGCCTGTAATTACTTAAAGGGAAGGAACAAAAAGCTAAAAATGTCTGTAGGGCAGGGCCTATGTGATTTAATACTGTTTATCCCTAACAGTACCTGGCACAGTCCACTGATAGTGGCAAAGAGCTACATAAATGATCACTGAGATTATATAACTCACACAATAGAGTTAAAGATATAGGGAAGAAAAATGGAAAAATAAAAACAGACAAATGAAAAACAAGAAAACTAACAGGTAGGGAAAAGGTCATTTAGTAAAAATTTAGCATGTATATAAATGTGCTACTAGGAAACGTCGTCAGTTCTCTTGAAACCATTCCTCTATAGTTATAACCTAATTACTACCAGCACTATTCCCACTGAGTTGCCTAGAATTGGTTGCTCAACAGCCCCATACACATTTATTTGGAGCAACTGTAAGATTAAGCAGAGAAATTGGTAATAAGAATCCCCACAGAAATTTTACAAACAATGAAAAATATGACTGTTGATTCCACCAACAGTGAGCAAATGGCTAAATAGTTTTAAGTTACAAAGTGAAAAAAGAATGGTAGCAAGCTATTTAGGACTTGAGCATGGATGTGTCTTTCTTTTTATTATTATTATTATACTTTAAGTTTTAGGGTACATGTGCACAGTGTGCAGGTTAGTTACATATGTATACATGTGCCATGCTGGTGTGCTGCACCCATCAACCCGTCATCCAGCATTAGGTATATCTCCCAGTGCTATCCCTCCCCCCTCCCCCAACCCCACAACAGTCCCCAGAGTGTGATGTTCCCCTTCCTGTGTCCATGTGTTCTCATTGTTCAATTCGCATCTATGAGTGAGAACATGCGGTGTTTGGTTTTTTGTCCTTGCGAAAGTTTACTGAGAATGATGATTTCCAGTTTCATCCATGTCCCTACAAAGGACATGAACTCATCATTTTTTATGGCTGCATAGTATTCCATGGTGTATATGTGCCACATTTTCTTAATTCAGTCTATCATTGTTGGACATTTGGGTTGATTCCAAGTCTTTGCTATTGTGAATAATGCCGCAATAAACATACGTGTGCATGTGTCTTTATAGCAGCATGATTTATAGTCTTTTGGGTGTTGATAAAACCACAAGAAACCAGGTGCAGTGGCTCTCCCAGCACTTTGGGAGATGGAGGCAAGAAGATCACTTGAGTCCAGGAATTTGAGACCATCTGGGCAGTATAGTGACACCACGTCTGTACAAATAATTTTAAAAATTAAGCTGAGTGTGGTAGTACACACCTTTAGTGCCAGCTACCCAGGAGGCCGAGGCAGGAGGATCACTTGAGCCCAGGATTTCAAGGCTGTAGTGAGCCATGATTGCACCACTACTCTCCAGCCTGGGTGACAAAATGAGACTTTGTCTCAAAAAAGTATTAATAGTAATAATTAATTTTTTAAAAAGCACAAGGCGATTCAGTAAAAGAAAGAAAAGCAAATTTTTTGGTAAACTGTTGGAAACTTAGGCTAGAAAAGGCAAATGCAATACATATATTTTCTTATATGTATACATGTGTGATATAATATATAAATAGTATAATTAGTATAATATGTAACTATGTACTATGAAGTATATATAACAAATATTATCTTAAGTAAGGAAAATCTATTAATTATCTCTTCTTCTTGGTTCTAACTGTTCTATCAACCTGCATTTCACACTATATACACTGAATTGTAATTTGTTCACATTTGGTCTCCTCTGGATGTATCTGAATTTCTCTAGAAAGTAAGACGTAGTCAAAGAAGTAACTACCTTTGATAGTAGTCAGTCATATGTTTCAAAATCAGCCTCTGCTCTTCAATTAATATTGAAGAGTTGCTTAAATTCCCTGAGAGTTAGCTACTCAGAGAATTTAAATTTAAATATTTGGAAATTATACTTACCTTCCTGGTTAATAAGAAAATCAAAAGGCTGCTGTCACTGGGCCTACATGTGGTAATCTCACCACAAAGCTGTCTTATTTTCTCTATTGTATGTATGCTTTTGTTAAGAAAAAAGCTTAACATGATAAATACAACATTTTCTTCTATATTAAAATGATCTTCAACGTTTATTTCAAGTGGAGCAAAGGAATGATGGAGATCTTGGTTCTTTTATTTCCAAATTATTGTTAAATACTCTGTGTACCACTTCTCGGGGGAAATCCTATGAAACAACAAGGGAAGAGGGAAAATGGGTAGGGGGTGGTAGAGGGTTGTAGGGGGTGGTAGAGAAAGAGAGAGAGAGACGATGAGAACTATAAGCTGAGGATGTGGCTGGGTGCGGTGGCTCACACCTGTAATCCCAGCACTTTGGGAGGCTGAGGCGGGTGGATCACGAGGTCAGAAGATCGAGACCATCCTGGCTAACACGGTGAAACCCCATCTCTACTAAAAATACAAAAAATTAGCTGGGCGTGGTGGCGGGTGCCTGTAGTCCCAGCTACTTGGGAGGCTGAGGCAGGAGAATGGCGTGAACCCGGGAGGCGGAGCTTGCAGTGAGCCGAGATGGTGCCACTGCAGTCCAGCCTGGGCGACAGAGCGAGACTCCGTCTCAAAAAAAAAAAAAAAAAAAAAAAAGCAAAAGAAAAAGGCCGGGCGCAGCGGCTCATGCCTGTAATCCCAGCACTTTGGCAGGCCGAGGTGGGTGGATCACGAGGTCAGGAGACAGAGACCATCCTGGCCAACACGGTGAAACCCCGTATCTACTAAACTACAAAAAATTAGCCGTGCATGATGGTGCACACCTGTAATCCCAGCTACTAGGGAGGCTGAGGCAGGGGAATCGCTGGAACCTGGAGGCGGAGGTTGCAGTGAGCCGAGATCATGCCACTGCACTCCAGCCTGGCGACAGAATAGACTCTGTCTCAAAAAAAAAAAAAAAAAAAAATGAAGATGTAGCCCTTTTTAAAAATCTAGACCACAGAGTCATGCTAGGGATTTATCTATCTTAGAATTGGGAATAAGAAGCTTAACGGGTGCCAAGGGGAAGCTTATTAACACATTGATGTTACTTTCTGACAGAAAGTAAATCTCATTTGGCTGACTTGTTTGACAAGGATTGAATTTGCAAGTTAGGTTATATGACCATCATTTCCCATAAACCAGCTGAATTCAATGATGGCTCCATGATTCTGACTGAAGTATATTTAAAACATGGAATTAGATGAAGGCATTAATTCAAATATATATTGTATTGACAAGAGTGTATTAGAATTAATTATATTTTTATCTTATTCTGATACATTTTTAGTATATCATGTTAAATATGTTGCCTCTAGTTGAGAAAGAATTTAAGGGAATAATTAATAGTCTTTTGAAAAGTCTTGGTAGAGCCTTTTATGTATAATTCCTAGACACTGAGAGTGTGATTGATCTTCATGACTAGGTAACAAATCTTTTTGAAAGTTAGGTCATTTCCAATTTCTTGCTATCAATAAAACTGAAGGAGGAAGTAATCAAGTTGTCAGCTGATATTACATTAAAAATAGGTTTTATAAGAAACCACTATGTTATTTGGTAAATAATTTGAAAAAAAGGTTTAAATAATTGAGTAACAATTCATATTACAGAGCTTCATTCATTTTTATCTCCCCATTTAAATACACAAATTTTCCCATCACTTACATGTATAATGAAGAAAACTAGGAACAGTAATCTAGCAATAAGTAATGATCACCCAGAGATGTATGAACTAACTAAATAAAAGCTTCCTTCAACTCATAAAAGATAATTTCAATTTTATATTTTACCTCTCATATTTAGTAAATATTTGTATAAGTATCAAGATTTATGTTGTTATATTTTTTATACTCATAGTAATTCAAATGTAGTGAAAACATCCTAAGACATTTTAACTTGTATAGAGCTTCAGTAAAACAAAATGTCTCAAAATGTTATTTAAAATAATATTCACATTTTTGTTGCAGTATATATCAGTGATTAAAATAATTTCAGTGATAAGATATATCAAATACTGAGTACATGAGACAAGGCAAAAAAATATAAATGTTAAATATGCTCTTGTTGCTAATTTTGTAATTTGATAAATGTGGATATTAAATTGCCATAATATTTTGATTTATTGGAGACGATTTAAAAGTTGACATAATTTTTTTAAAAGCTAAAATTTATAAAATGCCAGAACATCTTTTGCAGCTATTTACACTTTATAAAACATCATATATAATTTGCAAAGCAGTATGTAGCTTTTTAATTTTTTGAGGAAACATCCAAGCAAATATTTGAAGATTGTGACTATTTACCAAAGGCAATTCTAGATAAGTGAAGGTATTAAATGTAAAAAGCAAATCTATTATTTTGGAAACAAAACCATGAGAATATATTTATTACTTAAGAAAAGAGAAAAAAATGTTTCATATAAGTACAAAAAGAGTACATAATTAGGGAGAATAATACTCATTTGAAAATAAAAACTTATAAATTTCTGTTCAGATAAAAGGGACAAACCACAAATGAAGAGAAAATACATGCCATATGTATTACCAAGGGGGAAAAACACTCCAAATATATAAATCAATTACAAAAATTCAACAACATGGAACTGACATAGGGAATGACATGAACAATTATTTCATAGACAATGACACACAAATGACAAGCAAATATTTGACAATTTGCTTTACTGAATTTTAATAAGAAATGAAATTAAAGCACAATAAGAAATTATTTTATGATAATTATATTGGCAAAATTTAAAATTGAAAGAAATAATAAACAACAGTAACATGAATAAAGTATATAACTACACATGACATAATGGATCTCATGGTTCTTAATTGAAGAGGACAACAGCAAGTATAACTCCTCACAAATATATTGTTTATATAAAGTTAAAAGGCAAAAGAAATCTGAACATTATATTTTTTGTATTACATTCATGCATGTTTATATCATAATCAGAAACCAGAAGGAATGTCACAGGAAAACGGCATGGCAATGTTCTATTTTAAAACTCCATTGTGTAAATAAGTATTTATATTACTGTTACTCTTTCTAACATTTATATATGTCCGGCATATTATTTTACAATATTTAATAAAATATTGACTATTTTAAATCAAGTATGTAAAAATAACAAAAATAAAATTAAGATAAAATAGCATTGCTGCATACATTTAAGAAAGTCCCAAGTCAGCATTTAGTGTTAATGAAAAAAAGCAGAATGTTTCTTAGTTTATCTAGGCTGCTATATAATAAAAGCAGTAAGCTGGCTCACTTATAAACAAATTTATGTCTCACAGTTCTTGCGGCTGGAAAGTACAAGATTAAGAGGCCAGCATGGTCAAATTTTGGGGAGGGCCCTCTTCTGGGTTGCAAACTGATAGCTTCTCCCTGTGTCTTCACCTGTTGGAAGGGCAAAGCTGCTCTCTGAAGTCTCTTTCATAAAGGCATGAATTCCATTCATCAGGGCTCTTTCCTCACTATCTAAACAACTCCCAAAGGCCTCTTTTCTTAATACCACCACTTTGGGGGTCGAGATTTCATCACATAAACTTGGGGGTAGAGACAAACAGTCCAATCATAACAGGTGGTTTTTATATCTTAGCTGAAGGATGATCTCTGAAGAAGAAACATCATGTCTTGTTATCACTATATACTCATATTAAATCACAAACCTGTGCATGTAATTGAGGTTAAATGAGTATTTTTGATGTCTTCATGTTACTATTCCTCAAAGTGTGTATGGATACCTCCTAAATGTATGTAACTACTTTTTAAATGTTAAATTTGTGGCAGTGGTAGATTTAAAGCAATTTTGCTCCCTCTTTTTCTAAGTGTGAATCAAAATTGCAGAATATGCGGTATTCCTGGCTGTCTACTAGAATAAGTAGAACAAATTGATACCTTGTTTTATACAAACAAAAATGCTTTCACCCAAAGTCTGTAAAAGCCCTTAATGACAATGTGTGCTAATTATGTGCATGTAAACTCATAGATATTTCTGTGGATGATACATAAGAGGCAGCTTTTGTGACGAGTCTCCAAATTTTGAAAAGCTCCTTAGAAGTTTATTTCAAATACCTGTAATCCTCTCTAACTGATAGGGCATTGGTGAGAGATAGATCTCTTCTCTTCAAACAACTCCAACATTGATTTTGAAATAAAAGTTTCCCTATGGGATTCAGAGGTTTTAAAGTGACTCAGTATGAAGCAATAAACCTGAACTCTTAAGAATTTGTTTTATAACCTTGAGGTGTCTTAGACATACGTGCTTGTAACACTGGTTGATAGACCTTGTTGACATTGAAGCACTCACTTTATCATTTTTCTTTAGGAGGCCAAGCAGACTGGCCCTGAGAAACAAGTGTATTTGATATAATTAGATCTTTTTGTGTTTTATATTTACAAGTAAACACAAAAACAAATGCTTTAAAATTAATTGTGTCTTGATTTCCGGAGAATTCCTCTTGGCCTCATTTAACTAAGCACACTAGAAAAATAATTGTCTAAACAATTGTCAAAATTACTATTAATGTTGAATCTATGGAGGAATGTGCAACCATAAAATGTGTTTGTATGTCTGCTTAAATCTTAATATATTTATATTTAAGTCTTTAGTAGGTTATTTGTACCATACCAAAAATGAAAATAGAAAAGCATAAAAAAAAGACAAAGCAAAATGAAAAACACAAGATAGCCCTCTATCATTAACTTTATTCAATACATCTTACAAAACTATTTATTTATCAATATAATCTAGTAGTAATATTAAACAATAGAAAATTGATAAAATAGGCATATAAAAATTCCTATATGTTATATATACCAACTAATATCAGTTAAAAAGCACGATATTAAAGAGATATCTACCACAATAATAAAAAGTAATACCTAAGAAAAATTATAAAGCAATGGTCAAAACTGATATGGATAAAAAGTAGATTAAAATTAGACATATTTAATGGTAAAATATTAACTTTCTTATTTAAGTACAACTCTGGTGAAATTTTGATCTATAATAATAAAAAGATGAGTAACACCAAAAACAAAAAAAAACTCCAGAAATACAAAACATATAAAGACAATACATTTTAAAAGTACACTAAAGACAAACCATTGAGTATAAAGTAAATTGCCAAGCAATAAGAATCCTATTCATTAAGATAATGTAATTGTTTCAAACATAAGATTTTAAAAGTACCTTCACAATAATTTTTAAAATTGACAAACATATTTGTGAGAAATTGTCAAATTCAACATCACATTAAAAGATTTCAACCCCAATTTCCTCAATTATAATTATAAGCTAAGCCTATGAAAAATAGTGAAAATATATAAGACCCAAACAACAGGATTCACACAGTCTTTCTAACTGATATATATGTACAGAACTAATTTCAGCTACCATCTGTGGTAAAATGTAGGTGCCAGTAGCTGTTCTGACTGATAGAACATGTGTTACTGTTGGCTGGACCAATACAGCACTGGTTTTCAAATATTTTGCCCATTGCCTCCGAGCAATATATAGAACTCTGTATCCAATATGCAAAGATCACATATTTAATGAATACATGGATTAAAAGATCACATATAACTGGCACAAGACAGGGATGCCCTCTCTCACCACTTCTATTCAACATAGTGTTGGAAGTTCTGGCCAGGGCAATTAGGCAGGAGAAGGAAATCAAGGGTATTCAAGTAGGAAAAGAGGAAGTCAAATTCTCCCTGTTTGCAGATGACATGATAGTATATCCAGAAAACCCCATTGTCTCAGCCCAAAATCTCCTTAAGCTGATAAGCAACTTCAGCAAAGTCTCAGGATACAAAATCAATGTGCAAAAATCACAAGCATTCTTATACATCAATAACAGACAAACAGAGAGCCAAATCATGAGTGAACTCCCATTCACAATTGCTTCAAAGAGAATAAAATACCTAGGAATCCAACTTACAAGGGATGTGAAGGACCTCTTCAAGGAGAACTACAAACCACTGCTCAAGGAAATAAAAGAGGATACAAACAAATGGAAGAACATTCCATGCTCATGGGTAGGAAGAATCAATATCATGAAAATGGCCATCCTTCCCAAGGTAATTTACAGATTCAATGCCATCCCCATCAAGTTACCAATGACTTTCTTCACAGAATTGGAAAAAACTACTTTAAAGTTCATATGGAACCAAAAAAGAGCCCGCATCGCCAAGTCAATCCTAAGCCAAAAGAACAAAGCTGGAGGCATCACACTACCTGACTTCAAACTATACTACAAGGCTACAGTAACCAAAACAGCATGGTACTGGTACCAAAACAGAGATATAGATCAATGGAACAGAACAGAGCCGTCAGAAATAATGCCACATATCTACAACTATCTGATCTTTGACAAACCTGACAAGAACAAGAAATGGGGAAAGGATTCCCTATTTAATAAATGGTGCTGGGAAAACTGGCTAGCCATATGGAGAAAGCTGAAACTGGATCCCTTCCTTACACCTTATACAAAAATCAATTCAAGATGGATTAAAGACTTAAATGTTAGACCTAAAACCATAAAAACCCTAGAAGAAAACCTAGGCATTACCATTCAGGACATAGGCATGGGCAAGGACTTCATGTCTAAAACACCAAAAGCAATGGCAACAAAAGCCAAAATTGACAAATGGGATCTAATTAAACTAAAGAGCTTCTGCACAGCAAAGGAAACTACCATCAGAGTGAACAGGCAACCTACAAAATGGGAGAAAATTTTCGCAACCTACTCGTCTGACAAAGGGCTAATATCCAGAATCTACAATGAACTCAAACAAATTTACAAGAAAAAAACAAACAACCCCATCAAAAAGTGGGCGAAGGACATGAACAGACACTTCTCAAAAGAAGACATTTATGCAGCCAAAAAACACATGAAAAAATGCTCAACATCACTGGCCATCAGAGAAATGCAAATCAAAACCACAATGAGATACCATCTCACACCAGTTAGAATGGCAATCATTAAAAAGTCAGGAAACAACAGGTGCTGGAGAGGATGTGGAGAAATAGGAACACTTTTACACTGTTGGTGGGACTGTAAACTAGTTCAACCCTTGTGGAAGTCAGTGTGGCGATTCCTCAGGCATCTAGAACTAGAAATACCATTTGACCCAGCCATCCCATTACTGGGTATATACCCAAAGGACGATAAATCATGCTGCTATAAAGACACATGCACACGTATGTTTATTGCAGCATTATTCACAATAGCAAAGACTTTGAACCAACCCAAATGTCCAACAATGATAGACTGGATTAAGAAAATGTGGCACATATACACCATGGAATACTATGCAGCCATAAAAAATGATGAGTTCGTGTCCTTTGTAGGGACATGGATGAAATTGGAAATCATCATTCTCAGTAAACTATCGCAAGAACAAAAAACCAAACACCGCATATTCTCACTCATAGGTGGGAACTGAACAATGAAAACACATGGACACAGGAAGGGGAACATTAGACTTCAGGGACTGTTGTGGGGTGGGGGGAGGGGGGAGGGATAGCATTGGGAGATATACCTAATGCTAGATGACGAGTTGGTGGGTGCAGCGCACCAGCATGGCACATGTATACATATGTAACTTACCTGCACGTTGCGCACATGTACCATAGAGCCTAAAGTATAATAATAATAATAGTAATAATAATAAAAAATTAAAAAAAAAAGATCACATATATTAGCACATTAAGCAAATTTTAATACAATGTCAAATCATCAATATTATTAGATCATACTCAGTAAAATGCAATTAAATAAGAAATAAATTTGGCAATGAAAATTAAATAACTTTGTAAAATAAAGCACTTCTAGAGAGACACCATCAAGATGGCTGACTGGAAGAATCCAACATTCCTCTTATCCACAAAGAATGACGAAAAGAGTAGATAAGCACACATCAAGTAGAGTGTGTAAGGAAGAACACTGGAATTCAGCAGGAAATTGACAGGAACCTGTGAGGCATGGGAACTTAAGATTGCACCATAGAGAGGTAAGCAAAGAAGTCAGCTGTGATATGCTGAAAGCTAGGAGAGACTTTCCATTGTAGAGCAAGGGTAAGCAAGAGATTCCCTATCGTCCACATTCCCACCACAGATGCCTGCAATTCTAGCTATGTGAGAGTCCCTCAACTGTCAGCAACTCTGAGTCCAGTACAGGCCTGAAGGCCTGAAGGCCACACAATTACATTTTTTCCAGAGAAGGAATTTACACTGGGTCCCACTCACTCCCCAGGATCCAGGCTGCTGCAGAACAGTGCCATTTAGAGAGAAGGTAAAACTGACTATACTCTTCCATGGAGCCCCAAAACCTCTGCAACTCCAAATCCCTGGGCTCCAAACCCCTCACTTCCAGTCAGAGGACTGCAGCATCACAACACCAGCTGGAGCCAGTGATGCAGCTACATTCTTGGCCTTTGAGCTCATGCAAAATCCTACATCCATGGGAAGTGGCAATTCAGCACATCAGGAAGCTTTCCCCAGGACATAGAGAGCTGAAGTGTGCACCACTGCCCTCTCAGACCCTGAGAGATAACTGCCTAAGGCTGCCACCACTGACAGCAACACTGCCCCCCTCCAGTTCCTGTGCCACTGCACATCAACATGTGCTGCCTGGGAATCCAAAGTTAGCCCACCCAGGCTACCACCACAGCCTCAGGTAGCCATGTGCATCACTCAGGGGCCCAAAACTGATCCACTGGCCAGCCGCCACCACCATTGGTGTCCATTGAAGCCATCCAGGGGACTGAGTAGAGGTTCACTCAGGTCTTGCCATTGCCACAGCCAGTGAACCATTCAGGTGCCTGAGGACTGGCATGGGCAGCATCCTAGTCTCCAGCAAAGCCTTACAACAACCTTTAGAAAGAATCACAGCCTAGGCCACTGAGAAACTCACAGACATTGCTGATATTGATTACAGCTGAAGAAATCAAATGGGGACTATACTATGGCACCCACCCAGAACCAAAGACAAAGTACCCTACCCAACTGACACTATAGATACATCTGTAGGAAACACTCTTTCACTCTTTCCCTTCAAAAGCTACTGCATAAAACTAAAACAGTTGTTATACTAGATTTGCAGATATCAACGTAAGGACAAAAGAAACATGAAAAAGCAATGAAATATAACATCTACAAAGGAACACAATAATTCTCCAAGTTCAGACCCAAAGAAAAGAAAACCTAAAAAATTCCTGACAGGAATTCAAAATAGTATTCTTTAGGAAACATGGCAAGATATAAGAGGATACAAATGGGAAATACAGAAAAATCAGGAAGACAATTTATGTTCTGAATGAGAAATTCAGCACAGACATTGATATCATAAAAAAGAATAAAGACAAAATCCTGGAACCAAAGATTTCAATGAATGATATAAAAATAATATTGAGAGATTCAAAAATAGACCAGATCACACAGAAGTAATAATTCCTATACTTGAAGATAGGTCTTTTGAAATAATGCGGAAAAAAAGAAAAAGGAAAAGAGAAAGAAAGAAGGGTGCATAAATGATACACTGGACACCAACAAGTGAACAAATGTTTGAATTTTGGGAGTTTCAGAAGGAGAAGAGATGAGAAAAGGCATAGAAAATCTACATAATAAAATCATAGCTGAAAATGTTCACAGTCTTGGAGGAGATATAAACGTCCAGATACAGGAATCTCAAATACTCTCAAATAGATTCAACTGACCATGTCCTCTCAGGACATTTTATAGGCAAATTGCCAAAATTCAAAGACCAAAAGAGAATTCTAGAACCAGCAAGAGAAAATCAGCAAGTCAAATATAAGAAAATCCCCTTAGACTAATGGTAAATTTCTGAGCAGAAACCTTAGGAGTCAAGAGAGAATGGGATGATAAATTCAAGGTGC
Organism: Pongo abelii; assembly: GCF_028885655.2. NCBI lineage: Eukaryota > Metazoa > Chordata > Mammalia > Primates > Hominidae > Pongo > Pongo abelii. The sequence continues at coordinate 143,234,158 of NC_071991.2, read as the reverse complement.
TGAAAGAAAAAAAAAAAAAAGTCAGCCAAGAGTACTATACCGAGCAAAACTCTCCTTCAGAAATGAAGATAAATAAAAAGTCTTTCCCAAACAAGCAAAAACTGAGGGAATTAATCACCATTAGACTGACCTCACATTAAATGCTTAAGGGAGTCCTACATGTAGAAGAAAAAGGATGACATTTATTATCATGAAAACACATAAAAGTATAAAATTAACTGGTAGAGCAGATACCTAAAGAAGAAGGATAAAGAAATCAAATGTTATCACTACAGAAAACTAAAAGATTGCAAAGATAAACAATAAGAGAAGAATGATGAAGAATATATACAAAAGAATAAAAAAAGTAACAAAATGAGGAAGTTCCCATCTATCAGTAATAACCTTGAATTTAAATGATACAAATTCCCCAATTAAACTATCTACACTGGCTAAATGGACTTAAAAAATACCAAAGTATATGCTGCCTACAAAGTCTCTCTTTATGTGTGAAAACAATGACACTGCACACAAAGGGAAACAAAAAGTGCACAGGAATACCTAAACTTATCTCACATAAAATAGACTTCAATTCAAAAAACATAAAAATAATGAAGTGAGGTTATTATATAATGAAAAAAGGATCGGCCAGGTGTGGTGGCTCATGCCTGTAATCCCAGCACTTTGGGAGGCCGAGGCGGGCACATCACGAGGTCAGGAGTTCAAGACCAGCCTGACCAACATGGTGAAACCCCGTCTCTACCAAAAATACAAAAATTAGCCGGGTATGGTGGTGCACACCTGTAATCACAGCTACGCAGGAGGTTGAGGCAGGAGAACTGCATGTACCCAGGAGGCAGAGGTTGCAGTGAGCCAAGATCGCACCACTGCACTCCAGCCTGGGCGTCAGAGCGAGACTCCATCTCAAAAAAAAAAAAAAAAAAAAAAAAAAAGGGAACAAGTCACCAAAAGTATATAAATATTGTAAACATGTATTCACTCACCAATGGAGGACCCACATATATAAAACAAAAATATTAAGGCTAAAGAGAAAGACCCCAATACAATAGTGGTTGGAGACTTCAATATCTCACTTTCAGTATTGGACAGAACACTCAAACAAAACAACAACAAAGAAGCATTCAACTTAAATGAATTACAGGCCAAGGGGCTAAAAGACATTTACAACACTTCATCAAACAGCTGTAGAATACACATTCTTCTCATCAGCACATGAAACATTTTCCAGATAGACAAAATGTTAGGCCACAGAACAAACTGCAACAAATATAAAAATATCAAAACCATAACAAATATCTTCTCAGACCATAACAGTATAAAACTTGAAGTCAGTAAACAGAGGATCTCTAGAAACTACCAACACATGGAAATTAAATAATAAGCTCCCGAATGGCCATTAAGTCAATGAAGAAATTAAAAAGAAAATTTTAAAAAATTGAAACAAATAAAAACAGAAACATAACATACCAAAGCCTATGAGATATAGGAAATCAGTACTAAGAGAGGTCATAATAATAAATGCCTATGTCAAAAAAGTAGAAAGATTTCAGGTAAACAACCTAACAAGGAACTAGAAAAGCAAGAACAAACCAAACCACAAATTACTAGGAGAAAAGAAATTTAAAAGATATGACCAGAATAAAACAAAACAGGAATTTTAAAAAACATACAAAGGACAACAAAACCAAAAGTTTATTTTTAAAAAAGATAAACAAAATTAACAAACCATTAACTAGACTAAGAAAAAAAGACGGAAGACACAAATAAATACTTTCAGAAATGAAAAAGGAGACATTACAACTGATACCATAGAAATAAAAAACATCATTACAGACTATTATGAGCATTTCCATAGCAACAAATTAGAAAACCCAGAGGAAAGAGATAAATTCCTGGACACATAAATCTACCAAAATTGAACCAGGAAGAAATAGAAAACATGAACAGACCAATAACCAATAATAAGATTGAATCAGTAATAAAATGAATCCCAGGAAAGAAAATCCTGGACCAGACGAATTTACTGCTGAATTCCATCAAACTTTTTAAATAGAACTAATACCAATTCTTTTCAAACTATTAAAAAAAACTGGAGAAGAAAGAATTCTTCCTAATTTATTCCATAAGACCAGAATTATCCTGATACCAAAACAAGACAAAAGCACAACAAAAAAAGAAAACTCTAGGGAAATATCCTCAATAAACATAAATGTAAAAATTCTCATCAACCTATTGGCATATGAAATCCAGCAACACATGAAAAAAAATAAAACATGATCAAGTGAAATTTATCCCAGGTATGAAAGGATGGTTTAACATATGCAAATCAATAAATGTAATACATCACAATGATGGAATGAAGGACCAAAGCCATTTCATTTTCTCAATAATTGCAGAAAAACATTTGATAAAATTCAACATTTCTTTATGATAAAAATCAACAAATTAGATATAAAAGGACTATATCTTATCCCAATAAAGGCCATATATGAAAAACCCACAACTAATACTGAATGGGGCAACATTGAAAATCTATTTCTAAGAATTAAAATAAGACAAAGATGCCCACTTTCACTACTGTTATTCAACATAGTACTCGTAGTTCTAGCCAGAGCAATTAGGCAAGATAAAGAAATAAAGGGCATCCAAACTGGAAAAGCAGGAATCAAACTGTCCACCTTTAAAGATGACATAATCTTATATACTAAAATACCTAAGGACTCTACCAAAAAACTCTTAGAACTGAGAAACAAATTCAGTACATTTGCAGGGTACAATATCAATATAAAAAAATCACTAGCTCTTCTATACACCAACAAAGAAGCAACTGAAAATGAAATATGCAATCCCATTCACAATACTTACAGAAAAATAAAGTACCTAGCAATACATTAATCAAACAGGTGAAAGAGCTCTACAATAAAAATTATAAAACATTGATGAAAAAAATTTAAAAGGACACGAATAATTGGAAATACATCCCATGTTCATGGAGTAAAAGAATTAATAGTCTTAAAATAGCCATATTGCTCAAAGCAATCCATATATTCAATGCAATCCCTATCAAATGCCAATAATATTCCTCACAGAAATAGAAAAAAAAAATCCTGAAACTCATATAGAACCACAAAAGACCTCAAATAGCCAAAGTAATATTAAGCAAAATCAGTAAAGCTGGAGGCATTTCACTACCTGACTTCAAAATATATTACAAAGCTATGGCAAATACAATAGCATAGTATCACTATAAAAACAGACACATAGACTAGTGGAAAATAATAGATAACCCAGAAATAAATTCTTGTATTTATGGCCAACTGATGTTTGACGAAGGCAGCAAGGACATTCATTGAAAAAGGAACCATCTTTTCAATAAATAATGCTGGGAAAACAATATTTACAGCAGAGGAATAAAACTAGACTCCTAGCTCTTACTATGTGCAAAAACAAATTAAAATGAATTAAATACTTAAATGTGAGACTCAAAACGTTTACACTTAGTTGGGAGGGATAATGTATAGGGTTCTACAGCAATGTAGAGTGAAAATAATTAACCATAACTTAATGTATATTTCCAAAAGCCTAGAAGATATTTTGAATGTTCATAATAATAAAAAAAAGTTGGAGGTGATAAATATGGTAATTACACTGATTTTATCATTACACATTGTACATATGTATCAAAATATCACTCTGTATCCTATAAATATTATAATAATTACACATAATGAAAAAATTTAAAGCAACACTTTTAAATACCCCGTAAGTTCAAAAATAAATCATAATTCAAATTTTAATTAAAGAGGATTTTCCATAAGTGTGATAAGTATTGGCAATGGGAACACATTTGCATAAATATGACACAGAAGTGACAACTAATACACTCTTTGGAGATAAGAATTTTCTTATAAATATTACTTAAGATCCCCAAAGAATGGGTGGAAAGTGCTCAGGAAAGGGATAGGGCACACATCACACAGATATTGCAGAATTTGTGCAAGCTCATTGTTTTTTTTCTTACTCTTGTTTTTTAAATTTACTTTAAAAAATATCCTTATGTTTCCTGCTTTTTATTCATCCAGAGAAAATTATTTTATTGAGGGAGACCTTAATTTTTCAAAGATTGAAATACAAAGGAATTAGAGGAGACTTTTATTTTCAGCTTTGACATTCTAAGAGCTTATTAAAGCCAATCCAAAAGAGTCTGTCTTATAAACTAGGTTGTCAGATGAGAAGACCCAGGCACTTGAAAGGTTGAATGGGTTCTTTATTTTAAAAGCTTAACTCAAATGACAAAAATCAATGCTCAGAAGATTGAACTTATACTTTTTTTTATAAGTTGTAACTCAGTAGAAGAAACAGACATGTCATCAAACTATTGAGAAGATGGCTGTGGTCTGAACAAGGAAGACATAGTTTGTGAACCATACAATTGGATGGCACAGCAAATACCACGGACAGGACAACAATAATATATTCTAATCTCAAATGAGCGAACATAGCAAGCTACAGCCGGAGCAGATGCTAGGACAGAACATGAACCAGAGCCTGGATTTGCACCAGATGCATCAAGATGCATCAGAGATGCCACAGCTGACCATGGCAACAGCTCAGCACTCTGCACCCCTTTCTAATGCCACAGGTTATGAATATTTCCCCCGCAGATCAGAGAGAGGGAAAAGGGGGATGATTATTAAGAGGGGACAGTATCGCTAATAATAAGTTTTAATTTGAAATGGACTAAGCTTAAATGCAATACTGACTGAGAAATTACCCTGAAGAGACTGATTTAACTTGAACAGCAGAGTTTCCTTACTGGGACAGATAATACATTTTCCTCTTTTGAGTGGAAATGAGAGTTCATAAGCAAACTGATTGCAGTTACATAAAAAAAGAATTAAGAAAATTTCAGCCCTATACATTGTAGTAATGCATATAAATTTAAAACACATGGCTTACATAAAAAGTAGAAAGTGACTGGCATGTTTTAGAAACTGGTCCTGCCAGTTTAACTGAATATGGGATTTGGTTAAAGAATATGGAAAGAGGAGCATAGGAAAGGCTAACTAGGACAAATTATAAGCTAACAAACTAATAAACAAACTAAAAGCCATATATGTCATTTCATAGAGTGTGAATTTCACCTTTGGATAAGAGAATAATTGAGGATTTAAAGTAATCGAATAATCGTATTATTTCTTAAGTCAGGTTTATTGAGTCATAATTTATATACAGTGAAAATTATCTTTTATTATAGTCTGACAAATGGATTGAGTCAGACATAATACCACAACCAAAATATACAAAAGTCTCATCACATAAGAATTCCTTTGTGCTCTTTTAAGACAAACCAACTCCAATCCTCAGTTCCTATTACCTACTGATCGGCTTTTTATCACTATAATTTTGCCTCTTCTTCAATGTCATATAAATGGACTCATATACGAAGTGAACTTTTAATCCGGCTGCTTTCATTCAGCATAACATTTGAGATTTATCCATGTTGCTGTATCTGTATTCTCTTCCTTTCTATTGCTGAGAAGTATTCTATAGTATTGATAGAGCACAGATTGCTTATCCATTCATCAGTTGAAAGTCTTTAATATTTTTTTTACTGTTTTTAAAAATATAACAATAAACATGTGCAAATGGAAGCTTTCATGACTCTTACTTAGCTATCTAAGACTGGGATTGTGGGTAATATGTCAGGTATATATTTACCTTCACTAGCAACTGTCAAAATATATTCCAAAGTCACTATGCCATTTTGCATTCTCATCAACAATATATGAAAATTCTAGTTGCCTTGCATTTATCTTATTTGGATGTGTTTTTTTATTTTAGCAATTCCAATACATATGCAGAAGTATTTTATTGTGCTTTAAATTTGCATTTCTCTAATACCTAATGTTGTTAAACATCTATGTTTGTATTATTTTCCTTCCATATATATTTTGTATATATTATATGCCATCCATATTTTTGGTGAAATGTCTTTTTACATATATTACTGGGCTATTTTCTTTTTTGTTATTGAGATTTAGAGGGTCTCATATATTCTGAATGCAAACCTTTTTTCATATTTGTGTTTAGCCAATACTTCCTTCATCACTGGCTTGATATTTTAGATCAGATGTATGTGTGGAAAAGATCAGCTTGTCTTCAATTTTCAGAATCAATGAGAATGGACAAAATTGGAGACAGAAAGACTAGATATTTGCATTTAGCCAGAGAAACTGAACTGAAGATAACAACAATAAAGATAACAACACTAAACACTAAAGATAAACAACAATAAACACAAACAAATGCTGTTTGTTAATTTCTATTTCTGAGGTTATGGAGAAAAGGTAAAAAATATGGAGTAGAATTCTTGCCAGAGCAAATGAAAAGAAGATGCATTCATTGAATACATTTATATTGTGAGAAGAAAGTAGACCTTTTTTTCTCTCTTCTAGTTTGTTTTCATTTTTGCAATGAAATATGCTATCTGAACATTCGCTTACTAATGTCTAATTTTATATTTACCATGACATTTGACACAGTCAGGTTTTGGTATGTACCTCTTCTAAGACAAGAAAACTTTTTAGTCATTAATATGTTTGTTCTTGATACCCAGTCTTATTGGTGCATCTCATCTCAGTGTTAGCACCTAGAAGAGTACTTGGCATATAGAAGGTGTTTTGTGTTCAATAAAAACATAAATCTATGATTAATGCTGTGTTTTGATAAGTTTCCATACTCTTGACCATGTCTTGACCCATATCCTGGTATCTACCTTAGGCTTAGCTAATTCTGTGTTCCTCTGCTCTCCTATTTCTTCAACTTAGCCTAAATTTACTAAATCCTTGTTCTTTCTTTGCAATGCCTTTGGATCCATACAGTGTTCTAAAATAATGCCATATAACAACTCCTAAATTTTACTGTGGCTGACATTAAATGCAATTATCTATCCTTGTGAGAAGAAATTTTAGAGATTTCTAAATCTGTTAATTATTTTATCCAAAAAGGACTTTAACCTGTGACCATATTAACTCATTTTGAATAAACAAAAAACAAAAAGTGTAAAAAGTGTCTTATTTGTTATTCACCACAAGTTCCTGTTTTAAAAGAAAAAAAACCAGTCACTATTGTTTTATTCATTTCAAAGGAGTTAATATTTTAGAGAACCTGAAATAAGAATTATGGCCTGCCTTTCATGAAATGTCTACCTTTTAAAGAGTTGCACCGGGCGCAGTAGCTCATGCCTGTAATCCCAGTTGGGAGGCTGAGGCGGGCGGATCACCTGAGGTCAGAAGTTCCAGACCAGCCTGACCGATATGGTGAAACCCCATCTCTACTAAAAATACAAAAATTAGCTGGGTGTGGTGGCAAGCGCCTGTAGTCCCAGCTACTGGGGAGGCTGAGACAGGAGAATTGCTTGAACCTGGGAGGTGGAGGTTGCAGTGAGCCGAGATCGTGCCACTGCACTCCAGCCTGGGCGACAGAGCAAGACTCCATCTCAAAAAACAAACAAACAAGAGTTGCTTAAAATTTATATGTAATATTGTTTAAATCATATCATCAAACAGTAAATTTAAAAAAAATTAAATGGTATGAATTTGTGTGAGCTATAAATTAAGAAGGCTTTAAATAGTTTTGAAGTCATAAAACATTTCCTGAAAGAACATTAAAAAGTATTTTAACTCAAAAACAATCAGGTGCTCAAATAATTTTTCCCAAATTCTAATTCCCCAAGTTACTTATTTGACTTATTTCATCAAAATATACACTATAATGTTTAAGGATACATATCAAAATCAAATTATCTGACATAATTAAATGGAGATTTAAAATAAAAACAAAACAAGTGCACAAATTTTTTAAAAAGTGAAAATCTTTGCATAATTCCATAGTATTAGTCCATTTGCATGCTGCTGATAAAGACATACCCAAGACTGGGCAATGTAGAAAGAAAGAGGTTCTTTGGACTTACAGTTCCACGTGGCTGGGGAAACCTCACAATCATGGCAGAAGGTAAGGGGACACAAGTCACATCTAAAATGGATGGCAGCAGGCAAAGAGATAGCTTGTGCAGGGAAACTCCCATTTTTAAAATTATCAGCTCTCATGAGACTTATTCACTATCACAAGAACAGCACGGGAGAGACCTGCCCCCATGATTCAATTATCTCCCACTGGGTCCCTCCCATAACACGTGGCAATTATGTGAGCTACAAGATGAGATTTGGGTAGAGACACAGAACCAAGCTATATCATTCCACCCTGGCCCCTCCCAAACCTTATGTCCTCACATTTCAAAACCATTCATGCCTTCCCAACAGTCCCCGAAAGTCTTAATTCATTTCAGCATTAACTCAAAAGTCCACAATCCAAAGTCTCATCCAAGACAAGACAAGTCCCTACTGCCTAAGAGCCTGTAAAATCAAAAGCAAGTTGGTTACTTCCTAGATACAATGGGGGTACAAGTCTTGGGTAAATACAGCCATTCAAAATGAGAGAAATTGGCCAAAACAAAGGGGCAACAGGCCTCATGCAAGTCTGAAATCCAGTGGGGCAGTCAAACCTTAAAGCTCCAAAATGATCTCATTTGACTCCATGTCTCACATCCAGGTCACACTGATGGAAAAGGTGGGCTCCCATGGCCTGGGGCAGAGCTACCCCTCTGACTTTACAGGGTATAGCCCCTCTCCTGGCTGCTTTCACGGGCTGGCACTGAGTGTGTGTGGCTTTTCCAGCTGCACAATGCAAGCTGTCAGCAGATCTACAATTTGGGCATCTGGAGAATGGTGGCTGTCGTCTCAGAGCTCTGCTAGATGGTACCCCAGGAGAGACTCTGTCTGGGGGCTCTTACCCCACATTTCCCTTCCACACTGCCCTAGCAGAGGTTCTCCATGAGGGCCCAACCCTACAGCAAACTTCTGCCTGGGCAGCCAGCCATTTGCATACATCCTCTGAAATCTAGGTGGAGGTTCCCCAACCTCAATTCTTGACTTCTGTGCACTTGCAAGATCAACACCACATAGAAACTGCCAAAGCTTGGGGCTTCCACCCTCTAAAGCCACAGGCTGAGCTGTACCTTTGCCCCTTTTTGTCATGGCTGGAGTGACTGGGATGTAGGCCACTAAGTACCTAGACTGAACAAAGCAAAGGGACCCTGGGCCCAGCCCACAAAACCATTTTTTCCTTCTAAACCTCTGGGCCTGTGATGAGACGGGCTGCTGCAAAGGTCTCTGACGTGCCCTGGGGATATTTTCCCCATTGTCCTGGTGATTAACATTCAGCTACTTGTTACTTATGCAAATTTCTGCAGCCAGTTGAATTTCTCCTCAGCAAATGGATTTTTTCTTTTCTCTCTTTTTTTTTTTTTTGAGATGGAGTCTTGCTCTGTCGCCCAGGCTTAAGTGCAGTGGCATGATCTCGGCTCACTGCAAGCTCCACCTCCTGGGTTCACACCATTCTCCTGCCTCAGTCTCCCCAGTAGCTGCGACTACAGGCGCCCGCCACCACGCCCGGCTAATTTTTTTTTTTTTTTGCATTTTTAGTAGAGACAGGGTTTTGCCATGTTAGCCAGGATGGTCTTGATCTCCTGACCTCGTGATCCACCCGCCACAGCCTCCCAAAGTGCTGGGATTACAGGTGTGAGCCACTGTGCCCAGCCAGATTTTTTCTATTCTATTGCATTGTCAGGTTGTAAATTTTTCAAACTTTTATTTGTTTCCCTTTTTAAACTGAACGCTTTTAACAGCACCCAAGTCAAATGTTGAATGCTTTGATGCTTAGAAATTTATTCTGCCAGATACCCTAACTCATTTCTCTCAAGTTCAAAGTTCCACAGATCTCTAGGGCAGGGGCAAAATGCCACCAGTCTCTTTGATAAAACATAACAAGAGTCACCTTTCCTCCAGTTTGCAACAAGTTTCTCATCTCCATCTGAGACCACCTCAGCCTGGATTTCATGATCCATATCATTACCAGCACTTTGGTCAAAGCCATTCAACAAGTCTCTTGAGAGTTCCAAACTGACCCACATTTTCCTGTCTTCTTCTGAGCCCTCCAAACTGTTCCCACGTCTGCCTTTTACTCAGTTCCAAAGTCACTTCCACATTTTGGGTATCTTTTCAGCAGCACCCCACTCGCAGTACCAATTTACTGTATTAGTCCATTTTCACACTGCTGATAAAGATCTACCCAAGACTGGGCAATTTACAAAAGAAAGATGTTCACTGGACACACAGTTCCATGTGGCTGTAAGGCCTCACAATCATGGTAGAAGGTAAGGAGGAGCAAGTCACGTCTTAACATGGATGGCAGAAGGCAAAGGGAGATCTTATGCAGGGAAACTCCCATTTTTAAAATTATCAGATCTCATGAGACTTATTCACTATCACAAGAGCAGCATAGGGAAGACCTGTCCCCATGATTCAATTATCTCCCACTTGGTTCCTTCCACAACGTGTCAGAATTATAGGATCTATAATATGAGATTTGGGTGGGGACACAGAGCCAAACCTATCCATTTTATCATGTAAAGATGACTGTCTGTAGCCTAATCCATACTCTGAAATGTTACTGACACAACTAACATTTAAAGAAAAAAGAAAACATAAATAATCTGTAGAATTATTCTACTTTTTAAACTCAATGGATTTGATAAATGATTCTTGTTAAAACTCTGAAATTTTGTTTATTCAGCTTTCCAGTCAAAATAAATGTTATTCTCAACCTACAATTTCAGTGAAGCTTAAGGAAATCAAACACAAATCCTGTCTGCTTCATAAATTATAAGCAAAATGGTAAGGTAATAGAAACCATATCTGATTCTGCAATGATTTGTGGTGGCAATGCAAAACATCCATGAAAACAGAAGCTATAAAAATGTACAGTTTGATTTTCATAAACTAGGTTGGCCCTCTTGGGGTGCAAATAGCAGAAAAAAATGAAAAATTATTTCTTATTTATTCCAGCCAAACAAAGCATGAGAAGGAAATTGTAAGGATGAATCCAAGACTAAAATGCTACATCCATCTTTATGCCCAATTACACACATCATTGTATAGGAGGAAAACTAAAACCAACTGGTATTGACAGGGTATCAAAGTTATGAGTGGAACTATCTTTAATCATTTGTACAAATTCTTTTTGCATAATCTACTCTGATACTTTTGAAGAACATCTGCATTATATTATTAAATATTTTAGTTCATAAAGGTATAATGACTTTCATCTTCAATATTCTAGAATGCATTGTACGTAGCATCAGTGCATGAGTGCCAGACCTATTTGCTTTGTTCTCCAATGATTATCAAACTGCAGAACCATGTCTGTTTTATAGAAGGTGCTCAGTAATCATGTGATGAATGGATGAATAAATTTTATCTTTGATTGAGAAAACCATAAAGATAATTTTCCTAATTTTATTTCATAACACATGACAGGAATATCATTCATTAGTTTAATTTGCTAGGCTAAATTTTCTAGCATATGATTAATTTTGTATCAAAAAAACAAAATTCAGTTTTCAAGCAATGAAAACATCCATAATTACCGGACACAGTAATAACATAAACCCCATTATGTGGTTATTTATATCCATACATGATATGGATATAAACATGTTATATGGATATGGACATGTTCATATCCATAACACATATGTAGTTATGGAAGTACAAACTTTTTAAAATTTTTCCTAAAACTCTCAAAGTTTCAGAAGACTATGAGGGTATCTGATATATTTAGTGGGTAAAAATAAGGAAGAATTAAAGCTGAATATTTAACCAAATTTATTCCTGGTACTGATTCCTGCTAAAAAATGTCTAGAATAAATTACAAAAAAAAGAAAGAAAAAACAAGAATGATAACCTCACAGAGAATAAAAATTTTTTATAGATAATTAACAAGTATTTTAACAGGTAAACTGGGACATAGCATGTCATGGATAACAAAGGATGAACAACTAAAAGTCATAATATCTACAGATTGATTTGTGCCAATTGATTAATTTGTGTAGATTATTCATACTGATTAACCTACTTAAGAATGATACATAATAGAGGTCTTCATGGAAAAAAATAAGATGTAGTAAAATTGTAAAAATTTTTAAAAAACAGGACATGAACTCCTACAACTCAATAGCAAAAAATAAACAAACTAATCTGACTTTTAAATTGGCAAATGACATAAGTAGGCATTTCCCTAAAGAACACTCACAAATGGCCAACAAGTATATGAAAAGATGCTCAACATCACTAATCATCAAGGAAATGTATATCAAAACTACGAGATATCACCTCATGCCTATTAAGATGGCCATAGTTTTTAAAAAACTGTTGGTGAAAATGTGGAGACATTTGAACCCTTGTACACTGTTAGTAGAAATATGAATATACACATAATACAATATTATTCAACATTAAAAAAAAGAAATTCCACCATATGTAAAACTGTTGATGCACCTAAAGGAAATCATCCTACACCAGACAAGCCAGTCACCACAGGATAAATACTTCATGATTTTACTTATATGAAGTATATAAAGTAGGCAAATAGATTGAAACAGAGAGTAGAATGGTGGTTGCCAGAGGATAAAGGGAGGGGAAAATGGGGACTTCCTATTCAATGGGTGTACAATTTAAGTTATGCAGGATGATCAAAATCTAGATATTTATTACACAGCACTGTTCCTATAGTTAACAAGACTGTATTGTGGCTTTGTTGATGAGGTGGCATTTGACTACTAATAGAAAGGAGGTGAGGTAATTAGCTTTGCAGTTGTCTGACGAAATGGAATTCCAGAAAATAAGAGCAACAAGTGCATAGTGCAAAGAATACAAGTTCAAATTCCCTACGAGAAGTGAGTGTCTGGTGTATTTTAGGAATAGCAAGAAGGGTGGGTGGCTGAAGCTGAGTGAGTAGGGAGTAGTAAATGATCTGTTCTTACTAGGAACAAGGAAGCCTTATCTTGCGGGGTCTTTTGATCTATTGTAAATATTTAGGCATTTATTTTGAATTTAACAGGTCCTGATCAGGGTAAAGAATGGTGTCATATGGAGTGCTCTCTAGTACAGCATATTGGAGCCCATGAGGCATCAGAGAGGGCATACCTGAGGAGAGGCAGTCAGCACAGATTGTTAGCTTAGGGTGGGATTGCCACACATCCAATTCTGTGGCAATATAAGTAGCTCAGGCAGGAAGTTCCAGTCAAGTGGTATTGGGAGGGCAAGAATGCTGGGAGGGCAATAATGCAGGGGAGCAGACAATGGTGGTTATGAGAGATTAGATACATACAAAAAGTTCCATAAATAGACATATTAATGTTCATGAGAGCCTGATTTCTCACTGGAAAAAGGAGTAACAGTATATACCCAGTAATGCAATTACTGAGTCAAATGGTATTTCTGACCTGACACAGCAAGAATATAAACCCCATTATGCGGTTATTAATGCCCATATATGATATGGATATAAATATGTTATATGGATATGACCATGTTCATATCCATAACACATGTAGTTATGGAAGTACAAACTTTTTAAAATTTTTACTAAAATACTCTAAATTTTCACCAGACTATGACGGTAGAAACCTTTTCTGACTAGAAAAAGGAGTAACAGTATATACTCAGTAAAGGAATTATAGAGTCAAATGGTATTTCTGACTTTAGGTCTTTGAGGAATTGCCACACAGTCTTCCACAATGGTTGAACTAATTTATACTCCCACCAGCAGTGAGTAAGTGATCCTTTTTCTCCACAACCTAGCTGGCATCTGTTATTTTTTGACTTTTTAATGATAGCCATTATGACTGATATGAAATGGTATCTCATTGTGGTTTTGATTTGCATTTCTCTAACAATCAATGATGTTGAGCTTTTTTTTTTAGCATGCTTGTTGGCTGCATGTATGTCTTATTTTGAGATGTGTCTGTTCAAGTTTTTTGCCCATTTTTAAATGAGGATTTTTCTTGTAAATTTGTTTAAGTTCTTTATAGCTGCTTGATAATGGACCTTTGTCAGATGCATATTTTTCACAAATTTTCTCCCTTTCTGTAGGTTGTCTGTTTACTCTGTTGATAGTTTCTTTGCTTTGCAGAGCTTCAGTAGTTTAATTAGATATCATTTGCCAAGTTTTGCTTTTGTTGCTAAAGCTTTTGTTGTCTTCATCATAAAATCTTTGCCCATGCCTATGTCCTGAATGGAATTGCACAGGTTATCTTCCAGGGTTTTTGTAGTTTCTGGTTTTACACTTAAGTCTTTAATCCATCTTAAGTTAATTTTTGTATATGGTGTAAGGAAGGAGTCCAGTTTCAATTTTCTGCATATGGCTGGCCAGTTATTCTAGCACCATTTATTGAATAGGGAATTCTTTCCATTGCTTGCTTTTGTCAGGCTTGTCAAAGATTAGATGGTTGTAAATATGTGGTCTTATTTCTGAGATAGCCATTCTGTTCCATTGGTTTATGTGTCTGTTTTTCTATCAGTACCATGCTTTTTTAGTAAGTGGCTGATTCCAAGGCTAGCGAAGGCAAAAAACAAGATGAATCTTGGCTATCTTATGCTGGAATAGAGACACTCAATAAAGTGGAAAACAGCATGTTCAAAGGATACAGAAACCAACTTAAGTGGACCCTCACTGGCCAAAGAGGGACAATCTGATTATAAAAATAATAATAGTAGCAAATTGTAATTATTTTTTAAAAAGGAAGCCACGATAAATTTGAATATACTGAATGTAATTGAGTACATTGAAAGTTTATAATTACAAGATATTTACATAGTCTCAACATAGTTCCCAACAAAATATTTATTGACTGACTAGTCAGTAAGAAGTCTGATAACTGGGAATTCTGCCAGGTAATCAGAGTTAACATAACCAGTAAGGAAACAAACAGAAATGATCTGCCAGAGTATCACTTTTAAAGTCAAAGAATCACAACATGAAAGTAACCATGGGACACATTAAATACATGATGAGGATCATTTTATAAGATAATTGTTTTTATATTCACATACACAGTGGTTGTGAAATTCAAAGAAAGATTGAACATCTATTCAAGATTGAAAAAAACTAGAGACATGAAAATTCAGCAGTACTTGTAATTCTGAATTGAATGCTCTTGCTATAAAGGGCATTGTGAGACTACTGATAAAACTTTAAGGTAATTGCAAAAAAAAAAACCAACAAAAATTGACAAATGAGATCTAATAAAACTAAAGAGCTTCTGTAGAGCAAAAGAAACTATCAACAGAGTAAATAGACAACCCAAAGGATGGGAGAAAATATTTGCAAACTCTGCATCTGACAAAGGTCTGATATCCAGAATGTATAAAGAACTTAAATTAACAAGCAAGAAAAAAAAAACCCATTAAAAAATCGGCAAAAGACATGAACAGATACTTCAAAAGAAGACATACATGTGGCCAACAAACATACAAAAAAGCGCTCAACATCACTAATCGCTAAAGAAATGCAAATCAAACCACAGTGAGATGCCATCTCACATAAGTCAGAATGGTTATTATTAAAAAGTCAAAAAATAACAGGTGCTGGCAAGGTTACAGAGAAAAAAGAACACTTATACACTGTTGGTAGGAATGTAAATTAGTTCAGTCATTATGGAAAGCATTTTGGCAATTTCTCAAATAGCTTAAAACACAACTACCATTCATCACAACAATCCCAGTATTGTGTATATACTCAAAGGGATGTAAATCATTCTACCATAAAGACATGTGCCCATGTATGTTAATCACAGTACTATTCACAACAGCAAAGACATGGAATAAACCAAAATGCCCTTCAACAGAACACTGGATTAAAAAATGTGGTACATCTACACCATGGAATACTACACAGCCATAAAGAAAAACGAGATCATGTCCTTTGTAGCAACATGGATAGAGCTGGCAGCCGTTGTCTTATAAACTTATGCAGTAACAGAAAACCGAATACTGCATATTCTCACTTATAAGTGGGAGCTAAATATTGGGTACAAATGGTGACAAAAAAGGGATCAATAGACACTAGGGCCTACTTGAGTATGGAGGATAGAAGGAGGGTGAGGTTTGAAAAACTACCTATTGGGTACTTTGCTTATTATTTTGGTGATAAAATCATCTGCCCACCAACCCCTGTGACACGGAATGCACCTGTATAACAAACCTGCACATGTAACCCTGAAACTAAAATAAAAGTTAAAAAAAGAACTTAATGTTAGCAATATATTAATATAAATTTACTGATTTTTATGGTTGTACTGTGTTTAACAATAAGAATGTCCTTATTTGTAAAATAAAAACTGCACAGTAAAGTATTTGGAAGTGATATCAGCAACTTATTACTAAATTGTTCAGAAATTATTTGTATTATACCTATAACTTTGTAATAAACTTAATATTTTTTTGCCATAAAAATGAGAGGAAGGATACAAATAGTGAGTATCGATAATTAATCAATGATTTCAATCATTATAGAAGAAGTGCAACAGTCATATTTAGGGTAAGAGAATAAGAAGCTTGTTCATAGTGATGCTGAAGTCTAGGTGGAGAGGCTCGATGCATGTCAGGAGAGATTTCGGGATCACAAGATATACATTTTGAAATCATGAGAGTATAGTAAATTAGAAATGTGAAGTGCACAAGACTAACATTGTTGATCAACCTGACTTGTTAAAAGAAAGTATTAATTTGCTTCTAAGGTAGAGAGATACAAAAAAAGTAAGGCCTTAGCAGATAGGGTTCTGGACCCAGAGTCATCGTTGTTTCTGGCTTTGAATCCTTCCTACACTATTAGGAACAGAAAACCAAATACTGCATATTCTAAATATGCCATGTATGGAAAGCTATTATATCTATGACATGTTAAAAAGCTGTCCATGCCTCAGTTTCTGCAACAGCAAAATGAGGATAACAATAAATAATTTTGGTTTTCTATTTAGATTAAATTAGTTAACATGCAAAACCCTTAGACACTACAACTATACTATAATATGCATAGCGTAAGCGTTCAGTGTTAGCTTTTATTATAGTTGTTCTTATTAAACATTTTAAGACTAGCAAAAATTATCTTCTTGGAATTCTGTGAATAAGTTTTAAAAATAAACTTTGTGGTAAAACCTTATCAGAGCTTTTTTTTTTGTAAGTTTAAATTGGCTATATCTTTATGTATATTTATCTGCAACCCCTTGGAGTAATCAGAATTATTTTCTCTACATGGAAATGCAGATAGTAGGTTTTGTTTGCTTAAATTGAAAATGAGCAAGCCCATGCGTATGTCAAAGGATTTCTTACAAATGATCTCAGTAAAGTTCTGCTAAAGTAATTGGTGACAAAAGTGCCATTGAATTTTGGAATCTGAGCAGTCATAATATTTGTGTCTTCAAGCAAACATAAGTATCTTATTACCTCCAGATGCATTTTACTAGTACAGAAAGAATAGCTTTAATATTGGGAAAACAGGGATGACTACAAAACTAATTTAAATAAGCAGGAGCTGGAATTATAACAGTGTATATTGTATACATATGGAGGTTTATTTTGGGTTCTCTTTGTGTTGGCTTAATTTTGAAAATATGTATGTATTTTACTAGTAAAATATACACTTTGGTGTATTTACTGAATACAGCTGTGTTTACTAAATGTCTCAATACCATTTGAAATTATAACCAGCATGAATTTAATTAAAGTACATACGAAATCTTAGTAAACTAAGAATAAATTTGTCTCAAAATTATCACATCTTCAATACTGCAAAAATTAATGTTAGTATAAAACATTCATATTTCAGTTATCTTTAATATGACATCAACTGTATATAACATGCTAAATCATGATAAACAATCTTAGAGAATATATTTTAATCTAATTTGGAAAATTACTTGAATGTAGTTAATGGCAATTTATGTACTTATAATTTTTAAAAATAATTATACAAGTATTAGTTTATGTATACATCGTATTTAAAATAAAGAACATTTCTTTAAAATACATATGCATTAATCTTTAAAAAATTTTCCAGACTTAGAAATCTGGAATTCTTGCTAGCAAATATGAATTAACATGATCTAAGTTTACCCTTTTGTCTGAAACAATCAAGAAAAAAACGACAAAATACATAAAATATTGTTGTTCAAGACACATCAGGCAACAAATGACATTACTCCCTAAGAGGTAGAAAAAAATGAGTTTTATGATTGCCCTAACTCACTGGCTTTAGAGTATTTAAAGCGGCAATGTTACTAAGTAAAATGATCATTTGGCTCAGCCGCCAAAGGTGCAAATCAGACCAACTGTTCCTAGAGGTGCCATCTATGCCTCCACCGCGACAGCCACAGGCACACACGGTTCAGGGCACTTCCCATTAACCTTTCTGCTTCCAGCTTGGTTGCTGGGCGTGCCGACAGCAGGCAAAGGTCAAAGGCCGAGCCCAACAACCACAGGGCCAGTGGATGGTGCCTCTCACCCGCCATGCCAACAGAACGTTCCTCCCCTGGCCAAGGAATTGAACCCAGTCTCAACCAGGGGAAGGATACAATAATTAAAGTGACCCACCTGCACTAAGCAAGGGATTCTTCCCACAGGATCTCCCCACTTTTGCCCCTTAAACTTTTTTCTCTCTTTTTCCTTTTCTTTTTTTTTTGTTGAGACGGAGTCTCTCTCAGTCGCCCAGTCTGGAGTGCAATGGCGTGATCTCGGCTCACTGCAAGCTCCGCCTCCCGGGTTCACGCCATTCTCCGTCCTCAGCCTCCCCAGTAGCTGGGACTACAGGCGCCCGCCACCACGCCCGGCTACTTTTGTTTGTATTTTTAGTAGAGACCCGGTTTCACCGTGTTGGCCAGGATGGTCTCTATCTCCTGACCTCGTGATCCACCCATCTCAGCCTCCCAAAGTGTTGGGATTACAGGCGTGAGCCACCGCGCCCGGCCTCCTTTTTTTTCTAAGTAAGCCCCGCCCCATCCGGACCCCCCCACCACCACCCACTCCCCGCCACCGCCGCCCCACCCGGACCCCCCACCACCCCCCACCCCGATCCCCCACCACCCCCCACCCCGACCCCTCACCACCCCCCACCCCCCGCCGCCCTACCCGGACCCCCCTCCCCTCCCCCTCCCCCCTCCCCCCCCCCCCCGCTTCGCCGCCCCGCCCCGCCCCGCCCCATCCCACCCAGCCCCAACTCTGGTTTTGATAGGGAAGTTAACGGAGGAATGACTCCTACTGGCTGAAAACTGCAAATTCAGCAGGGCTTACTTGAGACACCTTAATGGGGCACAAACAGCCTCAAAAATACTTTTTCAGTCCCAAACTCGATTTCAAGCTTCAGGCTAAGGCCCTAGAAAGAAAAACCAGGTCTGAGGGATCCAAAGCCAACCAACAGGCCCAATGTAAATAAGCAGGACCAATTCCGGCCGACTAAAACCCCACCCCAAGGAAGGAGACCATGGTTCGCGGCATAAACAGGCCCAGGAAACTCAAAGTTTGTTGACAGCAGGGAGAAAGGGAGGCACAGGTGATGCTGGTTAATTCCTATTCTCCAGGTTTTCCCTGCTTCATGGGTGCATACATCAGTACCTATAGCCGGCACCTGCCAAGGTCGCCCGGGCTCAGGGATAAGAGGTGAAAGGTGAAGGGAGGATGCTCACTTTTTCTCTCCATCACACCCTGAATTTTCACTGTAAGAAGGAAGGGAATGAGAAATGCCTATATTTCCTGTCTTTCAGAATGGGCAGCCAGTTTTCTTCAACACCCCCAGCTTATACTCTGCTGAAGTGTGTCCTGAACCATTGGGACGGCTTTGATCCTCAGAATGTGGAGGAAGAGTGCCTCACAACCGTCTGCACAGAGGTTTGGCCAAATTATGCTTTACAGCAAGGACTGGCTTGGCCACAGGAAGGGACCATTCATTTCAATAACATCTGGCCGTTGGAACTTTTCTGTAGACGTGAGGATAGATGACCTCAGGCCCCATATGTGAAAGCTTTCTATACCTTGCAAGGCAATCAAGAACTTTGTCAACAATGTAGGATTGATCTAGTCCTCTTGTTTGCTGTCTCAGGGAAGGTTGCAAGGGGCAAGCCCAGGGAATTAAATATACAAATCCCAGAGGTGCCCCCAGCAGAGGAGCCAACTCCCTCAAGCCCTGCTCCTCCAGGTCCACCCCAACCTCCCTATCCAGCATCAGCTTCTAACTTGCTTCCTCCTAGAAATTCTCACCCTAAACAAGCCCCAGTCTCATCTTGCCCCTCCAACAGGTGCCCAGCGAGTTTGGGCCCAATAAGGTCCAGGTCCCCTTCTCCCTACAAGACTTAAAGCAAATTAAGCTTGGCAAGTTTTCAGATGACCCTGAAAAATATATAGAGGCTTTCCAGAAATTCACCCACATATTTGAACTGTCCTGGAGAAACATTATGTTACTTTTGAATCAGACCCTGACAGACAGAGAAACAGGCAGCCCTGCGAGCAGCAGACAGATTTGTGGATGAGCTTTGCATCACATGTAGCATCCAGGAAGGGGGCGAATATCATCCAACTGGAAGAGAAGAAGTACCAATGGATGACCCTAAATGAGATCTTGGTGATGAGTTCGAAGACTGGAAGAGGAGAGACTTTCAGGTGTGCATAATGGAGGAGTTATGTAGGATTAAGACCAAACCTCTCAATTACATTAAGTTGTCCATGATCAACCAGGGATTTGATGAAAATCCCACCGCCTTCCTGGAGAGGCTAAGAGAGGCCTTGGTAAATCACACCTCTCTATCTCCTGATTCTGTCGAGGGACAGCTAATCCTAAAGGATACACTTATTACTCAGGCAACTCCTAACATCAGGAGGAAGCTACAGAAATGGGCCCTGGGACCACATAGTACATTAAAGACCTCTTGAAAGTGGCCACCTTGGACTTTTATAATAGAGACAGGGAGACCCAGGAAAGAGAAAGGAAATACAGGAAAGAGAAAGAAGCTTTAATGGCCACCAGGCAAGCCCACCAACTCCAGAATTCCCTGGTTACACTTGTTAACTGCTAAAGATATGGCAAGAACATCTCATTCTAAACGTTATGTGCTCCCATACAAGGTTTAATTTCTTTCACCAGAGTGAAACAGCTCGGAGTACATTGTTGTTGTTAGTACATTTCACTTCTTCTTTTTAATCTTTAGCACTAAATTCTTTTCTTGTATAATACATATATTTAGCCTATGCATACTTAACCTTATAAAACTTGTTTTTTTCTCTCATGCCTAGAAGCCATCATACTCCAAACCGTCAGGCAACCGGAGCCTTGGGCGATGGGTCGTCTTTGCTAGGAACCCTTAGAGACCTCCAGGAGGAATCTGACTGCCATTTTCCCCAGAACAATGCCACCTGTCAGCAGGAAGCAGCTAAGACTGGTCATCGTCCATATTCTAACAGCAGTTACATGTGCCACTTCAGAGGTGGGGAGATGATACTGGAGCCGGGGGCAGGGAAGTGCTGGGAAAGGGAGGACGTGGTCCCTGGCTAGGGCTCCACCCCCAGGTCTGTGCCCACAGACCTAGGTGAAGACAGTTATTTCTGTTTTCCTGCCCAAATGTTGCATTTCCCAAGACTACTCTGACCCACCATGATCCCATCCTGTGCCTCTAAAAACCCCGAGACACTAACAGGCAGAGACACAACTGGCTGGACGTCGAGAGGAACACATCAGTGGAAGAAGACACAAGCACTGGACATCAGGAAGATATCTCAACAAGCACTGCCCAGCCCAGCACATTCTGGTCAATAAAGGAGTTATCTTTGTGTTCGAAGAGACTTGTTCAGGTTATTCACCTGAATGAGACAGAAGAGGTTTTCTATTTGCCGGGGCCTGAAATTGTTTTCCTAGGATTAGGGTACTCTCTATTGGTAATCTTAAATAACACAAAAAAATTTACTTATTAGAAGCATTGTTCTTGATGGAGAGGGAAAATATCTTGCCGAAAACAAAACAAAAAAAATTAACTGTAAACAGACAGAACCTCTTTACCTATGCTCTCTGTGCTTCTGCTATCAAGTGGCTCTAGAACTGTGGCTCCTGTTTTCAGCTATGATTGTAGGGTTAGTATGTTTATCATGGCATTCTTTTTTATTAGAAAATAGAGAGATGAAAGCAATATTTTTCAATATATGTCTTTTGAATATTTAGATTTTACCAAGGCGTGGAGAAATGTAAATCTGAGAAATGAAAAATTTGTGGAGCAGCATACTTGCAGAATTCATTGCTTCTGATTGGTCATGGCTTTTGAAGTTACGGACGTAGAAAGAGTAACAAAATACATTACCATTTAAACCAGAGCAATTCTGAGAGTAAAATAGGGTGCTATTTGCAATTACTTGGAATAACATATGTAAATGTGTCTCTCCTAGAAAACTGAAAGATATGGTCACCTGAGTTATCTGAAGAGCATAGTAGATAAAAATCTTGAATTGCTTCCAGGTTTGAAAATTCCAGTGTAGCATCAATTGCCACTGACATCTGAGTTCTCCTACTTGAGCGTCAACTCAGAAATCACAGACTGTGTAACTAGTACTGACTCACTGCCATCCTGGTAAGGTCGATTTTAACTTTCCTTCCTCTTACTTTTTGAATTATTCTTTTCTTCCACAGATAAATTTGCATTTCTTGTATAGTTAATACGTGAAATTAGAAATGTAAAAATTTTATCTTTGCTTGCCACTTCTGAAACAGTGTTTCTCTAAACTGTATGAGCCTGGAAAAATAACACTCTATTTCTATTATTGATCCATTAGGATATTGGGAAACCTATAAGTGTGTTCATATCAGAGAGAATACTCACTGAACCACTTTCTTTCATTCAACTAGTACCAGAAGATACATACATACAGGCCACATCGTTCTTAACATATGCTTTGTTAATTCATTAATTTATTAATTCAATGTATATTCAGTTTCTATTATGTGCCAGGCAATATTCTAGGTGCTTTAGATACATTAGTAAGCAAAAGATAATCCCTTTTCTCATGGAACTAGCATTCTAGCGAAAGAAAAATGTTTGTCTTTGTATTGAGGCCATACCATCAGAAGTTTTCATTAGTATTCAATATCTTGAACTGTAAAACAACTAAATTAAATTAATGTATTTAACTTTCTGAATACAGAACAAATTACAGAATTTATATTTGAAAAAGTAATAGACATATTTTCTTCACACATCCCAAAACCAGGGACTTCAGTTTTGTTTATTTTTTCTCTGAACAATTCCAAATTTTCTTGATGACTATCCAAATAAACATGGATATATAACTCTTATTTTCTCCTTTACACACAAATGTCAGTTGTAGTACTGGTATGCTTCTACTCATTATCTCTTGCTCAGAAAAAACATTAAGAGATTTTTTTCCATATAATGGTATATAGAGCTTCATAATTATTTTGCAGCATAGTATTTCATTATATGAATGTACCAGAATTAATTTAACCAGCAATTTGGACTGCATTGTTTGCTTCCATTCTTGTACTCTCATAGTACATAACATAGATCATGTGGTTTTGAACATGCATAAGTATATCCATTGGATAAACCAATGGTTATTTATCTTTTGAACAAATTGCTAGAATCTCTGCATTTGTAATTTTGCCAAATTACCAAGTTGTCATCTAAAGGGTTTTGTACCAATCATGATTCACGATAGTACCTAATTTTTTATAGTTCCACATCACAATATAATCAAACTTTCAAATTATCATTAATATGATAGGGTTAAAATATATCTCTATACATCTGCCTGTGTTTAATTTTTATTTCTCTTATTACGATTGAGGCTAGAAATTTTGACATTTGTATACATTTAAGAACCAGTTGTAGTTTCCGATCTGTACCTACTTTGTTCATACCCTTCATTTTTTGATTGAAATTTTGATAGTTTTCTTTTTATATAGCAGAAAGATTATACCAATAAATTGTAAATATTTAGTTCCCTGTGTTATTTATATTTGACTTTTTATGTGTGTTTTTAATTAACCATTCAAAAATATTTATTTTATGTTTAGATAATATTTTTATTTATTTATTTATTTGAGATGGAGTTTTGCCCTTATTGCCTAGGCTGGAGTGCAATGATATAATCTTGGCCCACTGCAACCTCCGCCTCCTGGGTTCAAGTGATTCTCCTGCCTCAGTCTCTCAAGTAGCTGGTATTACAGGCACCCACCATCACACCTGGCTAATTTTGTATTTTCAGTAGAAATGGGGTTTCACCATGTTTGTCAGACTGGTCTCGAACTCCTGAGCTCAAGCTATCCACCCATTTTGGCCTCCCAAAGTGATGGGATTACAGACATGAGCCACTGCACCCGCCCAGCCTATTCATTTGTTTGTAATTCTAGATCTTGAGTCAGTTGGACTAGACTTCCTACCTCCAAGGTTTATAATTTTACACATTTTGACATACTTTTATGGCATATATTTTTTAATTTATTTAATAAGATTAGATTTTTAAATTTTTAGACTTTTGAAATTTTGTATAGCATAATATGTGGAGATGATAGAGAGAGACAGAGAAATGAAAATAAAAAGATATATTACCCTGGGATCTTAAAAACATAATGAATAGACTTTTATCAAAAGATTAGAGAGGTGCCACTACCATGTCGCATATTATTATTTATATGTGGCTTGATCACTGGATTCCCTTTCCATTAGTTTTTCTTTCTTGTCCATTCATATCTCAGATTCAAATTGCTTTGTTGAAGCTTAATAATATATTTTGGTATTTCAAGGACTAGTCTCCCCATGTTTACTCTTTTTTCTTTTCCTTCAATGTTTCCCTTTTATGCTTCTTTTTCATATGCATATTAGAACCGGTCATTTGAGATACAGTATGTAAAATAACATTAAAAAGTAAGATTAAATTAAGGAGAATCGATGTTTTCATGATGTTGAATATAATTACACACAATCTTAGTATGCCTTTTCATTTATTAAAGCCCAACTTTTATGTTTTAAATTTCCTTACATAGGATATGCACATTTCTTGTTATGTTTATTCCCAGGTAATGTTATTTTGCATTACTACTGTCAAAATGTTTATGTAGAAGTTGATTTTATGTTTAGTATCATCCTGATAGAAAATATCATGAATGATAAAACATTTCTCCCTATGTCTGCATTTCTCTAGTACTCTGGTTTCCTCCCACATGCCACAGTTAGGTGAATTGGCATGTACAGATTGTCTCAGTGTGAGTGACTGTGTGTGTGTGTGTGTGTGAGAGAATGTGCTCTACAATGGGATGGTGTCCTTTCCAGGGCTGGTGCCCATCTTGCACCCTGAGCTGCCTAGATGGCTTCCAGCACCTGCCACCCTGAAGTGGAATAAGCAGGAAAATAATTACCTAATTTTGAAATGGTTATTTTTAAAATATATGTATAGCTAAAGTTTATTTTAATGTTGAACATTAGGAGTGTTTGGTTTGTTTGTTTGTTTGTTTTGAGATGGAGGCTCACTCTGTCACCCAGGCTGGAATGCAGTGGCGCTATGTTTTGGTCTTTGTTTAGAAATGTAGTGATTTTTGTGACCAGAAATATGCCTAAGAACTTACCTCTTATTTATATCATTAGCCTATGGTAAAACTTGTTTCACATTGAAGTTGCAGTTTCCAAGAACCTATGGACTATGGTAAGAGAGGCCCTATTGTACTTTGAATATGTACATTGAGAGATTTTAAGATTATTGAGAAAAAAATTAGTTTTGTTGTTGTTATTGTTGTTGTTGTCATTACAAGACCTCCTTCTGTTGCCCAGGCTGACATACAGTGTTTCTATACCATAGGCCACTGCAGCCTCCAATGCCTGAACTCAACTGATCCTCCTGCCTCAGCCTCCAGAGTAGCTGGGACTACAGACACACACCACCCTACCCAGCTTCCTTTTCTTTTAAAAACATCACAATCACAGACATACCTGCACACACTCGTGTTGTCTTGACCATTTTCTTCTTCTTTTTAAAAATTTAGCTGTTTCATTGCATTTTGTTTCATTGTAATCTGATGTTCTTTCAGCAGCAAAATAATAATTATCTCACTTTTTAAAATCTGGGAATATATTACCCACAAGTAAACTAAGAATCACAGATTTAGGAAATCTGTTAAAAGCATGTGGAAGAACATAAAATATTCACATTGCCAGTGGAATAAAAGGTAATTTATTTTTATTTGATCTTGACAAATAGATAAATCCAAATTTCAGAATTCTTTAAACGTTTGTTTCCATTTTCCCCCGAATTAGATTAAGACAAGGTAATGAACGTTATCCCAATTTTTCTTAAACTTTACATCTAGAAAATGATGAGTCAACACCTGTCTCTCAAAAGGAAAAAAAATGCTCCTTTTTAGAAGAATTGGTAGAATAATAAATAGTGGTACCAGTTGCCTATTTTTCTATTTTCCCAGTCTTAAAATCAGGGCAAATTCATTTTCCAATGAACATTATTGACAGTGCATATTGGCACTTTTGGACTGTGGCTTAATCATTATTAGATTCCAAAGCTGTGTCTTTTGAGCAGAGGTGGAAGCCAATGGGTTGAACTGCAGCTCAATAAAACCATTATAGAATCAAGCAGTCTACATTCCATAGCACTCCCCCTAGCCCAGGAGTCAATTCTTCTGCATTTCTCCTACCCTGTACTGCTCCCTTTGCTCTAAGGTTGCTAATATATAAGGGATGTGGTTTTATGTTTATATGGACTGACTTTTACATAAGACCTAGTTATTAAAAGTAGCTACCCAATTCTTATTAACTCCATCACCTTAATTTGCAGAGACAATATCTCCTAATCCTCAGATGAATAATGTCTAATACAGCATGGGTATTGTTTGCTACCCAGAATTTTTGTCACACAGCAGAAAACTGACATCTGCTCTTGTGCTGCTCTTATTCCTATATCAGAGTGTTCACTGGCAACTCATTAAAATATCTTTTAAAATTTAAGGTGAAATAAAGACTCTGCCTTTTTTCTTTCTCTCTTTTTTTAACAGGCAAAAACTGAGAGAATTTTTTTTTTACCAGCAGATATGCACTGAAAGAAATGTTAAGAAAGATCTTAAGCAGATGTATTACATTATTTCACAGAAACAGGGATCTACACAAAAATACAAAACTGGAATAAATAAAGGTAAAAATGCAACTTATATCTCTTCATTTTAATTGTTCCAAAAAGAAACTGACTTTTTAAAGCAAAAGAGTAGCAATATCTTTATAGCACGTGTAAAAATAAAATGGATGAAAAAACAGCATAAAGGATAAAAGAAAGTATTGTGAATCTACACAATTGTAAGATACTTAACTCCACACATGAAATGGAATACTACTTGAAGGAACATTCTAATTGTTTAAAGATATACATGATAAGCCCTAGAACAATATTTAAAATATTTAAAGCTATGAATAAGTCAGTAGTATAGATACATTGAATCTTGAAAAATCTTATTAACCAAAAAAGGGCAGAAAAGAGGAAAAACAGAAAAAATTAGAATTAACTATCAAAGTGGTATTTTAATATTACTATATCAATAATAACATCAAGCATTAACAGTCGAATAGCCAATTAAAAGACAGAAACTGTCAAATGGGATAAAAAAGCAAGTCCCAACTATGGGCTACCCACAAAACCAGCCTAGTTTAAAAATGAAGGCATAATAAATTCGTTAAAAGAAAACTGATAAAAACATATATAACATTCAAATAGCAAATTTTAGAAAAAGAACTAAAACTGTTACATTAATTTCAGACAAAGTAAACTCTAGAACGACAAATTTACCAGGACTGAAAAGAAATACTATACAATGATAAAAGGATCAGCTCTTTAAGAAACATAAAAACCTGAAACATAAATGAACTAATCACAGAACTTCACAATATATACAGCAAAATTTGATAGAACTGAAAGGAGAAATAGATCTTTCCACACATAATAGGAGACATCAACACCTCTCTCGTAGTAACTGATATATACATATACAGAAAATCAATCTCTCTGCCAATGAAGATGTTTTTCTCTTATTTACTCAGACATAAAATGTCATGTTATCTTCAATTCCTCCCTTCCAATACCTCATCTCTACTCAAGACTTAAATATTATGTCAGCCTGTTCCTTCTTATTGAAGGAATATATGTGATCTCTAAGATTCATGGAAAGTTGGAAATCATACCTTGGGATGATAATAGTACTCATATTTATAAGGGATAAACCACTAACAGATAAATTAATTAGCAATTGTTAGAAAACAATGGTTTAATTTTTAAAATAGGACGTTACTCCTCAGTACATTTCATCAAAATCATTATGGGGACATTGCTATCTATGAAAATATTACTAGGTCTTCCTCATGGAACAGTCGCTGGTGTCTGAAGAAAACTTCACAGAAACTGCACTGACACTAACATTTAAAAAGTTGCCTAAATTTCAAGTGACTTTAAATTGCTCTGTTGACATCAGCAATGTGTTCATATAAGATATGTGAAGGTTCCTCAGCTATCTTTAATAGCATGTCTTGCCAGAGAATAACATTGTCACCTTATTTTTCTTAACTGTATATACCATAAGGGACAGAGCGAAATATTAGATGAAGCTGTTTTTCATTAAACATTTCATTGATGACACTTGTGGTTTTTGAGTTTTTTCTTTGTGTGTATGTGTGTGTGTGTGTGTGTGTGTTTACCTTTTGAAAACAAACTACCAATATTGTACTTTTATTTTGGGAATATGATTTTCTGACTTTTTATGCTTTGAAGCAGGTAATAAAGAGAGATAACATCTCTCAGAAATTATTTGTAACTAAAAATTCTAATGATAAATCCGTCAAAACAAATTTGAAGAAAATAAAGAACTAATCATATTTTAGAGATTTTAAAATATGTGATAAAAATAGTTTACTTCTGAAAGTAGACTTATAGAGTGGTTAAAAAAAGAAGAGTTCATAGAACCCAAATCTATTGTTAACCTGGATAGCAGGGAGCAATAGAATAGGTCTTCTCATGGTCTGCCTGAGACTAAGGGAGTTGGTAAGTTCCATGTTTCAAGAAAGAGTGCAGGGCAGTCAATTAAGGAAATGAGAATTAGGCAAATGCCTGCCAAATGTGATAGTCCAAATCTACTATGAACATTTCTAACAATTTGAATGAGAGATGAGCGTGCCTGCATTGGCATGGACAGATACAGAGATGGAGATTAGTGTATAAAGATTGAATTTTTTAGGGGAATGATGCAGAGTGATCTTCCCTGTCAAATGTACTTCTGAGTTTGCTACAGCTAGAAGGGGGAGAAGATTGTTTGAGTTTGTAAGATAAAAAATAATGGTAAATCAACATTTATTCACATTGCTTAAAAATCCATCCGTGATTCCAACTCTACCTTCTCTTCCTACACCTCACTTCATTCTCCAATTATCCTCTCTTGGTCTACTTGAACCCTATGTTCCAACCATTCTCATTATTCACTGTACTTTTATATATTGCTTAGCAAATGCATAGTCATTGTTCAATATTTGGCTTAAGTTTCACACTCACTCTGTGGCCACTAATTCAGATATAATTGAAAACTCCATATTCAGTGGCTGCATACATATATCTAATAAAACACTTAGGAAAAGTTATCACACTCATTTATCTGTGACAACATCTATCCCTTTTCAAATTTAAGCTTTTTATAATCTAGATTTTTAGAAATTCATGTATTTCCTGATTCTGGAACAGTGCCTGGCCTATAATAGGTGTTTAAATAATACCTGTTGTATACATGCATATAGGGCCAAATAAGCAAATTGTTTCTTTATGCTTGGAAACAGAAGCATTGTGAGACTGATAGATGACGTTGGAATAAGAGGCAAGTGCCAATGGCTTCAATTTAATTGAAAACTGAAAGAGCTGGCATTTATGGTCTTTAGAGCTCTAAAGATTCAGGCCCATGTTTTTTCTTATATTTAAATATTTACCTGGTAATATTAACTTAAAATTTTAAGAAAAATAATTAAATATTTTAAAATTACAGTGTAAATATATTAATACAGTATATATATAAAATAAATAAAAACTTGCCATTTCTATGTGTATAATACCAATTCTGTTTTATGTTAAGATTAAATTGAATTTTATTTCATTCAATAAACGGTTCTCTTTTACCCCGAAGAGAGCATTAGCTATAAAGTAGCCTGTAACTTCTACCTACATCTATGAAGATGTCTACTTTTATAAGTAAAATAACCATAGTGCTACTTAAATAATTTTATTTCCACAGGTAGAGCAAAGCTAATGTTTAAACTTAATGATACTTCATATCATGATATTGTAAAGGTTTACATTTCACATTATGGGAATCACCAATATATGATTCTCAATCTCTATTATTATAATGTTTAAGATCCACGATTACTTAAAATAATAGGCTGCAGTTCCCTTGCCTCGTTTGCATAAAAGTTTATCTAACATGCTATATTTTTAACTACCAGCATTATATATTTTATGTGCACCTACAGAGATATTATGCATGCATTACCACATTAATGTTCACAACAGAAGTAGAAATTGTTCAGACACAACTTTTTATACTTGCGTGTTTGAGTGAATGCTGGATATTAAGAAACCTGATACAGCAGGATAAAGTATAATCTGTTGTGTTGCCTTGCACTAATTTGGTAAATTGTGAATATCCAGTGACTTTAGTCAATAGTAAGTATTCAACAGTGTAACAAAAGATTTCCTGTACTAGAACATAAATTTTATTGTGTATAATTAAGGCAAACCACATGATGTTATGAAATCCATACATTATATATATACACACACACACATTATATGTATTTTATGTATCATATATTTTATATGTATATATAATACATGAAATCCATATATATAAAATCCATCATATATATGTATATGTATGTGTATATATATGTATATGTGTGTGTGTGTGTATATATATATATATATATATATATATATATATATATAAAATGGTTGATAGCCTTTGGTTTTTTGATACTTAAACGTTAACAGAATTGGTTTTCATTTTTTGGGGAACAGTTTCAGAGACATTGTAAGCCTTTGAAAAAAAATGGGTCTAGACGTATAATATTCCATACTCTTTGGCTCCTATTTTCTAACCCATCCTCACTTTAAATTATCCGATGCCTATTCTAAATTTTGAAATGTTTGGCTAAACATTACACTAAATATGACTCTTTTGTCATGTTAAATGTTTACCTTTCATTATTTTAAAGTTATCATTTAACTTTAGTTAAATGGTGGTGGTAGTTTCAAAAACACAACAGTAACTGTTTATTTAGAAATTATTTTTAAAGGTCAATTAATCATGAAATGCCTGCTGTTATGAAATAACGTTCTTACCAAAAGGATTTTGTTTTTAATAATGGTAATAACGGCAATGACACATCCTATGAGTAGGCACTCTTCTAAGCACTTTATATATTGTTAATAATCTTTACAAAACCTATGAGGTATGTACTATTATTGTCTCCATTTCACCTACGAGAAACCTAAGGCATGGAGAAGTTAATTACTTGTGCTAGATTACCCAGCTGCAGATCCATGAGCCATACTCTTATTGAAATATGATATCAAAAGTTGATGACTACATAACAGTTTTCATGACACTAAAATTATCCCTAACGCATTAAAGACTTAATGGATAACTCAAAACTCTAAAAATTACTAGAAGAAAAAATAGGGGAAAAGCTGCTTGACATTGGTCTTGGCAAATATTTTTTTGGATAGGATCCCCAAATTACAACGTACTAAAGCAAAACTGAACAAATGAGATTACACCAAACTAAAAACCTACACAGCAAAGGAAACAATTAACAGAGAAGAGACAACCTGCAGTATAGGAGAGAATATCCGCAAACCATACACCTGATAAGGGGTGAATATACAAAATATATAAGGAATTCAACTCAATAACAAGAAAACAAGAACTTGATTAGAAAATGGGCAAAGGACCTGAACAGACTCTTCTCAAAAGAAGACACAAATGGCCATGGGTACCTGGAAAGATGTACAACATCACTAATCATCAGGTAAATGCAAATCAAAACTGCAATGAGATCTCACTCATGCCTATTAGAATCATTATTATAAAAAAGGCAAGAGATACCAAGTGTTGATGAAGATATGAAGAAAAGGTAACCCTTATATACCGTTGATGGGAATGTAAAGTGTTGTGGCCGCTATAGAAAACAGTATGGAGGTTGCTTAAAAACGTAACAAATAGAATCACCATAGGATCCAGCAATTTCACTTCTGCTTATACATCTAAAGGAAATTATATCAGTATGTCAAAGAGATGTCTGCACTCTCATGTTTATTGCAGCATCATTCACAATAACCAAGATATAGAATCAATCTGTGTCTATCAACAGATAAATGAACAACATATTACACACATCCACTCACACACAGATACACACGTGCACATACATAATGGAATAGTATTCAGCCTTAAAAAATGATGATCCCATCATTTACAACAACAGGAACAAATCTGGAAGAAATTATGTTATGTAAAATGAGCCAAGCACAGAAGGAAAAATTCTGCATGATCTTACTTATACATGGAATCTAAAAAGTTGAACTCATAGGAGTAGAGAGCAGAATGGTAGTTACCAGGGCTGGCAAGAGGTAGGGGTGGGGAAGGGGAGATGTTGGTCAAAGGACACATAACTTCAGTTAGACAGGAGGAATAAGTTCTGGAAATCTATTGTACAGCATTGTGACTATATTTAATAACAATGTGCTGTATATAGTACTTGAAAATTGCAAAGACAGTAGACCTCAAATGTTTTCACACATACAAAAAAAATGGTAAGTGTGTATGGTGACAAATATGTTAATTATCTTCATTTAATCATTCTGCAATGCACACATATGTCAAAACATCATATATACGTCATAAATATATACAGCAAATATAAATAATAACCACTTCTTGACATGTATTTTGGTGAGACTGGCATATCCATTCACTGAACTAACACTGTTGAAGTGGCACTACTTTATTTCATTATAGCTTCAACTTTTATTTTTGATTCAGGATTTGCTCCGTGGGTATAGTGCATGATGCTGAGGTTCGGGGTATGAATGACTTTGTCACCCAGGTAGTGAGCATAGTACCCAATAGTTTTTCAATCCTTGGCCCCCCTCCTTTTCTCCCCATCTAGTAGTTCCCAGTGTTTATTGTTTATATCTTTATGTCCATGTGTACCCAATGTTTAGCTCCCACTTACAAGTAAGAACATATTATATTTGGTTTTCTGTTACTGAGTTAATTCACTTATGATAATGGCCTCCAGCTGCATCCATGTTGCTGCAAAGGAAATGATTTCATTCTTTTTTATGACTGTGCAGTAGTCTATGGTGCATATATATCACATTTTCTCTATATTCACCAATGAAGGACACCTAGGTTGATTCCATGTCTTTGCTATTGTGAATAGTGCCGTGATGAACATGTGAGGGCAGGTGTCTTTTTGCTAGAATGATTTGTTTTCCTTTGGATAATATACCCAGTAATGGGATTGCTGAGTCGAATGGTAGTTCTGTTTTTAGTTCTTTGAGAAATCCCCAAAATGGTTCCCACAGTGGCCAAACTAATTTACATTCTCAGCATTCCCTTTTCTCTGAAGCCTCACCAGCATCTGTTATTTTTGACTTTTTAATAGGAGCCATTTCAACTGGTGTGAGATGGTATCTCGTTGTAGTTTTGATATGCGTTTATCTAATGATTAGCAATCTTCAGCATTACTTCATGATTGTTGGTCGCTTGTATGTCTTCTTTTGAGGAGTGTGTGTATGATCATGTTTTTTACCTACTTTTAATGGGGATATTTGTTTTTTGCTTGTTGAATTGTTCAAGTTCCTTATAGATTCAGGATATCAGACCTTTGACAGATTCATAGTTTTTGAATATTTTCTCCCGTTCTGTGGGTTGCCTGTTTACTCTGTTGATAGTCTCTTTTGCTGAAGTAGCACTCTTAAAAATGTCTTTTATACATATATCTTTAAACACTATACTACAGGTGTTACAGTGTGGTCCATACATCCATTTACTTATAAAAAGACATTCTCAAGCTGTGTTTTGTGAGCCATCTTAATGTTAAAATCACCTTTTTTTTTTTTCCTATCTGGAACTATCTTTTGTTTATGACGAGAGTTTCTGTTATGCCTATGGATGGTTAATTTTACGTGCCAATCTGGCTAGCCTACAGGGCCCAGTTCTTTGGTAAAACACTAGTCTGCATGTTGCTGTAAAAGTATTTTGTAGATATGATTACCATTTCCAATCAGTTGACTTTACTCTTTATAATGAGGATTATTCTTCATAACATAGGTGAGCCTTATCCAATCAGTTGAAGATTGTGAGAGCAAAAATTAAGGTTTGCCAGAAAAGGAGGTATCCAGCTTCAAGACTGTAATAGAAACCCTTCCTGAGCTTCCAGTACTGGCCTGTCCTACAAATCTTCGATTCATCACCCTCCAGAATCATGCAAGTTAATTGCTTAAAATAATTGCTTAAAATTTCTCTCTCTCTGTCTCTGTTTCTCTCTGTCTCTCTCTTTCAGCCACTTCCAGGGTTCAAGCAGTACATTACGAAGATAAAATGAGAACATTATTGAACATTTACTTAGTAATTTTATAGATATAGTATGAAAATAAAACATTCTCATTTTGAAATCTTGAATATAGTTCTAGAATTTAACAAATTCATGAAGTTAGAAAAAATTTTCTTAAATATTTAAAATAGTGATTGCATTAAGACAATTGCTTTAATTTTGAAGTCTACTATTTTTGAAAGTGGTTCGAGTGGCTTTATCTCTTCCTCATATTTATTTCCTCTGTATGCAATGTCTTATAAAAGTGATGAGGAAGGGAGTAATTACTGGCACCCAACATTTTGGGGTCCATTAAACTTTTGTCTGTCTCCTCACTCATCTTCTAATCTTATCACTAACATCTCTATGAAGTAACCTTGACTTAGATTTACTTTCTGGTTTGATTATCTTTTTATTTTATATAGATACCTTTTTCATTAAGAGTTTAAAGTGTTATTACAGAAAAAAATACCTGTAGGACTGAAAAGACAAGCACAGCCAACTATATTGATCTTTTAATAAAGTTTCACTTAGGTATGCAGGCTCAGAAATTTTTAATGTATTGAATTTCCCTTAACAAGTAGCATTCTATATTTTCATGCCTTTCTCTTCTTTTCTGTTTCTGGCCATGAAGGGAGATTTTAAATCCAGTTGGAAAAAATTTAAATTCCTTCTTAATAACACGAGTCTACTCTATGTGCATTAATTTCAGGGGACACTGGCATTAGTGTTCTCTTAAGGATTAGTAGTCTCTATTTTCCATAATTATCTAAAAATGCATTCAAGCAGAAGCAATATTATATCCATACATGGTAATGTAGGTCTTTTAAGCCATTAAAATATTGTTAGAGATAAAGCACAAAAAAAACCACCTTAGGTACACTGACATTCTCCTAAGGATAACCAGTATATTTTAAATTACATCATTGGCTCTATTATTCCATTATTTTAAATAAATATTGCATGTGAAAATGAAACTGGCATAAGATATTACAAGGATATATCACTAAAGGTTTATTCAGGAAACAAATATGTGTTTTCATGTTAAAAAGGGCTTAAATGAAATTATGACTTTTGGCAACTGTTAGAAGAACTGGAGAAGAGAAAATTAAGAAAGATACTCCTGCAGATCTGGGTAGTTGCTTCCCAAAGTCTACACTCATGTAGATCTACATACCTGTAGATCTTGGACCAGACTAGGACAGCTTTAGGAGTATGGCTTGTCTCTGTTTTGCATGGACCAGGAGTGCATGTGAGACAAAAGGAGTTCATGGGAAAATCTGAAATGCTCTCCACAAGGCAGACTGGAAGCTAGGAGATAGTCTGAAAAGCTGCTGACTTTGCATTAAGGGAATTTGTGGAATAAACATCAAAGTTAAACCACTGATGAAGCTTCTGGGTCTAACACCCATGGCCTTACAGGAATTACGTTTTACTTCTACCTTCCAAATCTCCAGGAATTTCCTGTCAATGGAAATATCTAACTCAGAACTAAACAGGGAAGAGTGTCCAGGCGTGGATGGAAATGGTGGTCAGAGTGCCATCCTAATCACAGATAACCCATCACACACAAAACATGTAGCTGTCTCTTTATATTGTGGTGCACAGAGTTATGAAATATCTAACATAAATGTGAAACCTGGATAATTCTGCCAAAAAGATCTGGAAGTCAGGCTAATTGGGAAATCACAAATGACATCACACTGAGGGAGTTTGTACAGAAAGAATTAAATGAAGCAGAAACCAAGAAAAGCAGATATGAAAAAACAATAATAACCTAGAGAGAAAGTGAAAGAG
This sequence comes from Pongo abelii, assembly GCF_028885655.2. NCBI lineage: Eukaryota > Metazoa > Chordata > Mammalia > Primates > Hominidae > Pongo > Pongo abelii. The sequence goes on along the minus strand of NC_071991.2, from coordinate 143,197,728 downwards.
TGGGAATCAGTCACTTGTGGGACTTGTGTGAAAACTGTGCTCTGGTATCAGGTAAATTTGGTTAGACATTTGGGGCACATTTCTTTTCTTGTCTTATCTGGCAAATGTGGATTTTTGGTTCTTGCAACAAAAAGTGCCCCGACCAGAGAAACTTCCCAGCTAAAATATGTTAATCAATATAAACATTTAAAAATAACATAATTAACTGTTATCCTTATAATATGAACTGATAAATCAGCATAGCATAGTAAATGCAGACTGTGGAGATAGGATATCTGGATTCAAATTTTATCTCTGTCACTTATTAGCTGTGTGATCCAGATTAGCTGTGTTTTATAAGAGAGTTACCCTATCTATCTGTGCCTCAGCTTCTCATGTATCAATTTAGGATGCATTATTGTGAGGTATTAAGAGGATTAAGTGAATAACTGTCTGTAGAGCTCTTACAAATGTTCCTAGTAAGTAGTAATTACATGTTAATGCTTGTTAAGTTAATAACGATGGATAAAGGGATGAACCTTAAAATAGAAAATTATTTTTAAAAATTCTCTCTCTCAATATAACAGAGACCAAGATCCTTACCACAAGTATTCCAGAAAAGACAATCAAGAAAATAATGAATAGTAGGAGATTTCATGGCCACTATCTGTAAATTTCCTTTGCTCTACTGATTCTTCTTTCAATTCTAATGAGTGTGCCATTTACAAGTAGGCTGCTAAAAGAGGTCTTGGTCAATAAGATTTCTCCCTTCCGTTAATCAATATAGACTATCCAGTTCGAAGTGTTATCAAAATAATAATTGACCTCAACATTAGAAAATCTGGGCTCTTAAATGAAAAGATAGTGGAGGTAGTTAAAAAGATCCCATGGACTAATGAGTTCCACAATATGTAATTATTTTCTGTTATTTATCATGAAGTTCTAGGTTCTAACTGGATAATAGTGATGTCAGTGGATCCTTAGGTGTACTCTGATTAATAATAAAAACAATTGTGTACAACAAATGATTAAATAAATGAACAATAATCCAACATATTCGATGTTCAACAAATGATACCATTAAGTATAAGGCCTTACTTTGTTACTATATTATAAATGTTTTCCTAAAAATGAAATTTTAAAGATGTTTTGCGTAGGATTTTGGGTTGTTTTCAGTGGAAGATCTGCCCATGTACCTATCTCACATATTATAGGAACTGACCTACTTTATTATATCTGTTTTTCCTCCTTTCTTTCCTTTCCTTCTTTTCTTTCTTTCTTCATTTCCTCTTCTCTTTCTTCCTTTATTTTTCCTTTCCTTCTTGATTTGTAAGATTGTTAGAGATGCACTCATATTTCCCAATGAGTAAAGCTACTAATAAATTCTAATAAAATCAGCAGCTTTTGCTCTGTATATTTCATTTTGTTAGTTGAACTGTTTACAAGGTCATTTTTGTTATCGAGTGTTTTTGTTGTGATTCTTTTACTTTATTTCTAATCTTCACTTTAAGTTTCATATTATGATATCAGCATTGCTATACTGGCTTTCATTTTTATTTGCCAATTCTAAAAAATTCCCTATTTTAATTTGTACGTTTTATCTATTTTTTAGATGTTGCCCTTGCAAAGAACATAAAACTAAATTTTTCACTAAGCTAGTTTATATTCAGTAGCATAGACTACATGGGGGCAGCATCTGCTACATCTACATTGCCACAGTGTCGGGCACCAAAGAAATAATTGAGAAACCTTTGTGGCTTAACCTTTGTTCATTTACCAGAACTACTCCCTTCAAATGCAATCTGTTTTAATCCTTTCATATTCTTTATTAAACTGAAATCTGGCTTCTCTATGGTAAGCATTTCTCTCTCAAGTGGAGCTACTTTTTTTTTTTTAATCTCTCTTGTATATTGACAGCGTGAGCTTAACACACATGAATACTTTTTATACAACAAACACTTTTAGGTATCTATTCTGGGCCTATAGTTATGATAGGCATTATACATTTTAAGTTAAACAAAATCAAAACAGACATTCCTGCTAGAGAGTTGCAATACACCAGGGGAAGGAGACTAAAATAAATCACTACAGTTTGGAATTAATTTTACAGTAAAAGAATCGACAAGGCACTTTATAGGCAGCAGAAAAAAAGGCATCTAGCATCTCTATGCTGTTTTGAATTCTGAATGAGGGTAGGGGATAAAATGGTTAGAGAAGGCTTCACAAAGGAGGTATCACTTATGCTGATTTACAAATAATTAGCGAAATTCCAGAGGACGGACAAAAAGAAGGTATCCCAGGGAAAAAGCCAGTGTATTCAAAGAACATGAGAGACCAGGGAAAGATGTATGAACTGCAGCTGCCAACTCAGAGTTAGAATAAAGACGGTCTTAAAAGCCACATCACTAGGAATGGAATTTGTCTAGCAGTTTGCTTGTACCAGCTTGTGAAATTCAACTCTGTGCATGTCTTTCCAAATTGGCCTTTAATTAGGCAATGTTGGTAGCTTGAAATTCAACATAACTGGAGTAATTATACTACAAGAATCGGCAAACACTACAAACCAGGGCTTTTTAGCCCAGAGATCCAATTGTTATGTGTCTAATAGCACTCTACTTCCTTAATCATATGTGAAACGAGGAGCCATTAAAAAAATTTAAATCAGGGTATGACACCTAGATTTGCATTTCTATTAGTTTCCTATTGCTGCTGTATCAAATTACCACAAATCTGGTGGTTTAAAACACCACACATTTATTTATTGTATTGTCCTGGAGATCCGAATTCTGAAATGTGTCTGAAATGGCTAAAAGCAAGGTGTTGCCAGGGCTGCATTCCTTCTGAAAGCTTTAAGGGAGAATCTTCTTCTATTTTTATTTATTTATTTATTTACCTTTTTCAGCTTCTACAGGCTGACTACATTTCTTGACTCATGTGCTCTTTATTATTCAAAGTCAAAAATGGCTGAAAGAGTCTTTTACATAGCACACCACTCTGACACTATTCCTTATTCCTTGCATGTACAAGGGCCCTTGTGATTACGTTGGGACCAGCTGAATAATCTGAGATATCTCCCCCATCTCAAGGTCAGCTGATTAGCAAACTCAATTGCATTTGCAAACTTAATTCCTCTTTGCCACAAAACACATATTCACAGGTTCCAGGGATTAGGAAGTGGATATCTTTTGGGGGACAATTATTCTGCCTACTGTCACACTCAGTAACGTTTGTTCTGGAAGTGCTATGGAACATGAGGCTTCAAGACCCTAGGTTAGGATATGGCAATACCTACTTGAGACAAGATGAGAGTTTGAACTAAGTTAGTGGAAGTTAAAAAAAAAAAAAGGTAATGGTAAGTGATGACTTCATCACTGAACATAATAGTATCCGGAAAATAAATGAGCCAAAAGCCTTAATATAATGCAAAACTATATCAACGATGAATGATACTATTTTCATTTCCATTAAGAGTAAATGTAAAAGTTACAGAGTTTACATTACAGTAAAATTGCCTATTTTTTATTAGTCAGACTGCAAATCAAAACTGCAGTGCAATAGAGACTTCAAGCAATTTATCAAATCCTAGCAAGTAAAAAGCAGTTATTTCAATTCTTGAAATTTTTCTTCTTTGTCTATCCTTTTGTTCTAAAACATTCTTTGCACAGCTTTGAAATAAGTAACGGTTGATGGGAGAGACAAATATTGCTATGTCTTTGTATCTTGACTGTAAAGCCCACTGTTAAGAAGAATTCATACTAGCCTTCACTGGCATCTAGAGCTTGCATAATAGCCTACATGTCTTGTATCTCCAACAAAATAGCAGAAACTACTAATAAAACTGTTATGGAAATAAAATATTTGCCATTGATATAAGAAGGCACAATTATATATATTAGTAAAATAATGATATAAAGTAACTTAGCTCTTGCTAAGAAAACTTGTTGCTAGCTCTTACCAGTAAAAAGAGGAAAGGATTACATTATGCCTATTTCTTATAATCAGTGAAAAACAAATGGTTGCTTTATAGTCAAAAATTTGCCAGTTGTAGTATTGCTGAACTTTGTAAAGTGATTAACAGTGACTATAGCATTGGCACAAAGTAGATGTTCAACAAATTTTTATTGAACAAATAAACAAATTTGAACAAAGTTTAAATCTTTCTCAAAAAATGGAAAGCTAGATAAATGTTTATTGATAACTCTTATAATTCCACACATTCATATTTGTGAACATATACATTCTGCCAGGGCACACTGAAGCAAGCCACTGCTATCTCTACAGGTGCCACAATGCCTCCAAATTTTCTTCTTACTGCCATTCTTGGCCTCCTTAAATTCAGAGTATCACATTATTCCTGGTAAAATCAATATACAATCAATCACTCCTCTACCTAAAACCCTTTAGTGACTTCCCATTTCGCTGAGAATAAAGTTCCCTCTCCTTGCTCCCCAGGGCTCAACATGACTGCCACCTGTGTAGATATCTGATGCCAGAGGCGGCATCCACTCACTGACACCATCTTCCAGTCGTACCAACATTTTTTTATTATTATTTCTGAGACAATTTACCTTTCCCCCCATCTTTTAGGCCTCGTCTCTTGCTGCTGCTCCTTCCTGGAACATGCTACCCTGAAATTTTTGCCCTGTCATCTCTGGAGAGAGGCCTTCCCTGACCACCTTGACTAAAGCAATCCTTGTCCGTCCCACCATGCCACAGTATACCCTCATTTCACACTTTTCATTGAGCTCTTAAGTCTATGTACATCTCAATTTCTTGTTTTTGTTTCTCTGCTTTATTGTTCTCACCTTCATTAAAAGCTAAGCACCATAACGGCAAGTTTTTTTTAATATTTCTTTTTTTTTATTGTGCTATCTCCAACAATTTCACTATGGCATGGCTCAGGGTAAGCCTTCAGTGAATATTGTACAATTGAAAGCATAGATTACTTTTAAATTTAAGCCCAATATACACAGTGCTATGCATATGCATTAAATTATATTTTCTGATATGTCTAGGGCTGACAACACACAATCACCACCCCTACACTATTACATGAACGACACTCCCATTCACTGTTTGTTCAGACAAAATATAAAGCATTTCTACTCATTTTACTCTCTCCCCTACAACATCTAAACTTTAGCAAATTCTGTTGGCTCTGCCTTCAAAATATATCTCAAATCTGACAAACCTCATGTTTCACTTCTAGTAACTGAATCCAAGGTGACTCATTTCTCTTCAAGACTTCCATGAATTTTTTTTTAAGTCAAACATTTAATTTTAGCCATATTAGTTTTGAGAGGGCTATAGGATTTTACGTAGACATATCATGTGGGAAAAAAATTTATAAAAGACAGGTGCGGGGAAGAATACAGTGAAATATAAAATTGGGAATTTTCAGCATGTAGATGGTGTTAAGGACATGTCTGGATATATTTGAACAGGGAGTTTAAATGGAGATGATACTAGATTTGAAGGCTGAATGGAAGAGTTTGGAAAGAGAAGGTGGTCTGAGAAAAACAAAAAAAAAGGATGAGAAGTCAGAGTCAGGGAGATTTGAGGAACACCAACAAAAATGTATTCACCTAGTCACCAAAATTAGGAAGAAGTTCAAGAGGGAGGAATTAATCAACTCTATCACGTGGCACTGAGAGACCAATTAAGATGAGGGCTGAACATTGAGCCTTGGATTTAGCAGCCCTGACAACAATCATTTCAATTTAGTGATGAGAGTAAAAGTTTAAGCAGAATGAGTTCAAGAGAACATTAGAAGAGATAAATCACAGCAGATTATAGGGAAAACCCTTATAAGAACCTTCACATAAATGGGGTCAGAGGTAGGCAGTGGCTTTTGCAGGGGCGTATGAATACTTAAAAAATATTTAGGTTTGGGTTAGATTTATTCTTCAATCCAGAGAATGCATTTCAGAAGACTTCATGATTGGAGTACCCAGCATTGTTCTTTATAAGAGCTTATTAATATTTCTTAATTATAATAGTATGATTTTGAAGTCATATTTTATTTTGAAGAACTATATATTTTTACAGATGGAATAAAGGTTCTATAAAATAATTTTACATATATTTTAAAATTCAACTAAGTCAGATCCCCATCTCTCTCATCCAAATCAAAATGAAAATTAGTACTACAGTAGATAAAAACACAACTCAAATGTCTTATGTTACCTACTTTATCTTCCCTTTATGGTGATGGGACATTATTACGGGGAAGATGTCTTCACTGTTACCTTCTCCAATTGACTAATGAAGAAATAATTCTGTAATTCCCCTATCTACTCATTCCATCTGTTCCTCATGTATTTAATACCCTAAAGTTTAATTGTTCTTGCTTTCCCTATGTATTTTAGGGTTAAGCACTTTATTAAACAAAAGCTTCATGTTGCTCTTTTAATACTGATAATGATTATGTTCCTCACATCTATATAAGGGGCAAGAATTGCCTTTTTAATAGTCTAACACAATTTGGTAAAGCTCAATTAACCAATAATGCTATTAATCCTAATTAACTATTCATATTAGTCATTTTCAGTAGATTTATTTTTGCAACAAAATTTTTATTGTGATTATCAGATAAAACAGTGATACCAAAAGGGTTTCTATCATCATCTAATAATTTAATTAAATGAGGATTTACTAAACCCCCACTGTTAGTAAACTCTCACTGAAGTGAGCCTGAGTCAGCTGAGAGAATCTTCTTTTTTAGGAATATATTGCTCTTATGTTAGTCAATATAAGTTAGACTGTAATTGATTGAGTGGTGGATTACAAAAATGGCTACACTTCGCCACCACTCCCAAACTAGGCCCCTTTACACTGTAGTTCTGTAGCTCCTTTAATTAAAAAGAGTTTATTTCTCCACTCCTTGGATCTGGGATGACCTTTTGACTTCCTTTGCTAAGAGAATGGTGGCAGAGTAACAGTTTGCAAGTTTCACACCTAGATTTCAGGAGGTCTTGGGTTGTTTTGTTTTGTTTTCTCCCCTTCCTTCTCCTTGAACCCTACCCTGGGGCAGTGTCAATAATCCTAAACTGGCTTTCTTAGGTTGGGAGACCATGTAAAACACAGACAAGCCATACTCCTAGAGCTGTCCTAGTCTAGCCATTTTACACAGCCTAGCAAATGACTAGAAATACGTGAAGGTGCCTAGCCAATATCAGTGGAGCCAAAGTAACTTCAGATCAGCAGACCTGGTCAGTTGACTCATGGAATCCTAAGCAATGGAAAATTGTTTTAAGCCAATAAGTGTTTGCAGTGTTTGTCAAGCAGAAAAAGTTAGCTGATTCAGGTGGAAACCCAAAATAAAGGGATAAATTACTGAAATCTTATTGAGATGCATTAAGACATTTTCAAAAATGTCAGTGATGGCACGTCCCTCAGGAGCTTCTAAAACCAATGATCTGAAGACGTTAGGAATCTTTCTGGGGACTTGGCTTTGCCATTCTCTCTTATGAGACCTGGTGGAAGGACTGTAACTTAGCCAACTTTAATATTTGTCCATTTGTGTACCGGCCAAATAAGGCCACGGATATATTGTACAAAAGGACTGTTCTTTGAGAACCACCACTAAGGAAGACAATTGCCAGAAAAAGAGGTTTAGGAAAGACATATTTTCTAAAATGTATTTGCTGTATAAAACCAAGCAAGATTTAAAAAATAATTCCCACTAAGTATCATTCATCAAATTTATATTTAAAAGACAATTGTTTGGCAAATTTTGGTTACATGTATACCTACACTTACAGACAAAAATCAAACCTTTAAATCTATTATCTGTTTCCGAAAAACATCTGAATTAATTATTATCACTTGGTGATTTCATCAGTGATAATGGATGGGAGTTGCTCGCACCGATACAATCCTGGGCAAATTGAGGATGATAATCAATTCTCAAAAAAGTAAGGCTTTATTAGATTTGGTGGTTATGAAAAGATGCATTTTACGTATTTTGAGTTAATTCTGAAATTGTTTGAGTACTAAGTCTAGAAAATAATATGACAAAGTGTAGATACATACTTGTACTTGGGAGGGTTTATTTCATATTTTTTTCAAATGATCAATTTCATCTACTGTCTTTGTTTGTTTTACAGGATATCTTTACAAATTTATGTTAATTTTGAATCACTTGAAGAGTGGATCCTGAGAGGGATGTAACAAAAATTCAAGGTATTATATGTAGTTTAATGCTATAACTAACTTGAGCATATAAATTTATCAAATTAATAGAGACACAATATCACTTAATATTGCTTTCTTCTCCATGAATACTTTTTGTTTATCTCTGTTAATAGTCCAAATATAAAGAAACGATTGAATTGCAGACCAAAACATATATCCATCAAGCAACTGTGGATAAAAAACAAATGCAGTTTTCAAACTAATGGGCTTTCTATTGTGTCACTGAGTTTTACATTTTCTTTTTGCTTTGAGCATTATTTGGATTACAAATGAGCAAGTATTTATTGCAAAGTATATTTTAAATATTATATTTAAATAAATATTAGTTTTTGAAAATAAACCAGTATCATTAATTTAGTGTGACCTCCTCATTAACAGGTGCATATCTAATTCATTCAACATAAGGAAATTACTGAAGATGCTTCTTTCTTGCAAGAATCATGTTTCATAGATTATGACTCCTAGATATGGAAGTTATCTTGAAATTAATCTGTTTTAACACTCAGACTTGAATCACAAGACCATCTTTTCTACTATGTAGTCAAATAGTGGAGTAGAATCAATGATAGGGAACTTAAGATTTCCCAAATCATAATATCAGTTCTCTGAAAATTGTTAGCTTGTTTTCATATGGAATGCAAATAGGATTTTGTTACACTGACTCATTGATCCTGCTTTTAATCCTAGGTATGTATAATTTATCTTCTCTTGACATTAGACATTACTATTTAAAGACAACTACTGTATCCCTGTAAGATTCTTCTTGTCCCACATTAACAATGGTTATTTAATGACATGATTTTGAAGCTAGCTATTGGCTGTATTTACAGTTTTTCTTCACAAATTTTGGAATTTCTGACTTCTAAATGTTGGAATTCCTCAGAGTAACATCCTAGGGACTGCATTCTTCTCACTATATTTTCTTTCCCTTGGGATTTCATTTGTTGTTTTGTGTATTGTGACTCCCAAACATCTATATTTTACCACTATCCTCAAACTTTTAAAACCATATATTGAAAGATTATTTAAAAGCATTGCACATAAATACTTCAGAGCTAATATATACAAAAATGAAAATGATCACCTTGCAAAACAAAAACAAAACAAAATAACTCCCAAATTATCTTTTTGTTTTCAATGTCTTAAAAAATGGCAAAATAATCAACTGTATTAATTTTGGAAGAAAAAAAGGGGGTCACTATGTTTTATTTTTCTTCTCCACTTTTAAAATTAAATCTATCACCAAATAATGTCACTACTATACTACTTACAGAATATTTTAAATCTATTTATTTATGTGGCTACCACTATAGTTCACGCTGCCACCATTTTTACCCATGACTATTGAAATAGTCTTTAAATAGCTATTTGTGAACCTTCCAATTCACTTTCCCTAAAACAACCCAAGTGATCTCAAAAGGAAGATTTTATCATTTATCCTGCTCAAAAACCTTTAATGGGATCACATAGTCTCCCTTAACCTGGGCCACAAGGCTTGCCATGATCTTGTAGCTCATCCTTTTTCTCACTAGGTTCAATTCTCAAGGAAGCTTTTTAGATTTCTTGAAAATGATAGACTGTTTTTTGTTTTGAACATTCATACATTCTATTGCTTCCTTCTGTCTGGAACACTCCTCACCTGGTTAATTTATCTTACTTATTCTTCAGTACTATTTGACACTGAGAACCTCCCTTCTTAGCTTTGAAGACAATTTCTTTGATATTCATGAAACCATTTTCCTACTTTTTTTTCCATTGAGCTTTCAGCAGATGAGAAAACAATGTCCCTACCTCCATGGGTCGTAGATTTTCTTTGTCTCATGTTCTCTGATATTTTGCAATGAAACACCTTTATTAGGATTTATATTAATCCATCAGCCTGGGGACTTTATGGGGGCTTTCATTATTTATTTATTATTTTATTTTATTTTATTTATTTTGAGACGGAGTCTTGCTCTTTCCCCCAGGCTGGAGTGCAGTGGCATGATCTCAGCTCACTGCAACCTCTGCCTCCTGGGTTCAAGCAATTCTCCTGCCTCAGCCTCCCGAGTAGCTGGAATTACAGGCATGCACCACCACGCCTGGCTAATTATTGTATTTTTAGTAGAGACTGGGTTTCTCCATGTTGGCCAGACAGGTCTTGAACTCCTGACCTCAAGTGATTCGCCTGCCTCGGCCTCCCAAAGGGCTGGGATTACAGGCATGAGCCACCGTGCCTGGCCTGACAGGGACTTTTAATGTGAAAACTAATGTCATACAGTTCTCAGTGAATTTTTTCACTGATGATTTTTGTCCCTTGATTTTCTCTATTATTTAATGCTGGAAATTCTGCTATCAAGAGAATGGACCTGAAGGACTATTCCTCCTATCTTCTTATCTATTTGATGCTATTATTCATATCTTAGTTATTTTGTTCTATTTTCTGAGATATTTCCTAAACATTACACTTCAAAACTTCTACTGAGTTTTAAATTTCATTTATCACGTTTATTCATGATCTCCTCTGTCTTCTGCATAGTTTTTTTCATAGCATTGTTTCTGTTTTATGGAAGCATTATTTACTAATAATTATAATTATGGATATTCACACAAGCTCCCCCTGCACCTGCCCCAGTTACATGGTTTGGTCATGGTATTTTTTGTTACAAGCTTCCCTTAGATGTTTGGTAACACGGTTTTATGTCTATGATCAAAGCTGAAAGACTAAACTACTGACGTTTGAAAGCTTTTTTTTTTCTCTCTCTTTTTATGGGTATGTAGGTGGTTTGAAGGTGCCAGTTAAAGTTGAGACTCAGTGCAGGCAGATCTGGGTAGGAGAATTATTAGGAAATCTCCAGTGTCTATGTCTTTAACTCTTTCCTATTGAGCTGCTAATGTTCCTCAGAAAGTACACTTTCAGTCTCTTGACTGCAGAGTAAAGATTGTGTGTATGTTGTTCCAGAGGCTCAGTGGAGAAAGAAGGCTGCGGAGTAGAAGGAAACTCCATATGCAGCTTATTTAGAGTTCCCTAATTTCTCTACTTTAAGCATAATATCTATGCCTTCAACTATGCTGGTGGCCCCATTTTAATAGTCTGTTTTTTCTCTTCTTAAGAGAAAATGTTCTATTCTTTTGGTATAGGAGAAGGAAAACTCTGCAGCAGAGAGCTACAGGGAAAGGTATTTGTATCTGGTGAAAAGCCATAACCACAAATGTAAACATTTTTCTGGTTTCTATCAACATAAATTAGCTTTAGCTACTCTTGAACTTTGTTTACATAAAATTATAAAATGTGTATTTGTGTGGTTCTGGCTTCTTTCACTAAAAATCATGTTCTGAGTTTCACTCACATTATCATGTCATCAGCCCATTCTTTCTTTACATTTAAGAGTTTTAATTTTTTATTTACAAATTTTTATTTTACAGTAATTTCAAACTTACATAAAACTGTAAATAGCCCAGGGAGTTCCTGTTTACCCTTATCCACCTTTTTTTGGTTGTTAACATTCCTCAGAACTGCAGTACAATTTTTGAAACCAAGACATTATCGTTTGTACGGTATTCTTAAATTATCTACAGATCTTACACAGACCCTACTGGTTGTCTTCTTAGTGTATTCTTGTTGGTCCAGGATCAACTCCATTGTCTTCTGGCCTCCATGGCTTCTGATAAGAAAAGAAGATTGTTGTAATTCTTTTTTTTTTTTCGAGACAGAGTTTTGCTCTTGTCGCCCAGGCTGGAATACAATGGCTCACTGCAACCTCCATTTCCTGGGTTCAAGCGATTCTCCTGCCTCAGCCTCCCGAGTAGCTGGGATTACAGGCTCCCGCCACCATGCGCAGCTAATTTTTTGTTTTTAGTAGATGGGGTTTGACCATGTTGGCCAGGCTGGTCTTGAACTCCTGACTTCAGGTGATCCACCCGCCTAGACACCCCCAAAGTGCTGGGATTACAGGCATGAGCCACTGTGCCTGGCCCAACTGTTGTAATTCTAATCCCTGTTTATCTTCATGTAATTTTTTTCCCTCTGCCTGGCTTCAAAATTGTCTCTATCTTTTGTGTTTGGTAGTTTTAATATAATGTACTTAGGGCTTTGTGGTGGTGGTGGTGATATTTATCTTGCATGGTGTCCTCTGAGCTTTTCAGATCTGTAATACGGTGCCTGACATTATTTTGGAAAATTCTGGCCATTATTTCTTCAAATATTTCTTTAATCCATTTTCTTTTCTTTTCTTTTCTTTTCATCCTTCTTGGATTCTAATTGCAGGCATGGTAGAATGATTGATACTGTCTTACAACTCTTGGGTGTTCCGTTCTTGTAATTGTTCATCGTTTTTTCATCTTGTGTTTCAGTTTGGATAATTAATACTGACCTGTCTTCAAGTACACTGATTCTTTCCTAGGTGCCTTAAAATCTACTGATGAGCCTGTCAGCGGCATTCTTTGTCACTGTACCTTTTGCTATTTTTAGTATTTCCATGGACTCTCTCTCATATTTACCATCTCTCTCCTGAATATTTCATCGATGTATAAAGACTCTCCATCCTTCACACTAGACCTCTTTACATATTAGCCACTATTATTTTTAACATACCTAATACACTCAACATCTGGCTGTTCTCTGAGTATGTGTTTATGGTCTGTCTTTTGACAGTGGGCTGTTCATTTTCTTGCTTTTTTGTGTTTGTCTCATAATTTTTTTATTAAATGCTGGACATTGTGTGAAAAACAATGGAGACTGAATTATGCAGCATCCGTGCATGAAAATGGGTGTATCTCTTCCTCTCCTAGATTTTTAATGTGCGTCACTGAATCAATCTCTTCCAGAGTTGAGCTGGCTTTGATATTTGAGTGGAGATGGTTAACTTCTATGCATCCACTATGAGTTCTTCCAGCATTACCTGTGGTTAGGATGGAGGATTGATTGCTTCAGGTTTTTCCTTCAATGTTATTGTCTCATTGTGAACCTTTAATCATCCCTGTGTACTGATGCATCCAAGGGAAACTCCATGTACTTGCCTCTCCACCAGTGATAGACTGCTGCCATGTCATATGGCCACATTTACTAGCATGCTGGGGAGTCACATGGGCTCTTTGTTGTCCTGGTCTAGTCTGGGTCATTGGCATGACCCGTATGCCTCAGTCTCAGGGATATGGCTTTTTCAGTGATACTGCCTGATATAGTCTGGATATTTCACCTTCTAAATTTCATGTTGAAATGTGATCTCCAATGTTGGAGGTGAGGCCTAGTGGGAGGTGTTTGGATCATGGAGGCAGATCTTTCACGAATGGCTTGGTGCCCTCCTAGTGATAGTGAGTCTGTGTGACAGCTGGTTATTTGAGAAGAGCCTGGCATGTCACTTGCTCCCTCTCTTGCAATGTGACACACTGGCTCCTGCTTTGTTTTTTACCATGATTGTACTCTTCCTGGGGCCTTCACCAGATGCAGATGCTGGCCCCATGCTTCTTATACAGCCTGCAGAACCATGAGCCAAATAAACCTGTTTTCTTCATAAATTACCCAGTCTCAGGTGTTCCTTTACAGCCATGCACAATGGACTAATACACTGCCCTTCCTCTCATGGGAGCCAAATTTTGCCTTTTTGGTAATTCTGGTGTAGAGGAGGGTTTCTTGCCTTTCCCTGCAGGAGTAGGAAATCTCTAAGGTTACTTACAGAAGATCCTCAGCCCAGGATCCTTTCTTGCCTCTCTGCTTGTGGTAACAATGTTTGGTTTCAACTTCTCTCTTGTCTTTAGTTCCCTTCTCCTGGCCACAAGGAATCTTCATGTGTGCTCACAGAGAGTGCTGTCCTTCCTCAGTGGCTTAATGATTTGTTGTGTGGAGAACAACTGTCTTCAGCCATTTGTCTTTCCTTTCGTGGCATCCCCTTCTGTTTTTCAGCCCTGTGCCACACGAAAGCTTTCTTCAGTTCCCTGCCCTATCTCCAGTCATTCTCTTGAGCCCTGGTAGCAGTCTGTAGAAAGTCTGCACAGGGGACCTCACTCCCTTTGTATCAGAAGCTTAAACGGTTTCTATATTCTTCTGCTAGGCCACTTTCAATCTTTAGCGCATTTTTAATTATTTAGCTAAGTCCTTTTTATCTACTGATAATGGCACTTGTTTCTTTGGCTCACGCTCTGCCAAGGTAAACCAGTGCTTGTGTTTCCCCTCTCCTTGGAGGAGCCAAGCTTTGTGTTTAGAAACATTGCAGGCTACTTGGCTGCTTTGCAGCCTCGGCAAACTGATGAGTCAAAGAAAACGTATAATTTTGTAGTTTTTCAGCCTTTTTCTGGTTGTTAGGATAGTAATAAGTATCTTTCCAGCTTTCTAAATCTTCGTGGAAATAGGAGCCAAAAAGGTAATTTTGGGACTTACTCCACGTGGTTTCTTAGAGGACCCAATAGAACTGAGCCCCTGCTCCCCACAGCAATATTCCCGCTCCTCAAAACCCCTGCATTGGCTTTTCTTGTTTTCTTGTCTTACTTTCTCTACTCTTCATGTCTTCTTCCTGGGATTGTCACCTAAATAAAATTACCATCACTATGGTCCTTTTTAAATACTTTGTTCTAGGGGAAACTCAAAATAAGACATATCTGTTTCACTGCTTTATAAAACTTAGTTTTCTTCAGAACTCAGGTTAAAACAGCATTAAAAAAAATCGTGCTCATAAAAAAAAAATGTTTTTGTTGCATTTAACTGTTCTCTCTTCCCTGCCCCTACTCGCTCTCTCTCTATTGAAAGGAGGAAATGGAAATTTTTAAAAAATGTATTTTAATGGGGTATGGGTCATAATATATAATCTCTGCATATAATTTTTACTATTTAAGTAAATAAACCTATCTTTTGTTCTCCACGTCTTTCTATATCTCTGATAATTCTAATGCATTTTTTAAAACCATATGAATAAAAAATGTGTGACTTAATATCAGCAATATTTTTAATAAGCTATCATTATAACAATGTTGTAAAGTTGTTTGTTGCATACATTGTCCTGCCTTGGTATTTTTGAACTTGTCTACTGTTTCTTATCTCATTGTCTTTTGAACATTTGTCACCAATTATGTTTTCCTTTGTTTAAAATAAGTCATATGTAAAGAACTTGTAGAACATGTTTCTGGATTAAATAGGGATTTCATTTAGCCATAATGCACATACTTTAAAAACAACCGTTTCCACCAAGTTCTCTTACGAATAGCTAAATCAGAAAAGACTATGCATTAGGACAAACATATATCACTTTTTCTATCATTTCTTGAGATTTTGAGAGCAAACGAATAAATTTGATTTTAGGCGTTACATTATTAGACAAGGGGCTCAGAGCTCAACACTTTATGTGAAGTTCCCTGGTCTTGAAA
Organism: Pongo abelii; assembly: GCF_028885655.2. Lineage (NCBI taxonomy): Eukaryota > Metazoa > Chordata > Mammalia > Primates > Hominidae > Pongo > Pongo abelii. Next base: position 143,182,218 of record NC_071991.2, on the reverse strand, counting down.
ATATAGTCCTATTTTGTAAGAAAAGAACTTCTCAGAAGATGATTAATGCATTTTAACTTAAGGTAGATCCTAAAAGCCCCAGGAATAGATTCTGTCTGGGGTTTAATATTCTATTCCTTAACTTAGTTAAAAATGAGCAGTGAGAAATAAACTTAAAGAACTTTCTATAAGATTTTTGGGAATTTTCTCCTTTATATTAACACTTTGACTTCAATCTAAGTTTCCTTGGGAGTGAATATTTTAAGATTTAGAAAATATTCCCACCGATTTCTAATTTAAAATAGTGTATGATCTATAACAATCAATGAAACCTTACCAGATTATGGCTGAATCTTTCATTTGAATATTGCCTTAAATCATAATATAATTTTAATATTAGCCTATTTATGAAAATATTAAAGACAGTACTTCATTTTATTTTGCTTGGTTTAGCCTATGAAGAAAACACAACCATTTTTAGGAATAATATTTGGGGAAGGAGGGGCCAAGACGGCTGACTAGAAACAACTGTGGCCAGAGGCTCCCACTGAGAAGAACGAAAATGATTAGTGAATCCCACACTGGCAACTGAGGTATCCAGGTTCTCTCACTGGCACTGACTAGGCAGTTGGTGCGACTCTCGGAGAGTGAGGAGAAGCAGGGTGGCGCAACGGCCCACCTGGGAGCCACATGAGGCCAGGGGAGCTCCCATCCCCAGCCAAGGGAGGTGGTGAGTGATCGTGCTACCCTGCCCAGGAAATAATGCTTTTTCCACAGATCTCTGCAATCTGTGGACCAGGTGAGCCCCCTCATGAGCTCATGCCACCAGGACCTTGAGTCCCAAGCACAGAGCTGTGCAGATTCTGGGCAGCCACTTGGCTGAAGACTGCCTAAGACTACCAAGTTCCTATGGGAAGGGATGGGCATCATGGCTGTGTCTGCTTCCTGCCTAAGATGACTGAGCTCCCTGGGGGAGGGGTAGCAGCCATCACTGCAGCTCAAGTCAGCCGTTTTTTTCTCTGCCGGTGCTGGGGAGACTGGATGGTTTGGACCAAGGAGGAGTCCCCCACAGCGCAGCACAGCAGCTGTGGAAAATCGTGGCCAGACTGCCTCTTTAGGCCAGACCCTGACCCATCCCTCCTCACCAGGTGGGGCTTCCCTGCAGGAATTTTAGCAACTCCAGCCAGGGTTTTAGTGATAGAACTCTGAGCTCCCTGGAACCTGAGCCCCTGTTGGGAGGGGCAGCTGCTGTCTCTGCAAATCAGCAGACTTTCACCCTCCTGGCTCTGAAAAATCCAGGCAGTCCAGATGAATGGGATTCCTCCAGCATAGTGCGCCTCCTCCACCAAGGGGCAGCCAGAATCCTTCCTTAAGCAGGTCCCTGATCCTTTGCCTCCTGATTGGGTGAGACCACCCAAAAGGGGTTGCCAGACACCTTATGTAGGAATGTTCCCACTGACATCAGGTCGAACTGTTTTTGTTTGCAGATGACATGATCCTATATCTAGAAAACCCCATGTTCTCAGCCCAAAAGCTTCTTAAGCTGATAAGCAACTTCAGCAAAGTTTCAGAATACAAAATCAAGCAAATATCACAAGCATTTCTATACACCAACAGTAGAAATGCAGAGAGCCAAATCATGAATGGACTCCCATTCACAACTGCTACAAAGAAAATAAAATACCTAGGAATACAGCTCTCAAGTGAAGTGAAGAACCTCTTCAAGTAGAACTACGAACTACTCTTCAAGGAAATCAGAGAGGACACAAACAAATACAAAAATTCCATGCTCATGAATAGAAAGAATGAATATCATGAAAATGGCCATACTGCCTAAAGTAATTTATAGATTAAATGCTATTTCCATTAAACTACCATTGACATTCTTCACAAAATTAGAAAAAGACCTACTTTTAAATTCATATGGAACCATAAAAGAGCCTGTATAGCCTATGCAATCCTAAGCAAAAAGAAAACAAAGCTTGAGGCACCACGCTACCTGACTTCAAAATATACTACAAGGCTACAGTGACCAAAAAGCATGGTACTAGTACAAAAACAGACACATAGATAAATGGAACAGAATGAAGATCTCAGAAATAAGACTACATATCTACAACCATCTGATTTTTTTTGACAATCCTGGCAAAAACAAACAATGGGGAAATGATTCCCTATTTAATAAATGGTGCTGGGAAAACTGACTAGCCATATGCTGAAAATTGAATCTGGACCCCGTCCTACACCTTATACAAAAATTAACTCAAAGTGGATAAAAGACTTACATGTAAGAACCAAAACTATAAAAACCCTGGAAGACAACCTAGCCAGTCTCACTCAGGAAATAGGCACTGTCAAAGATTTCAAGATGAAAACACCAAAGCAATTGCAACAAAAGCAAAAATTGACAAATGGGATCTAATTAAACTAAAGAACTTCTATACAGCAAAAAAAACTAACATTAAATGGAGAGACATCCTACAGAATGAAAGAAAATCTTTTTTGCAATCTATCTGACAAAGGTCTAACATCTAGAATCTACAAGGAACTTAAACAAATTTACAAGAAAAAAACATTAAAAAGTGGGCAAAGGACATGAACAGACATTTCTCATAAGAAGACATTTATGTGGTCAACAACATATGAAAAAAAGTTTAACATCACTGATCATTAGAAAAATGTAAATCAAAACCATTCAGAATGGTGATTATCAAAATGTCAAGAAACAACAGATGCTGGTGAGGCTGTGGAGAAATAGGAACCCTTTCACACTGTTGGTGGGAATGTAAATTAGTTCAACCATTGTGGAAGACAGTATGGTGATTCCTAAAAGACTTAGAACCAGAAATACTGTTTGACCCAGCATCCCCATTACTGGGTATATACCCAAATGAATATAAATCATTCTATTCTAAAGATGCATGCCTGTGTGTGTTCATTGTAGTGCTATTATAAATAGCAAAGACATGGAATCAACCCAAATGCCCATCAATCATAGACTGGATAAAGAAACCGTGGTACATATACACCACAGAATACGATGAAGCCATAAAAAGAAACAAGATCATGCTCTTTGCAGGGATATGAATGGAGCTGGAAGCCATTATCCTCAGCAAACTAATGCCGGAACAGAAAAAACCAAACACCACATGAGAACACATAGACGTAGAGAGGGGAACAACATATACTGGGGCCTGTTGTTGGGGGAGGTTAGCTGGAGGGAGAGGATCAGGATAAATAGCTAATGCGGGTCTGAATACCTAGGTGATGGGTTGACAGGTGCAGCAAACCACCATGGCATAAGTTTACCTATTTAACAAACCTGCACGTCCTGCATATGTATCCCAGAATTTAAAATAGAAGTATCCATTGAATAAGTAAGTGTTCAAAGAACTACAAGAATGTATTCTTGAATGTGTGAGTCTTTAAAATAGTGATAGGAATATAAATAATTTTAATTGGTATAAGATTAGTCTTACACCAATCTAATCTCTAGATTAAAATTCCAGATGCTTAATGGCTATCTCTATTGGAATATCTCATAGCTCAAAACCAATAATGATAATGAAGCCTTAAGATTGTATTTATATAAAAAAGAATATATTTATGACTCAAGAAAAATATTAAATTATCTTTCTGCTCATACAGTATACAATGAAGTATTGTTGCCTAACAAATGTGAGTTTTTATAAATATTCAATACCATTTCTCTTTAAAGAAATGTTAGTAGCTCCATGCCAATGCTCTAGGAAGTATCTCAATGTTGCATAGTACCTATGAGTTGGGTTTCAAGCCTGGTTCTGTCAAGTGCCCTCTGGAAAGTTGAAGGCCTAGTGCCTATATGGATCTAACATACAATTGTTTTGAGAATTAAGTGAGTTATTACATATAAGCCTTCTATATAAATTATTGGAACATATGAAAGTGGTCAACTTATGCTAGCTTTAATAATTTTAATATAATATTAATGCAATTTAAAGTTATGTTATGTGTCTTATATACAGATACCAACAGTGTTTCCAAAAGCAAAATGCATTTTAATGTGTATAGAAAGAACAAGAAAACAGAAAAGTTTATCGAAACCTAAAGAATCCATTCAATTGCTGTTGAACAAATATACATTGTGTCTACCATGTGCTTAGGAAAGTGTAAGGTTTCTAATGGCCAAAACACAAAGATCCTGACGGAATGAAGTTTGAATTTGAGCAGGTGAGGTAACAATGCCAAATAAACATAAGATAATTATCTTATCTGCATGTCAGAAAGTGGCAAGTGTTATAGAAAAGAAAATTAAGGTGTCCGATGGTATGAAGATTAAGAACTGGGTGTGGGCTAGGGTGAGATTTTTTAAAAGGTGGTCACTATAGATATTTTCAGAAGGGTTTTTTCAGCAAAGAGTTGTAGATGGGGAAGGGATTAGCCATGTGGGTATCAGGCAAATTTGCCATGCACAGGAAGAAGCCAGTGCAAAGGCCCTGTGTTAACAGCAAGCATAATATAATACAGAAATACCAAGTAGGCTTATGTGGCTGGACTTGAGTGAGTGAGGAGGAATCATGTAGGGCCCTCTCTGACTAGTGTAGGCTCCCAAAATCTTTTTCTTAGTTGTCAGCAATGAAGGCAGCAGAGGAGCAAGATGGCTGAAGCCTCCACTGATCCTCCCCTCACCAGAAAACCAATGTATCAACTAACTACACAAAAAAAGCACCATTGTAAGAATAAAATATCAGAGGAGCACTCAAAGTAACTTCATATCACTGAAAGAGGTAGGAAAGAGAGTCTTCAGTCACTGTCAGCACTCCTCCCTGATTCTGCAACAGTGCCTGTATGGCACAGAGAGACAATCTGTGCTCTTGGGAGAGAGAGAACATAGCAATTGTTAGATACTACCTTTGGCTCAATGCTATTCTGTCACAGCAGAAAGCACAACTAGGCTGAACTCAGCTGATGTGCACCAACAGAGGAAGCATTTAAACCAGCCTAGAGAGGAATCGCACATTCTGGCAATTGGAACTTGAGTTCCAGGAAGCCTCATTACCGTGGCCTAAAGTGTCCTGGGGCACTACAAAACTTTAAAGGTGGTCTAGGACACAAGGGCTGCAACTCATAGGGAAGTCCAAGTGCTTAACTGGGCTCAGAGTTGGTGGATCTGGGGGACATAAGACCTACTGAGACACCTGCCAGGGTGCTAAAAAAAAGTTACCTATAGATAAACAAGGATAAGAATTACATGCAAACAAGAAAAGAACAGAATGAAATATTTAAAGCTTTAAGAAAAATAAAACACTAACCTAGAATGCTCTATCCAATGAAATTAACCTATAAACATGATGAAAAATGCATTGATAGTGGAAATTTAAAATGGTGTAGTACCTGTGGAAAATAGTTTGACAGTTTCCCAAAGAGTTAAACATAGAATTACCATATGTCCCAGCAATTCTACTTTTAGGTATACCGAATTGAAAGCAAGGTCTCAAAAAATACTTATATACAGTGATTATAGCTGGGGCTGCACAGCTCACAGCTCCAAAAGAGACTCCTTCCTTTTGCTTGTGAAGAGGAGAGCGAAGAGTAAAGAGAACTTTGTCTTGCATCTTGGATACTGGCTCAGCCACAGCAGGACAGAACACCAGTCACAGTTGTAAAGCCATCTCTCCAGGCCCTAGCTCCCAAATAAAATTTCTAGATACATCCTGGTCCAGAGGGGAAACTGCTAACTTGAAGGGAAGAGCCCATTTCAGACAGGAGTCATTACCTGCTGACTAGGGAGCTCTTAGGCCCTGAATAGCCAGCATCGATACCTAAGTGGTAAACTGTGGACCTTGGGTGAGACTCTGAGACTCACTGGCTTCATGTGAGACTCAGCATATTCCTAGCTGTGGTAGTAATGAGATGAGTTCCTTCTGCTTGAGAAAAGCAGAGGGAAAAGCAATGAGGACTTTTTCTTGCACATTAGGTACCAGCTTGGCCACAGGTATAGCACCAAGTGGGCTCTTGGAGTTCCTTATTCCAGGCCTTGGGTCTTGGACATTCAGAGGGAAGCTTACTGCTATAAAAGGAGAGTCCCAAGTGAGGTAGCATTTACAAGCTGACTGGAGGTTCCTGGGGCCTGAGGAGAACATGGACTGTAGCATGGCAGTACTCCCTGTGGGTCTGTGGTGGTGGTGGCCATGAGGTGAGGTTCCTTTGCCTGTGGAAAGGAGAGGGAAACATGGGAAGGACTGCATCTCGTGGTTTGAGTACCAGCTCAGCCAGAGTACAACAGGACACCAGGTCAGTAGAACAGTACACCAGGTAGACTTCTAAGGCTTTTGACTATAGTCCCTGGCTCCCTTAGGGCAACTCTGGACCCACTTGGGGCCCAGAGAAACTCGTCAACCTGAAGGGAAGGATGCGAGCTGATTGTAGATCCGCAGGGCCCTGAATAAATACAGGCAATAGCCAAGTTGTGGTTACAGTGGGCCTTGGGCAAGACCCACTGCTATCCTGGCTTTAGGCCTGACACAGCCCAGTCCCAGTGGTGGTGGTCAAAGGGCTTCTTGTGTCAACCCATCCGTAGCTTCATGTGTTTCAGTACAAAGAGAGAGACTCCATTTGTTTAGGAGAAAAAAAGGGAAGAGAACAAGAGCTTCTGCCTGGTAACCCAGATCTTATACAAGACCACCAAGGTGATACCTCTACAAGTCTGCAAAAACCACAGCATTACTGGGCTTGGGATGCCCCCCCATTATAAGTTAGATCACAACATCTAAGTCCTTTCAAATACCTGGAAAGCTTTCCCAAGAAGAACAAGTACAAATAAGCCAGGACTGTGAAAACTACAATAAATACCTAACTCTTCAGTACCCAGACACAGACAAGCATCTACAAGCATCAAGACTATCCAGGAAACCATGACTTCAACAAATGAGCTAAATAATGCACCAGTGACCAATCCTGGAGAAACAGAGATATGTGACCTTTCAGACAGATAATTCAAAATAGCTGCTTTAAGGAAACTCAAAGAAGTTCAAGATAACACAGAGAAGGAATTCAGAATTCTATCAGATAAATGTAACAAATAGAAACAATTGAAAAGAATCAAGTGGAAATTCTGGAACTGAAAAATTCAATTGACATACCGCAGCTAGCATTAGTTTTTTAATAGCAGGATTGATCAAGTACAAAAAAGCATTAGTGAGCTTGAAGACAGGCCATTTGAAAATACACAGTCAGAGGAGACAAAAGAAAAAAAGAGAAAAACAATTAAGCACATCTACAGGATCCAGAAAATAGCCTCAAAAGGGTGAATTTAAGAGTTATTGGCATTAAAGAGAAAGTAGAGAAAGACGTAAGAGTGGTAAGTTTATCCTAAGGAATAATTACAGAGGAGTTTCCAAACCTAGAGAAAGATATTAATACCCACATACAAGAAGATGATAGAATACCAAGCAGATTTAACCCAAATAAGACTACCTCAAGCCATTTAATAATAAAATTCCCAGAAGTCAAGGATAAAGAAAAGATTCTAAAAATAGCAGGGAAAAAGAGACAAATAACATACAATGGTCTGGCTGCAAACTTTTCAGTGGAAACCTTATAGACCAGGAGAGAGCAGCATGACATACTTAAAGTACTGAAAGAAAAAAAATGTTTACCCTAGAATAATAAATACATATTTCAAACATGAAGGAGAAATAAAGAATTTCTCAGACAAATGAAAGCTGAGGTCAACTCCAGACCTGTCATAGAAGAAGTGCTAGAAGGAGTAAGTAAATCAGAAATGAAAGGACGTTAATGAGCAATAAGAAATCATTTGAAGGCACAAAACTCACTGCTAAGTACACGAAAAACACAGAATATTATAATGTTGTAACTGTAGTGTATTAACTAGTCTTATCTTAAGTAGAAAGACTAAATGATGAATCAATAAAAAATAACTGTAACAACTTTTCAAGATATAGATAGTACAATAAGATATAAACAAAACAATAAAAAGTTAAAAACTGGAGGTACAATGTTAAGGTACAATGTTAAGGTTTAGAGTTTTTATTAGTTTTCTTTTTGCTTGTTTGTTTCTTCATCCAAACAATGCTAAGTTGTTATCAGCTTAAAATAATGGGTTATAAGATAGTATATACAAGCCTCATGGTAACCTCCAATCAAAAAACATACAATGAATACACACAAAAAAAGAAGCAACAAATTAAATGCCAGAGGAGAAAAAGACCATAAAACAATCAGAAAAAAAATAACAAAATGCCAGGACTACATCCTTACTCATCAATAATAACATTGAATGTAAATGGACTAAACTCAAATCAAAAAACACCACGTGGTTGAATCAATAAAATAATAAGAACCAGTGATCAATTGCCTACAAGAAACACATTTCACCTGTAAAGATACACATAGCCAGAAAATAAATGGATGGAAAAAGATATTACATGCCAGTAGAAACCAAAACAAAGAGCAGTAGTAGTTGTACTTCTATCAGGCAAAATAGATTTCAAGACAAAACTATAAGAAGAGACAAATAAGGCCACTACGTAATGACAAAGCAGTCAATTCAGCAAGAAAATATAAAAGTGTACATATACATTTACCCAACCCTGGAGCACCCATTATCAAATAATAATATCTAATAATATTATTAGATAATATCTGGGCAAAATATCTAGTGCAAAAGTAATGAGAACCCTGAAATATGACTTTATGTAAGAGACGAGCCTGTAAATGTGAGAAAAGTCTTGGGGTAGAGAGTTTGGAGGATAAACGTAGTTAAGGAGCAAAGGTTGATGTGTTGCCTCTAAAGGTGATGCAAATATTAAAGCAAATATTGTTAGAGCTAAAGCAAGAAATAGAACCCAAAACAATAATAGAGGGAGACTTCAACACCCCACTTTCAGCAATGAACCGATCTTCCAGACAGAAAATCAACAAAGAAACTTCACAGCTAATTCTCACTATAGAACCAATGGATCTAATAGACATTTGCAGAACATTTCGTCTGACGGCTGCAGAATACACTTTCCTCTCCTCAGCAGATTGATCATTTTTAAGAGTAGACCATATGTTAAGTCAAAAAAACAAGTCTTAAAACATTCAAAAAATTTAAAATAATATTTAGCATCTTCTTTGATCACAATGGAATAAAACTAGAAATCAGTAACAAGAGGAATTTTGGTAACCATACAAACACATGGAAATTAAACAATATGCTCCTGAATGACCAGTGGGTCAATGAAGACATAAAGAAGAAAATTGAAAATTTTCTTAGTTGTCAGCAAGTTGAGGGAAACATATTTTAATAAAAAGAATTAAAGCTGTATATTTTAAAAAATATATTTTAACATTCAGTTTTGTTTGTAAGTCGCATGGAACTTAGAAACCACCTGCCATTCTTATTTTAAAAAGTCGTATTTTTGTTTTTATTCCTAAGTGACTAGGGGTTAATAAGATTTGCATTCTTACCACCATGTCCCTTAATGAATATATATTAAAACAAACTTTCTTCTCTCTCAAACCGTGTTTTTTTTTTTTTTTTTTTTTTTCAGAATTTCCTATTTGTAATGTCATCACTTTTCTCTCTGGTCCATAAGAATAGAGCAACATACTTGTCTTTTGCTCTTCTGTCTACTTGAATCCTCTACCTATTTAATCATTAAGACTCGCCTTTTTCCCTTTTAAAACAGGCTCTTCATTCCTATTGCTAATTAGTTGGTTCAAGTTCTTATCCCTTATAATACAACTATATTATAATGTTCATATGACCTCCTGGCTTCTAGCTCCTAATTTATTTTTTATACCACGTTCACATTAATTGGGGTGAGTGATAAATTTCTCCATTAAACTGTTTCAGCAGGATAAATCGATACTCTGGAGTATGGGGTTACATCTGCTCTTGAATATTTTTCTCCATCAACCCCTTCTTGTCTGTCCCACATTAATTGAGTAGTAATTTAGCCTAGGCTTCAAGTAGGGCTAATTGCATGTTAACATGCACCAGCATGGTATTTTTGTGGGCTCTCAATACTGTTAAACCAACATGCTCACTTTTTTAATTTTTCTGACAAGCAGCAGCTAAAGTAATAAGAACCCTGAAATATGACTTTACATAAGAGATGAGCCTGTAAAGGTAAGAAAAGTCTTGGAGTGGGGAGTTTGCAGGATAACTGTAGTTAAGGAGTGAAGGTTGATGCATTGCCTCCAAAGATGATAAGGTCATCTTTCAGTGAAACAAACAAACAAACAAAACAAACAAAAGTGTGCAAGTGTTTCAGAGTAATAGGGAGCACGATTTTTTTATAACAAAGGCTAAACTATATTTGTTTGCAGTAATTATATGAATAAAATATGTAGACCATCCCATTGCTTTAACTATCAGAGAGATAAAAACATCAATTCTATGAAAAGGAAAATCAAGAATAAAAAAGTACAGTTGTATTATTACCATATTTCACTTAAGCTTATTCAAAGTTCGATCATGTGTCTAAAGAAAAGGTAGGAAAGAACTAAAAATCAACTTAATTACAGACAAATTTATTTTCCATTCATGTTAGAGGGAAATTAGGTTAAAACAAATTCAGGATTTTCTCAGCATAACATTTTTTGCCCCAGATATTCACTAATTCAGTCCTCTGAAATTTAACAAATGATTTATAACCGTCTAATTTGTGTTATATAAGTACAGTTATAAATTGAATGACTTGGTGAGCCAGAATAATGTCACAGAAGACAAGGCTAAGCCACATGGCCTAGATCCGAGAATCAGCTCAGTGCAATTTTAGGTAAGTCATTTTACCTTGGCAGATTTTACTGACTTTACATTTGAATGATTACGTTAGCTAGTTGATCTCTAGGGCCCAAGTCTATAGAAAGAAAGTCCTTGAGAACAAAGAAAGAAGTAGAAAAAGAAAGTGTGTGTGTGTGTGTGTATATATATATACACACACACACACACACATACACATGTGTATATATATTTACATTATATCCATTCCCTTGAAATGCCACATAATTCAATTTGAAAGTAAATCATGGCTCACTCATTTCAATTATTTGTATTAGATCAAGGATTTGTGGATACGTGTTCAGAGAAAACATCCCAAGGTCACTCTTGCATGCAATGTTCACTTTATATGAAATCAAAACAATAATTTAAGGAGCTCCAGAGGTATACGAGTTCATTACAAAAATTCACTTCGTTGCATTTGTTAGAACTAAAAACAAGAAAAGCCTAAAGTTTCCTGCAGAAGCTTAATTTCTGAGACGCTAAATGCACATGCACATCTGTTCTATCTTTTTCCTATCTTATCAACATGCTCATAATTGAATTACTACCTTAAATTCAGTATGGCATGTATATTTATTCAAAGTCATCTCTCTCTCCAACAAAAGTTAAGAATATAGTATATGTCATTGACTTCTGTGTTAATTATTAAGTTAAATACACTAATAATAGACATGTAAAGAGGAGAGTTTTTAAAATTAAGGTAAAAACATGCTCAAATATTGTATTTCTGACTCTATCACAAGACCAAAACATTATTTTAAAAATATTTCAATATATGTTTTAAATGCTTCTAGGAACATGTAGCCTAAGACTATCTCAATTTCCCTCTCAGCTCCCTGTGGATAAGATTCAAACAGGAAACGCAGAGTAAATTTAAAATAATTTGGTCCCAAATTTATCCCACTTATGCAATAGGCAGAATCCCAAGATGGCCCCACTGAACTTCATTCCCTGGTATTATATCCACCATTAGGTTATGTTATGTGACAAATGCATTTTTTCAGATGTAATTAGGGTTACTAATCAATTGACCTTAAAAGCAGAGTTTTCTTTGGATGATAATAAAGGAAATCAAAAATCGATATGCACGAATGCTATGCTGAGAGAGAGAGAGAGATAGAGAGAGAGAGGCAGAGACCGAGAGAGATTCCATTGCTGGCTGAAAGATGAAGTTCACATGGAAAGGACCTGAGTGGCCTCTAAAAGTTGAGGGTGATCCCCAGTTGATACTCAAGAAAAACATAAGGACCTTGGTTCTATAACAGAGTTTCACTAGATACTGCCAGTTACTTGAATGAGCTAGAAGTACATTCTTCCCCAGTGCTTCCAGATGTGAGTCCCCTTCAGTAACACCTGGTTCTAAACCTTGTGAGACCTTAGATAGAGACTCAGCAATGGCTACCCAGACTTTTGATTTAGAGAACTGTGCAATAATAAATGAATGAATTTTTAAGGTGCTAAATTGATGATAATTTGTCATGCAACAAGAGAATGAATACCATTTCTAACGCCTCAGGGTAATATCACACATGAAAATAAATTGAAAGTGGATTTAAAACCTAAGTGGAGAAACAAAGATCTGGAATTTTTAGAAAAAAATTATATAAAATATATCTTTATGAACTCAAAAAGAAGATATATTAAAGAAATAGCTTAGAAAGCAAAAACCATAAATAAAATCACTAGTAAATTTGGCTACATTAAAAATCTCACAGAAATGACCCCATATACAAAGTGAAAAAATAAGTTATACACAGCAAGAAGATAAAACATACATTACTTCAAAAGATCATTAAAGTATTACTACATGGCAAACAGAAAAAAAAAAAAGACAAATTCTCAAGAAAATGTCAGTCCAATAGAAAAGTGTAAAAATCACATAAAAAGAGAAACTAAAAGAAAATGAGATGGCATAGATATATATACATATATATGTGTGTATACATACACATGTTCAATCTCATGAGCAATTAGAGAAAGGCAAATAGTTTTAAAGCATAATACATTATTTCATGCTCATCATTTTAACCAGCAAAGTTGAAGGTTTTTGATGCAAAGCATTGGTCTGGATATCAAATAAAGAGAAATTGTATATACTTATTTTGAGCCTAAATTGCTGTAATTATTTTAATATCTAATTTGAGAATAGCTAATAATATTAAAGATGCTGATTGCTCACTTGTCAGCAATCTTATTTCTAGATTACTCCCAAGAAATGCTTTTACACACGATCATGTGGAAAAATGAGAAACATTGCAACTTTATTTCCACTAGTAAAAACTGCACACTGTTTAAATTGTGATCTTCCAGCACGATGTGTGCCATTGGTGTGATGTTAAGGTACTGGTACTAGAAATGGTTAATTTGTAGTAACTGAAGTACAAAATTTTGAATTTCTAGATAAATTATTTTTGGTACTATATAAGCTATCCTTTCTCATTTTCTCTTTAACTTCAGTTCCCCTAACAGTAATATGCATATGCACGCACACACACACACACACACACACACACACACACACACACGATACTCTCATTAATTTCTCATTTTCCAGGCAAATAAATTACCTCTGTGACATCAAATAAATGAAATTTAAAAGTGTGTTTTGGGAAAGACTTCCTCGATTATTAATAACTAGTTAAGTTACTGCAAATTTATAATAGAGCTTTCTTCTTTCCCTATCTTATATACAAAAGATGAAACATGATATTAGAAAAGGGTTACATTGGCCATTATTTGGATAATCCTTAAAGTGTTGCAGACTATGATTCATGAGAGTAATAGCAATTTTGGTTTAACAAGCTCCACTTTTTAAAAACTCAAAAATTGTTAGCACAATATTGTTATTGAGTCAGAGACTTACAGAAGGAAAGCAAAGAAAGCACTGAAAAAGAAATTAACAACCAAAAGACTTTAAAATATCATTAAATGCAAATAATTAACTCAATCCTGAGAATGTTTTATTAGCTGAATCAGTTTACCTTAGATAAAATTCAGAAATGGAATATTTATATGCTACTTAATTTTTAAAACTATTTTCATTGGGTGTTGTTTGGTGAGGTACTTAACATTTGTTTTATGAAATTTTCCATTATTGGAAAAGATGGAATAGATGTACTTCTTACTATTTCTCCTACTAAGCACAGCTAAAAACCCTGAGTATTATACAAATTTATATACAAAAGAATCGTAAGATGATTTGAATGGTGCTGAAAAAAGTCAGAGACTAGGATTTCAGGCCCTTGCAAATGATATGGTAATCAGTACCCTGAGTTTTTATTAAGACACATGTAAGCCATACTGGGTACTAGAAAAGTCAGGAACATGGAAATACAAAATGACACAGCCCTCAAGGTGTCACTTGAGCTAGGTGGGGAGCCTAAACTCTATCCCCATCCAGCATTCTTGAAGCAACTCTCCCCTTCCTAACTTCAGTGGTGTCAGAGGAGACTGAGTGAAAAGTTGGAACTCTCATTACCTCTACCAGTAATGATCCCAACTCTTACAGTGTCAATGGAGGCAATGGTGGGAGAAGTAAAGAAAGGCCCTTTCCTCTTCACAGTCAGGGAGGTTTCTAAAGAGGCCTAGAAGAGAGTCTGAAATGTTACCCCGGCTCAGGCTCAGCAGTGATAAGGGCCACCTTTCTTCCCCTTTGGGTATAAATGGAGGCTAAGTGGGAACCCTGGACTTCCACTTTCATCTTGAAATTATGAGGCAGCTTCATGCTTTGAAACAAATTTGCAAATAACAGACATGTCATAAGATAAATGGAAAACATTAGTAAAGAAATAGAAGATATAAAGAGGAACCAAATAGAAACTTTAGTACAGAAGACATACAATAATAGAAATTTTAAAATCCAATGGATGGATTAAACAGCAGAATGAATGAGACAGAGGAAAGCATCATTGAACGGGAAAATAGAATAATAGAAATTGCAAAGTCTGAACGAGAGTGAGAAAATACACTGGAAAAAAAAAATAACAGAGTCTGAGGGACATGTGAGACTGTAACAAAAAATCTGAAATCCCAGAAGGCAAATAGAAAGAGGATGGGGCTCAAAATATGCTAAAACTTCTTCAATTTGATAAAGTGCATAATCTACCAGTGAAGGAGCTGAGTGAAATCCTAACAGAATAATCAAATGCAAGACACATCATTGTTCAACTTCTGAAAGTTGATGAAAAAAAATATGTTACCAGTAGCCAGAAAACATACTTTAGTAATAAAGGGAAAATCCAAGATATGATCAAATGAAGTAAAACTAGGAGAATTTGTTACCAAGTGATATATTCTAATAGCTTAAAAAAGTTATTTATTTAAACAGAGAGAAAATGATAAAATCATTGGAAAATCAAAAAGAATACTGTAAAACAAGCATATGAATAAATTCAATATGACTAAATCTCCTCATCAAATTTCTAAATAATACTTGCTGGTTAAAGCAGAAAATTATAATACTGCCTAATGGAATTCTAAATATAAGCAGCAGAAATATTTAAGACAATTATATTATAATGAAAGAGGTTAAAGACACATAAAGGAAAGTAAGCTGTCTATATTTTACTCCAACAGGTAAAATACTGATACCAATAGACTGTGATAATATTTTATGTATGTGTGTTTGTGTATAAATGCAATAAGTATATATGTAACACCTAGAGAAACTGCTAAGTAGCTATACAAAGAAATACACTCAAAACCAAAATTGTTCAAGTAACCCACAGAAAGGTAAGAATAGGAAAACAATGAGAACAAACAGAAAACAAACACAAAAATGGCAGATTTAAGTCCTAAAATTATCAATAATTATATTAAATGTAAATGGTAGAAATATTCAAGCAAAAGAGAATGTCACAGTGATTAATAACATGACTGAACTAAATGCTATCTGTACAGAAAACTCACTTTAAATATAATTATACACCCAGCTTAAAAGTAAAAATATGATAAAAAATGGATTGTAAAAATATTAACTCAAATGAAATAGCAATGGTTGTATTAATGCCAAAGTAGACATCAAAGCAAAGAAAATTACAAGACAGAAAGAGACATAAAACCTAATAAAATCAATCCAAAACAACAGCAATCTTAAATGTGTATGAACCAAAATGCTGCAAAAATATGTGAAGAAATAACTTATAGAACAGAAATTTTTAAAAAATGACAAATCCACAATTATAACCTAAGATTCCAACACCCTTCTCTCAATAATTATTGGCAAAACTAATCTCTCTGGAAATAAGAAAATCAGTAAGGATAGAGAATAATTCAACATTATCATCACCCAACAGTATATAATCAACATTATACAATATTGCAACCACAAATATCAGAATATACATTCTGTTTAAGTATCTATGCAACAAATGCCAAGATATACTATATCCTAGTGAATAAAACAAACCTCAACACTTCTAAAAAATTTGAAATCACTCAGAGAATACTCTCCAACTACAATGGAATCAGGCTAGGAATGAATAATAGAAAACAGGGAAATCCCCAAACACTTAGAAATTAAACCACTTACCCTTAAATAATCCATTAGTCAAAGAGGAAGTCTCAAAGGAAAATTTTTAAAATACACTTAGGTGAATACAAATAAAAATAAAACCTATTCAAATTTTGGGGACACAATTAAAACAGTGCTGAGAGAAATTTTATAGCACTAAATGCTTACACTAAAAAGAAAACAAGAAAAAAATCTCAGATTGATAATCTAAACTTGCATTTGAAGAAACAAACAAAAGAAGAGGTAAATAAACCCAAAGCAAGCAGAAAGAACGGAAAAAATAAGTATAACAGCAGGAATCAATGAAACTGAAAACTAAAATCAATACAGAAAAATAACAAGAAAACCGGGCTTTTTGAAAAGATCAATAAAATTACCAAACGTCTAGCAAAACTGACCAAAAAAATGAGAGAAGATGGAAATTAACAATTTCAAGATTGAAAGTAGGGCTATAGAGGTTCTGCAGGTAGCAAAAGCATAATAAGGTAATAACACAAATAACCATCCTGAATACTTAGATGAAATAAATGAATTCCTCAAAAACAAAAACTGTATCAAGACAGCCAGTATGAAATAGATGTTTTAAATAGCTCTATAACTATTAAATAAATTATTCTAAGGAAAAATAAAACTGTCTCTAATTGAAGACAAGGTAGCTGTGTAGGAAATCCCCAAGAATTTATAAAAGTAAATCCTAAAATTAATAAGTGAGTTATTTGGAGGCTGAGACAGGTGGATCACGAGACAGGTGGATCACGAGATCAGGAGTTTGAGATCAGCCTGACCAACATGATGAAACCCTGTCTCTAGTAGAAACACAAAAATTAGCCCGGCATGGTGGTGCACGCCTGTAACCGCAGCTACTCAGGAGGCTGAGGCAGGAGAATTGCTTGAACCCGAGAGGCAGAGGTTTCAGTGAGCCGAGATTGCACCACTGCACTCCAGCATGGGTGACAGAGTGAGAGTCCGTCTCAAAAAAAAGAAAAAAAAAAGTCAGTTAAACAAGACCACTGGATAAAAGATCAATATCCAAAAGTAAATTATATTTCTATATATTTCCAATCAACATTTACGATTATCCAAAAAGTAAATACTTATATGTGAATCTAAGAAACAATACAGAAATTATACAAATTTATACAATTGTTTAACTATATAATGTTCAGGAAAGAGTGCAAAGAAAACATACATATTGAAGAATTATCGTGTTTATAGATTTGAAGAATCAATAAGTAAAAATGTTAATTTTCCCCAAACTGATTTACAGGAATAAAACAATTTCTAGCAAAACTCTAGCAAGATTTTTAAAGTACAGTCAGATTATTTTAAAATTTATATGAAAAGGGAAAGGAAGTTGATTAGAAAAATATATTTTAAAGAAGGATAAAATGAAAGAAATCAGTCTACCCAATTTCGCTACTTATTAAATAGCCACAGTTATCAAAACTGTCTGGTAATCATGGTGCAATACATACTTAGACCACAGAAACAAAGTAGAAAATTCAGATATAAATCCATATAAGTAAAGTGAAGTGATTTTTGACAAAAGTTCAAAAGCAAATTATAGAAGAAAAGATAATCTTTGCAACAAATGGTACTGAAGTAATTGTATGTCCATAAGGGGACAAGTGAGCTTTTACTTAAATCTCAACTTATACAATAGTCCAAAGTAGATTATAAACTTAATATAAAACTTTTAAAACAAAATATAGGATAAAAAGTTTAGAACACACAGCCTAGTGAAGAATTTTTAGTCATAACTCTCAAATTACAATTCATAAAATAAAAATATCTGTGTGTTAAACTTTATCAAAATTATCCTTTTTCATTAAAGATTCTGTTAAAAGAATTTTTAAAAAGCTGAAAACAGAAAAAATTGCAAACTAAATAATGAAATACTCATATCTAGGATACATAAAGAACTCTCAAAACTCAAAAGTAAAAAAAAAATCTAATTATAAAAGTCAGGATGAGACATTTTCCCAATAATGATATATAAATGACAAATAAGCACATGAAAAATCCTTTATTATCAATAGCCATTAATGAAATTCAAATTAAAACCATAATGAGATATTGCTACATGCCTATTCTGACAACTAAAATAAAATACAGATACAATACCAAATAATGTGGAAGATGTAAAGGAACTTGATCTCTAATACATTATTTGTGGGAATGCAAAATGATACAGCCACTCTGGAAAATTGTTGGGCAGGCTTCTTAAAACCACTGAACATATACTTACCAATGCCCAATGATTATAGTTCTAAACATTTATCCCAGATAAAAGAAAACATAGGTCCCCACAACCTGTACATGAACGCTCATACTAGCTTTATTTGTAGTAGCAAAAATTTGGACACAACCAACGTGTCTTTTAATTGGTGAGTGTTTAAACAAACTATGCTCTATAAATACCATGGAATTTTACTCAGCAGTGTAAAAGAACAGGCAATTGATTCATGCAGTAATTTAGATGGGTCTCAAGGTCATTATAGAACTTTAAAAAAAAACAACCTCAAAAGGTCACATACTACGTGTTTCCATGTATATAACATTCTCAAAATGACAAAATGATGAAAGAAAACATATTAGTGGTTGTTGAGTGTTAGGAATAGTAAGGGTAAGTAAGAGTGACTATTAACAGGTAGCAGGAGGGAGACATGGTTTTGATGAAATAGCAATAGTTCTGTATCTTGATTTTGGTGGTGATTATACAAGTCTACACATGTGATCAACTGACATTGAACTATATACACACATTATACCTAGTCTCAGTTTTCTGGTATTCGTACTGTATTTTATTTATGCAAGATGAACCCATGAGTGAGGTCTCATACCCAAGAACTCTATGTACTTCTGTGTAACTTTCTGTGACTATATAATCATTTCAAAATAGTGTCAGCTATATCTCAAGCCCTCCTCTGGGGTCTAGGGTTACAGAAATAAGCAAATCAATGAATCTTGTTCTCAGTAGGCTTACTCACATTGTAATGAGCGAAACAGACAACAAGCAATGTATAAAATACACACTATATTAGTGAGTAGTATTAAGCAAAAAATAGAATGGTGGGATTAAGAATTTCAGGGAGTAGTTGATGGGTTAAGCTTTCAAGATCATCCTGAAAATTTTGAGAAGAAAGCATTTGCATAAACACTCAAAGGAGAAAGGTATAAGGATATCTAAACTTTGAAGGGACAGCAAGTGCAAAAAGCACTGAGGATGAAGTGTGCCTGGGTTGCTGGAGAAACCAGCCCTGGACTGACTCTAAGGCAGTCATCTGCTTATTCTGCTCCAGGAAGAATCATTTATTGAATACCATTTGTTTCTAATATAAGAAATTAAGTGACTCAGGTTAAAATACTGCAAATTAGGGAAATGAGGGTATGTTAGGCAAATTATTCAGGCAAAATCTGACCACTCAAATCACTTTCTAGCAGGTTAAAATGTACGTACGTTCTCATACTTTATTTTAGTTAAAATGCAAATAATTGTCTTGTAATTTTTAACACTTTACTTTGTTATTTTTTAAATATAATATCCTTGGATAGTTTGGGGCTCAGTGAAATCAGTTTTGATTAGGGATAGAAGAGACCTTCTATTAAAATAGTGGGCTCTTTGTTCAGGAAGAGATCAGGGGCTTCATGGAGAAACATGGACAAATTGTTCAATTTGCATAGAGCTGGCCTTGACTTATAATATGATTTATTATATTCAGTGGATAGTAGTCTAGTTCTCCAGTTTCCATTGCCTATATAGACATGGTCCTTGAGAAAAACTGTCAAATAGCTTTATTTTTCAAGAAAAATTACTTGAAGAAAACCCACTGAAGCAACAGAATTTGACAATACAAGTACAAACATGGTTTCATAATAGTTATTCTGCTTACATGTTAGGTTGGTGCAAAAGTCATCGCGGTTTTTGTCATTAAAAGTAATGGCAAACACCGCGATGACTTTTGCACCACAATAAGTTGATTGCCCCCAAAGGTGGTTATGTGAAGGGAACAGATGATTTAAATGGCCGCAGTCAAACCACATTGCATCAGTATTACAATTGATATCAATTCCATACGTTTCTTCTAAGTTAAACAAGTCATGCTTGCAGCTATAGACTAAGAAGGCATTTCACCTTGAACTTGCGCTGAGGAAGAATTCTTTAGCGTGTAAACTATAAGACATTGAGATGCAATCTATCTTCTGAGTCACATCAGCTGGTTAACTCCATCACAAGTGAAATGACCGAAACTAATCTCACACCAACATTCCAATGGCAATACAACTTTAATCAGGTCAATTCTTCCATTCCCTATTACTTAGCCCAGACACGCAAGTTAGTGATTCATGTCACCCTGTCAGCATCTCCACAAACAGTTGCAGCTGCATTCATTTAAATTGGATACTCAAAAAGCCTACTGTGTCCTTATCCATTGTAATTTTTTCCGTTTTTATGCCTCTGCTAATTTGAAATAGCCTCCAGTTAAATTCAGGTAAAACACACCTTAAAGACATTGATTGTCTTTTCTGCAAAATCTGCTCTTATTTTAATTGATACCCAGGTTATAGAACTGACACCTTATACAAAGCAGCCTGAGCCTGACAGTCAGTACTGGAGAGGCTCCCAAGGACCTCCTTACACCTGCTCTGTTCACCTTCCTATGCTTTGGCTGCTCAAAGTTCCAGACTGACTTAGCTTTACAGCTACTCCGTCCTTGATCCGTTTATGCTTGGCCCTAAATTGTTAATTTCTGCACGATGGAACTTTCAGAGTGTGGTTCTATGCACTGAGAAGGTGACTGACTACATCAGAAAAGGTAGGTTGGGGGTTATTAAAATGTATATTCTCCAAGACACCAATTCTGAACATTAAAAATCAGAAATCCTAGAGTCTGTGTATCTAAATATGTTCCAGGTAATTTTCAGAATCAGCTGCGCTTGACTTCTGCTGCATAGGGTGTTCGGTATGCTGAACTCCAACTTGCCTGCTTGCCTCCATGATTATACTAACTTCAATGCACTTGTTTTCACTCCCCTCCGTTTCCTAGGTTTTATATTTCAAACATCGTTGTAAATATCAATACCTGTGGGTTTTTTTCTTAGACCCAACTTGATATCCTGTTGCTATGTGCTGGAAGAATCTCTATACTTACTCAATGATAGCATTTACTGCATTTTCATTTATTTTAGAATTCGCTTATTTATCTTGTTTAAATGCAGTTAACTATTGTATGCCGCTAAGTAGCACAGCAATGTGCATTGGACAAATGAAATAAATAATGAATAAACCAATCAGAGCATATATTCTTTCCTGAAATGAAACAGAGTTTTCCTACTTACCTTTGTTGCTCTTTACTTGATCTTTAATCTCTTTGCTGTTCCTACAGTTTCAGTATATAACCACTGTTCTGAGAGGTGACAGCATGTTGGCAGCCCTCAGTCCTCGCTCGCTCTGGGCGCCTCCTCGGCCTTGGCGCCCACTCTGGCCGCGCTTGAGGAGCCCTTCAGCCCGCTGCTGCACTGTGGGAGCCCCTTTCTGGGCTGGCCAAGGCCGGAGCCGGCTCCCTCAGCTTGCGGGTAGGTGTGGAGGAAGAGGCACGGGCGGGAACCGGGGATGCGCGCGGTGCTTGCCGGCCAGCGCGAGTTCCGGGTGGGCGTGGGCTCGCGGGCCCCGCCGGCCAGCGGCAGTGAGGGGCTTAGCACCTGGGCCCGCAGCTGCTGTATTCGACTTCTTGCCGGGTCTTAGCTGCCTCCCGGCGGTGCAGGGCTCCAAACCTGCAGCCCGCCATGCCTGAGCCTCCCGCCATACCGTGGGCTCCTGCGCAGCTGGAGCCTCCCTGACAAGCGCCGCCCCCTGCTCCAAAGCGCCCAGTCTCATGGACCACCCAACGGCTGAGGAGTGCCGTCACAAGGCGCGAGACTGGCAGGCAGCTCCACCTGCGGCCCCTGGTGGGGGATCCACTGGGTGAAGCTAGCTGGGCTCCTGAGTCTGGTGGGGACCTGGAGAACCTTTATGTCTAGCTAAGGGATTGTAAATACACCAATGGGCGCTCTGTATCTAGCTCAAGGTTTGTAAACACACCAATTAGCACCCTGTGTCTAGCTCAGGGTTTGTGAATGCACCAGTGGACACTCTGTGTCTAGCTACTTTGGTGGGGACTTGGAGACCCTTTATGTGTAGCTAAGGGATTGTAAATACACCAATCGGCACCCTGTCAAAACGGACCAATCAGCTCTCTGTAAAACAGACCAATCGGCTCTCTGTAAAATGGACCAATCAGCAGGATGTGGGTGGGGCCAGATAAGAGAATAAAAACAGGCTCCCAGAGCCAGCAATGGCAACCCACTGGGGTCCCCTTCCATACTGTGGAAGTTTTGTTCTTTTGCTCTTTGCAGTAAATCTTGCTGCTGTTCACTCTTTGGGTCCACACTGCCTTTATGAGCTGTAACACTCATGGCTAAGGTTTGTAGCTTCTCTCCTGAGGCCAGTGAGACCACGAACCCACCGGGAGGAACCAACAACTCCAGATGTGCTGCCTTAAGAGCTATAACACTCACCACGAAGGTCTGCAGCTTCACTCCTGAAGCCAGCAAGAGCACGAATCCACCAGAAGAAAGAAACTCCAAACACATCCGAACATCAGAAGGCACAAACTCCGGACACGCCACCTTAACTGTAACACTCACTGCGAGGGTCCACGGCTTCATTCTTGAAGTCAGTGAGACCAAGAACCCACCAATTTCGGACACAGTTCTAGCATCAGTTTCTACCCTGCCCAGTCTAGTAATAATTTTCTGAGATTTTTACAATTCTTCAACTTCCTCTGTTATAATACCCTTTTTTAGTATTTAATAGTAGCTCTCGGTAGGTTGGGTTTGCTTGGAATTCCCTATTCATTTGGATTTTAAAATCCTGTATTTCTCCAAATGCTAGTTAGAATTTTTTATTTGTAATTCTAGATCCTTAGGATCATTTGATTCTCTTTCAGTGTAACTGATCTCAACACCACAATCCAAACCACATTTCCATTCCAGAGTTGCCAGGAATTTTTGGAACATACTAATGTGGTGCTAACACCATTGCTTTATCATGAATCTTTCCTGATCTCCCAGTATTGATTTGTAAGATATTGTATAACTACTGTGTGTACTTTTCTAGGCTCAATAAAATATGATCTTTCTTCTTTTGGCCTCATAATTCTTTATACATTGCTATGCTATTAACTGAAATATATTGAATTATTTATGTGCTTGTCAAATTCTCTAACCAAACCAATATAATTTGGTCTCAACCAACAATCTGGGAATTAATGTAAGAAATCTCCCAGTGAAACATAGTAAAGGTAAGTGAAAATAGTATGCAGTCTTTTGGGATTCCTTGTGGAGCTCTACAACTATAAATAGGCCTAAAGTTTTACTTTTTATCAATTCTAATTTTATTGGCTTGAATCACAGTATTACCACTTCCTAATTATTTAATCCTGAACAACAGCATTAGTTTCTTCTATCTTCACATTTTTGTTTTGTAAAATTGAGTTAGTAATAGATCCTTTCATTGGTTTGTTATGTTAAGAAAGTAATAATATTTAATTAAAATATGATACTAATATATTAGATACTCAATACATAGTCCCTGTCATCATAATTGCCAGGATTATCACCATTATGTAGATAAAAAGACTCAATTAAATTTTAGTAAACTGGAGTACTAGCAGTGAACTGGGGAACAGTGATCTCTGGCATCAAGTAGAGGTTTGGCTCTAGGCATTCTCCTGGATTTCTCTATGTTTTGGATTATTATGATAATTACAATAGAGGCCATTGAAGAAATTGGGTACAACTCCCTCAGATACAGCAACCAAATATGGATAATATACAGAAGAGACAGCAAGACTTTTGCACTAGCACAAGCACAAGCACAGAGTCATGAGGCCATCCACACATTTTAAGGCTTCTAAGCAAAAATGTTCGTAAAAGTACAAAACCAGAAATATAAAACCACTAGCACATAGATCATAATAAATTATATTTAGGAACTGCATTCTATCGACATGTAGAAATATTATAAATTCATAAAAAATAATTTTAAAATTTACATTTTCTAACATGAAACAAATTGTCCTGTATGTTTTAGTTAAGTGCTGTAAAGTAATACATATATTTATGTCCTCATTTCTGGATAAAATTAGGTATTAATGCAAATTATATTACCACATAAATACAATTCTTGAATAATATACAGTTCATTGATGTATGTAGTTATTTCTGGGAAATGGATGATGAAAGACTTCCACTTTTTAAGGTATATCTTTTATAACATTATATTTTTGCATGAAAAAAGTGTCATTTTTGTACATTTGGCAAGAAGATTTAAATGGCCTAAAGGGGAACATTATAATTATATTAATAGAGTGGATGTTTTCCTAGGTGTAACTTTTAATCAGGTGGTAAAACGAGAAGTGGGGGGGAAAGTTGTTGCAGATCGTTTACCTAGGTCATTTCTTAGTTTTTCTCTTCTATGTAATTATGTAATATTTTTGTCTTCTATGTAATATTACAAAATATCCTATGTAATTATGGTACGTCTATACACTAGAGGGAATGTTCTTTCTATGCTTGGAACACATCAAGCTTCTGAAAGCCCAATGCATTATTTACTGCACTCCATAGCCAATGATCTTCAACAAGGAGCCAAGAACATGCAATGGGAAAAGGATAATCTTTTCAACAAATATTTAGATACTGGATATTCACATGCAAAAGAATAAAATGTGCCCTAATAACTTACACAGAAATCAACTCCAACTGGATTAAAGATGTAAATGTAAGAGCTAAAATTGCAAAACTCTTAGAAGAAAACAGGGAAAAAGTCTTATGACATTGATTTTGGTAATGACTTTCTGGTTATGATCACAAAAGTACAAGAAACAGAGGCAAAAATAGACAAATAGGGCTACTTCAACATTTCAAACTAAAAAGCTTCTGTACACCATAGAAAGCAATCAACAAAGTGAAAAGGCAACCTACAGAATGGAAGAAAATATTTGTAAACAAATATTTGGATATTTTTGTTAATATCCAAAATACACTAAAAATTTCTGCAACTCAATAACAACAAAATAACTTGATTTAAAAATTGGCAAAATATTTGAATAGACATTTCTCTGAAGAATACATACAAATAACGAACAGATATGAGAAAAATGCTCTACATCACTAATTATCAGGGAAATGCAAATCAAAACCACAGTAACACTTTACATGTGTTATAATGGCCACTGTTTTAAAAAGATACCAAGTTTTAATGAGGATGAGGAGAAATCGGAATCCTTATACACTGTTGATAGGAATGAAAAATTGTACAGCTGCTATGGAAAATATTATGAAGTTTCCTAAAAAATTTTAAATAAAATTACTGTGGGATCCAGTAATCCAACTTTTGGGTATATATCTACAATAATTAAAAAGAAAATATCAAAGAGATATGTACACTCCTGTTTATTGTAGTACTGTTCACAACAGCCAAGATATGGAAACGGCATGAATATATATCAATAGAATAAGTAGATAAACAAGATGTTGTATATACCTACAATAAAATATTATTCAGCTTTAAAAATAAAAGAAATCCTGCCATATGCGACAGCATGAATAAACCTGGAGGACCTCATGTTAAGTAATACAAACCAATCTCCAAACCAGTCTATAAATACTGCATGATTCCTCTTCCATCAGATATGTAAACTAATCCAACTCAGGGAAACAGAGTAATAGGGCAGTTGGCAGTGCTAGGGCTGAGGGGAAATGGTGGAGGGTTGATCTTCAGTGGCTTTCAAGATTCAGCTATGTAAGATGAGCAAGTTCTAGAGATTTGCTGTACAATCTTGTGCTTGTATTTAACAATACTGTATTGTGTACCTATGAATTTGTTAAGAAGGTAGATCTCAAGTTAAGTGTTCTTACCACCATGACAGCAACAACAGAAAGAAAACAGAAAGCCATCTCCACCCATTTCTGGAAAGGTTTTCATATGGTTCTGCCCACCTGATGACTGTTCTCATCACCGTCCCCAGCTCTTCTTACCAATCTGGTCAGAACTGAGGAGATGAAGAGAAAGCTAAATTTAGATAAACGGGGTAAAACTGCCCTCTAAAAATTAAATTCAAGAAATAATAAATAACATGGTTAGTCTTGAAAATAGAAACACATCTTGGAAAATAAAGCCATCAATCTTGTCAGATGTAAGAGAGGCAGAAGACCATTGATTTAGTAATGGCAGTCAGAATTTGTAGCTTAATTGTTTAAGTCTGAAGGGCGTTTTTGTTATTGTTGTTTGCTTTTATAAAAGCAGTTAAGTTTCCTCTCTTGCAGGACTTTCTCCTTCGTTCAGCTAAAAACCAGGTTCTTGTCACATGACCAGAAAATATTAGGCTTGTGGACACCTAGAAGGGTGAGAAAAATTGAATTTATTGGGCAAAAATGGAAAAAGAGAAAAACTTTCAGCAGAGTGAGAGGGAAGCCTGTTTACTGGCTTCTGCCTCACCATGCTGGAACGCATGAGGCCAGGCTTCTCTCCTCTGCAAACGGTGTGAACTTCCCTGGCTCCACCCCGTTCTCCCAGGGCAAGACCAGTCGGAGGTTCTCTGGGGAGCCATTTTTACTTGGCTGTCTCATTCCCCACTCTAAAGAAGTACAAACAAGGATAAGGACAAAGACTGATCTTAACTGCTTCCTGCTTACAAGGGGCACTGTTCTGGGAAAACAGCAGTCATAGTTCTCTAAGAGGCCTATTTAAGGATCTCAGGCAAAAGGGGCCATTGTCCAAGGCTCCAGTTGCATGACCCTTTGGAACCTGATGGCCTGAAAGTCAGAAGTGACAAACTGGAGAGAAGACAGAAGAGGGAAAGGAAAAAAGAAGGTGTTTTTTCAAAGGAGTCCCACAGGTTCAAGGCACACTTGAAAGGAGTACAGACTGGAAGAATGGCTACCCATCTAGAAAGAGGAGAGCAGGCATCCCTGGTTCCTTTTTTTTCCCTAGCAAATACCTGGGGTATGTGAGGGAGGGAAAGTGAGGCACTCCTTTTTCTTTCCTCCCTCTTTGTATCCTCCCATCCTGGCAACCTCGACAGGGTGCCACCCATGGGTGTTAAAGCAATTTTCACTCATGTTAACAGGGGGTGGGCGTATCTGCTCTTACTCACATATGCCCTATCTCACCTGCTGTGAGCAGCCTTGAATTCCCTAGACCTCATTTATGCCATGGATATGAGCGTAGCCTTTATCCATGAAACAGGAAGCTTGGCTTAATTGGCAGGAATCAGCTATGCTCAACTGTGCAATGCCTTGTAACTATCATTATCATCTGCCTCTGCATCCCTCAGATCCAGTTTTCTTTCCTAGGGCTTTGACCCAAATCTTGGAACTGAGTTTGAGACAAAAATGTGTCTCAGGGGGATTGCATGGACTGCTTATCATAAACTGAATGTTACAGTAAAGCTGTGGAATTGAGTCCTCTTCCAATAAGAGAGAGAAAAGGATGTCTTGTGACACACAGAGATAACTGGTGGCTATAGTTATTCTTGCTAAGATTTGGGTACATGGATCTTGACTTTGGTTAGCTCCCTTGGTCTTACTTTCCCAAAAAGGAAACCTCCAGATTATGGCACCCTATTTATTCCCATCATCTGGCAGGATTTGCAGGATAATTGCTCAAAACAAGAATATTGATCCAGATTTTTACATTACCCATCCCTCTTCTTCCTGCTTCAACCAGCAGCCAGAGATTGCTGGTTGGTTCACTGGGATAAGCAGGGTTAGTCTAAAGTGTAGGCAAAAACTTAAAAACAACTAATGAGTTTAGAATTTAATGACACCTATATAATAAGCTCTGAAGCAAAATCTCTCTCTCTCCAGTCCTCATTTTTGCTAAAAAAGATATCATGATAGGACTGAGTTGTTTGCAAAACAGATTTTAGTCTTGTACTTGGCCTGATTATTTGCATGAAGTGCAGCAAAAATAATTATCTCTACATAGGCCTTTTAGATTGGTTTTGATGGAACACTATTTCACAAGGAATCTCAGATAAGACCTCTTAAAGCCGAGCCCAGCCATGGGTTTGTATCCTCCAATACCTGAGAGTTGTGTGATCCTCCCCTCTTAAGATCTCATGAAAAATTTGGAGTTCCTGAGCCTATTAGAAAGTGACATTCTTTACTGACTACAGGTCAGAAACCCTATAGAGGGACTGTATAGGCTAAGGTATGAGGTTGTTTTTTCCCAAGTGGCTTTTGTCAGCTCTGCAAGTTGAGCTTGACTCCTTAAAGGGAAGCATACCCTTCTAGTCATAGCCTTCGTAAAACAACCAGTTTCTCCAATTGTGTCCTGTTACAAAAGAAAAGTAGATTCTTACTGCACTCACGGCAAACAACTCTATTGCCATAAGTTAAGAATGCTCACATTTAGTTTTCAAATTCTAGAGGAACCAGGCAGACAGAAAAAAACATGATCCAAATTTTGTTCACAGGAGTATAACTTACTTAGTTATTATAGGCCACAAATTTTTCAAAATAAGTTTTTTTGACTCTGAAAAACAAAACAGGATCAGTAATGTTCCAAACAAACGTCAAAAAGATTGCTTTGGCTTTCTGAGTTCAGTCCATTTAGGTAACTCTTATTTTGCTTGATATTCGTGAACATTTCAGCTCTTCATGAGTCCTGTACATTTTTTCTTTATTCCAATGTTATAACCTTCAAAGTTATCAGAAATCCATGTTTGAGAACACCTGTCAATGTTCTATAGTTTATTATAAACCATCTTTTTAAAAGGATCCAAACAAGAAAACAGTTGTCTGTGAATAACAAAATGTCCATTGTAGTTACAGTTAGAAACACAATTGACAAAGAAGTTTGGTTATCTCCGTGGTTTACAATAATTAACATAACAACCTTAATTATGATTGATAGCATATACTCAGACATTAGAATTTTGGAAATCCCATAAAATTATAGAACATATATTAATATTATTCACCAAAATAAAGCCTAAAGAATATTGAACACCATTTTGGCAGGCCCATGTACCTAAACATGTTATATAATTCTGTTTACCTCTGTTTTCTGGATTCTCTGGGGGCCCTCCTGAAGTATCTGAAAAGCCAGGTGTCAGCAAAGACAATTTTGAAACTGAAATTTGATTTTTGGAAGCCTGTTAAATATGGTAGAGTTGTGAAACACTTGGTGCCATGAAATAAAATTCCAGATTACCATAAGTTATTTCTTTTGCCAAAATAATGACTAAGAAAAATTTAAAAAGCAAAAAAACCCTTTTAAACCCTTCACAAATTTTGCCAAAGAGCAGATTAGTGCCTTAAGAGTACCTTGTGCTTTTATTTTAATGCTCAATTTACAGAAAAAACATATAATACCCTTTTGAATTTAGTCAATATTTTCACACACAGAATATTTGCAAGATTAGTTTTTACAATCCTTCCATCACTTGTTTGAACTTTTAGCTTTATCTTATCTAATTTAACATATTTTTTAAACCCTAGGCAAGTATTTACACTTTTCTTTTTTTAGATGAAGTCTCGCTGTCTCACCCAGGCTTGAGTGCAGTGGTGCAATCCCGGCTCACCGAAACCTCCGCCTCCAGGTTCAAGCAATTCTCCTGCCTCAGCCTCTGGAGTAGCTGGGACTACAGGCACGTGCCACCATGCCCAGCTAATTTATTTTATTTTATTTTTAGTAGAGATGGGGTTTCACCATGTTAGCCATGATGGTCTCGATCTCCTGACCTTGTCATCCACCCTGCTTGGTGTCCCAAAGTGCTGGGATTACAGGCGTAAGCGATCGCGCCCGGCCGGTATTCACATTTTTATGCCTTCTGATAATCTTTTATTAAAAACACATTTTACTGATCTTACACACCTCACATGTAAATCTATTTCCAGGAGTCTCAATTGCATGTCATAATGGTTACTTTTAGCAATTTTTAACTTTAATGTAAAACCTAGTAAGTGTTTTGATTGTGTGCTAGGTGCAGCCAAAGTTTGACTCCTTCCAGCATAATTAAGGTTGTGGTTAATTTCCTATGTCCCCTGGCCTTACCAAGTTGAACAGTTCTCAAAAACCAAAAAGCAGTTTATAACCTCGAAACACTTATAAATCTTGCATCTGACCTGCAAAAATTAGTCCACCTATTTATATTTTGATGACATCTGCATTTTACCAATAATCTTTAAGGCTGTTTTTATTTCTCAAGGATTAAAGTCACATGAACTGAAAAGTACCACAGCTTTTATACTCCCCTTAAAAAATATTTGATCCAAGCACTTGTCTTCCTTTATGCCAAATTAATTAGGGCTCTTTTTATAGACATCACATACGCAACACATATACAACTACACAGACAGGCAGAAGAATTTAATCTAATTTAAAACATTTAAAACAGTTGCCATAAGATGTTTGATCATGGGGAGAGGGCTCTATCTGCTTTTAATTTTGGGGGTTCCATGAGGAAACCAAAGGTCTCTCCCTCTCATGTGTGCAGTAAAAGTGGCAAGGAAAAATTGAGAAAAATAATACCGTTGACTGAAAAAAATCCTTTTTCCAGCAAAACAAGGTCCAATAAAAAGAAAACATAAAGGCTTTTTACATATAACTATAACTTGGATATCTACTTCTAATTAAGCTGAGAGCTTCTTAAGAAAATCCTTTTATCTCCCTTATTACCCAACAAGTTGTCAATATTTCTGCCTGTTCGTGAAGGGGAAGGAAATCAACAAATAGCAAAAGGTCATGCAGATATCAAAACAGATAGGACTGATTTTCTAAGCCGGAATTGAATCCTGGATGCACAGAAGCTGACAGGGTTTAGCTGTGTCCCTATCCAAATCTCAATTTGAATTGTATCTCCCAGAATTGTCATGTGTTGTGAGAGGGACCCAGGGGGAGGTAATTGAATCGTGGGGCCGATCTTTCCAGTGCTATTCTTGTGATAGTGAATAAGTCTCATGAGATCTGATGGGTTTATCAAGGGTTTCCGCTTTTGCCTCTCCTTCATTTTTCTCTTGCCACTGCCACGTAAGAAGTGCCTCTCACCTGCCACCATAATTCTGAAGCCTCCCTAGCCATGTGGAACTGTAAGTCCATTAAATCTCTTTTTCTTCCCAGTCTCAGGTATGTCTTTATCAGCAGCCTGTAAACAGACTAACACAGCGGCTAAAGAAAGCCTTGCCACGGGGTTACAGGCCATGCCCCCAGGATGTAAAACAAGATGGAGGCCTGCAGCAGTTTGCTATGGACCATACAGAAAGACAGGCAAAGCACAGGAGGTTGGCTACACCTTGAGACCAGCTTCACAAATCCTTTTTCACAATTAAAATTAAAACTCTACAGAGACTATCAACCATGGTCCCAATCATTCTTGGCCCACCAAAATGTCTTCCAAAGGAAAAAAACTCATTTAAAAGTTACCTGCTGACAGGGTAGAGAAAAAGACACCTTGGGATGAACTTCTTATGTAAGTGGTTCCTCTACCAGGAAGAAAAGCTTAATTGCTGTGGGATGGAGCTGAATTCCCAGGAGTGGGGAGAGGGAGAACCCCAAGTGTGTGGTGGGAAACACCAGATAGTTGCAGGGGCCCTTGTGTCATGTGTCCCAGCCCTGGTAGGGAGGGGAGGGTGGTGGAGAGCCACTGCTCACCCATCTGTCCCGAAAAAGGAAAGAAACAGCCATGGAAAGACTGGGTTGGACTGAGGTCAACATTCATGACCCCCAGGGGTAATGGGCGGTGGCAGCATAGTTTACCCTCAGGAGAAGTCCGAGGGAAATGAGGCTTAGAAGCAAAAGAGAAAAAGATGTTTTTTGGTTTGCGTCTCACTAACCCTTTCTCACATCCCATGTTGGGTGCCAAAATGTTTCAGGACTTTCTCCTGAGTTCAGTTAAAAACCAGGTTCTTGTCAGATGACGTGGAAAGATTAGGTTCATGGACACATAGAAAGGTGAGAAAAATGGAATTTATTGGGCAAAAATGAAAAAGGAGAAAAATTTTGTTAAAAGTGTCAGGGAAACCTATTAACCAGCTCTCATTCCACCACACAGGAGCTCAAAAGGCTGGGCTCCTCCCCTCTGCAAATGGTGTGAACTTCCATAGCTTTTCCCAGTGCACAGGCCAGTTGGAGGTTCTCTGGGGAGCCCTTTTTACTTGGCTGTCTCACCTTTCTTTTCCACATTTTGTCTCTAATTCCCAGTTATTTTTAATTACCAGTATTAGTAACTCTAACATAAATTTGCATGGCTATCATCACCTTTTGTTGTCTCTCTCTAGGAATAGTTATGATGATTTTACCTATGCTTACAGAACACTTACCAATAATAATCATTTTTATTGTTCTTTTGGTTTTGACTTGGTCCTCTTGGAAGATAACAAAATAGATTTAGAACCAAGAGGTTGATTGGGGATGAGACCTTTTGATAGTTAAACATTATTGTGGATAATTGTCTGTGATGGTGTTTTATTCAGGATGATATCAACATGGTAAATTTTGAGTAAAGAAGATTGACTTCCAAAATATCAGTGGACCTCATCTAATCAGTGGAAGGCTTTAATAGAACACAGACTGACCTCCCCTGAGAAGAAGGAATTCGGCCAGCAGTGAGCCTTTGGATTTGAACTGAGGCATGGGCTCTCAGTTATCCAGACTGCCAGTCCATGCTGCAGATTTTGGGCTTGCTGGCCTCCATAATCATGTGGACCAATTCTGTAAAAAACCCTACACCCCCCACCACATTCTCCCTTTTCCACTGTCCACTCTGAATTCCACTCAACTTATCCTATTACTTCTACTTGTGTCAGTTGGTATGTGTCAGTTATATGGTAAATACCATATGATATGACCGAAAGTTTTTATTTCTGAGGCATCTGTAACCCTGGAACACATGATTTTATCTGACTAGATTTCTTGCACTTGTGCATTTACAGTCACAGCCATGCCAGGGAGTACCAAGAATACCCATTGTTTTCCTCCCTACCCCCATATGCAGCAGTAGCCCTACTTCTTTCTGCATTCAGGGCTAATTACTTCTTACATGATTGTGACCTTTCTTTCAGCAGCCAGAGCTTGTTGCACAATGAAATCCTGGTTATATTGCCTGATAACAGCTTACCACCTTCTGGTGACCAGGACATGTAACCCTGCAGAACCCAGAACTGTGAAGATGGAAAGCACAAAGTCTCCCATTGGCACATTGTTAATGATGATAACTGGGACCACCCCAGCTTTCACATGTTAGTTCTACTACCTGTGCATTCTTCCCACTGGGAACACAATGCCATAGAGACAATGGCACTCCATTCTTGCTAATGCTTCAGCTGTACCTTCAGAAGATTATTCCAATTCTCTACCAGACTACAGTTTCTAAATAGTGAAATATGTGATACAAAAAATATCTCATGGTAATGGGCCCACTCCCACACATCCTTCACTATGAACTGAGTCTTTGGTCAGATGTTATGTGGATTCTAATACCTATGGTTCAGTTACCCCTTAAGATCCAGATAATGGTTTTGGCTCAAGCTTTGCAGGCAGAAATGTTAAACCCATTTTATAAATAAGCATCTATTTTTAATACACCTGTGAACCTATCAGGATACAAGATATCCAATATAACAAGCTTGCTACCAAATAGACTGCTGGTCTTTGAGTAAGAGCTAAATATTAGAGGGTCAGTTTTAATCTCTGCTACTGTTAGATTAGAAATCCAGAGTTAGAAGCTTTTATGTCAAACTTGGTAAATGAGAGTCTGTGTTTTTGAGCCCATCTGAAGCCTCCACATAGCCAATGTGACCAGCTCTGCTACACTGACAGTTGAGAAGGTAGTCAACAGAACATGACATTACTAGGCAAAATAGAGGGACAGCTAATAAGAGTGCTGATGGAAAGAAGGTAAAGAGGTAAACAAGAATCAGAAAGATTTCTAAATCTCAGACCTTGGTTAGTTTGGAATCTTATTACCTATTCAAAGAAGAGGTGGCCAAGACCTCAAAAGGAAGAATTCAGTTATTTCCCAAAAAGACTCAAAGTCATTTTTAGATTGCTGTACTCTTAACATTTTGAGGATGATTAGGTGCAGGATTGGAATTGGAGATACAGACGTGATATGTCCTGTTAAAGTGGGAGCCAGAAGTCTAAAATCAGTTTGACTGAGAAAGTGTTGGTGGGCTGGTTCTTTCAGGAAGCTCTAGGAATAGAATCTTTTTTCCTGCCTTTTCTTGTTTCTAGATGCTGCTTGAACTCCTTGGCTCATGTTTCTTTTCTCAAATTAGCCCAACTTCTAGCTTCTGTCATTATATCTGGTACTTTCATCAAATCTCTCTTTGTATGGTTCCTGTCAGGACACTGTGATTACATTTAGGGTCTACACTGTTTATTCAACTCTATGAGAGATATATAATTCAAATGTAATCGCTCAACCTGAAGATATTTAACTTAATCACATATGAAAAGTCCCTTTTGCCACAGAGGTAATATTCATGGGTTCTATGGATTAGAGGATGACTGTATTTGGGTGCCATTATTCAGCCTACCACAGAATTATTACTTCCCAGGATCCATAGAGTACATCCCCATGACATAGGAATTGACAATTTCACAAAGCACAAAATGTGCAACTTTAAAGGAAATTTTGATACATAGCATTATCTTAAAACTATATGTCCATTTAAGGACATCAACAATAGGTTAGATAAATAAATTGGGATATATTGAAGCAATGTAAAATATACAGCAATTAAGGTAACAATCTGAAACAATAGAAAAGAATAGGGGAATAGGGTGAATCTCAAAAACATAATATTCAACAAAAATGCCAAACATGTAAGATTAAATTCAAAAAGGCTATATTTACCTATTGCTCGAAAATAGTCTAAATAACCTACTGAATTAAAAATCAGCAGTAATTTCTAAACAGTTCACCAAAAAAACCTTCACAAACGATTGCACCTAATAAACAAATTTAGCAAAGATAGAATGTACAAAATCAACACGTAAAATTCAGTTGTATGTTTAAACTATAACAATAAAACAATTTGAAAATAACATTGAGAAAACAATTCCTTTTTCAATTACATCCAAAAGAGCAAAATTTCTAGGAATAAACTTGACCAAGGATGTGCAAAACTGTTACACTGAAAATTGCAAAACAACTTTGGAAAGAATTAATGATCTAAATAAGTGGAAAGGCAGCATATATTTATGGGTTAGAAGATTTATTATTAAGATGGCAATGCTACTTAAAGTGACCTACAAGGTTACTGAAATTCCAACCAAAATCTCAATAAGCTTTTTCTCTTTGCAGAAATGAAAGAGTCAATCCTCAGATTCATATGAAATTGCAAGAAGACCCAAATAGCTAAAGAAATATTGAACAAGAAGAACAAAGCTAGAGGACATATTCTTTCTACTATCAACATTTTTATTACAAAGCTACAGAAATTCAAACAGTGTGGTACTTGAATAAGGATGGATGTACTGTATAGATCAATGGAATAGAATTAAAAGTTCAGAAAGATACCCATACATAAATGGCCAATAGATTGTAGCAAATATGCCATGAGAATTCAATGGGGAAAAGATAGTTTCTTCAAAAAATGTTGATGGGACAAACAACTAGATATCCATATACAAAAAATATAGATATATGCCCACACACAATATACAAAATTAACTCAAAATAGGCTGGTAACTTAAATATAGAAACAAATTATAAAACATTTAAAAGAAAACATACAAGTAAACTTTTATGACCTTTGATTTGGTACAAGATTTTCTGATATGACATCAAAAGTATAAACAAAAAAAATCACTGAAAAATTGGACTTCATCAAATTTAAAAATTTTGTGAATTAAAGAACATTATCAATAAAGGGAAAATAGAGCCTACAAAATGGGGAAAATATTTTCATACTATATATCTGATGAGAGACTAGTATCTAGATATATAAAGAACTCTTACAACTATACACAAACAACTTAATTAAAAATAGACAAAAGACTTAAATAGAAATTTCTCCAAAAAACATACGCAAAGGGCAAACAAGCAAATAAAATGATACTCAATGTCATTAGTCATTAGGGAAACGCAAATCAAAACTACAATAAATCAGCACTTTATACTCTTTAGGATAGCAATAACAACAACAAAACTACAGAAAATAAGTGTCGGTAAGTGTGAGGAACTTTAAACGCTTGTGCATTGTTGGTAGAAATGTAAAATAATGCAATTACTGTGAAAAATAGATTGACAGTTTTCCAAAAAGTTAAATATAGATTTACCATATGACCCAGCAGTTCTATTCATGGGTATATACCCAAAAGAACTAGTTACAGAGATTCAAAAAATACTTGCACACAAATGTTCATGGCAGCACCATACCCAATAGCCAAAAGGTGGAAGCAACCTAAATAGCCATCAACAAATAGATAACAACAACAAATAAATAGATAACTACAACAAATAAATAGATGTGGCATACAGATATATATAGTCTACCCTTGAACAACACGTTTGAACTCCAAGAGTCCACTAATGTGCAGCTATTCTACTGCCTCTGTCACCCATGCAACAAGACCAACCTCTCTTTTTCCTACTCCTACTCAACCTACTCAATGTGAAGATGAGAATAAAGACCTTTATAATAATCCACTTCTATTTAATGAATAGTAAATATATTTTCTCTTTCTTATGATTGCCTTAATAGCTCATCTTCTTTCTAGCTTATTTTATTGTAAGAATACAGTTGTATAATACATACAATATACAAAGTATGTGTTAATCATCTGTTTATGTTAACAGTAAGGTATTCAGTCAACAGTAGTTCATTAGTCGTTAATTTGGTGGGGAGTCAAAAGATATATGCAGATTTCTGACTGCACAGGGGGTCAGTGCCCCAACCCCTATGTTGTTCAAGAGTTAACTGTATATATAATAGAATATTATTCAGATATGAAAAGGGAAGACTGCTGCACTGATAAATACTGCAACATGGATGAACCTCAAAAGCTTCATGCTAAGTGAAAGAAGATAGACATGAAAGGTCACATAGTGTGTGAGTCCATGGGAAATAACCAGAATAGATAAATCCACAAAGAAATAAAACAGCTTGGAAATATCCAGAATAGATAAATCTACAGAGAGAGAAAACAGAGAGAAATACCCAGAATAGATAAATCCACAGAGAGAGAAAACAGCTTGGAAATATCCAGGATAGATAAATCCACAGAGAGAGAAAACAGAGAGAAATACCCAGAATAGATAAATCCACAGAGAGAGAAAACAGCTTGGAAATATCCAGGATAGATAAATCCACAGAGAGAGAAAACAGAGAAATACCCAGAATAGATAAATCCACAGAGAGAGAAAACAGAGAAATACCCAGAATAGATAAATCCACAGAGAGAGAAAACAGCTTGGAAATATCCAGAATAGATAAATCCACAGAGAGAGAAAACAGAGAGAAATATCCAGAATAGATAAATCCACAGAGAGAGAAAACAACTTGGAAATATCCAGAATAGATAAATCCACAGTGAGAGAAAACAGTCCCAGTAGTTATCAGGGACTAGAGAGAGGGAAGAATGAGAAGTGACTACTTCATGGATACAAGGTTTTCTCTGGGGATGATGAAAATATTTTGACATCTGATAAAGGTGGTGGTAGTACAGCATTGCGAATGTACTAATTGCCACTGAATTGTGCATTTTAAAGTGATTGATTTTATGTGGAGCAAATTTCACTTTAATTATAAAAAGTGAATAAACTTTTAGAAGCTAACCTTGGGAAAAGGTAGAGACTGGAAGGGATCACAAGAAAGGCTTCTGGGATGTTGGTAAGTACTCTGTTTCTAAAATTGGTTACTGGTTTTTAGAAAAATCAATTTGTAAAATTCTTCAAGTTCTATGCTAATGATATGTGCACTTTTCTATGTAAGTGTTTACCTAAATAAAATAAAATGCTCACTTTTACAAAAAGAAAATATTCTGAAGTATGTACAGCCATTTTCATTTAAGCAGCATTGTACAGTATACTACAACCAGTAACTGTGGCACATATGCTGTTGAGCCCTGAAATTGTTAACAGCAAATCCTAAACTCTTTCCATTGCATTATGCCCTAGAGCTCACAACAGATCCCTGAGACTACTTTATCATCCAGAAATTTTATACTCAGCATTTTTCTCAGTCTGACACTAAAAAACCAAGACAGTTTTTGTTCTTGCAGTTTGCAAGTTACTAATAACCATCGCTTATGAAAAAATTGCATTAACAAACTCATGTCCAAGTGTTGGCTGACGTAAAATATTATGGATGTTAGAAAAGAAAGAACAGGATACCAACTGATCTTAAGACAATATAAAATGAACTTGGATATTGATTAATGTATTAAATTGCTAATTAGTCTTCTATCCACTGTTTCTGCAGAGCTAGAAAATGTTAAATTTTCTCTCTCTAATGGATTATCACCTTGTCTTGT
The DNA here is from genome assembly GCF_028885655.2 of Pongo abelii. Lineage (NCBI taxonomy): Eukaryota > Metazoa > Chordata > Mammalia > Primates > Hominidae > Pongo > Pongo abelii. Next base: position 143,143,422 of record NC_071991.2, on the reverse strand, counting down.
CTCCAAATGCCTTACAATGATTTTTTGGGTAGCTCAATTATTCTATTATTTTTGTTTGACTTAGAAAACAGAACTAAGCAATATAGCTAATTGAAAATCTAAACATGAAAGGTATGTCTTACAAAACACACTGCCACTCTCCCAGTTGAGCACCTTGCTTTCTCATTAATGCAGTTGTTTAGACGGGTGTGCTATCGGATTAGCAGGACCCTCTTTGTTTCCCTTTGTGTTGATTTTCACAACACCATCTTAGTTGGTAATTTCCCATTTTTCCCTGAGGCTGCTCAGCAAAAAAGAAAAGCTGACAACTTTCTTGAAATATTTGTATAAATCCACCTATTTTTCCATTGCATCTTTCACATATCTGCCTAAAGGTATGCAATCACAGCTCTCTTAAAATGTTATGCCTCAGGCCAGCATACTTGTGTGGTGATCAGTGGGGTGTCTCCCAAGAGAGATAGTCACCTAGTTTCTAGTTTGTGCTCCTATACAATCAGCTTGTGGGACACAAAGACACACATTCACACACAGTTGATTATATAAGTATATAAATATTTATGTTTCTGTGATTGTGGAATCTATCTGTCTGTCTATCTATCTATCTATCTATCTATCTATCTATCTATCTATCCATCCATCCATCATCTCTGTTGAAAATCTTGTACTTTTTATGTGGTGCGGATGCCAGTGGAATGCTACAGTGTTTTTACGTACTATTCACCTGTTACCCACAAATAGTAGGCATGAAGAAAAAACATCAACTATTACCAGGTGGATTTTAAATGCCATGTCTATGTGATGATTAAAACAATTCACATTTAGCACTGTTTGAGTAGTATGGCAACAAGATTGCTCATACAGGTCAATTTTACATTTTTATATATTAATAAAAACTATTAATACTATATGCTAGTGTCTGTAACGTTAGATTTTCAAGAACTCAACAATCAAAGTCTCTGAAGACAGAGAGTTTTATTCCCTCTCTTTTATTTTCCACTGTATTCCAAAAGTTTGGAACAGTGCTTGGCAGGTAGTAGGGACTCAATAATATTTGTTTAGTATGTAAACAATTCCACACACAAAGTGTGAATAATTTTTTAAGTTACATGTTTATCTACATAAACTACTACACAAAAATACAAATCAATGAATTAAATATAATATTGATGTGAACTGTAAATAATACATACACATCATTAGTATTTAAATATAAAATTGAGAGACTATGTACAAGTACCACTATTCTTTAGTACCCCTGGTCTCTTTACTAACGCTTAGAACAGTATCTGAAGATTTTTACCACTCAGCAAACAGATTCTACAAAGACCTGCTACAGCCAAACAAATTATATCCATCTTTATTTCACTAAGCCCACACAAATGTTCTTGGCTTCTTCAGTCTGAAAGATGAAACCTGGTGTGGCAATGCAGGACATCAGATTTGTTTCACTGATGTAATTTTGGGAGATGAAGAGGAATCAAGAAAAAGAAACCAAATTATATCCTAGTTAAAGAAAACTACACATTGAAAATGCTCTCCCATTTTTTATAGCTCCTAATAAAGCTATGGCTAAATTCCAAAGCTATAAAATAAAATAGATATGTTTTATTTTATTATTTTATTGCATCTTCAGATTTTTCAATAGAGTGAGTCTCATATCTTATTGAATTTTATTAATGGAAACCAAACACATTTGAAATGCACTATCTCTGAATGGCTCGCTCCATTCATTCAGCCATATTAACTGAAGATAACACCAAGAACAGCATTATCCACAATAGATTTACTCTCAGTTCAATTTAATAAAAGAGTTACAAAACTTTAAACATACTCATGGATCATCCCTGCTAGAAGTTACAATACTTTGGGGGAAAAATGGATACAAAATAAATATTTGTCATAGTTCATCTCTAAAAAGTTACAACATTTTTAGGAAAAATAACACATTGAGTACTTTAAAAATTACAGAAAAATCTAAAAATACAGAAAAAAAGTATTAACTTGAATATAACTAAATGCTAAAGTATATATCATAAACAATAAATTCTAAGACTAGCTAGGAGAAAGATAAATGCTACCTGGTATTGCAGGAGGAAGCTTCTTGAAGGTGGTAGAAAACTATAATGAGCATTTAAGAAGCTGAAAAACTGAGATGGAGCTGTAAATCCTAAAGGCCTGCAAAGATAAAATAAGTATTTTAGCCGTGAGAAATCATTGCTCTTAAAGTACAAACTTTTTGGAATCCTATTGTTACAGGAAAGGGGTCCAGATTGAGACCTCCAAGAGAGGGTTCTTGGAACTCATGCAAGAAAGAATTCAGAGCAAGTCCATAGAGTAAAGTGAAAGCAACTTTATTAAGAAAGTAAAGGAATAAAAGAATGACTACTCCATAGACAGAGCAGAGCCGGGGGCTGCTGGTTGCCCATGTTTATGGTTATTTCTTGATATGCTAAACAAGAGGTGGATTATTCATGCCTCCCCTTTTTAGACCATGTAGCATAATTTTCTGACATTGCCATGCCATTTGTAAACTGTCAAAGTGATGGTTGGGAGTGTAGCAGTGAGGACAACCAGAGGTCACTCTCATCACCATCTTGGTTTGGGTGAGTTTTAGCTGGCTTCTTTACTGCAAACTGTTTTATCAGCAAGGTCTTTATTACCTGTTCTTGTGCCAACCTCCTATCTCATCCTGTGACTTACACTGCCTTAACCATCTGGGAATGCAGCCCAGTAGGTCTTAGCCTCATTTTACACAGCCCCTATTCAAGATGGAGTTGCTCTGGTTCAAACAACTCTGACATTATTAAAGCACCAAGTATTTAGCGCTCCCTGGGATGACTTCTCTGTACTGTGCTGTAGAACTCAAAATATAGGTAGGTAGAAGGGGGAACAACAGTAATAGTTGTAGGCTATAACCTCTGGATCTAACCAGGGATTCTCTTAAAGTCTTTCAAAACAAACTAATGAAGAGCTTTATGTTAGCGATGACTTAGTCCATTTTTTGTTGCTATAACAGAATACTTATGATTCGGTAATTTACAAAGAATAGAGGTGGATTTCTTACAGTTTTGGATTCTGGGAAGTCCAATGTCCAGGGCACTGCTTCTGGCAAGGGACTTCTTTCAGTGTCATCCATGGCAGAAGGCAGAAGGGCAAGAAAGTACATTAGAGAGAGCAATGTAATTGAACTTGAACTCATTTTCATGACAAACCCACTCTCAAAATAAGGAACACACTCCCTCAGTAACAACTTTAATCCATTCATGAAGGAAGCGCCCTCATGACCTGATCTCCTTTGAAAGTCCCACCTCTCAATACTGTTGCATTGGGGATTAAGTTTCCAACACATGCTTTTTGGCAGGCACATTCAAACAATAGCAGCAGTGTGTACATAAAGCTATATGTGCATCTCACATATTTTATGTATTTGAAGATCTCTGAAAATGCTGACTTTAAAGACCACGCTATAGATAACATCCATATTAAGAGGCAAAAATCAGGAATCATACAAATTAACATTCTGTATATAATTACAATACGTTGGAGTGGATGCTGATTTATCTATAGAATTTTGTGATTGAATCAAAGATACTGAAATTTAAACATGCTTGTATAGTTAAATTTAGTTGCATATTTACAGTTACCACTGAGCAAAAGTTATGTCAAATCTATCAGCAAAAATTTTGGAAAGTTATTTTAATAATTCAAGTATTTGTGAAGTTTTCTTCCTTCCTTCATCAACCATTCCTAGAACATACTAATACAATTATTTACTGTTCCACTGATAATAAGATATAAACTTGCTTTTCTTCTAAAGAGTATTTACTCAAAAAGGCAACTGACAACATTAAAGGTAATATTTAACAGTGGTCACTTATTATCTCACCATTGTAACAATCACTGTTTGATTGCAAATTGTGTAGTCAGCATGCACGTGTTTTGCCTTGAAAAATTCCCTTTTTTCTCCCATTTTAAAAACTACTAATGATAAGCATTTTAAAGATGCTCAGCAGGATTCATAGCAATCAGTGTAACTATGATGACTTAGCTAAATGTATTTTTGTAGATTAAGTGTAGTATTATTGAATTTTAACTTGTCTCCCTTTCTGATTTGTAATATAATTCTATATATATTTTAAAAATTACCTTACACAGGTTGATTTCTCTAAGAAGTACATGCTGAAATGAAGTTAAGAGTACAAAATATTTATTGGAGAGTAGTAACACAGAGGAGACACAGGATTTGGCAGAAATACTAAACCATGGTGAAAACCTGCTAAAGTCTGTTTGTCCAAAGGGGAGCTCTAAAGTAAATATGAGCCATTAAGGGAGCCCCACACTGGATGGAAATGGCCAAGCCCTTTTACAACCACCTTCTCCTTCAGACACTGCCTGCAATTCACCCTGGGAAAGCAAAACCTCAACTGTTTCTGCCTCATTCAGTCTTTGTCAGTGCCCTAAGAAGATTGAGATTTGAGCTTGTAACTGTTGAAGCAAAACCTAAAGCGGTTAATAATGGGAATTTGTCACAACTATCTTAACACAAATATAAAATATTTGCATGAACTGTAATAATCTTTTATTTATCAATTAAAAACTTATCGATAAAATACAGATTTCAATAACGTTAGTAAAAAATCTTTTCACTTTTCTTAAGTAATTCAGAATGGATCATCTTTCATTTTGGTTCCTACACTTGATCCTTAGAAGAAAACTAAACCTATTTTTTTATATATAATGCAAACACTTTAGTTTAACATAAACCAGAAAAAAGGAAGACTGGCTGAGAAAAAAAAACTCTAAAAACTATCTAGCATATTCAAAAGATAATTCATGCCTTGATGATCATTTAAGCAGTACATCACCTTTAGTTATAAAGAGAAATGTGAAACTATTTTTACAATTAATTACATTTATCAGCAGGAAATCAAATGTATTCAAAATTGACCTGTATATGAGTGATGGTTGTAACAGAGTTATTGATTTTTCCTGTTGGGAAATGCCATCCAAAACTGGCATGATCTTTCCAAGTAAACTCAAAATCCGAACAATGTCTTCAAAGGTAGGCATGTTGTTAACAATGGTTCCTGCTGTTTTCTATGAATGGGCAGTAATATTCTCTATAACATTAGCCCCTGGAAATTAAAATGTCCTTTATTGAAAACATAGAAGTCTGTCAAAATGCTATGTTTTTTATTAGGAACACTGCTAATCCTATAAAACGGCTTCTTCCTCTCACCTGATCACTACAATTATGCCTCTAAACTAGCAGAAAGATACAAAATTTAATCTCTGATAAAGTATCACAGTGACTAAAAAGGGAATTAATTTACTTGCAAGGGAGTAGAGAGAATATACTGTATTTTGGACATTGCGCATGCTAAATTCTGTCTTAAAGTAATTTAAGAAATAAAATTTATGAAAATTCTTCTGGGAATAAATATTACACAGTAGACTTCAAAGAGAAATTCCTTGCTGTGAGTCATAGGCATATGCAAAGGACTATTTGAAACTGCCTTAAATGAATCTTACTTAGGGAAAATTACAGACTAGAAGAAAATACAAGTTCAGAATTTGGAGGAAGCTTGGAGAACAAATATTTATATATAAACAGAGGTTCAAATAATTGCAAATCAATTATCTCTAGGAATTGTGAAAACTACTCTGAGGAAAAGTGTGCTGGCTTGGGTACTAAACTCTGTAGTTTTTCCTTGCTCTATTTGTATTTGTTCATGCCAAAATCACACTGTCTAAGCTAGTGAGGCTTTAGAGTAGGTCTTCATATCTGGTATCTCTTTCAAGATTGGCAGGTTTCCATATACATTTTGGAATTAGCTTTTCAATTTCTAAAAGAGACCTGCCAAGATTTTGATCAATACTTTATTGAATTTATAGATAATGTTTGGGAAAGATGATATCTTTACATGTTGTAGGTTTCCAAACCATGAACACAGCATGTCTCATATAGATAATATTATTTTCTTTAATTATTACAGCTGTGGGTGTATGTGTTCTAAACTTAATTTCAGATGTATTTCTTAGCATATGAGTTTTCTTCTTATTCTAAAGTGTATCTCCAAAGACTGGAAGAAAAATAATTGCAATGACTACTACTAAGAAAGGATATAGTCTAGGGAATGTATAAATAATTCTTATAAATGAATAGAGAAAAGCAGCCATGCCAAAGGAAAAATGGGCAAGGTACTTGAACAGAAAATGATTAAAAGGATAGTCACATGGCCAGTAAGTATAGGAAAATGTGTTTAACCTCATTAGTCTTAATGGAAATAAAAATTAAAACCATAAATAGATACCACTACATATTTGCCAGGACCAAGATGACACACAATGACAAGTATTTGTAAGGATGTAATGAAAATTCGAATACACTGCTAATCAGTGCAAATTTACATAACAACTTTGGAGAATTACTTGGTCTAACATACTAAAGTTGGACATGTTCATATGGTTTATTAGCATCCCACTTTCCATTGGCAAGGAGGTCAGCAAAAAATCACTAACTTTTTTTTTTTTTTTTTTTTTTTGAGATGGAGTCTCACTCTGTCCCCCAGGCTGGAGTGCAGTGGTGCGATCTCAGCTCACCGCAACCTCCACCTCCAAGGATCAAGGGATTCTCCTGCCTCAGCCTCCTGAGTAGCTGTGAATACAGGCCCCCGCCACCACGCCCAGCTAATTTTTTGTATTTTTAGTAGAGATGGAGTTTCACCGTGTTAGCCAGGATGGTCTCGATCTCCTGACCTCATTATCTGCCTGCCTCGGCCTCCCAAAGGGCTGGGATTACAGGCATAAGCCACCATGCCTGGCCGACTAAACTACTTTTAAAGTACCACCTTTTAGAGTTTATCAGGTGATAAACTCTACATACTCTCTCTCATACATAATTCTGCATCAGTTAGAATCCAGCCAGGACACATAAACCATATCAGTAACTTACATATGAAAAATTTTAATATAAAAAAATACTAATTGGGAACAGAGGAATAGCTACTAATGGCTAATTATGAAAGGGCTGAGAGAACGCAAGGAAGAAACAAACAAGGGAAAGAGGCTCCTTTCCCAAGGCTGAGAGGGAATCCTTCTTGGAGAGGGTGAGTGATAGCCCACTGATGCTGGAGACGTTTACTGCATTGCCAGGACAGAGCTGTTCTGCAGCTGGGGCCAAGACTGACAAGTAGAAAACCAATGAGATAGTAAAGATGGTACCCTGGGTTGTACCTTGCTAGAGCTGGCTCACAGCTAGCAGATAATGCGAGATGAGCAGGAAGCTTTCTACCTGGTTGCTGACAGGCTAAGGCTGGTCAGAAGGAAACCATGGGGCAGATTGTCAAACGAAGGTTGCTGGAGGGCAAACACACCCTGGCATACAGGCTACTGGCAGCCACACAGCCCAGCATAAAGGGAACAAGCATCCAGAGCCAGGAGGCAAATATCCTTCCTTCAGCACACTTGACTGACCAAGGTTAACATTGTGCCAGCTGCCCAAAAAGAAATGTTTAATGATTCCTGCTCCAGCATCACAAGACGGGCAAATGAAGGTAGATTCGGAGATGAGGGGCAGCAAATCAATACTAGGCTTAATGAGGAATTGGGTTACTTACCATAAGAGTTTCTGAAATAAGCTAATATAATTTAGAGGATCTAAGTCAAGAGGTATGGATGTTGATCTTGAGAGTACTGTACTAAGTTAAATATAGGCCTGGATATTAACTGGGAAACACTCTCCCAGAACGCAGGATTAAACCCCCGCTAAGAACACCTGGAATTAGTCTGAAGACCCTGTTGCAGTGGCTCCCTTGAAGCTCGAAGGCAATCATGGTCTAATGTGCATGAAGACAAGATACCAAAACTGTCTAATAAGAATATTGAGAAAAGGATTGGAAGACTGATGAGGTGATAATGATAACATTGACTTATGACAAGAGCTCAGACAACCTATCTCCCTGTAATTTTCTCCAGGTGAAATCAGAGGCAAAAAAAAAAAAAAAATGGCAACCAGGATGCCTTGATGCACACCGATGTGATGGTAGCTGCTCATAGAAGTGAGACGGAGCTGCCTGGGATGATAGTGGTCGCCAAAATGCTGGTATTAGCAAATAAAATAGAAAAGTATAAGCTTTCAGTTATTATCCAGATATTAGCAATCCTTCACATAGAGATATTTGTCTGAGGAAAAAGCCTCATCCCATTCAATAAAGACGTTGAAAACATCACAGTAATTATATACTACAAACATTATACATTATTTCCTTAGACGGATCTGTAGAAATTTAAACTAGAACTTTAGTCTGGAGAATGAGAATTATCCAGTCCTGAATATATTTGAATATGTGATCAGAGCTTACCCTGAAAGTTGGTTACCCCAAGCACCAACATGGTCTGCCAACTATGGAAATTAGGCAAGTCCTAAGCCCATCTCACCATGTATACGAGTCTGTGTCCACAAACCATGCTACTTTACACAGTCTCTGAGTGCATATTTTGGCTGGGTAATACCTAATAGCTGGCAAGTATTCATATTGTTTTCCTGTCCTTTAGAGTAAGAAACAATATAAGACATGCCTGAAAGTGTCAATCCCCTGCTTCCATCTAAGATAGCAAATCAGCAGTAGCTCTACTGAAATTTGGGATAAAATACAGAGGTTTACACTGCAATCAAATGGTAAAGGATGCAAAAGTAATAGTTTTACTTACATCTCCATTTAATTCACTTGTTTAGACCTTTCAAAAAACTACATGGATTTGAGAGGGCTAATGGTGAACGACTGGGAACTTAGCTAAGAAGTATTGCAGCTACTTTCAGCATCAATAGAGAGTTTCAAAAGCATATAACTTCTATATAAAAAGACAGCAGTGAAAATTCACTGCCTTGTACTCACGGTCATGTTAAGTCTTTCCTTTGTCACAGTACAGTTTAAAGAGACATTGGCCCTCATAATATTCCACAACATCTCATGCTGGTCTAGGTATTAATGAGATGATGATAATGGGGCCTGATAAACAGAACATGGCATGTGTCCTGGATAGCAAAATGTGTGCATTTTTAAGATTCTGAGAATCATTGGTATCCTGAGATATTTCCTCCAAAGTTAAGGACAAAATTATGCATAACACATCTCCTACCTCACATCATTTAGTGAAGAAAGAGGTTCAGAGTTTGGTAGAATAATTTAGAGACAACCTATATGACTCTTGAAAAAACCTATTGTATTAGTACTTTTCCACACTGCTATAAAGAACTACTAGAGACTAGGTAATTTATAAAGAAAAGATGTTGAACTGACTCATAGTTCCACGTGACTGGGCAGTCCTCAGGAAACTTATAATCATGGCAGAAGGGGAAAGGGAAGCAAGGCATATCTTACATGGTGGCAGGATAGAGAGAGAGAGAGAGACCGCAAAGGCGGAAGTGCCACACTTTTAAACCATCAGATCTTGTGAGAACCCACTCACTCACAAGAACAGCATGGGGGAACCACCCCCATGATCCAGTCACCTCCCACCAGGCCCCACCCTTGACACACAGGGACTACAATTTGAGATGAGATTTGGGTGGGGACACAAAGACAAACCATATCATTCCACCCCTGGCCCATCTCAAACCTTATGTCCTTCTCACATTTCAAAACACCATTATGCCTTCCCAACAGTCCCCCAAAGTCTTAACTCATTCCAGTATTAACTCAAAAGTGCATTTCCAAAGTCTCGTCTGAGACAAGCCAAGTCCCTTCCACCTATGAGCCTGTAAAACCAAAAACAAGGTAGTTACTTCCAAGATACAATGTGGGTATAGGCATTGGGTAAATGTTCCCATTCCAAATGGGAGAAATTGGCCAAAACAAAGAGGCCACACACCCCATGCAAGTCCAAAACCTGGCAGCACTGTCAGTCATTGAATCTTAAAGCTCCGAAATAATCTCTTTAAACTCCATGTCTCACATCCAGGGCACACTGATGCAACAGGTGGGCTACCAAGGCCTTGGGCAGTTTCATCCCTGTGTCTCCACAAGGTACAGCCCCTGTGGCTGCTTTTACAGGCTGGCATTAAATGCCTACAGCTTTTCCAGGTGCACAATGTAAGCTGTAGGTGGACATATCATTCGGGGTCTGGAGGATGGTGGCCCTCTTCTCACAGCTCCAATAGGCAGTGCCCCAGTTGTGGGGGGGGGCACTCGAAGTCCACATTTTCTCTCTACATTGCCCTAGTAGAGGTTCTCTATGAGAGCTCTGCCCCTGCAGCAGACCTCTGCCTGGACATCCAGCCATTTTCATACATCCTCTGAAATCTAAGTGGAGATTCTCAAACCTCAATTCTTGCCTTCTGCACCCCTGCAGGCCCAACACCATGTGGAAGCTGCCAAGGCTTGGGGCTTGCAACTTCTGAAACAATGGTCCAAGCTGTAACTTGGCCCCTTGTAGCCACAGCTGGAGCTAAAGCAACTGGGTCTCAGAGCGCCATGTCCCAAGAGTGCACAGAGCAACAGGGCCCTGGTTTTGGCCCATAAAACCATTTTTCCCTTCTAGGCCTTTGGGTCTGTGATGGGAGGGGCTGTCATGAAGATCTCTGAAATGCCCTGGAAACGTTTTCCCTATTGTCTTATCTGTTAACATTCTCTCCTTGTTACTTATGCAAATTTCTGTAGCAGGCTTGAATTTCTCCCAGAAAATGGGTTTTTCTTTTCTATCACGTGGTCAGGCTGCAAATTTTCCAAACTGTTATGCTCTGCTTTCAACCATCTCTTTCTTCACACATATGAACGTACACTTTTGGAAATAGCCAAGTCACCTCTTGAATGCTTTGCAGCTTAGACATTTCTTCCACCAGATACTCTAAATCATCTCTCTCAAGTTCACAGTTCCACAGATCTCTAGGGTACAAGCAAAATGCTGCCAGTTTATTTGCTAAAGCATAGCAAGAGTCACATTTACTCCAGTTCCCAATAATTCCTCATCTCCATCTGAGACCACCTCATCCTGGAGTTCGTTGTCCATATCACAATTAGCATGTTGGTCCAAACCATTCAACAAGTCTCCAGGAAGTTCCAAACTTTCCCCCATTTTCCTATCTTCTTCTAGGCCCTCCAAACTGTTCCAACCTCTTCTTGTTACCCAGTTTCAAAGTTGCTTCCACATTTTCAGGTATCTTTATATCAATGGCCCACTCCTGGTATCAATTCCCTGTATTAGTCAATTTTCACACTACTATAAAGAACTACCTGAGGCTGAATAATTTATAAAGAAAAGAGGTTTAATTGACTCACAGTTCCTCATGGCTGGGGAGGCCTCAGGAAATTTACAATCATGGCAGAAGGTGAAGGGGAAGCAAGGCATATCTTACATAGTGGCAAGGGAGAGAGAGAGACAGAGAGATAGAGAAAAGGGGGTGGGGGAAGTGCCACACTTTTAAACCCTCAGTTCCCATGAGAACTCACTATTATGAGAACAACATGGAGGAAACTTCCCCCATGATCCAATCACCTCCTACCAGGTTTCTTCTACAAGATGTGGGGATTATACTTCAAGATGATGTTTGGGTTAGGACACGGAGCCAAACCATATCACCCGTTTATTATGCAACTTGCAAGACTTCCAATTTGAGTAGGACCAAGATCAAGAAAGAGATTTGATGGCATTAGATCTGTGTATTAAGCTTCCATACATCTTGAATGGTGTTACCTGCAGATTTCATAATTACAAACATATTCATGGTAGAGAAAGAATCCATTTGAGGTCTCTGAAAAGCCCAAAGGGGAGAGTTGTAGTTCAAGTGAACACAATTCCAAAGCAAGAATTAGACTTTAACATAAAAGATATATATACATAATCCTTTTAAAAAATAGTTTCTTACATGCTACTGGACACTGGTAGGGACAGAGCAACTGACAATGAACTAAAAAGTGAGCATGCAAATAGAGTTGCACGTCATGAGTTGGGTCAGATCCAACAATATATATACTTAGGCATGCAAAGGAGCCACCCAGCAAATGATGGAAATGATACACTTGAGGTAAGGATGAAGGAATTCTGAAGAATGTTGCAAATTGAATAAAAAAGTGGCCCATCCTCCTCTGTCACCTACCTTGACTATATCAATGCACTCTCACAACTCATGTTTATGACCGTGATAGAAACTTCTCCACAAGCAGCTAACATAGGAGTTATAAACGCAAGCCTGGCAGATGGCAGAATTGGCTTGATATTTTGTGGCAGTCAAAAATGGGTTACACAAAACCTAAGTGGGAGTACAGGAAGAGATTCTCTGTTAGCAGAGTCCAGAGTAGCACATTGATTATTCACATTGCATGTATTGTAAAACAGGATATATTCAGACTTCTATGCAGTGTTGAAATGGCTTTTTTGGTTGGGCCAAGGGGGCTAAGCACAGAAATATTGGATACTGCACACAAGGTCTAGGGAGGGGGAACATACGTGGACGGATCTATGGCCATGCGGACAATATGTCTGCATCTCTGCAAATCATATTGCAGTGGACGTGGGAAATGCTGCTCATACCCCTTTAAGGCAGGGCTTGCTGCCCCCAGATGCCATGAAACGGTTGCTAGATGCCAGCCCTTCATGATTTGCCTGTGGCTGAGAGCACCTAACTCAGGGCACTCACACCCTAAGTTTAATCCTCTCCAGAATGACTCATACTGTGTCTATAGCTAAGATATTTCTGATGGACTAAACAACCATTGAGAGGGATTCAAATGGCTGGCACCAATTAAAGGACTGGCTGGAACAGGTCTTTGATTAAAGGTGTAGCTGACCAGTTTCCACAGTGATCAATACCAAGAAAAATCACCAAGCAATTACTTATTCCAAGTATAATTTATACTCACATATAAATGGCACCTAAAATGGTAGTTTAAAATGTGTTGTCAAATTGTTTGACACAATTTTTTAAAACATACAACTTTAGAGAAGGATGAGAGTGGAAGTGGATGGGGACTCAAATACACAAATGATGTATCCTTGATGGAGTAAAATGTGAATTAACATTTAAATAAAGAATTTATACAAGCTGTGTTCAATGTGAAAAACCCCAAGGAAGTCTCCTAACAAATGTGAATAAAATCATTGCACTTAGAAGGGAAGTTCAATTGTGTCCCACAGAATGTAGGGTTCCTGAAGAATTAAGTCTTAATTTTTGCTTCATACTCATCTCTAACTTCTTATTCACTGGGATTTAGACACAACGACCTCCTTCCTATTTCATAACCATGCCAAAAGTTTTTGCGGTTGCTATTCCTCTGCTGGAAGATCTTTCTCTCAGAAACTCATATGGCTTCCTTCCTCACCTCCTGTTGATACAGATGCAAACTTCTCTCTGAGACCTTTCCTGACCACTGTATCTAAAATTGAGTACCCTCTCTACTCCCTTCTCCCTTTTCCCTCTTTCGTTTATTCCCATGAGTACTGATTACAGTCTAGCATGTTTTGTGCTTTTCTAACGCATCTTGTTTAATGCATCTTGTTTCCCCACAAAAAGTAAGGGTTACTTTGTCTCTTCTCATCTCTTGAAAGTTGGCCTACCAGAAAAGCAATAGGCTGTTTTTTCTCAAGAGCTTAGAGCAATCAGACTTGCTAAATAGTAAGCCTTGAATTGCAGCCCACAATTGTGTCACACATGGGATTGTTGCCCATCTCTGTCTTTGAAATCATTGGCACTGATTTAGAAGGAGAGGGTTGAAGTAAAACCAATGGTATGTCAAATTGCTCTCATATTCTGGCCCCTGAGCAGTCTATGGAGATGTGCACATAGTTTGAAATCCCCACAATTAAGAGTCTTGTGTTCACCTTGGCCAGATCTTTTCCCTACCCTACTGTAAAAATGGGCAAGAGGGCACCTAAGTAACCACTAATGATCCTTGCCCTATAGGTCTGGTATATGTATGGTTTGGATATTTTTTCTTTCTTTGTGGAATAACTTATTAGAATGAATTCATGGGTTTCTACAACTTTTTATTCAGTACTGTATCCATCCCTAGAACCTAGGAAAATGCCTGTAGACAGAAAGGGTCAATAAAAAATTCTGACTGCATTCATATAGGTTGTAGAGCTCCAGCCTGCTGATGGCCACCATAGGACATGGTTAATAATACTTGGTGAATGATGCATTCATCTTAATAATACTATTAAAATGGCAGAAAAAGGAAGGGTCAAACAGAATAGCGAGGTATAAGTATAAGATAATGCAACAGAAGTCAGGGTGGGATAAATTTGCAAATGAAAGAAGCAATAAAATCCCCAGACAATAACAAGAATAAGGATTAAGAGAATACTGTGGTTTGAGAGGAAAAAAAATAAATTACCAGGGTCTTCCAAGAAAATTTTTAGTGTTAGATATGAATTCTTGTCATGTTTCATGATCTACTATAGATAAGGAAATTGGGGGACTGAAGGGTCTTGATATTCTCTAGACCATATTAGAAAAGAAACAAACCTAAACTTCTAAGTATATTTTAGTCTGTTTTAGCATTGTTACCAATGGATTAAAACAGTACAAATTCCAGTTTCTTACTTAGTACTCCTCTGGCCTTCATTCAAAGCTGCTTAGGTATCTTCTCCTTTGACATGGATCAAAATTACCTTATATTAGTTACCTAATATAAATGACCTCTAAATTTCACAATAATAAACACACTTATTATTTCTGTCGCTGTGAACATAGAATCAGAGAACATCTCCACTGGGTCCTCTGACTCTGGGTTCTTTACAAGTAGGATTGCTAGATTGCAAAGAAAATACAGAATGTCTAATGAAATATGAATTTCAGGCAAACAATGAATAATTTTTAGTGTATAACACAAATATTACATACGTATACTTAAAAAAATTATTGTTTATGTGAAAGTCAAATTTAACTGCACATCTGTTTAACTGACAATCTTATGAGGCTGCAATCAATTCAAGGTTTAAAGGGTAGTAAGTACTGTTTCCTAGATTACTCACAACATTGTTAGCAGGGTTTAGTTCCTTGTGGGCTGTTGAATAGAGATCTTACTTCCTTATGAGTTGTTGGCTGGAGACCTCTTTAAATTCCTTGTCCTTCTGGCCTTTCCATAGATCATCTAACAATCCAGAAACTGGCATTTATGGGGGCAAACAAGCAAGAGAGCAGAAAATAATTTCTGGAAGGGAGAGTGGACTAGCAAGATGAAATTCAAAGTTTTTTTATAACTTAATCATGGAAGTGGCATCTCATCATTTTGCCATATTCTTTTTTTTTTTTTTTTTTTTTTGTAATTCTTTTTTTTTTTTTTTTTTTCTTTTTTTTTGTTTATTATTATTATTATTATTATTATTATACTTTAGGCTCTATGGTACATGTGCGCAACGTGCAGGTAAGTTACATATGTATACATGTGCCATGCTGGTGCGCTGCACCCACCAACTCGTCATCTAGCATTAGGTATATCTCCCAATGCTATCCCTCCCCCCTCCCCCCACCCCACAACAGTCCCCGAAGTGTGATGTTCCCCTTCCTGTGTCCATGTGTTCTCATTGTTCAATTCTCACCTATGAGTGAGAATATGCGGTGTTTGGTTTTTTGTTCTTGCGATAGTTTACTGAGAATGATGATTTCCAATTTCATCCATGTCCCTACAAAGGACGTGAACTCATCATTTTTTATGGCTGCATAGTATTCCATGGTGTATATGTGCCACATTTTCTTAATCCAGTCTATCATTGTTGGACATCTGGGTTGGTTCCAAGTCTTTGCTATTGTGAATAATGCCGCAATAAACATACGTGTGCATGTGTCTTTATAGCAGCATGATTTATAGTCCTTTGGGTATATACCCAGTAATGGGATGGCTGGGTCAAATGGAATTTCTAGTTCTAGATCCCTGAGGAATCGCCACACTGACTTCCACAAGGGTTGAACTAGTTTACAGTCCCACCAACAGTGTAAAAGTGTTCCTATTTCTCCACATCCTCTCCAGCACCTGTTGTTTCCTGACTTTTTAATGATTGCCATTCTAACTGGTGTGAGATGGTATCTCATTGTGGTTTTGATTTGCATTTCTCTGATGGCCAGTGATGGTGAGCATTTTTTCATGTGTTTTTTGGCTGCATAAATGTCTTCTTTTGAGAAGTGTCTGTTCATGTCCTTTGCCCACTTTTTGATGGGGTTGTTTGTTTTTTTCTTGTAAATTTGTTGGAGTTCATTGTAGATTCTGGATATTAGCCCTTTGTCAGATGAGTAGGTTGCGAAAATTTTCTCCCATTTTGTAGGTTGCCTGTTCACTCTGATGGTAGTTTCCTTTGCTGTGCAGAAGCTCTTTAGTTTAATTAGATCCCATTTGTCAATTTTGGCTTTTGTTGCCATTGCTTTTGGAGTTTTAGACATGAAGTCCTTGCCCATGCCTATGTCCTGAATGGTATTGCCTAGGTTTTCTTCTAGGGTTTTTATGGTTTTAGGTCTAACATTTAAGTCTTTAATCCATCTTGAATTAATTTTTGTATAAGGTGTAAGGAAGGGATCCAGTTTCAGCTTTCTACATATGGCTAGCCAGTTTTCCCAGCACCATTTATTAAATAGGGAATCCTTTCCCCATTTCTTGTTTTTGTCAGGTTTGTCAAAGATCAGATAGTTGTAGATATGTGGCGTTATTTCTGAGGGCTCTGTTCTGTTCCATTGATCTATATCTCTGTTTTGGTACCAGTACCATGCTGTTTTGGTTACTGTAGCCTTGTAGTATAGTTTGAAGTCAGGTAGCGTGATGCCTCCAGCTTTGTTCTTTTGGCTTAGGATTGACTTGGCGATGCGGGCTCTTTTTTGGTTCCATATGAACTTTAAAGTAGTTTTTTCCAATTCTGTGAAGAAAGTCATTGGTAACTTGATGGGGATGGCATTGAATCTGTAAATTACCTTGGGAAGGATGGCCATTTTCATGATATTGATTCTTCCTACCCATGAGCATGGAATGTTCTTCCATTTGTTTGTATCCTCTTTTATTTCCTTGAGCAGTGGTTTGTAGTTCTCCTTGAAGAGGTCCTTCACATCCCTTGTAAGTTGGATTCCTAGGTATTTTATTCTCTTTGAAGCAATTGTGAATGGGAGTTCACTCATGATTTGGCTCTCTGTTTGTCTGTTATTGATGTATAAGAATGCTTGTGATTTTTGTACATTGATTTTGTATCCTGAGACTTTGCTGAAGTTGCTTATCAGCTCAAGGAGATTTTGGGCTGAGACAATGGGGTTTTCTAGATATACTATCATGTCATCTGCAAACAGGGACAATTTGACTTCCTCTTTTCCTAATTGAATACCCTTGATTTCCTTCTCTTGCCTAATTGCCCTGGCCAGAACTTCCAACACTATGTTGAATAGAAGTGGTGAGAGAGGGCATCCCTGTCTTGTGCCAGTTTTCAAAGGGAATGCTTCCAGTTTTTGCCCATTCAGTATGATATTGGCTGTGGGTTTGTCATAAATAGCTCTTATTATTTTGAGATACGTCCCATCAATACCTAATTTATTGAGAGTTTTTAGCATGAAGGGTTGTTGAATTTTGTCAAAGGCCTTTTCTGCATCTATTGAGATAATCATGTGGTTTTTGACTTTGGTTCTGTTTATATGCTGGATTACATTTATTGATTTGCGTATATTGAACCAGCCTTGCATCCCAGGGATGAAGCCCACTTGATCATGGTGGATAAGCTTTTTGATGTGCTGCTGGATTCTGTTTGCCAGTATTTTATTGAGGATTTTTGCATCAATGTTCATCAAGGATATTGGTCTAAAATTCTCTTTTTTTGTTGTGTCTCTGCCAGGCTTTGGTATCAGGATGATGCTGGCCTCATAAAATGAGTTAGGGAGGATTCCCTCTTTTTCTATTGATTGGAATAGTTTCAGAAGGAATGGTACCAGCTCCTCCTTGTACCTCTGGTAGAATTCGGCTGTGAACCCATCTGGTCCTGGACTTTTTTTGGTTGGTAAGCTATTGATTATTGCCACAATTTCAGATCCTGTTATTGGTCTATTCAGAGATTCAACTTCTTCCTGGTTTAGTCTTGGGAGGGTGTATGTGTTGAGGAATTTATCCATTTCTTCTAGATTTTCTAGTTTATTTGCGTAGAGGTGTTTGTAATATTCTCTGATGGTAGTTTGTATTTCTGTGGGATCAGTGGTGATATCCCCTTTATCATTTTTTATTGCACCTATTTGATTCTTCTCTCTTTTTTTCTTTATTAATCTTGCTAGTGGTCTATCAATTTTGTTGATCCTTTCAAAAAACCAGCTCCTGGATTCATTTATTTTTTGAAGGGTTTTTTGTGTCTCTATTTCCTTCAGTTCTGCTCTGATTTTAGTTATTTCTTGCCTTCTGCTAGCTTTTGAATGTGTTTGCTCTTGCTTTTCTAGTTCTTTTAATTGTGATGTTAGGGTGTCAATTTTGGATCTTTCCTGCTTTCTCTTGTGGGCATTTAGTGCTATAAATTTCCCTCTACACACTGCTTTGAATGCATCCCAGAGATTCTGGTATGTTGTGTCTTGGTTCTCGTTGGTTTCAAAGAACATCTTTATTTCTGCCTTCATTTCGTTATGTACCCAGTAGTCATTCAGGAGCAGGTTGTTCAGTTTCCACGTAGTTGAGCGGTTTTGAGTGAGATTCTTAATCCTGAGTTCTAGCTTGATTGCACTGTGATCTGAGAGATAGTTTGTTATAATTTCTGTTCTTTTACATTTATTGAGGAGAGCTTTACTTCCAAGTATATGGTCAATTTTGGAATAGGTGTGGTGTGGTGCTGAAAAAAATGTATATTCTGTTGATTTGGGGTGGAGAGTTCTGTAGATGTCTATTAGGTCTGCTTGGTGCAGAGCTGAGTTCAATTCCTGGGTATCCTTGTTGATTTTCTGTCTCGTTGATCTGTCTAATGTTGACAGTGGGGTGTTAAAGTCTCCCATTATTAATGTTTGGGAGTCTAAGTCTCTTTGTAGGTCACTCAGGACTTGCTTTATGAATCTGGGTGCTCCTGTATTGGGTGCATATATACTTAGGATAGTTAGCTCTTCTTGTTGAATTAATCCCTTTACCATTATGTAATGGCCTTCTTTGTCTCTTTTGATCTTTGTTGGTTTAAAGTCTGTTTTATCAGAGACTAGGATTGCAACCCCTGCCTTTTTTTGTTTTCCATTTGCTTGGTAGATCTTCCTCCATCCTTTTATTTTGAGCCTATGTGTGTCTCTGCACGTGAGATGGGTTTCCTGAATACAGCACACTGATGGGTCTTGAGTCTTTATCCAATTTGCCAGTCTGTGTCTTTTAATTGGAGCATTTAGTCCATTTACATTTAAAGTTAATATTGTTATGTGTGAATCTGATCCTGTCATTATGACGTTAGCTGGTTATTTTGCTCGTTAGTTGATGCAGTCCCTTCCTAGTCTCGATGGTCTTTACAATTCGGTATGATTTTGCAGTGGCTGGTACCGGTTGTGCCTTTCCATGTTTAGCGCTTCCTTCAGGAGCTCTTTTAGGGCAGGCCTGGTGGTGACAAAATCTCTTAGCATTTGCTTGTCTGTAAAGTATTTTATTTCTCCTTCACTTATGAAGCTTAGTTTGGCAGGATATGAAATTCTGGGTTGAAAATTCTTTTCTTTAAGAATGTTGAATATTGGTCCCCACTCTCTTCTGGCTTGTAGGGTTTCTGCCGAGAGATCCGCTGTTAGTCTGATGGGCTTCCCTTTGATGGTAACCCGTCCTTTCTCTCTGGCTGCCCTTAACATTTTTTCCTTCATTTCAACTTTGGTGAATCTGACAATTATGTGTCTTGGAGTTGCTCTTCTCGAGGAGTATCTCTGTGGCGTTCTCTGTATTTCCTGAATCTGAATGTTGGCCTGTCTTGCTAGATTGGGGAAGTTCTCCTGGATAATATCCTGCAGAGTGTTTTCCAACTTGTTTCCATTCTCCCCGTCACTTTCAGGTACACCAATCAGACGTAGATTTGGTCTTTTCACATAGTCCCACATTTCTTGGAGGCTTTGCTCATTTCTTTTTATTCTTTTTTCTTTAAACTTCCCTTCTCGCTTCATTTCATTCATTTCATCTTCCAGGGCTGATACCCTTTCTTCCATTTGATCGCATCGGCTCCTGAGGCTTCTGCATTCTTCACGTAGTTCTCGAGCCTTGGTTTTCAGCTCCATCAGCTCCTTTAAGCACTTCTCTGTATTGGTTATTCTAGTTATACATTCTTCTAAATTTTTTTCAAAGTTTTCAACTTCTTTGCCTTTGGTTTGAATATCCTCCCGTAGCTCGGAGTAATTTGATCGTCTGAAGCCTTCTTCTCTTAGCTCGTCAAAGTCATTCTCCGTCCAGCTTTGTTCCGTTGCTGGTGAGGAACTGCGTTCCTTTGGAGGAGGAGAGGTGCTCTGCATTTTAGAGTTTCCAGTTTTTCTGCTCTGTTTTTTCCCCATCTTTGTGGTTTCATCTACTTTTGGTCTTTGATGATGGTGATGTACAGATGGGTTTTTGGTGTGGATGTCCTTTCTGCTAGTTTTCCTTCTAACAGACAGGACCCTCAGCTGCAGGTCTGTTGGAGTACCTGGCGGGCCATGTGAGGTGTCAGTCTGCCCCTGCTGGGGGGTGCCTCCCAGTTAGGCTGCTCGGGGGTCAGGGGTCAGGGACCCACTTGAGGAGGCAGTCAGCCCGTTCTCAGATCTCCAGCTGCGTGCTGGGAGAACCACTGCTCTCCTCAAAGCTGTCAGACAGGGACATTTAAGTCTGCAGAGGTTACTGCTGTCTTTTTGTTTGTCTGTGCCCTGCCCCCAGAGGTGGAGCCTACAGAGGCAGGCAGGCCTCCTTGAGCTGTGGTGGGCTCCACCCAGTTCAAGCTTCCAGGCTGCTTTGTTTACCTAAGCGAGCCTGGGCAATGGCGGGCGCCCCTCCCCCAGCCTCGCTGCCGACTTGCTGTTTGATCTCAGACTGCTGTGCTAGCAATCAGCGAGACTCCGTGGGCGTAGGACCCTCTGAGCCAGGTGCGGGCTATACTCTCCTGGGGCACCGTTTCCTAAGCCCGTCGGAAAAACATAGTATTCGGGTGGGAGTGGCCCGACTTTCCAGGTGCTGTCTGTCACCCCTGGAAAGGGAACTCCCTGACCCCTTGCGCTTCCCGAGTGAGGCAATGCCTCGCCCCTGCTTCGGCTGGTGCACGGTGCACTCACCCACTGACCTGCGCCCACTGTCTGGCACTCCCTAGTGAGATGAACACGGTACCTCAGATGGAAATGCAGAAATCACCTGTCTTCTGCGTCGCTCGCGCTGGGAGCTGTAGACCAGAGCTGTTCCTATTCGGCCATCTTGGCTCCTCCCCCTGCCATATTCTTTTGGCTACAAAATTATAACTTAATCATAGAAATGGCATCTCATCACTTTGCCGTATTCTTTTGGCTAGAAGACCTATGTCCAGCCCATACTCAAGGGGAAGAAATTACATGGGGAAAAAATGCCAGGAGCTGAAGAATCACTGGGGCCGTGTCAGGAGCAACCTACCCCACCATTCGTTTAATCTCAATGTATCCCTCTTTCTTCTCTCTCTCTCTCTCTCTGTATTTCTCTCTATCTCTCTCTCACACACACACACACACACATTTACAAAGAAAGCAATAATTGGGCTTTTTCTCCCATAATTCTACTTAAATTGTTTTGTCAAAATCACCAGTTCTCTCCATGTTGCTCAACCCAAAGGTCAAGCCTCAGTCTTCATCTTTCTTGAACTGTCAGGAACATTTCAAATAATGAATTAGGAATTCCTCCTTGATACACTTTCCTCACTTGCTTTCTAAAACATCACATCCTATTTTCTCATTAGTCTCTCCTTAACCTTTTCTTCTATAATATCCTCTAACTCACCAACTTCAAATTTTGTAACACCTCAAGACAGTCCTTGGTCCTGACCATTTCTAAATTGATACATCTAGGTGAAACCTTGACACTTATTTATCTAACTGTTCAATATCTCTACTAGGATATGGAATGGGAATCACAAGATAACAAATTCAAATCTGAACTGCTGATCTTCCTCCACTAAAAAGTGTTCTATCCATAGCCTTCCTTGTATCAGTTAAAGACAACCCCATCCTTCAACTACTCACAAAAATCCAAAAAATTTTGATATGGCTCTTTGTTTCTGTATTAGTTTGTTCACACACTGCTGTAAAGACATACCTGAGAATGGGAAATTTATAAAGAAAAGAAGTGTAATTGTCTCACAGTTCCACAGGCTGTACAGGAGGCATGGCTGGGGAAGCCTCAGGAAACTTACAATCACGGCGGAAAGTGAAGGGGAAGCAAGCACATTTTCACACGGCGACAAGAGAGACAGAGAGAACAGGGAAGTGCTACACACTTTTAAACAACCAGATCGCATGAAAATTCACTATACTAGAACGGTAAGGGGGAAATCCACCCCCATGACCTGATCACCTCCCACCAGGTCCTTCCTCCAACACCTGATCATAATTCAACATGAGATTGGGGTGGGGACACAGAGCCAAACCATATCACTTTCTAACTCACAACTTTTCTCCGAGAAATTCATTTATCTCTAACACTCAACTCCTTCAACACTGATGATCATAATTCAACATGAGATTTTTGTGGGGATCCAGAGCCAAACTATATAACTTTTTAACTCAAGTCTTATCTCGTTAAACATGGGTGTCTCCAACAAAATTTGGTTGTCAAAACGAAGGAAACATCTGACCACCATTTCTCACCATCTTCTTCTACCACAACTTTGATCCAAGGCATGATTATCTCCAATGTAGGTTGCTTTAATAGGCTTCTAACTGGTTATCACCTTCTTCCCTTCAGTCCATTATTAACACCACAGTCAAAATAATTCCTGAAAAGTGGAAATCAGACCATGTTATGTCCCAAGTGTCTCATCTCACTAACAGTAAAATCAACAGTCTTTACGATAGTTTACATAGCCTTGTGTGAGCCATCTTACCTCATCTCCAACCTATCTCCAGCTGTCTATACTACTCCAGTCACACTGGTCACCCATTGATTCCTGGAGCAAACCAAGCACATCCTTGTCATAGAGTTTTTCTATTGGATATTTTTCTGTCTGCTCTCCTTCCAGAAATCTGCATGGCTAACCTCATCATTTCATACAAACTCTTAAGCATTTCCTTTTAAATGAGGCCTACATAAATGACCAAATACAAAAGAGCATCAGGCCCTTACCTCTACAACCCAGACTCCACCTTTTCTATTCTTATTTAATAAATTACAATATATTCTAGCATATAATTTAATTTACCTGTTTTTTATTATGTTTATTGTCTGTCTCTGACTGCTATAATTAAAGCGTGTGAAGGCATAATGTTTGTCTGTTTTTTAAACTAATGTTTCCCAAACACCTAAGAAGTGTCTGGCACATGGAATATGTTTTATCAATATTTGTTAAATAAATGATGAATGAATAAATAAATGAATATTACATTTCTTTTTTATCCTATGAGATTTCAAACACACAAAGAGGAGACTCTAGATCTTTAATTATTCGTATCCTTCTTGATATTTATCACAGCAATGTGAAAATGTCTACATCAAATTACAAAATCTTTAAGATAATGTATATTGACCTAAATTTCAAGCATTGCAGTATCATTTCTTTTTTGTCTGTAATAATCCTATTGACTTCAAAGTTAGTTTATCAAAGTAATTCTATAATGGGAAAGTTTGGGCTATCAAGTGTTTTTGGCATATCAAATGGGAAAAGCCAATTTAGAAAGCCATCCTAAAATAAGTGAATAAAATTTGAATTTCAAACTCATGAGTTATGAATTCAATTATTTAAGAAAGGAATACTTTTGATTTATATTTCATTTCTATTATATTATCTAATGTCAATCTTTGGTTTTATCATAACTTAGTTCAGGCATTACCTTGATTCAAATATATAATTCTCCATGTCAAAAAACCCACAAACTTTAGCTTTGAAAAGAAAAACTGCTATCCAGAAGCAAGCCTAAATTAAAATGAAAATATTTTGACATATTTTGCATAGCACTTTCTGCCTCCCCCTCTCTCTCTTTTCTCTCTCTGGAATCCATTCATACCAAAGTTCCAATATGTCGAATTGTGTTACAGTATCTTAATTCTAGTACCCTCCCTAAAAGCTTAACTATATGTAGTAGACAGACATGTTTGATGTCAGAATTGTGACACAACACAATTCTTCTCTGTCACCATTGTTTCACCCCATTCATTTTTGTGTGTGTGTCAACATGTACATCCTGGTGATTTTATCCTTACTATGTCCTGGAGTCAAATAATTTCAATACTTTTTATCTAGTTCCTTCGAAGATAACACTGATTTACACTTAACTAATTTTTAAATGACGTGAAGTTGGGAAGGATAGCAAAACAGAGAAGACAGATAAAAATTGAAATACCACGAAATTTAATAGGGATATGAAGGTAAAGTTCAAGTGCGAGATGGCAAAGACTGATGTATGGAAAACATAACTTAGGGAATTTAGTTCACTGCATGTTTGGGTCAAAATATTAAATAAATGATACAAATAGAACTTAGACCACTTTGAAGATGGTATTGTATATAAGAGGAGAAATAGTTGTCACTCTTCCTGGTACTTCCTAGATTATATTTTAAATGTTTAGGCTTATAGGATTTTAGGAATTGATGGCAAATGTAGAAAATACAGAAGAGAATAAATTAAGTGAGGTTGTTTGTAATGATGTAATTGAAAAATAGCTGAAGAAATGAGAAAACTCATGAAAAAAGGATACTTGAAGGAAGAAAATGATCTCCAAAAATACTTAAATTTTTACAATATGAGGAAAAGAATAATGTATTTTAGGTTGGCCCAGAAAATAAAATTAGATCCAATTATTGCAAGTTATAGAAAAACAAATATGGTTTAGTATAAGGAGGCACTAGGTCCTTAACAATTAGAGTTGGAAATCTGTAGAATAAGCTTCACCATCAGTTGTTTTCATCCGTTGAGGTGTTCATAAAAGTTTAGACCATCATTTCTTTAGAGATAATTTTCTAATACATTGATAAATGGACGAGGTAGCCCCTTAAGAGCACTTAAACTCTAATGTACTCTGATGCCACTGTCTCATGTTGAAGCCTTAACTTTAGCCATAATCCCCTAGAATCTAAGTTTTATGATCCTCAAAGACTGAACTCTATTATTTTCCATTCATTGTGGCTTCATTTTTCTTGGCATCATCACCGTTTGTTCCTTCTGTTAGTCCTTTTGAAAATTCACTTGCTTCTCCACTTAGCTTGGGCAAGATGATTAAAATTCAATCTGCTGTCACTAACTATGCTGAAATATTTTTGCTTTCAATTTTATTTGTTAGTGTTTTCCAATACCCATTGCCTGCACTCTAACTACAACAGTGCTGATATAAAAATCGGGGGTAAGAATAATTAAGACAGACTTTGCCAACAGATTATTGGAAGATTTTAAAGACCACGTGTTTTCCTTCTCAACTATGGAATGCAAACCATGTCAAAAAAGTTGAATCAGCCAAAATATCTTTCATAAACAAAAGAGCTTTTAGTAGCCTTTCACAAAGTCCAACCTCTTCCAACATAACTCTTGAGCCTCTATCTTCAGTGGTAGAAAAAAGTAGAAGAAACTTAACTTAATAAGACAGCTTGATGCTGCCAGCTATATCTCTGTGGTCCAAACTGTCTGTGCACTCTGTTCTATATCCCAGTAGGCAACACTTTTTCCAGAACCATACCAAATCCTGATCTCCTAAATATATTAATTGGATAAGATAAAAACAAGAAACAGATATAATTCCAATTTTACAAAAGCCCAAAAGTATTCCAACTGTGTTTGTTCTTAGGTTCATTGGCATGTTTCATTTTGAATTGCCTACATTTTTCTATAACTTACATATTTAAAAATGATAATTTGAAGACGTTTTTATCATTAAATGCTTCCTCACAGTAAATGAGAGAAGAAACTATTTTACAATATCTGGCCCTACCAAGTTCATTACTAAGGTTTCTTTGGCTGTAAACTTTTAAATATTAAATGCTTTATATATTTTCTTATCTGCACCAATCTTTCCAGTCCCTAGACAGTGGTAAATAAACTTGCTTCTGTCTCTTTCCTACTTTGAGCTTTAGCACTCTGAAAAATACAGTTTTATAATGATACCGATTGGCTCCAGTCACTCCAACATATTTTTATGCAAATCAGCCTTTGGCTCTAACTTTTCTCTTGGCTCTCAGTGAATGTGTTTGCGTGCCCCTCAATGTTATTGAGGTCTTGTTAATTTTGCATTGTTGTCACTAGATGTAAGCTTTGTTTCTTCCCTTCCTAATGGTGTCACTCACTCATACCTATTTTTTAAGTGTATTCAATAAGACTTCCTTCAACTGCTCTTCATTCCTCAGCAACAGGTATTTGTATCTCTATTCTTCTAAGGAAAACACTTGTTTTTTTGTTCGGTTTTTGTTGTTGTTGTTGTTGTTGTTTTAGTTCTTTAGACTGCAAAGATTTCTGTAAATTGTTCTATGATTCTATTCTTTTTTATATACTTTAAGTTCTAGGGTACATGTGCACAACGTGCAGGTTTGTTACATATGTATACATGTGCCATGTTGGTGTGCTGCACCCATTAACTCGTCATTTACATTAGGTTTGTCTCCTAATGCTATCCCTCCTCCCTTCCCCCACCCCATGACAGGCCCAGTGTCCAAGTGTTCCCCACTGTGTCCAAGTGTTCCCCATCGTGTCCAAGTGTTCTCATTGTTCAATTCCCACCTATGAGTGAGAACATGCGGTGTTTGGTTTTCTGTCCTTACAACAGTTT
Source organism: Pongo abelii (assembly GCF_028885655.2). Classification (NCBI taxonomy): domain Eukaryota; kingdom Metazoa; phylum Chordata; class Mammalia; order Primates; family Hominidae; genus Pongo; species Pongo abelii. The sequence goes on along the minus strand of NC_071991.2, from coordinate 143,116,585 downwards.
GTTCAGATTGATGGTTTCCAGCTTCATCCATGTCCCTACAAAGGACATGAACTCATCCTTTTTTATGGCTGCATAGTATTCCATGGTGTATATGTGCCACATTTTCTTAATCCAGTCTATCATTGTTGGACATGTAGGTTGGTTCCAAGTCTTTGCTATTGTGAATAGTGCCGCAATAAACATACATGTGCATGTGTCTTTATAGCAGCATGATTTATAATCCTTTGGGTATATGCCCACTAATGGGATGGCTGGGTCAAATGGTATTTCTAGTTCTAGATCCTTGAGGAATCACCACACTGTCTTCAACAATGGTTGAACTAGTTTACAGTCCCATCAATAGTGTAAAAGTGTTCCTATTTCTCCACATCCTCTCCAGCACCTGTTGTTTCCTGACTTTTTAAAGATCACCATTCTAACTGGTGTGAGATGGTATCTAATGGTGGTTTTGATTTGTATTTCTCTGATGGCCAGTGATGAGGACCATTTTTTCATGTGTCTGTTGGCTGCATAAATGTCTTCTTTTGAGAAGTGTCTGTTCATATCCTTTGCCCACTTTTTGATGGGGTTGTTTGATTTTTTCTTCTAAATTTGTTTAATTTCTTTGTAGATTCTGGATATTAGCCCTTTGTCAGATGGGTAGATTGCAAAAAATTTTCTCCCATTCTGTAGGTCGCCTGTTCACTCTGATGGTAGTTTCTTTTCCTGTGTAGAAGCTCTTTAGTTTAATTAGATCCCACTTGTCAATTTTGGCTTTTGTTGCCATTGTTTTTGGTGTTTTAGTCATGAAGTCCTTGCCCATGCCTATGTCCTGAATGGTATTGCCTAGGTTTTCTTCTAGGGTTTTTATGGTTTTAGGTCTAACATGTAAGTCTTTAATTCTTGAATTAATTTTTGTATAAGATGTAAGGAAGGGATCCAGTTTCAGCTTTCTACATATGGCTAGCCAGTTTTCCCAGCACCATTTATTAAATTGGGAATCCTTTCCCCATTTCTTTTTTTTGTCAGATTTGTCAAAGATCACATGGTTGTAGATGTGTGGTATTATTTCTGGGGGCTCTATTCTCTTCCATTGGTCTATATCTCTGTTTTGGTACCAGTACCATGCTGTTTTGTTTACTGCAGCCTTGTAGTATAATTTGAAGTCAGGTAGCGTGATGCCTCTAGCTTTGTTCTTTTGGCTTAGGATTGTTTTGGCAATGCAGACTCTTTTTTGGTTCCATATGAACTTTATAGTTTTTCCCAATTCTGTGAAGAAAGTCATTGGTAGCTTCATGGGGATGGCACTGAATTTATAAATTACCTTGTACAGTATGGTCATTTTCACAATATTGATTCTTCCTATCCATGAGCATGGAATGTTAATCCATTTGTTTGTGTCCTCTTTGATTTAGTTGAGCAGTGTTTTGTAGCTCTCCTTGAAGAGGTCCTTCACATCCCTTGTAAGTTGGATTCCTAGGTATTTTATTCTCTTTGAAGCAATTGTGAATGGAAGTTCACTCATGATTTGGCTCTATGTCTGTTTTTGGTGTATAAGAATGCTTGTGATTTTTTGCACATTGATTTTGTATCCTGAGACTTTGCTGAAGTTGCTTATCAACTTAAGGAGATTTGGGGCTGAGATGATGGGGTTTTCTAAATATACAATCATGTCATCTGCAAACAGGGATAATTTGACTTCCTCTTTTCCTAATTGAATACCCTTTATTTATTTCTCTTGCCTGATTGTCCTGGCCAGAACTTCCAACACTATGTTGAATAGGAGTGGTGAGAGAGGGCATCCCTGTCTTGTGCCAGTTTTCAAAGGGAATGCTTCCAGTTTTTGCCCATTCAGTATGATATTCGCTGCGGGTTTGTCATAAACAGCTCTTATTATTTTGAGATACATCCCATCAATACCCAGTTTATTGAAAGTTTTTAGCATGAACGGCTGTTGAATTTTCTTGAAGGCCTTTTCTGCATCTATTGACATAATCATGTGGTTTTTGTCTTTGGTTCTATTTATATGATGGATTAGGTTTATTGATTTGCATATGTTGAACCAGCCTTGCATCCCAGGGATGAAGCCAACCTGATTGTTGTGGATAAGCATTTTGATGTGCTGCTGGATTCTGTTTGCCAGTATTTTATTGAGGATTTTTGCATTGATGTTCATCAGGGATATTGGTCTAAAATTCTCTTTTTTGTTGTGTCTCTGCCAGGCTTTGTATCAGGATGATGTTGGCCTCATAAAATGAATCAGGGAGGATTCTCTCTTTTTGTATTGATTGGAATAGTTTCAGAAGGAATGGTACCAGCTCCTCTTTGTAGCTCTGCTAGAATTTGGCTGTGAATCCGTCTGGTCCTGGACTTTTTTTGGTTGGTAGGCCATTAATTATTGCCTCAATTTCAGAGCCTGTTATTGGTCTGTTGGGAGATTCAACTTCTTCCTGGTTTAGTTTTGGGAGGGTGCATGTGTCGAGGAATTTACCCATTTCTTCTAGATTTTCTAGTTTATTTGCATAGAGGTGTTTATAGTATTCTCTGATGGTAGTTTGTATTTCTGTGGGATTGGTGGTGATATCCCCTTTATCATTTTTTATTGCGTCTATTTGATTCTTCTCTCTTTTCTTCTTCATTAGTCTTGCTAGTGGTCTATCAATTTTGTTGGTCTTTTCAAAAAACCAGTTCCTGGATTCACTGATTTTTTTTTTTTATTATACTTCAAGTTTTAGGGTACATGTGCACAACGTGCAGGTTAGTTACATATGTATTCACTGATTTTTTGAAGGGTTTTTTTGTGTCTCTATCTCCTTCAGTTCTGCTCTGATCTTAGTTATTTCTTACCTTCTGCTAGCTTTTGAATGTGTTTGCACTTGCTTCTATACTTCTTTTAATTGTGATGTTAGGGTGTCAATTTTAGATCTTTCCTGCTTTCTCTTGTGGACATTTAGTGCTACAAATTTCCCTCTACAGACTGCTTTAAATGTGTCCCAGATATTCTGGTATGCTGTGTTTTTGTTCTCATTGGTTTCAAAGAATATCTTTATTTCTGCCTTCATTTCATTATGTACCCAGTAGTCATTCAGGAGCAGGTTGTTCAGTTTCCACGTAGTTGAGCGGTTTTGAGTGAGTTTCTTAATCCTGAGTTCTAGTTTGATTGCACTATGGTCTGAGAGACAGTTTGTTATAATTTCTGTTCTTTTACATTTGCTGAGGAGTGCCTTACTTCCAACTATGTGGTCAGTTTTGGAATAAGTGTGATGTGGCACTGAGAAGAATGTATATTCTGTTGATTTTGGGTGGAGAGTTCTGTAGATGTCTATTAGGTCCGCTTGTGCAGAGCTGAGTTCAATTTCTGGATATCCTTGTTAACTTTCTGTCTCATTAATCTGTCTAATGTTGACAGTGGGGTGTTAAAATCTCCCATTATTATTGTGTGGGAGTCTAAGTCTCTTTGTAGGTCTCTAAGGACTTGTTTTATGAATCTGGGTGCTCCTGTATTGGGTGTATATAGGATAGTTAGGTCTTCTTGTTGAATTGATCCCTTTACCATTATGTAATGGCCTTCTTTGTCTCTTTTGATCTTTGTTGGTTTAAAGTCTGTTTTATCAGAGACTAGGATTGCAAACCCTGCTTTTTATTTTTTGTTTTCCATTCGCTTTGTAGATCTTCCTCCTTTCCTTTATTTGGAGCCTATGTGTGTCTCTGCATGTGAGATGGGTCTCCTGAATACGACACACTGATGGGTCTTGACTCTTTATCCAATTTGCCAGTCTGTGTCTTTTAATTGGAGTGTTTAGCCCATTTACATTTAAGATTAATATTGTTATGTGTGAATTTGATCCTGTCATTATGATGTTAGCTGGTTATTTTGCTCGTTAATTGATGCAGTTTCTTCCTAGCATTGATGGTCTTTACAATTTGGCATGTTTTTGCAGTGGCCGGTACTGGTTGTTCCTTTCTATGTTTAGTGCTTCCTTCAGGAGCTCTTGTAAGGCAGGCCTGGTGGTGACAAAATCTCTCAGCATTTGTTTTTCTGTAAAGGATTTTATTTCTCCTTCACTTATGAAGCTTAGTTTGGCTGGATATGAAATTCTGGGTTGAAAATTCTTTTCTTTAAGAATGTTGAATATTGGCCCCCACTCCCTTCTGGCTTGTAGAGTTTCTGCTGAGAGATCCCCTGGTAATCTGATGGGCTTCCCTTTGTGGGTAACCCGACCTTTCTCTCTGGCTGCCCTTAACATTTTTTCCTTCATTTCAAATTTGGTGAATCTGACAATTATGTGTCTTGGAGTTGCTCTTCTCGAGGAGTGTCTTTGTGGTGTTCTCTGTATTTTCTGAATTTGAATGTTGGCCTGCCTTGCTAGGTTGGGGAAGTTCTCCTGGATAATACCCTGAAAAGTGTTTTCCAACTTGGTTCCATTCTCCCCGTCACTTTCAGGTACACCAATCAGACATAGATTTGGTCTTCTCACATAGTCCCATATTTCTTGGAGGCTTTGTTTGTTCCTTTTTACTCTTTTTCCTCTAAACTTCTCTTCTCACTTCATTTCATTCACTTGATCTTCAATCACTGATACCCTTTCTTTCACTTGATTAAATTGGCTACTGAAGCTTGTGCATTCGTCATGTAGTTCTCATGTCATGGTTTTCAGCTTCATCAGGTCATTTAAGGACTTCTCTACACTGTTCATTCTAGTTAGCCATTCGTCTAATCTTTTTTCAAGGTTTTTAGCTTCTTTATGATGGGTTCAAATATCCTCCTTTAGCTCAGACAAGTTGGTTATTACCAACCGTCTGAAGCCTTCTTCTCTCAACTTGTCAAAGTCATTCTCCATCCAGCTTTGCTCCATTGCTGGCAAGGAGATGTGTTCCTTTGGAGGAGAAGAGGCGCTCTGATTTTTAGAATTTTCGGCTTTTCTGCTCTGGCTTCTCCCCATCTTTGTGGTTTTATCTACCTTTGGTCTTCGATGATGGTGATGTACAGATGGGGTTTTGGTGTGGATGTCCTTTCTGTTTGTTAGTTTTCCTTCTAACAGTCAGGACCCTCAGCTGTGGGTCTGTTGGAGTTTGCTAGAGGTCCACTCCAGACCCTGTTTGCCTGGGTATCACCAGTGGAGTCTGCCGAAGAGCAAATATTGCAGAATGGCAAATGTTGCTGTCTGATTCTTCTTCTGAAAGCTTCGTCTCAGAGGGGCACCTGGCTGTATGAGGTGTCATTTGGCCCCTACTGGGAGGTGTCTCCCACTTAGGCTACTCGGGGGTCAGGGACCCACTTGAGGAGGCAGTCTGTCCTCATCCATCTTCTGTATTGCTCATGCTGGGAGCTGCAGACTGGAGCTGTTCCTATTCGGCCATCTTGGAATCTCTCTCTCTGATTTTATTCTATGGTAAATCCCTGGATTAGGTCATTAGAAATGCCAATAATGAGAAGTTCAACTTTTTTTTTTTTTTTTTTTTTTGAGACGGAGTCTCCCTCTGTTGCCCAGGCTGGAGTGCAGTGACACAATCTTGGCTCACTGCAACCTCCACCTCCCGGGTTCAAGTGATTTGTCTGCCTCAGACTCCAGATTAGCTGGGACTACAGGTGTGCGCCACCACACCCGGCTAATTTTTGTAGTATTAGTAGAGACGGGGTTTCACCATATTGACCAGGCTGGTCTGGAACTCCTGACCTCTTGATCCGCCCGCCTTGGCCTCCCAAACTGCTGGGATTACAGTCATGAGCCACCACACCCAGCCTGTTTTTTGTTTTTGTTTTTGTTGTGTTTTTTTTCTTCCTAGTTATTTGCCCTTAAGATTTTAAAAACAGTTTAATGCTTGCTTTTATTCAAGTCTATATTCTGTGTCTTGGTCCTACTGATTTTCTCCATTATATTATTCCCTGACTAGTTATGAGGTAGGAAATACATTTTCTGACTTGTCTTCATTGTAGTACTACAAGGAACACAGGCTATGTTGTTAAATTATCTGCTTCACTTCCAACTCTACCTCATTCTAGGTGTTCCCAGGAACTTTAATTCATGAGGCATCCTTTTCTCACTTGTAAAAAAGAGATAGCAGTCTTTTCAGGATTAAATGAATACAGGTAGCAAACTTAAAGACATCTGGAACATATTGAGAGTGTGCTAGCCATTGCTAACTTCATTAGTGCTCATAAAAATGAGTTTATATTAAATCTTATAAAAATTTGATGTGTGTAATTGTAATTCTTCATTGTTTATTTCAAAATGTAAAATCTAGGGAAAAATGCAAATAATGAGAAATTCGGCTTTTTTATCCTAGTTATTCGCCCTTAAAGATTATAATGCCTGGCTGTAGAAAATAAATATATTCATTAGAAAAATTCTTTTGTTGAGTATCTACAGTAGTGAATAATATTTGAACATCGATAAAGAATTTCTAAATATTAACTAGGAGGTAAAATATCAAAGAGCTGCTCACTTTCTGGACATCTAGCTGTTCATAACTTTAATGTTTTTCTAGGTCCCAATAAATAACTTAAGCTATAGCTGGGTAAATGCATAGGAAATAAAAAGTGGGATGTCCAAGTAAAGTTTTAAACATTAATATAATAGGTAAAGTATTTTTCTACACTTTTAAGGTAAAAATCTAAACATTAAACACATATACACATATGTAGATATGTAAATATACATGTTTAGTTTTGACTTATCATTTACAAAATACAATAAATGAATTACACTTTTTAAATTATTTTCAAATGCACTATAAACTGTGAAATTTATATAACTTAAAATTATTAAGAAATAAAAATTAAATGAACATGCATATTTTCATGTTATCTATGTTCAATTTTATTAATTTTCTAAGGCAATTTTAATCTTTTAAACTTTAGGTAATTTAGCTACACTTTAAGTTCTGTCTATGTATTTGTGTTTTGTTGTAATATTATCATCTTTAATTTAAGTAATCTAATCCATGTGTATTCTATTGGAAACACAGGTTTGAATGATACTAATTCTTTGAAATATGTTCATCTTTGTTATTATTTCCCAGTACTTCAAGTAGATATCATTATTCTTATTTTATACAGTCAATGTTTAGATTTATCCACCATTGCCTTTTGCCCCATTTCACCTCATATTTTACTTCACATTTATTTCTGAAATCATTTTTCTTCCTGAAGTGCTTCTTTTTGAGAATTTTAATTTGTAAGCCTCTACATATATAACTCTCTGAAGTTTTGCTGTATGTATTGTTTGTGAATATCATTATTTTGCACTTATTCTTAAAAAATTGATTTTGCTGGCTTGAAAGCTATCTTCTGCCAGCACAATGTACAGGTACGACTCCACCTGTTACTTCATTTGTTGCCATTGCAAAATCAACTGCCTGTCTATAATTGTCAGTTCTGTACAGTGAATCTATCTTTTCTCTGTAGTCACTTTGATCTTCTTATTTGTTTTTGGTGATCTGAAGTTTTATTAACAACTCTCTAGATATATGTCACTTTTCTTTATGTGTTAAGGATATTTAATATACTTTTTTCTGAGAATATCTGTTCATATCTTTATTTTAATAGGCTTATTTTTACTTCTCGATTTTTTGAAATTTATTTATATTTTATGGAAGTACATGCTTTGTCTTATGTAAGTCCCAAATTTTTGTATTAGTTTTCTTTTTTTTTTTTGTTTTACTTGCTACATTTTCCAGAAGGCATGAAAATGTGGAACTTAATAAAAAAAGAAAACTAAAAATTTTCTCCTTTATTATAATAAGAAAAATGCACATTAAACTACATAGTATTTTTCATCTACTTCACTGTAATACAGAAGTTGGATGATGCATTCTGTTTACAAGACTGGATGGAAACAAAAACACGCTTACGTTGCTGGTAGGAGTGGAAAGGACAGTATCCCAAATGGTTGGAAATTGGCAATATGTAGCAGAATCACTTGTGGCCATAACTTGATCTACACATCAGTCAACTAATATTACAACAATGCTGCTTAACAATAAGAACGCAAAACTTCGCAATTTAAAGCAATGAACTTTTTTTTTCTCATTTTTTTCTCACAGTATGTACATTGGCTGTGGCTGTTACATCTTTAAGTTGTTGATTTTCTCAGTTTAGCACAGGCTGTGTATTGAGCTTATATCTGGTCTATGAGTGCTTCAGTTTTCATTAACTAAAACCTACCCAAGGCATATTCTCATGGAGAATCACCAATCACAGTAGACAAGCTAAATTATGTAATTCCATTTAAAGCTTCTGCTTGCATAATCTCTGCCCACATTCCATTGATTAAAGCAAATCACAGGGCTAGGCCCAAAGTAACAGAGGCAGGGAAGTATACTCTGATCCAAGGAAAAAGAGAGTGGGAGAGATGAACGAATGTTTGCTGAATAGAATCCAATTTATCAAAATATGCCCTCTTGTTCACACATATTCACCTTCTTCCAGCATGAATAATTCTAGGTCTGGGAAAGGTCAGCTTTGGGCATCTTGTAGTGCCAAGAAGCAAATAATTGCTCTAAGGCTACTGCATTTATAATAAAAGGATGTAGAAGTCAGCATGGAAGTGTTCTGCCTGGGCCTCCAGATGTGATGCAACGCCATTTGTAATTTTTTGCCAGTCCAATATGTAATCTGAATACAATCAAGACAGACCTAACTTTCAGTTTTCAGGAAATATAGAGGATAAAAGAACAAGTTAAATGACAAAAATGAAGAAACCAGCAGACACAAGAATTTGTTCCATGTTATAAGAAAATGAATCTGTACTCTTCAAAAAGTCAATGTTATATGAAAGAATTAAGTGCTTCTAGATTTAAAAGTTGTAGCAACCAAATGCAGTGTGGATTCTTGTTGGTGTAGGGACAACATAAAGTAATTTGGGTGACAATGTAATAGAATTGGAAATTAATTATTAGTCAATATTGGCAAATTACTATCAGTTTGCAAGTATATAGAAACAGTATTGTAATGGTGTAGAAGACAATTATATTCTTAGTAAATACAGGCCAAGATATTTAGAGTTGAAGTTTCATGATGTCTTCAAATTATTTTTAAATGATTCTGTATATATTTATAGAGAGAAAGTGAGATGAAAAATAGAGGTACATATAGTTAATACTTCTTAAATCTAGATGGAGGAAATACTAATATTATTATAATCAGTCTTTCTCCTCTTTTTTCCACTGCTGAAATATTTCAAATAAAAATTGAGGGAATGAAAAAATTAAAATATAGCTGGCCTGATACAAACCACTGTCTCAAGCATTTCTATGTATCTTCCCTGATTGTGTATACAGAATCTTCAGGATTTAAGACAACTGGGGCCTGGTTTAGACTGTGCTTCTGATGGAGAGATGCTCTATTGTACTGGAAATGTGTTTAAAAATATATAGAATGTTTGCATCGTGATAAAACGTCTTAGTACATGTCCTTAGGGTTTGGCTAATACATCAAACTTAGAAAAGAATACTAATAACATTTGAATTCCTTTTTCTTCCATAATTTATGCCTCTAAAATCATGATTATTTATAGGAATATTGATGTACTTAGTTTTCTAAATTGTCTAATTAAACCTGTCTTATTTGCTTTTTCAAAAAATTCTTTACCAGGAAAAATAGAGCCTTTCTCCTAATTCTGTAGGGAAATGAGTAATCTCACAGTGTCAGTCCTTCCTGCTATTTTTCAGGGTTTTCTTTGTCTGTATGCTAATTTTTTCTGAATGAGTTTTTTGCTTCAAGAAAATAATGACTAGACTGTCCATAAATAATAGCCTTTTTATCTTTCACCTTCTTATTTCTTGGCATTTGTTTGTTCCCAAAAGATACTTAAAGACTGAGCATGATCTGGGTTCCTGCCACATATATTAATTAATAGATAATTTAAAAGTGTACTTTAAAATATAGACTAATTTATTTATCATCATTGCCAAATGTGCAAAATATCAAAAAAATTGTCCTAGAGTTTTTTTTTAAAACTGCTTTACTTATTGTGAAATTAACTGGAACAGTTCGATCCAAAAATTGCCCTTAAGTCATTTCTGTCATTAAAAGCATTAAAATACATTGCATGTATTTTATCATCATCACTAAAATTAAAGTTTATAACAGAATAAACCAACAAAAAGAAAAAACAAATGCTAGTCTCAAAAACAAAACAAAATATGTACTTGAATATGTGACCGAATGAAATACACAAATTAGTTCTGGAATATAAGTAACAATTTCAATGCTTTGCAATTTACGTATACAATTTACCCAGTAAATTCTAAGAACTCTCTATAGCCTAATCTAATATAAAATAAATGGAAATATATATTTAAGGACATGCAGTACATTAATACTAAATATCAGTATAAACAGATACAGTTACTTCAAATACGTACTTAAAATTATTTTACATATCATTTAAAAGCAAATTTTTGAGAAGAGGAAAAAGAAGTAGGAGGAAGGCCGGGTGCGGTGGCTCACGCCTGTAATCCCAGCACTTTGGGAGGTCAAGGTGGGTGGATCACGAGGTCAGGAGATCGAGACTATCCTGGCTAACATGGTGAAACCCTGTCTCTACTAAAAAAAATACAAAAAATCAGCCGTGATGGTGGGCGCCTGTAGTCCCATCTACTCAGGAGGCTGAGGCAGGAGAATGGCGTGAACCCAGGAGGCAGAGCTTGCAGTGAGCCAAGATGCGCCACTGCACTCCAGCCTGGGTGACAGAATGAGACTCTGAGTCTCAAAAAAAAAAAAAAAAAAAAAAAAAAAAAAAAAGAAGAAGAAGTAGGGGGAAGAGAAAGGGGAGAAGAATAAGAAAGATGCACATAGACCTCCTTGTGGATGCTGTATGTACTGCATAGGTTGCCAAGGACAAACTTTCCCTTCATGTTATCTCATGCTGGGTAATTCTGTGCAAAAAGCAGTTGATGCTGTAAAAAATATGAAATTTTTTCTTAATCCAGTCTATCATTGTTGGACATTTGGGTTGGTTCCAAGTCTTTGCTATTGTGAATAATGCGGCAATAAACATACGTGTGCATGTGTCTTTATAGCAGCATGATTTATAGTCCTTTGGGTATATACCCAGTAATGCAATGGCTGGGTCGAATGGAATTTCTAGTTCTAGATCCCTGAGGAATCGCCACACTGACTTCCACAAGGGTTGAACTAGTTTACAGTCCCACCAACAGTGTAAAAGTGTTCCTATTTCTCCACATCCTCTCCAGCACCTGTTGTTTCCTGACTTTTTAATGATTGCCATTCTAACTGGTGTGAGATGGTATCTCATTGTGGTTTTGATTTGCATTTCTCTGATGGCCAGTGACGGTGAGCATTTTTTCATGTGTTTTTTGGCTGCATAAATGTCTTCTTTTGAGAAGTGTCTGTTCATGTCCTTCGCCCACTTTTTGATGGGGTTGTTTGTTTTTTTCTTGTAAATTTGTTGGAGTTCATTGTAGATTTTGGATATTAGCCCTTTGTCAGATGAGTAGGTTGCGAAAATTTTCTCCCATTTTGTAGGTTGCCTGTTCACTCTGATGGTAGTTTCTTTTGCTGTGCAGAAGCTCTTGAGTTTAATTAGATCCCATTTGTCAATTTTGGCTTTTGTTGCCATTGCTTTTGGTGTTTTAGACATGAAGTCCTTGCCCATGCCTATGTCCTGAATGGTAATGCCTAGGTTTTCTTCTAGGGTTTTTATGGTTTTAGGTCTAACATTTAAGTCTTTAATCCATCTTGAATTGATTTTTGTATAAGGTGTAAGGAAGGGATCCAGTTTCAGCTTTCTACATATGGCTAGCCAGTTTTCCCAGCACCATTTATTAAATAGGGAATCCTTTCCCCATTTCTTGTTTTTGTCAGGTTTGTCAAAGATCAGATACTTGTAGATATGTGGCATTATTTCTGACGGCTCTGTTCTGTTCCATTGATCTGTGTCTCTGTTTTGGTACCAGTACCATGCTGTTTTGGTTACTGTAGCCTTGTAGTATAGTTTGAAGTCAGGTAGTGTGATGCCTCCAGCTTTGTTCTTTTGGCTTAGGATTGACTTGGCGATGCGGGCTCTTTTTTGGTTCCATATGAACTTTAAAGTAGTTTTTTCCAATTCTGTGAAGAAGGTCATTGGTAGCTTGATGGGGATGGCATTGAATCTGTAAATTACCTTGGGAAGGATGGCCATTTTCATGATATTGATTAAAGAAAATGTGGCACATATACACCATGGAATACTACGCAGCCATAAAAAATGATGAGTTCACGTCCTTTGTAGGGACATGGATGAAATTGGAAATCATCATTCTCAGTAAACTATCGCAAGAACAAAAAACCAAACACCGCATATTCTCACTCATAGGTGGGAATTGAACAATGAGAACACATGGACACAGGAAGGGGAACATCACACTCTGGGGACTGTTGTGGGGTGGGGGGAGGGGGGAGGGATAGCATTGGGAGATATACCTAATGCTAGATGACGAGTTGGTGGGTGCAGCGCACTAGCATGGCACATGTATACATATGTAACTTACCTGCACATTGTGCACATGTACCATAAAACCTAAAGTATAATAATAATAATAATAATAAAAGAAAAAAAAAAAAAAAAAAAAAAATGAAATTTTTGTCTCAATTTTTTAGAAATTTCTGGAGCATAGACTGTAATAGATTTGATCAATCTGTTGATATTGCACTGCAAGATTGAAAGATTAAAGTCATATTTGGAAAGGCATCTGAGTTCCATGAAAGGTATGGAACATAATAAATATTGCCAAGTACTCTGGCTTGGATTTCAGTAACAAGTAGAAGTGGTAAATTTCCTTTAAATTCATCTATTAATGCTAAAATCATATATTCTTCTTTAAAGTATGTTTTATTAATAAAGAAGCAAAAGCCAAATGCTTGCAAGTGAAATAGATGTGTTAATATTCACCTAAGTCGATGCGTCTATTCTTTAATTCCAATTTTAAAAATTTGTCTGTATACATTAAACAGCAAGTATTATCAAAGTTCAAAGAAAAAACTAAAAAATATCAACTATTTTTCATTGTTGAAAGAATATTAAAATCTAACTAAATCTCTATATTTGAAAGTTGTAAACACAAGATCCAAAGAAATAAAACTGGAACACAGACATATGATTAGAAACAGAAATGGAACAAGTATTGTTTCAGCCGTGCTCTCTTCATTTGGGTAATAGATAACAGCGACTACTATGAGCTGCGCACACTGCTAGGGATACACAAACGATCCCGCACTCAAAATGCCACAGTGTAGAGAGCGAATTTCTTTAGAAATAATTATGCCAAAGTGCAGTAATTATTGTAGGTAAGTATGTTTGGTTGAAGCACCACTTTACACGTGTGTTAGTTTTGTCTGGAGAATGAATATAATAACCTAGATATCTTTTGAGAGGCTTCATCAATGCAACTACAGCTTGAAATAAGAAAAGTCATTAAGTGATGATGGAATGACTTTCTAGACAGGAAAAAGAGCACGAGACAGGCAGTGTCCGTGATAGTACAAGTTGTACTCGGGGAGTATTAGTATTAATACTTAAAAGTACATAGGAGGGAGGCTGAGCTTGAGATCAGATGAGGCCGAATTACAAAGGTTTTTTAATGTGATGATGAAGAGTAGTTTTTGATTTTGTGCACAATGGAAAGTCACAAGACTTATGCACAGAAGGACAAGAGGATCAAGTGCGTAATTTGGAAAGACATCTTTAGTAACAAGAAAAAGAACTGGTTAAAAGACATATTAGAATGTTATTATCTATTTATGAAGAGAAATGCTAATGTAGATCTTCATTAGAGCAATAAGGTTGAGATTTAAGACATAAGCATTGAGAAACAAGTTGGAGGAAGAAAAGTAACAAACTGTTCATATAAATGAGAGGGAAGAAGTATCACAGTATTGTTAGGATTGACCAGATGAATAACAGAGTGAAGTTTCGACAGAAAATGCATATGTTTAGTATTGTATATACTGTGTTTGAAATTTTTGAGTCACATTTATTTGGGGAAGTCTGATAGGAAGCTAATTATAGACATTTAGGACACAGGAGGAAGGTCTGAGCTGCAGGCATATATTGGGAAGAAGTTAGAATATAATTAGAGATGAAGATCCCTTGAAGAAAGGAAGATGGGAAGGAAGGAGCAAAGACAAAAAGAAAGAGAAAAGAGATAATAGAGCTATGTTAAAAATATTTCTACAACTTAAAGTATAGAAAAATACAATTTAATTGAAATTCAGTTTTATTTAAATCTACAACACTATGTTTTCCAAATTAAAACCTATGGCTAAGTCTGCCTTCCTATCTTGTCATAGAGCTAACAAAGGGATACTTATGGTATTATGTTACATATCTGGAAAAAAACATAATGTAAACTAAATGAGTATACTAAAAAATTAGACAACATATTTTACTTTTTAATTTAGCTTGTTAAATAATAATGCTAATTTCATCCACATTTCTCTCAAGGAACACCCTTTCTGGACAACAGTAAATGCATTTTGTTATAATAGAAAGAAAAAACAAAAAAACACCTCTTAGAAAGGGAAGGTGGTTAGTGTTAGAATGACAGTCTGACTCACCACCCAACAAAAAAAAAATGAATTTTTTCTCATTAAAATACAGTCTTTCATTACTCAGTCATTTACTACAAGGTATCTTTTTTGGTAGAGCACATGTCAAAAACTCATTAAAATGCATGAACAAATATAACAAGATTGTCACATCAGATATTCTCTTCTCCATGCGTACCCCAAATGAAAAACTTCAAGAAGAAAGTGGCAGTATATATCTATAAATACTTCTAAGTTAAAAAAAACTCTTCTATTCCTAAACCATGCCATAGTTGACATAAAAAATAAAGTCCAATGTTTTATCTATTTCGAATGAAAACTTTTGCTTAACTTTTCTCTGTAAATTTTGCTTTAATTTCTTAGGTACAAATAATCACTTTCCCCATACTAATCTTCTGAAGGAATTCTTATAAAATTAATCTGAAAATTACAGACATAAAAAGCTAATGAAATTAAAGCAAATTCCTAATACTCAGGATTATTACTCATTGTTAAAATTATAGGATGATAATGATAAAATGAACCTCCATGAAAAATATTTAAATGCATATTATGAAGAGGTGGGGTAAGACTCACTGTCACATCTTACAAGATGCAGCAAGATGCAGCTTTTGCCAATTTCCTCTACCTTTTTTTTTTTTAATATACTTTAAGTTCTGGGGTACATGTGTAGAACGTGTAGTTTTGTTACATAGGTATACACGTGCCATGGTGGTTTGCTGCACCCCTCAACCCATCCCTATATTAGGTATTTCTCCTAATGCTATCCCTTGTCTAGCCCCTATCCTCCGACAGGCCCCGGTGTGTGATGTTCCCCACCCTCTCTGTCCATGTGTTCTCATTGTTCAACTCCCACTTATGAGCGAGAACCTGAAGTGTTTGGTTTTCTCTTCTTATGCTAGTTTGCTGAGAATGATGGTTTCCAGCTTCCTCCACGTCCATGCAAAGGACATGAACTCATCCATTTTTTATGGCTGCACAGTATTCCATGGTGTATATGTGGGCAAAGGATATGAACAGACACTTTCCTCTAACTTGTAAGAGCAACTCAAGCAGAATTTATCACGGGAGCCTATGGATGTAGTTTTATATACCTGGTTGCGCTACTTTTCCACTAGACTTTAAGTAAAATGGAAGAAGAAAGTATATTGTGATCCTAGCACCCAGCACATTACCTCAGCTGATAGTACTGAGTCCATACACACTGGGTGAATGAATGGAGGGACTTACGAAGCAGCTTTGAGACTTGGGGAATCTCAGTATTCTCTCTGTACTACAATTACTAATTTGTCAAACAAGGAAGTAGGATTTTCAAAAATGGGAAAGAATCTCTCTGTACTTCAAAGAAATTTAATTATAATTCTGATCATGAAATCTTGATTGTTAGAGAAAATCTTAATATACAAATTTAAAGAAAATTAGTCTAAATTTCCTTCTTCATAGGAAGTTAAATCTGTGAAGAATGAGAGTTAGGAGAAAAACAACTACTACTTAATGGAATTATGGTTGGTATTGCATGGACTTTATAAATTCTATTGTTTTATAAGACTAGCCAATGTTAGCTATGTGATAGTAGGCATATTAAATACACACTTAATATGTATTATCTATTTCTATCTTTGTGTCTCTATGACGTTGTTATGGATGAGAAAACTGAGCCACTTGGACATTAAACAACCTGCCTGAGGTTACCCAACTGGAAACATTAATATGCAAACTAACAATGGTATCCCAGGTTGTATTTTTTTTCATTCTTAAAAATATTATAATAAATTATAGGAAAAAAAGGTTATTCTTTACCATATGTTACTTTTTATGGGGGAGGAGGAATTTTGATTAAATTTCCTATGAATAGTTAGATTTGAGTGTTAACATTCTGTGAGTTGGAGAAATTCTAAAATAAATGTCTCCATTTAGGTGGATTTAGCAGCTAAAGGGTTTAATTGTCTCAGCTGTCAAGATTTAAATTTCAGCTTTCTGATTTTGGACCTTAAACCTGGATATGTTCCTGGTTTTGTTGAGGAGCAATGAAGTTCCTGGTACATGATCTGAGTGTGAAAGGTGGATATTCTACCTGGTGTATTGTTGACAGTAACACTAGATATATTGAACAAAGAATTTGATTGTAATGGCTACAGAGGAGCAACATACTTTTCCTTTTCATTTCTTTTCTTGAGTCATATTTAATTTTATTGTATTGTTTTTTCACTCGTTGTCCTCTGATTTTTTCCATCTGCCCTAATTTTAATTATTGTATTTCTTTTCCATTTTTCAATTCCTTATTTTTCATACCCATTTTATACTTTAACTAAACAAATTTTTTGTTTTTTTCTACTTTTATTATTTTTCTCTTTTTAAAATTTTATCCTTAGCCTTTCTCAATTTTTCTTTTCATTATTTTTTTCACTTATTTACATGCATATATTCACTTTTTATGGAAAAAAATCCCTATTTGAGACATTTTTAAATATTGCATAAGTAAAAACTCTAAAGAAAATAAAGTACAATTTGAGCATATAAACATTCATATCTGAAGAAAAACATAAAAAGTTAACACATATGACAATAATTTTCTTAATAAAGTGCAGCTGTTTACAAATAGAAAAGAAATAACTTTAACTTTGTATGATATGGTAATCAACATATGTATAAGGTGCTCACAGAAAAAAATTACAAAAAAAGAAATACTCTATCAAGCTTTGACCGGTGCCTGTGAGTCAGGCAATGTTTCAAATCTCTGCTTGTGTTAGCTTATCTAGTCCCTGCAACAGCCAATGTAATGAAGACATATATTTTTTAAATGTACCATAAAACAACAAATAGTAACAACCAATGCACTTGAACTTTTAAGGAAAACAGATGGAATCCTGTTACAGGAGAATCCAAAGCAGATGGGATGAAGGAAAAAAGAAGCAGAATATACAAAGGAGACACAAGCAATTTCAGAGCAGGAGGACAACCTGAGCTCTTTGGGATGAAAATGAAGAACAGCTGAGACAGTCACTCCTCTTAAAAATAGCTAATAAACATATGAGGCCATATCAGATTTTCATCATACTTGGAGAACTCTAAAGTAAAACTAGATGCCATTTATCATCTCCTAAATTGTTGACATTGAAAAAATATGTTTAATAGTGTTAGAGAGAATTCATTCATTCACAGTGCTAATGTAAATTGGCACACACTTTAGAGAGCTATTTAATGATATGAATCTAAAATGAGTGTCGTGTTCTTTACCTTGGCCAATTACTTGAATTGAACGTTATAAACAGATTTAAAGAAGTTTGCAAAGAACCAGACATGAGTTAGTTACTTGTAAATTTTAGATAATAGTAAAAAATATATTTAAAAATATTATTTACCATAGGGGACTAGTTAAACAAATGATGGAGAATCCATCTAATGAGATACGTTTCTTGCATATCATTCAAGCTTAATAATAGAATACTGTCATTTCCAGATCACCATCTTATTTTATTTTTGAGAAACTGTCATGTTAAAATTTATAATTTCTAACATGCACAGACACTAAGCATTGTAAAAGAGGTAGGAATATCGGAACAATTCTAACGGTTTTTCAACCTTTGCTCAGAAATGACAGAAAATGTTGTGATAATAATGATAACAAGGCTAAGAACATATATGGAGTTATGCCATACTTATGCCGTCATTAATTTATATAATACTTTAACAATATTCTGATGTTGGTATATGCATTCTTAACTGTGTCATAAAGTAAAAAGTGTGGCTATTTAGTATAATATCAATTGTGTGTGAACTGGATGGAATTGGATTAATAAAGAAATAAAAACAGTTGAAAATACAAAAAGAAAACACAAAGTCTTCATCATAGATAAGAAAAATCTCCATTCCATGTTCAGCAAACATAAATGTAAATGGCAAAGTACAACAGGAAGTTATTTAGCAACCTTCGAGAAAGTAAATAAAATAAATAAAGAATACCTGAGTCAGCTGGAATATACAAATGTATATACACACACACACACACACACACACATACATATATACATATACATACACATATATATGTATATATGTGTATATATATATATACACACACATGTCTGTATCTTACAGATTAAAATCTTATGAGCCCCTTACCGCTCAGGTAGAACTCTTGTCCCTGAGAACTTTCCTACCTTTTATAGCAATAAGGCTTAAAATAGGTAAAAATAGCTGTGAAAAAGAGTGAGATCGACATTCCATATATAGGAAGTTGACTTTATGACATTATTCCGTATCCATAGTCAAATTATGCAAAGTGTTTAATCCCAGGCAAAGAACCTGAGTCTTTTTTCTCTGTTTAAAGAAAAGCAAGTTGTCAAGAAAGACTATGGCAAATAACTATGGACGATTGCACCACAGAGTGAAGCCCTTCTCATTCTGCCAAGTTATAGGTCTCTCATCACTCAGATAAGAAAAAGCTTTTCATGTCTCAAAACAAGCCTACATTTAGAGAGATTCTGACCAACTCTATTATTTCTTTGCTCTAAAACTAAAGTAATATAAAATGAAGAAATTGAAATGAATAATCACAGTATACTTAACAAAAGCCTGGAATGTAAAAGAAAATGATTGCGGTTAAAAGATTAGGGGACAAATAAAGGAAAGTAAGCAATAATTTGAAGGAAATGAAGATGATTCAGCGCAGAAAATAAGCTTTAAAACTTTTTTAAAAATTAATTGGAACCCACAAGGTCGAGACAGCTCCAGTGTTCTGTGCTCCTAGGTAAACAAACAAAAACCCAACTCGGAGTAGCTTAACCAATCAGAAACTTCCAATTAACATCTAACTGAAGAAGGCTACTGTTCCACTTTAACCAATCAAATATTTTCTTTGTCTGGCTTTTGAGAACACGGTACAATTTTTCCCCTTGTGCACTTTCAGGGGAGCCCTGAGCCACTTGTGCTCTAGTGCTGCCCAGTTCGTGAATTGACATTATGCTCAAAGAAACTCTTTAAAATTTTAATGTGCCTAAGTTTATGTTTTAACAAGACAATGAAACAAGAAAAACAAAATATTAAGTACAATATTCTATAAAAGTAAAAAATAATGGCTTATTTAAACAACAAATAAAATATTTGAAAAGGAGTAAGTATAGCACAAGAAATAATTGTTTAAACAATATAATCAAAGATAATATACAAATAAATGGAATATCACCTAGATGTCAACTATTTATCTCAAATATACAAGCAAAATCAAAAGTGATAGAGATCAAGAGGAAAATAAAATAATCATATAAGCTTAACCAAAGTCATAGGGGTAACTTTCCATGAATAACTAAAATAATATAAGAGCTGAAATAATCAGATATAATAATAGCAGAACATTCCAAAAACTCAAGGTATATGCCTGTGCTTCAATTCAAAGGGTCATATTAGAATTAAGAAAGAAAAAAGAAACAAAATCCCAAATCAAAGTTTTGAAATTTTAAATCAAAGACAAATTGAATAATTAAAAGCTTCCACAGAAAATGAACATCCAAAATAATCCCAAACAAAGAAATGAAAGAGAAACAAAATGACATCAAGTTTCTCAACAATGTCATTTAATGCAGGGATTATATATAAAAAGAATACTTTAAATAAAACATTTATTTTGAATCAGGAATCAAACATCAGTTGGGAGGTTCAAGATGACCGAGTAGAAGCAGCTAGTGCGCACCAATCTCATGGAGAAGAAACAAAGTGGAGAGTAAAGAGCAATGCTTCAAGAGAATCACCTAAGGGACTTTGTCAGAATTCATCATGGAATGGGGGAACCCACAGAGAACAGAGAGAAGTTAGGCAGTCACTGACCTGAAACCAGCGTGGGGCCAGGAGAAGCTCTCTAACATGGGGAAAGGATGAGTTAGTGAAAGTCCCCAAGAAATCTACACTTCTCACATGCACCTTCACAATCCTGGGTATAAGCACATCTCCCAACCCCCATACCCCAGGCCTCTAGACCAACACAAAGGGCCTCCTGGCATTTTTTTTTTTTTTGAGACATTATCTCACTCTGTCGCCCAGGCTGGAGTGCAATGGCATGGTCTCGGCTCACTGCAACCTCCACCTCCCAGGTTCAAGCGATTCTCCCACCTCAGCCTCCCAAGTAGCTGGGACAATAGGCACATGCCACCACACCCAGCTAATTCTTGTATTTTTAGCAGAAATGGGGTTTCACTCTGTTGGCCAGACTGGTCTCAAACTCCTGACCTTGTGATCCGCCTGCCTCAGGCTCCCAAAGTGCTGGGATTACAGGCATGAGTCACCACATCTGGCCCTTCTGGCATTTTTTGCATAGGCACCACTCAAGTGCATGTGGAGCCCACAGGACTTGGATCCCTGAGCAGCCTGACACCAGCTTCCACAGCCCCAGTAGAGGATGTAGTCATGGTGCAGAGAAGTGGTCACAATGCCCTGCTCTTCCTTGCTCAGACTTCCACTGCAGTGACCTTGCTCCCACCTAAACTCTGCTGGTGGGCACAGCCCAACATTCCCCTGGAGAAACTTACAGATGACAAATAGTGAGACTTCTGTCCCACTTCTGAGTCAGGCAAGGCTAGGCTCAGGTTTCCAGCTCAGCAGTCTCACCCCTTTGTGAACATTGCAGTGGGTGATGACTCTGCATTCCCCTGGGATAAAACTCCCAGACATAACAGACAATGCTTGGCACCTTCAAGTGATCCAAACAGTGAAGTTCATCATAATTTGGATGGGAGAGAAGTGCAAGTGTTTCACATGCCCCATAGCTGCTAGTCTTCATTATGCAGCTGAGGATTTCTGCCCTCTCCAGTGAAAGGCCCATAGAACAACCACCTGGCTGAACATTTAACATGTAGTATTTCCATAAACTCCCAACACCTAAGAATTCCACTTGCCTCTGCCTGAGAGGTTGGTTGATGACCCAGGGACTAGCTCACCTGCCCCCACAACACAGCCAGCTCCTGAACTTGGGGCTAGCCTGACCCCAATCCAGCCCCTTTATGACTCATACATGCGGTCCAGCGAGCCATCTAGGAGCCTGGGAACTGGAGAACTACCTACCCCATCCTAAGTCTGCTGGCACTTGACCACATTTCTCAGGGCCTGAGGTTAGGCCAACCCAAGCAGCTGACACCACCACAACCAACACCCATTCACATGGGTCCAAAGGTGGATCCCCCTCCCCATGCTTTACAAAAAGCAGCAGTACCGCCACGTTGGAGAACAGGTGAGATTTAAACCTATCTATATCAAGTTGAGTGACGAGATTATGTTCCAAAATCACTCCCACAGACAGCTGCAAAACAGGCATTTCCTGTGGCTCTCAACCACCTTATGGACCAGAGATAGACTATAATATGTGTCTGAACTGGGAGTTATAAGCCTTGAAACAAGGGTGTGATAGGGAAACAGATTGTATTGCAGCCTCCTCACTCCTCCTGCAGACACCTCAGCACATTTCACCAGGAGCTCACCCCCAGTCACCCTTGTTAGGGCTGGTGCCCGCATTCTCCATTGGGATATTCATGGGCAAACCAGGGGCTCCAGCTCCCTCACCACCCCCCCCATGGGACAGAAAGCTCAGGACACAGGGCATCCCACTGTCCAGCCCTTCACCTGAAATAACAGAAGGTGCCTCATATAAAACAAAGATCAGATCAATACCCAACTTCTCATACGGCAGCTGGCTCTTATCTGCAAATATCATCTACTGGCCTGTAGGTCAAACTGCACAGCCCAATACAAAACCTGCTGATAGAAGTGCATAGGACTACAAAAGCAAAGTTAAAAGACCCAACCCAACAGAACCCTCTCCAGATGAGAAGGAATTAGCATAAGAATTCTATCACCATTAAAAATCTGAACTTACGACCACCAAAGTCTCATTCTAGCTCTCCAGCAATGGTTCCTAGTCTAAATGGAGGCATAAGATGTCAGATGGAGAATTCAAAGCATGAATTGCAGGAAAACTCAACAATATCCAAGATAAGGTTGAAAATAAACACAAAGAAACCTGTAAAACAATTCAGGAAATAAAGGAAGAGGTAAAGATCTTATAAAGAAAGCATTCAGAGCTACCAGAACTGAATAACTCACTTAAGGAACTTCAAAATGCAATTGAAAGTTTTATCAATAGACTAAATCAAGCAGAATAAATAATTTTAGAAATTGAAAATTGGTCTTTCAAACTAAACCAGTCAGAAGAAAATAAAGAACTAAGAATTTTAAAACTTGAACAAGGTATCCAGGAAATATGGGATTATGTAAAGCAACCAAATCTAAGAATTATTGGCACTACAGGGAGAGAGCAAGATAAAAAGTAAGCAATCCAAAACATGTACTGGAGAGAATAATTTTTAAAAATTTTCCTAACTTTGCTAGAGAGGTAGACACCCAGATACAAGAAATTCAGATAACGCCTATTAGATACTATACAAAACAAACATCACCAAAGCATATAGTCACTCAACTGTCTAAGGTCAAAACTAAATTTAAAAAAATCTTAAAAGCAGCTAGAGAAAAAGATCAGACTACATAAAAAGGGAACCCCATCAGGCTAACAGCATACTTCTCAGCAGAAACCCTGCAAGCCAGAAGACCTTTTGAGGGGACCTATTTTCTGCATCCTCAAAGAACTTCAACCATGAATTTCATACCCTGCAAAACTAAGCTTCATAAGTGAAGGAGAAATAAAATCTTTTTCAGACAGGCAATCACTAAAGGAATTCATTACCACTAACCCAGTCTTATAAGAGATCATTAAAGGAGTTCTAAACATGGAGATGAAAGAACAATGTCCACTACCACAAAATCACAGTTAAGCGCATAGCCCACAAACACTTTAAAGCAACTACACAATAGGAAACACAAAATAAACAGCTAACAAGTTTATGACAGAATCAAAATCTTACATATCAATATTAACCTTTAAGGTAAATGGTCTTAACACCCTACTTAAAAGGCACAAAGTGAAAAATTGGATAAGAAAACTAGACCCATCCATCTGCTGTCTTCAAGAGACCAAGCTCACATTTTTTTCATCTGCACATGGTACATACTCTAAGACTGACCACATGCTTTGCTGTAAAACAAGTCTCAGAAAATTCAAAATATATTCATACCTACTATATTCTGAAACCACAGTGGAATAAAAATACAAATCAATACCAGGATCTCTTAAAACTATAATAACATGGAAATTACACAACTTGCTCGTTTGAGTAAACAACAAAATTAAGGCAGAAAATTTAAAAAAAACTTAGAAATAAATAAAAACAGAGAAACACCTACAGAAATCTCTGGGACACAGCTAATGCAGTGTTAAGAGGAAAGTTTATAGCACTGAATGCCTATTTCAATAGAAAGACCTAAACTTAGCAATCTAATGGAGGAATGAGAAACACAAGAACAAACTAATCACAAAGCTAGCAGAGTATAAGAATCAACCAAAATCAGAGCAGAACTGAATGAGATTGAGATCTCAAAATACATAAAAAGGATCAATGAACCCAAAAGCTTTTTGTTTAAAAGAATCAACAAAATTGATAGATCACTAAGTAGATTAAGAAAAAAGACAGAAGATCCAAATAAGCACAATTAGAAATGACCAAGGTTACACTGCAACCAATCCCACAGAAATACAAAAGATCCTCAGAGACTATTATAAACACTTCTATGCACACAAACTAGAAAACCTAGAGGATATGGATACATTCCTGGAAACACATGATCTCCCAAGACCGAGTCAGGAAGAAATCGAAACCCTGGACAGGCCAAAATCAAGTTCAGAATTTGAATCAGTAATAAAAAAATCTACTAACCAAAAAGAGTCCTGGACCAGATGAATTCACAGCCAAATTCTACCAGATGTACAAGAAGAGCTGGTACCTATTCTTCTGAAACTATTCCAAAAAGTAGAGGTGGAGGGCTTCCTCCCTAACTCATTCTACAAAGGCACAATCACTCTCAATTCAAAATCTGGCAAAGACATAACAAAACAAAACAAAAAAGGAAACTACAGGCTAATTCACAAAACGCTAGCTAACCAAATCCAGAAACACATCAAAAAGTTAATTCACCATAATCAAGTAGACCTTATTCCTGGGATGCAGGCCCAGTTAAACCACACAAATCAATAAATGTGATTCACCACCTAAATGGAATTAAAAGCAAAAGCTAAAAGCTGTATGATTATCTCAATAGATGCAGAAAAAGCTTTTCATAAAATCCAACATCCCTTCGGCTGGGCGCGGTGGCTCATGCCTGTAATCCCAGCACTTTGGGAGGCCAAGGCGGGAGGATCATGAGGTCAGGAGATCGAGATCATCCTGGCGAACATGGTGAAACCCCATCTGTACTAAAAATACAAAAAAAAAATTAGCTGGGCATGGTGGCAGGCGCCTGTAGTCCTAGCTACTAGGGAGGCTGAGGCAGGAGAATGGCATGAACCTGGGGGGCGGAGCTTGCAGTGAGCCAAGATCGCGCCACTGCACTCCAGCCTGGGAGACAGTGAGACTCTGTCTCAAAAAAAAAAAAAAAAAAAAAAAAAAATCCAACATCCCTTCATATGTTCATCCATCAACAGCCTGGGTATGGACAGAACATACCTCAAAATAATAAGAGCCATCTATGACAAATCCACAGCCAACAAGAAAAAGCTGGACTCATTCCCCTTTGAACTGGAATAAGACAGGGATGCCCACTCTCACCACTTCTACTAGAAGTACTACGTTGTGAGAGAAAGAAATAAAAGGCATCCAAATAAGAAAGGAAGAACTCAAATCATCATTCTTCATTGATAGGATTCTATACCTAGAAAACCCTAAAGTTTTCACCAAAATATTCCTGGATCTGATAAACAATTTCAATAACGTTTCAGGATACAAAATCAACATACAATTATCAGTTGCATTTCTATACACCAATAATATTCAAGATGAGAATCAAATCAAGAATACAATCACACCAACAATAGCCACACACATACCCTTGGCATACATCTAACCAAGGAGGTGAAAGATCTCTACAAGGAGAATTATAAAACACTGCTGAAATAAATCATAGACGATACAAGCAAATAGAAAAATATACACTGCTCATGGATCAAAAGAATCAATATTTTTTAAATGGTCAAATAGCCCAAAGCAATTTACAGTCAACACTATTCCTATCAACCTACCAACATTATTTTTAACAGAATAAGGGGAAAAAAAGGATTCGAAAATTCATATGGAACTCAAAAGGAGCCTGAATAGCTAAAACAACTCTAAGAAAAAGAACAAAGCCAGTGGTATTACACTACCTGACTTCAAACTATACTACAAGACTACAGTAACCAAAACAGCATGGTACTGATACAAAAACAAACACATAGATCAATGGAACAGGACAGAGAACCCATGAATAAAGCTACACACCTGCAATCATCTGGTCATTGACAAAGTCAACAATAACAAGCAATGGGGAAAGGACTTTTATACGTACTGGGAAACCACAAAATTTGCATGACTTGCCTTTCTGTGATACTCAGTTTATCACAATTATGGTGGCCTGAAACACAACCCCCAATATATCTGAGGTACGCCTGTATTTAGAAAGTATTTCTCATGCTGTTTTTCTAAAGAAGTGATTTAAGGATACATAGCCCAAAGAAGAAGAAGGAGGAAAAGGAGAAGGTGGAGAAATGACTAACCCAAGAAAGACAAAGACATGGAATAAAAAACAGAAGAATCAATCCAAGATTGCAGGGAAGAAAATTGCCAAGGTGGAATATGAGTCATGTTTAATTATGAATCAACCATTCCAGATTTATAAAGAATGTTACTGGATATGGAAATGAAGACTGGCTCTGTGGTTTGAATATATCCTCTCCAAAATTTAGGTTTTGAAACTTAATGGCCAATGATAGTATTAAGAAGTGGTGCCTTTAAGAGGTGATTAGGCCATGAAAACTCCTCCCTGGTGAATGGAAATAAGACCCTTATAAATAAGGCTTCATGCAGCCTTTGGCTTTCTTCCCCTTCTGCTTCTCACCATATGCGAACACGTGGAGTATACAGTGTTCTAAAAGCCATCTTGGATCTTGGAAACAGAGATCAAACCCTCATGAGACAACGATCCTGCTGGTGCCTTTATCTTGGACTTCCTATCTTCCAGAACTGTAAAAAATAAATTTTTGTTCTCTACAAATTACCCAGTTGGCGGTATTTTGTTATAGCAGCACAAAATGGACCACGACAAGTGAGTTTCAAATACTTTACTAGAAGAATGTTTTAAATATGAAACAAACTTGTTTGTGGCAAAATTTTGAGTAACCAGTGAAGCATAAGACAAAATAACCTACTTTAAACTAATAGCAGAAATACATCCTAACCATGTGACATAGAGGCTGTGAAACGTTAATAATAGTGTCATCATACTGAATATTTCTTTGCAGGCTTCCAACTATTACTATCAGCATAAAAGCTAAGGATGGAGAATATTTAAAGATGAAAATGTAAATGCTATCAATTTTATGTAAATGCACCACTGACAAATCACGGAAGCTAAAACGTAGTGAGAAGAGGCAAAAGCAAAGATAGAGGCACCTTTATTTTAAAAGGTGAAGAGGGCACGGTGGGCAGATCACTTGAGGCCAGGAGTTCAACACCAGCCTATCCAACATAGTGAAATCACATCACTACTCAAAATACAAAAAAAAGTAGCTGAGTGTTGTGGTGCATGTCAGCAATCCCAGCTACCCAGGAGGTTGAGACATGAGAATTCCTTGAACCTGGAAGGTGGAGGTTGCAGTGAGCTGAGATTGCCTGCTGCACTCCAGCCTGGGTGACAGAGCAAGACTGTCTCAAAATAAAATAAAAGGTGAAGAGCAAAAATATTCAATGTAAAGCTCAGGCTATAAGAAAATGGTTTAAATAAATCATGAAAGAATTAAAGTATAAAGATGGTGCTATAATTATATCATTAATTAAGGACTGGTGTCTATGAGGTGAATTACTATAAATTATAACAAAAAAAATTTTGAACATTTAAAAATCATATAAGCATATTGTTAAAAAATACAGAAACATTGTTATATATATTTTTGCTTGTATTATATAGGATTAGTGGTAGGAAAGTTTAGGTTTATTGCTTCTTATTTATTTACCCTATGCTTTCTGATATTTTACCATATTTATGTATAACTTTAATAGATGTTTTAAATAAATTGAGGTGAACAAGTGGTATTCTGGTACATAACCTTTTATTAAATAAAGGTTGTAAATATAGGAGATGGGCAGTAAGTAAGATTTAAGGAGGAAAAAAGGGAGCCAGAGGGGAAATAAACAAGCCCTGTTGGGAACTCAGTAATGAGGGAAGGAGGGTAGAAAGATGACCAGAAGGGTGAACAAAATTCCTGAGAAGACATAAAAGAAAAGAGCCTAACCACCAAGGCAAGATCCAATCTCTGATAAAAGAAGAAACATTTACTCTATTACGAATGAGAGAAGAATAAAAGACAAAGGCTATTAAAAATATGTTATTAAATAAATTTCATGATGATGAAAAAACCATTCTGACAACTTCTAATGTAACTTTCAGGAAGCCAGGCCGTATGTACACTGTCAAGACATTGTGTCCAGTGGACAAATATTAAATAATTGTTGTTTAAATTAAAACAGCAAGCCTATTAGAGATCTGCAGTATAAAGTTTGCCACACAATCCTAGGCTCAGTGTTTCACCAGCTTGAAATAAAAACTAGAATTATGGAAAACTGCTGATATTAAGATTGTTTACCAAGAACAATCTTATGTTACTTCTAAACCAAAGGTACTGATGTTACTCTTTTCATTTTTCTTTTCTGTTTCCTCTTGAATGTACTATATAGTTTTATTCATTTCTGACTGGCAGAAAGAAATTTCAATAAATTGTGATTGCTACTTTATGAATTTTTGGAACATCTGAGTAATGTAAAATGATATATTTCAACAGAGAAAATGTTTCAGGTACTGTGGAGACATTTTCAATAGGTTTAGAGGGTTGATGAAAAATGATATTTCAAAGACATTTCAGCATGAAATATCCTTCAGAAAATGACTGCTCAAGTGAAAATTTCTCTCTATATAACTAAGATAACTTTCTTTAGGGGTCATCCAGAGAAAAAGATAATCTGAAAAAGACTTGTATGCGATGTAAATGTTAACTATGCTTTTTTTAAAAAGTAGTTTTTAATCCCAGTAGAAGTCATAGAAAAGAAAAATGGTTTTACTTTTCTCTTTATGGTAATGTGGGCTAACTACAATTATTTATTTCCATTATTGTTCAAAAGGGAAATAGAGGAGACAGAGTGAACCTGGATATTTCTGCCTTATATTACTGTGTCAGTCTTGCCAGCACATATGATAACGGAGTATCTTGTGTGACCACATTAAAGGAAAAAGTTAAGATCAGACCCAGTATTGCGTTGTTTATTCTGAGTGAAGTGGATCCTGGGCAGTTGCTATACACACTTTCCTGACTGACAGTTGCATATCATAACTGAGAAAGCGCATAGGAGCAGTAGCATTGGAAGATTGTGACGTCTGGCTATTATGAATCAGTGTTTGAATGTATTAGGAGTCAATTGTAATGACACTATTTACTAAAAACTTTTCAAAGTTTAGTTTGTATATATATAAAACTATATTGTATCGATTACAGAGAACCAATCTTCAACTTAACACATGACAATAAAAATATGCATTCTAGGCCGGGCATGGTGGCTGACGCCTGTAATCCCAGCACTTTGGGAGGCCGAGGCGGGCGGATCACGAGGTCAGGAGATCAAGACCATCCTGACTAACACTGTGAAACCCCATCTCTGCTAAAAGTACAAAAAATTAGCCGGGCGTGGTGGCGGGTGCCTGTAGTCCCAGCTACTAGGGAGGCAGAGGCAGGAGAATGGCGTGAATCCGGGAGGCAGAGCTTGCAGTGAGCTGAGATCATGCCACTGCACTCCAGCCTGGGCGACAGAGCGAGACTCCATCTCAAAAAATAAAATAAAACAAAAAAATTTTAAAAAAGCGCATTCTAGCTTCCAAAATAATTTCTCATTAAACATGTAGTTCTCAAAACAAAAATGTAATACTTCTAGGCTCTTCAAAGCCCCACTGGAAATTATTGCATTATGTTTACTTGTATTTTAATTTCAAATTTATATGAAGTTATGAGACCAGAATTTTTACCTCTGTTAAGAAATGTTTTAAATAAGATCGCTTAAAATCAACAAAAAGTAAAGAAGTGTGATTACTATCATTTAGCCATTTTTCTATTGAATTATTCCATAGTTTAACAAATCAACTAACAAGCAATATATGTGTCAAAGAAATTGCTTTTGATATGCAAACAGCAAATAATACATATGTATAGTAGCATTAAGTTTGCTGGCCCCCTGCTGTAAGCCCTTATGCTGCCTAGGGATAATTGTCTTTTCCAATATGAGTTGCAAGAAATCTGCTTGAATGTGCTCTGCTGGGCTTCTAGAATACCGTGTGTGCTCATAATGTAGACAATTCTTGGGAAACAGATGAATTCACTGTGTTATAGTAACCAAGTTTTCACCTTATAAATTTGCTAGGAGCAAAGAGTTGTCGATTTCTCTAAGGGTAGAAGGTTGCGAATAAAACAAAAAAATATGTGTTGTCACTTTAATGTTTTTCAAATCATTGATGGAAAATCTATCATACTGATTGTTTTAGTTCTAAAGCAATACCACTGTTTAATAAAAGAGAATGGCTCATTATATCTCATTTGATGTATCCTCAAGAGATTAAATAATTTAGGTGAAATAATAATATAAAGGCTGAATATTTTCTTAAATTAAAAACTAAGCAGGAGGCCAAGGCAGGAGGATCACGAGGTCAGGAGATGGAGACCATCCTGGCTAACACAGTGAAACCCTTTCTCTACTAAAAACACAAAAATATTAGCTGGGCGTGGTGGTGGGCGCCTGTAGTCCCAGCTACTCGGGAGGCTAAGGCAGGAGAATGGTGTGAACCCGGGAGGCGGAGCTTGCAGTGAGCCGAGATCGCGCCCCTGCACTCCAGTCTGGGCGACAGAGCGAGAGTCCGTCTCAGAAAAGAAAAAAAGAAAAAACAAAACAAAACTAAGCAATGAGATTCCCAGACTCTTAAAGTATGTCTAGCAATGGTTCATTAAGGGTTAGAGAAGGTTTAAAAAGAAGCAGTGTTAAAAATTTGGGGGATGGGCCAGGCATGGTGGCTCACACCTGTAATCAGCACTCTGGGAGGCTGAGGTGGGCGGGGTGGATCACCAGAGGTCAGGAGTTCAAGACAAGCCTGACCAACATACAGTGAAACCCGTCTCTACTAAAAATACAAAATAATTAGCCAATGGTGGTAGCGGGCAATCCCAGCTTCTGGGGAGGCTGAGGCAGGAGAATTGCTTGAACCTGGGAGGAGGAGGTTGCAATGAGCTGAGATCCTGCCATGGCACTCCAGCCTGGGCAGCAGAGTGAGACTTCATCTCAAAAAAAAAAATCAAATAAAATAAAACAAAAAATAAATAAATAAATAAAAATAAAAAATTGGATGAAGAAAAATACTTGAAGTGCTTCCATGACAAACTGAATGAAATAAGTATATCGAGATATGAAAAGTGGTAGGAATGTGTCAAACTGTCATTTTGAGAAATTATTTCATTTTATTTGTGTGTATAAATTAAATATACTAAGTAAGTTAAATTAAAAAGAATTCTAGACAAGAAGTTAAAAAATAATTCTAACATTTTGGCATATAGAATATAAATCATAGGGCTTCCTCTTCAACTTTTGTGTACTTGAAAAATATCTCATGAGAGCAAGAAAGCTGTCCAAGTACTTAGAAAATGAAAACACTGAATCAAAGAATATTATCTTAAATGAGAGAAACTGAGTTGCTTGCCAAAAATAAATTAATAAAGAGATTATGTGTGTCATATTTTACAGGCAATCAAGAGACAGAGAGTCAGAGAGAGAGAGAGAGAGAGAGAGAATATCTATAGAATGTCAAATTCTAAGAAAGAAAAAACACTCTTCCAGCCCTTCTCCCCATCTGTCTCTGAAGGAACATAAGAGCCTAAACTGATGCCATCTACTAGTTGAATAGATATTGGTGCAGGGGGAGGTCAAAGGTGGTTATCAGTGGCAGAAGAGAGGGACTGCTTATTCTGGAGCTCTTTGGCCAGAACTTTTGATACTTTGCTGCACATTAGAATCAACTAGGGAGCTGTAAGGAGTACCGATGTCTAGGTTCCGTGTCTAGAAATTCTGATTTCATCGCCCTTCTGGGTATGATCTGAGCATTGGATATTTTAAAGAATAACTGGGTTATTTTAACATGCAAAGAAATTAGAGAACCACTGCTTAAGGCAGAAGGTTTACTTTCTTAACTCCTGCAGAGTCTAGTAGAGAACCTTGCAAACCCTTTTGGGAAAGAGTTTTATCGGTCACCTTCACGCTGATGCCTCTAGCATGACTCCCCAATTCTATGAACACTAAGATAAGGAACTGCCCTGGAAGACTAGATTTTTATTTTTTGTCTCTGAAGACGGTAGGAAAAATTGGCATATCAAAATTAGTGATAACCCTCAAGAGAAGAAATGATGGTGTTTTCACCACCTGATGGCCTGGATCTTATCAACACGCTTTACCAAAATGATCACAGGAAGACGAAAGATAAACAAAGAGAAACGCACACATCAGAAAGGCAGAAACATAACAGATGAAACTCAAGATAAATATCTAGGACAAAGGGATGCCTTTTTAATTAGAACTGAAGGAAAAGTCTGAATAAAACTTAGAATATTCAGGGATATGCATAGATGTGTAAAATGTATAGATACATTTAGATATGTAAAGCACACACACACACAAAAGACTTTACAGAATTTTTGACTATTTTAAATAAAATTTCCATAGATGAACTGAAAAGAAGGTTGACATTGCTGAGAGTATAATTAGTGGTGGTCTGGAATATCAAGTGCTGAATAAATTGCATAGTCCAAATTAAGAGAGAGAGGGGGAGGGAGGAGAGGGAGAGACAGAGAGGGAACATGAAACATAGTGGTACCTCATGAAGGAAAAACTATGAAACAAACCTGAAAAGAGAATCAGACCAAGATGAACATAAAGAGAATTTCCAAAGGGTCGTTCTCAAAGAGTTCTCCAAAAGGGAAAAGATAAAATTGGAGAGAACAGGTCAAATGCTGTTAACCTGCTTCTTTTAGTTTTGCTCGAGTCTATAATAATACATTATTTTACCTCTTCGGGATTGGAAAACCCTTAGCCAAGTTCCAATATGCGACATACTCACAGAGATGATCCTCCCATGTGCTCCCTGAATGGAGGCTAGAACTACTGTTACGGACAGAATGTGGTTTCCCCAAAATTTATATGTTCAAGTCTCAACTCACGATGACACTATATTTGGAGGTAGAGCCTTTAAGCAGGTAATTAAGGTTAAATGAGATCATAAGGCTAAGGCCCAAATCTGACAGGACAGGTATCCTTCTAAGAAGAGCAAGAGGGCCGCACGCACAAAGGGAAGATCATGTGGGGATACAGACAGAGGAGGCCATCTCCAAGTCAGGAAAAGAGGCCTTACCAGAAACCAATCTTGGAAGCACCTTGAGCTTGGACTTCTAGCCTCCAAAACTGTGAGAAAATTTCTATTGTTTGAACCACCCAGTCTCTGGCACTTTATATGGCAGCCTGAGATGACTAATAGAACCACCAACCTACTGCCCTCTAGAACAGAAGCCTGCAAACTCTGTCTGCAAAGAGCTAGATGGTAAGTATTTTCAGCTTTGTATGCCATAAGATAACGTGTCAACTAGTCAACTCTGCTATGGTATTGTGAAAATAGCCACAGACAATATGTAAATAAATGACTGCAGCTATGCTCTAATAAAACTTGAATTGCAAAACATTTCTACACTGCTGGTGGGAATGTAAAGTAGTACAACCACTGTGGAAAACAGTGTGAAGATTCCTTAAAGAACTAAAAGTAGATCCACCATTTGATCCAGCAATCCCACTACTGGGTATCTACCCAGAGGAAAAGAAGTTACTACATAAAAAAGGTACTTGCACATGCATGTTTATAGCAGCACAATTCACAATTGCAAAAATATGGAAGCAGCCCAAATGCCTATCAATAAATGAGTGGATAAAGAAACTGTGGTGTATATACCATAGTATATACACAGAGGAAAAGTCATGTGTATGTATATGTGTGTGTGTGTGTGTATATATACACACATATATATACACATATATATACACATATATATACATATATATACATATATACACATTATATATATACATATATATATATGAGATGGAATGCTGCTCAGCCATAAAAAGGAATGAATTAATGGCATTTACTGCAACCTGGATGGGATTGGAGACAATTATTCTAAATGAAGTAACCCAGAAATGGAAAACCAAACATCGTATGTTCTCACTCATAATTTGGAGCTAAGCTCTAAGGATGCAAAGGCATAAAAATGATACAATGAACTTTGGGCACTCAGGCGAAAAGGTGGGAAATCTCACGAATTACCACTAAAAGAACTTACTCATGTAACCAAATACCACCTGTTCCTCCAAAATCTATAGAAAAAAAAACTTTGATTACAAAATGGGCAGTAGGCTAGGACTGTAGCTTGCTAACCCCTATTCAAAAACCATCACTTTGGCTGGGCGCGGTGGCTCACGCCTGTAATTCCAGCACTTTGGGAGGCCAAGATGGGCAGATCTCTTGAGGTCAGGAGTTTGAGACCAGCCTGGCCAACATAGTGAAACCTTGTCCCTACTAAAAATACAAATAATTAGCTGGGTTTGGTGGCACACACCTGCAATCCCAGATCCTCAGGAGGCTGAGGCAGGAGAATCACTTGAACTGGGAAGGCTGAGGTTGCAGTGAGCCAAGATTGCCCCACTGCACTCCAGCTTCGGTGAGAGAGAGAGACTCTGTCTCAAAAACAAACAAACACAGTTTGACATTACTTTTCAAAATAAAAATATATTTTCAAAAACTAAAAAAAAACAAAAAACAAAAAACAAAAAAACAAACAAAAAACCATCTCTTGGTAATAATGCCTTGAATCAAGAAATCTCAAGAATTTGCTTCCAGCAGATACCTGGAATCCTATTCTTAATATTATCAAGAGAACATGAATATTCTCATACTAATAAATGTTGATAAATGCTAAATAAATGCGAACCTTTCATTGTGTCTCTCTTATGTCCTGATCTGGAATAGTTTTCTTTCATAACTGCTCTGTAACATGACTTTAGCCCCCAATTATTCTTCTACAAAATACCCAAACAGCGGCTTCTAATCCACACACACAATTTCTCTCTCTTTTAAGAACCACCCTTGACCAACTATGTCTAAACAAGCAGAATTTTGCCGATTCTCTACTTCTAAAGCCCTTACAAATGTTCTGCTCATTTTCCCAAATTAGAATACTCCTTCAGAGCCTTCTCGTGTCTGGAATTCTCAAAAAAAAAGGCTTTAGAAGGCTTATGCTGTCCTTTCTCTGATGATAGGAATTTCCACAGATATTCCTGAAGTAATATTAGTCCCAAACATCTCAGAGACACTCTTTAGATTGATTTATTGTCTTGTAAAGAGTTTCTTGTCATAAACGCCCAGTTCCTGGTGTCAAAAGCCTAACCACCCTTTATTGCTGTTAAATCCCCATGCCTATAACCTGGGCTAGGGCAGATTGGCAAAGGAAGAATCAGAAGAAGCTGGGATTGAATGACATTAACTTTTTTTATCTCTGTAGGTTAATTGTATCTATTATATGTACTGTGTTAGTCAAGGTTCTCCAGAGGGACAGAACTAATAGGATATATGTATGTATGAAAGGAAGTTTATTAGGGAGAATTTGCTCACATGATCATAAGGCAAAGTCCCACAACTGGTCTGCAAGCTTAGGAAGAGAGAAGCCAGTAGTGGATCTGTCCTAGTCCAAAAGCCTCAAAACCAGGGGAAGCCAACAGTGCAGCCATCAGTCTGTTGCTGAAGGCCCGAAAGCCCCTCTGCAAGCCATTGGTGTAAGTCCCACAGTCCAAAGGCTAGAGAACCGGGAGTCTGATGTCCAAGGGTAGGAAGTGCAGGAGGAAACATCCAGCATGGGAAAAAGAAGGAAGCCAGGAGACCCAGCAAGCAAAGTGATTCTACCTTCTTCTGCCTACTTTATTTTTGTTGTGCTGACAGCCGATTGGATGGTGCCCACTCGCATTGAGGGTGAGTCTTCCTCTCCCAATCCACGGTTGCAAATGTCAGTCTCCTCTGGCAACACCTTCACAGACACACTCAGAAACGATACTTTACCAGCCATTTAGGCATCCTTCAATCCAGTGAAGTTGACACCTAATATTAACCATTGCACATATCTGATCTAGCATATTTCTTCAACATAAATCAGCCTGTAGTGTACCAGGCCTTCAATAAATATTTATTAAATGAATACATTGTAAGCACAGTTTCATGTTTTAAATGACGTAAGGTCTGTAGTCCAGGAAAGATCACTTTGCATCTTGAAATAACTCAAGCACAATTGCTGCTGGAAATAGAAATTCTTAGCACAGAGAGCATTACTGTCGGCCACGTATTCTTCTAAGAGACAGGACACACACACACATATATATGTCTCAGAACAAAACATGTTACACTTTTGGATTTTTGCCATTTTTGATAAGTGAGAAATTATATCTTAGTGTTGTTTAAATTTGCATTTTGCAATTAAGACTGAAATTAATCATCTTCATAGTTTAAGGGCCATATATATATACATAGAGAGAGAGAGACAGTCAACAAATGTTTATAAATCAATGCTCTTATTATTGCAAAAAATGCTGCAGTGAACCACCTTGTATATATTTCACATCATCCACAGGCAGGCAGGCATAGTTTCCAATTCCTTGCTTCCTCCCTTTAATAGGATTAGATGCTCAAGCACTGCCCCCTGTTACTGTGCATTGCTTCCCAGTGGGCAGAATATAAATCACTGCCCTGATAACTTTGGTCTTAGCCATATTACTTCTTTGTCTGATGGAACATGGGCAGAAGTAACACTGTCCTAATGCCAAGCAGAAACTTGCAGAAGCCCTTGTTGTTCCCCTTTAGCTTCTGACTCCTGCCATAAAAACAGCATTTCCCAGGTAGCAGGTGCCACTTCAGCCCTGGTCTAGGAATAAGAAGGCATCAGACAAATCTAAAGCTGACCTGCAGCCCTCATGTAATAGAAGCAATAAATAAATGCGTTTGTTGTAAACCACTGAGATCTCCAGCCTGTTGATTGCTGCAACAAAACTGAGTCTCAGAGTTAGGCTAGATTCCCAGAGCTGGCATGGTTGTGTCAAAGGGTAAATGCAATTTTTATTTTGATAGATATTGCCAAATGTTTTTCCATAGGAATAGTACCACTTTGCCCTACAATAACATATCAGAGTGTCTGTTTCCCCAGAGCCTCTGTAACAGAACATGTTAAACTTTTGGATTTTTTGCCATTTTGATAAGTGAGAAATTATATCTTAGTGTTGCTTTAATTTGCATCTTTGCAATTAAGACTGAGATTAATCATCTTCATAGTTTAAGGGCCATATATATATATTTTAAAAACTCTCTGTTAATAAATTTGCCCGTTTTTCAGTTGGATTGGTAGTGTTTTCTTCTCAGTACCTAGATGTTCTCTCTGTAGTAAGATTAGCTCTTTACAGTATGATTGGCAAGCATTTTTCCTATTTGTACCTTGTCATATGATGTAGCTTATAATTTTTTCCATTAAATTCAATAATGCTTTGTTTTACTTCAAATACGTAAATCTGTGTATCCTCCTGTGGTTGAAACTGAGCAGAAATCAATGAGGTCTCTCCAAGGTATCACCAAGTGATGGAGGATAGCAAATGCGGTAAGTTTATTTGATAGAACTGTTTGCCTGATGTATTCTACCAAGTTTAGTCCATTTATTAAATGTACTATACATTTCACCATGTACAGACATGGTGTATCTGTGCACCATTGTGTACAGATATTGATAATTCATACCTAGTAAGAATCAAGATCATTTGTTTCATGAATTTAAAAAAATCCCTGTAGAATACATGCTAAGAAAACATGATCTTAGCTGATTCTAAAAAGAAGTAAATAAGACATAAATTATTTTATGTGAATAAATAAGAACAAAATAATCAAAAACTCAAAAAATGCTTCTAAGTAGCACATTGCAACAGAATAACCTGATTAATAAAATAACTATATCTTATTTTCTGCTATAGGTTCATCATAAAAGAAAGAGAACTATTTTGGCAATTTTCCCGTACCTGTCTTCTGCTCCACACTCACCCCCACAACAATCTGGGCTCTGTTTTCCAGAACAGTGTTATTTCAAATATTTTTGCTAGTTTGTACTAAAAAAGAAAAATTGCACTGTGTTTAAGTTGGGATTGGAAATTATTCATCATCAGTTTAAATAGATGCAATGTATTATTATTTTTTAGTAAGAGATAAATATTTTAAATAACCTTCTATAGACAGTTACATGGACAAGTTTAAATTATGTTAGACATGGTCTGTGCATACATTCCCCTACCTGCAACTGAATTCATTACTCTGTAATTAGAGTCATTCACTTGTCAATTTCTAGTGAATATTTTTTAATAACCCATAACATAAAACTTTGCTGAGAGTTAGCAAATATACCTCTTAATTATAATGTTAATCTTTCACCTTGACACACCTTGAATAAATCAATACACTCAGAAAGATTTGCGAAGACTGAAATATTGTTCATTTTAATATGTCTCTGCCAATAAATGTTTTAGATAAAATGTTTTAATCTTGTTACACTCTTTATTATATATGTTTGTCAAAACCTGGACCTACAGATTTACCTCATTCAATTTGGAAATGCCAGTCATATAACCTAATTGGCAAAGCCAGTCAATATTTTCAAACTAATCAGCAGATCAGAATTCCTTCTGTCACAGAAAGTCTGACTTCATTTCTCAACTCAAATAAACATATTAATATGAATTCCTATGACAACCATCTCATTTCTGAATTCCAGTTATAAGATAGATAAGACAGACACTTCCCATGATATGTTCAATAGATGAAATGGTGTGCTGCCATCTTCAATGTTTCTTACTGAAAGTACTTTGTTTCACCTTCATGGGATTCTCTCAGGAGTGAGTAATTTTGTGACAATAGCTGGTGAATGGAAGAACTAAGTTTCCAAATGAACACTGCCAGTTTCTCTGCTGTCCTACTGTAATGCTTATTCAAATCCCAACGTATTACACTCTTTCTAAGGCCGTTTTAGAAACAAGAAGGCATATTATGCAGAGACAAACAATGCTGCCTTAATTAAAGTATTCTTTCTGGACAAAAAACAAACAAACAAAAACAACACCAAAAAACCTGTTTCTCTGTTTTACACCAGAGCCTTTTTTTGTTTTACTTTGTTTATTTATTTATTTATTTTTGTAAAGTGAGAAAAAGGGAAAGGAAACAAGCATTATGCCTCTTTGTATGGCACAATCTCAGGCTGAAACATTTTACGAAAAAGCAGGATAGAATTTGAAGTTCTAGAATCCAATTTACTTAAAATGCTCTTCTATGTAGCCTGTGGAATGCATTTCTGCACTGCAAAAATTATCTGTGCCCCAGATTACCTGGGAAGAGGAAAAAAGTCTTATCTCGTCCAGATAGAGAATTTTTCAGTTGTGAAAATGGGTACTGAATCAAATTATTTGTTTTAGAAAATAAATAAGGAGATAATTCTTACACGTTAGTTTTGAGGAGGAAATCTGTCCTGTTCTTATTAAGAGAGGGGAGTGATCCTAGATTGCGGACAATCCTTGACGTTAAGTATGTGGCACACTGACTAACCGGAACTCCTAGGACTTGAGCCATTGAGTTTTTTTGAGATAGATTTCAGATTAATAAAAAATGGATGGCAGAAAATATATAGAGAATCTTTAAATCTGATGATTTGGAGAATCTTTAAATCTGATGATTTGGAGAAACCCAGTTGAAAATGAGTTTGAAAATATACCAAAGAAGCTTTAAAAAATCTGGAGACATACGAATGGTCAACAGGTATATGAAAAAATGCTCAATGTCACTCATCATCAGAGAAATGTAAATCAAAACCACAAGGAGATATCATCTCATCTCAGTGAAAATGGCTATTATCAAAAAGCCAAAAAAAAAGAAAAATGCTGGTGAGGATGTGGAGTAAAAGGAACTCCTCTTGTACACTATTGGAGGAGGGAATGTAAATTAGTATAGCAATTATGGAAAAGAATATGGAGATTTCTTTAAAAGCTAAAAATAGAAGTACCATTTGATCCTGCAATCTCTCTGCTGTAAATATACCTAACAGTAAGTACATCAGTATATCAAAGAGGTATCTGCAGTCTCATGTTCATTGTGGCACTATTCACAATTGCCAAGATATGGAATCAGCCTAAATGTCCATCAGCAGAAGAATAAAGAAAATATGGTACATATACACAATGGGATATTACATGGCCATAAAAAAGAATAAAATTCTGTCACTTGCAACAACATAAATAGAACTGGAGGTCATAATGTTAAGTGAAATAAGCCAGGCACAGAAAGAAAAATAGCACGTTTTCACTCATATGTGGGAGCTAAAAAAATTAATCTCATGGAAGTAGAGAGTAGAATGGTGGTTTCCAGAGGTTGGGAAGAGTGGAGGTGAAGGAAAGATGAAGAGAGGATGGCTAATGGGTACAAAAATACAACTAAATAGAAGAAATAAATTTTAGTCACAAGGTGGCTACAGTTAATAACAACTTTTTCTATATTTCAAATCGGCTAGAAGAGAGGATTTGTAATGTTCTCAACAGTAAGAAATGACAAAGCTTTGAGGTGATAGATATCCTAATTATCCTGATTTGATCATTACATATTGTATGCATATATGAAAATATTACATGTAACCAATAAATATGTACAATTATTATGTATCAATAAATTTAAAGAAGCAAGTTCTAGACATTTGCTTACAGAGTGCATTGCTTGGCAAACAGTTTATTTCACTGTAATAAAGCAGCTCACAATGCATGTCTCAAGAAACATGCTCAGATTTAGCTTTAAAATGTGTGTATGTAAATCCTTCAAAAATTTATTTAAAACACAAGAAATTTTAGGGTAATTTATAGACTTTGCCAAACACCAGTGCAGTCTTAGTGAAATTTGCAACATTAATTTATCAGGTATTTCTAGAACATTAAGAAAGGATTGGAGTAGAAAGTAATTTTGAAGACTTCTATCCCAGTCTCTGTTTTTCTAAAATAAACTTAACCTCTCCTTGTAGAGAAAAGACATTGTGGTTAATGTAATTCAGTGCAACTCAGTATGACTATGTGTCATAAGATATAGCCTATAACATTGAGTCAGACTGTGGGAAGGGTTTGTGCCTTCCCGAAACTGAAACAATTAGTTATCAGAAACAAATGATGCTTTCCAGAAATTTGATACCAGACTCACAGGCATTTAAGTGTCAGTGAAGACACAATGCCAAGATGCTTCAATAATCATATTGCTTTGATGTTGAGATTAAAACCTGAAGAAATGGCTGATTGGCACCTTTCACATCTTACATTCATGCTAGATGAATGACATGTCACTGTGGCTACATATCTGAGACATTTATAAAAGCCTTTAGGAATTTTTTTTTTAATCATAAAGGTTTACAAATCAGTCTTGTAAATCTCTTTCAGGGACTGAATTTATACCTAACCTGGAAAAGTTGGTATAGAGTGTTCTGGTAAGGAGATATTTAAATTTAAGAAGCATGTACATGGGCTATTAAAACAGGTATATGCAGAGGCAATGCTGAATGACACTCCATTCCAAGCTCATTCTGATAGAACTGGACTTTGTTTTCACTTTTTTCAATTACTGAAAATGATGAAGGCAGTGGAGTGAGAAGAACTAAGATAGGGTTTCCATTAATCACAGGAACCAGAAACAAAAATTGTCCAGCCCTGGAGCAAAACAAATCTGAAATTATCCTGGTAGTCAAGATTCCTGACTGGGTCATTGCAGGATTTCGACAGTATTAGTATAGTTGTCATCAGAGCATGTAGAAAACACCAGATAGGCAAATGGGCCCTCTTATTAACAATAATACTAGAGAAATGATAGGACATATGTATATAGAGCTTACAATGTACCGGGCACTTTCTAAGCATTTTTATATAATCCTTGCAACAACACTATGAAGTGGGTACAAATATGGGTGTGCTTTTGAATCTGCTGATGGTATGATGACCTCATGCACATCCAGAGAAACTGTCACACAAAGTAGGTGAGTTGGACACCTGTAACAAAATGTGAAATACCCTTGTTAAGTTACTGAGAACAAATATTTCAGAAATAATCACTATTTAGGGATGTACAAATGCCCCTTTCTTTGCTTATGAGGAAGGTGTGTATTGTACGGTTGCCAATGTTCCCCAAAAGAGTCTACTGGTGGTCAAACAAAAGGGAGACCTATTTTGGAGGTTCTTGATAAAATGGAGAGAAATGGAGGCTCTTCTGTTTCCATAACAGACTGAGCATACGAGGAAATTTTTAAGCCTTTTTCTTGGATATATGGCCTGGATCTTGGAGATGAAAGAGAATGAGTTCAAAGGTCATTCAGTGAGCTAGTGGAAGGGTCAAGGTTGGCCAGGCTCTTGGCACATTCTTGCTGTGTACCTAACGCTGCTCAACTGATTCTATTATATCCCACCTCAGTAAGGAAGACCACAAACAAAAGCAGAGAAACACGCCTGCCCAAATGATAGAGCCCAGAAAATTAGGAAAGGGTGAGGACTATAAGTTGAAAAATCAGCTTACAGCAATGCCAAAATTAAACACGTTTTTCGGTATTGAATCAAGTATAGCTGCTCTCCTTCAGAGGTTGTTGATGCCCTGTTTCTAAAGATGTCCTACAAAGTGGCACCATTTCTGATAAGCTTAATTAGTATGTTTGGGAAAACTTTTAGTGTCACAGTCTTTGGAGCCTTGACAAAGACCCTGTTACTGAGTTGACGTCAAATGGACAACCTTGGCTTGAGCAATCAGCATTTCACTGACAGCAGATTGGGCTATGAATCAGATATTCATCTGCAAATTTTTCTAAGCAATTCAACTTCTGAGGAGCTTTTAAAAAATACCAATACCCGCTGGGTGTGGTGGTTCACACCTGTAATTCCCAGAACTTTGGAAGGCGGAGGTGGGTGGTTCACTTGAGGTCAGGAGTTCAAGACAAGCCTGGCCAACACAGTGAAAACCCGTCTCTACTATAAATACAAAAATTAGCTAGGCATGGTGGCATGTGCCTGTAATCCCAGCTACTCTGGAGGCTGAGACAGGATAATCACTTAAACATGGGAAACAGAGGTTGCAGTGAGCTGAGATTGTGCCACTGCACTCCAGCCTGGGCAACAGAGCGAGACTCCATCAAAAACAAAACAAAACAAAACAAAATAGTACCTTGGATTTGCTCTCAATTAATGAAATCAGAATTTTTTTGTGGAAAAGGAAGAGGCATTCCTATGGTGTCAGAGTTTCCCACATGAATCCAACATACAGTTAGGGTTGGGAAATTCTGGTTCAGTAGATATATTCGAAGAACACCAGAGTTATGTTAACATAAGATAAATCAGGATGAGTACTCGGTGGGCAGCCAAGTAGGTTCACCAAAAAACCCTTTCAATTACATCCCGCCATGAAAGTGACTGAAGAGACAGCCATGTCTTTGCCCATGATAGACCTTTTCCTTAATGTTAAAATATAGTAGGTCTATAGTTATTCTTATTTTTTGCTCCAGGTATTTATTGAAATTTGAAATTTTTAATGTCTTCAAAGGTCATTTATTCAACAAGTTTAACCACTAATGGTAAAAAAAAAAAAAAAAAAAAAAAAAAAAAGAAAATTAAACAAGTGAAATTGATCATAAAATTGCTATTAAATATAATTCACTTAGAGAGCTATAACTTATGCCAATTACACACAGAAGACTTAAGCCATCACTGAAAGATTATCTGTATTTGTTTTGCATTTAGTTCTTAAAAAGAAAATTTGATCACCTGGTTTGTTTGTTTGTCTTTTTACCACATTAGGAAATAACCAACAACTTAGAAGGCAGACTAGAATTCTAATAGAATCAGGGACAGTGACAACAAATAGAAGCTATGTCTGACACACTGATGAAGAGGAAAAAGACATAAAAAGCATTAATATGGATAAAATGATTAAGAACACAGTAAATGTTCCAAGCTTATTGAATTATAATGTTCTACAGGCTTCAGTATTCTTGTGGTTTGTGTTATATTGTAAAATACTTTTCATCATCAAAAAATCATAAATTATGTTCAGCATTTTTCTGCATTAAGAGAGAAACTATGCAGCTTATTTGAGAAAAAAAATCCAAAATAGGCAAATTTTGATATTTTTCAGAAAAAAATTTTCTGAAAAATTCCCTTTATATCCCTTCTAAGTGCTGATTAATGCTAAATGAAAAAAGCCTTATTGTATTTTTAGAAATATCACTGAAAACTGTAAAGTATATTGCTACAATAGAGATTTTATGTATGTCTGATCTATTTTCTACGCAATTTTTTAAATGTTTTGCATACATATTTATTTTAATAAAATTCCAGAAAAACATATTTATGAAATAAAATATTTCTAAAAAATATAAAATAAGTTGAATGTCATGCTTTTGTAAATATATTAAAATTAATTTTAGTTTTTTGATTATTGTCTTGTTTTTACATATGTAAAACTATTTCTAGTTTAATTTTGAAAAAAGTTTTATTTGGAAAAATAAAAAGGTTAAAATATTTAAAATGCTTTTTATATTTAAACACAATCTTTCAATTATAATATTAAGCCGTTAACTACTCTCTAATCAAATATCTTAAATGAATTGTATATAGCCTTTATTTGCCTAAAGGTTAATCAAAATACAAATAGGTTTCAAATATTTTAAGGTTTGTGTTAATTTTTTAATTGAAATTAAAATAAGATCAGAAAAGAAAATGAATTCTTTTGGGAATAGGGCTGATTACAAAGGTTG
This sequence comes from Pongo abelii, assembly GCF_028885655.2. Classification (NCBI taxonomy): domain Eukaryota; kingdom Metazoa; phylum Chordata; class Mammalia; order Primates; family Hominidae; genus Pongo; species Pongo abelii. The sequence continues at coordinate 143,071,922 of NC_071991.2, read as the reverse complement.
GAAAACTGCTGTGTGAATGATACAAAGATTTAGGTGGTGCAATTTTTGAGATATTAAAAAAATGAGGACTTTTTTTGCCTTTAAAAAAATGTGGAACTCTTCAAACGTCAAGTATTATCAAAAGATTTAAAGCTAAAAACCCTTCTTTACACCTTCCCAATATAAGTATATAAATTTATGGAAAAGTCATTGATAAATATTTACCTAATTTTGACTAAATATGGTTTGCTGTAGTACAAAATAGTTTATTACATTTATACTTATTTTCTTACATAACTTAGGAGCTAAACTCAGGAGTTAATAACTTAATCATATTTCAATATATACATTTCTATGAAGTTAATGCTCCAACTAGCCAAACACTGTGGTTTTTTGTTTTGTTTTGGTTTAGTATTCTTTCTTTCTCTCTTTTCTTTCTTTCCTTCCTTCCTTCCTCCCTCCCTCCCTCCTTCCTTCCTTTCTTTCTTTCTTTCTTTTTTGAGACGGAGTCTCGCTCTGTCACCCAGGCTGGAGTGCAGTGGTGCGATCTTGGCTCACTGCAAGCTCCACCTCCTGGGTTCACGCCATTCTCCTGCCTCAGCCTCCCGAGTAGCTGGGACTACAGGCGCCCGCCCCCTCGCTCGGCTAATTTTTTGTATTTTTAGTAGAGACAGGGTTTCACCTTGTTAGGCAGGATGGTATGGATCTCCTGATCTCGTGATCCTCCCGCCTCGGCCTCCCAAACTGCTGGGATTACAGGCGTAAGCCACCGCGCCCGGCCGGTTTAGTATTCTTTAAATGTTTTATTCCAAATATTCAAACGCATAGCATTATTTGCTACTTTACTTCCTACAATTCTCTCTAATAGAGCTTTTTGTCGGACTGTTCTCAGACTGACTGGTATTAATGCTTTCCAAAGGTGGATCCCATTTTTCATGTACTTCTTTTCCTAAGATACCTTCCCTGTTTTGTTGACGGATATCCGCCATTAATATCCTAAGATATATGAGAGATAAATTTCCTGTGTTTTGTGTCTAAAACTATCTTTTGATTTGACCACTATATTTTACTAAGATTTGACAGTCTAGAAATCTAGGTTAGAATTAGCCTTAGTAAAAATTTCAAAGGCATTTTTCCACTGCCTTCTGGTACTCAAAATATTTTTATTATATTTATCAATTTGCAAATTGGTTTGCTTTTCTGAAAATTTTTAACAAATATATCTTTATCACCCCTAATACTTCATGATGTTTTGTTTAACTCTGAATTATTTTTTATTTCTTGTTTGATCTTTTCTCATCCATAAACTCACTTAAGACAGACATACACAGAAAGGAAATTCAGGAAATATCAGAAATTTGAAGGCAAAGAGAACTAGGTGTTATGTAAAACAAAAGTGATAATTTGAGCATGAAAATATTTGCTGCTTAGAAGTGATAGATCCCAAAACACCACAAAGAAACAATCTCATGTTCCTAAGGAGTGATTTAAAATCAGTGCAAAGGTCACAAATACGAAGTCATTAAACCTGAATTACATGCTAACTTGAACCAGATAAAGCTCACAGAATTACATACTTGTTAGTTGAGAGAATCTCTAAAGTGAACAACATCAGTTGTTAGAATAGAATGTTCTGTTATTATTTTAAAAGATAGTGACATTAAAATCTCTCAATTAACTATTCTATTATTTTTATTTTCCTATGACAATCGCAAAATCTTTCAACAAAGAACATTTTCCTTGGGTTGCTTTGAACTTGTATTTTCTTTTTCTTTTAGGAAAAAATAAGTTAGTAAAGGGTAAACTTTTCAAAGAACTATGTCATCAGCATATTTGTATCTTTTAAAACACAAATTTATTGCCTGTTTTCTAATAGATATATATGTACACTGTGATAAGTGTATACCAAATAGTAGACAATTAAAAATTGTGTTCCATTCAAACACCTGACATTGAGTTGTGCATGGTATACACCATTATTTTGGGTTGAAGAAGGGTTACACATTAATCACTGAGACAATGCTTTTCCAAATAAGATGTAACTGGAATTTTACTCTGATATAGCTTTATAAGAAATAAATAAATTGAATATTCTTTAAATATTAAAATATTTGAGTAGTATGATGGTATTTCTAAGAACACAATTTATACAGAATTTAATAAAAATTATATTCAGTATACAACTCTCGTAGCACATGTTTAAATCACTATTAAAGATATTGCTATTGAAAGAAGTTTAACTGCAAACTATCGAACAAAATACAATGAAATTTTTCTCTAATATTCAAATATTTAATCCTCTCAAATAGAACTAATGAAATTTTAAAGTAAACTAGTTTAAACATGTTCATATTAATATGTGATAAAATCATACCACAAATCTAGTGGATATAATCCAGTAGTAGAGGCAATGGATACAATCTAAAATTTACCAAAATGGCATTTTGATAATAATACAGGAAAGTACAAGAGTACTCATATAGTGATGTGCTAAAAAAGAAAGAAATAAAACTTTTTTCTTATATACCCGTAATATAGGCATCAATATTTCAACAAGTATGAATTCCATTCTCACTATCTTACAGTCAATTTGAGATATGGGGAGTCTCACATAAATCATAGGAGGAAACAGTAATAGTCCTCAGGCTAGAATGCTGTTTCTACTCTGCTGATTAAATACTGTATTTCTCCAATTCCCTAACTGGACAGTGTCATTTTTAACATAGTATATAATTATCAATAAAGGAAATAAGGGTGACATTATAGATATTAAATAGACAAAAACAACACAAAAGACAATAAAATTGAAGACAAGGGAATATAAGGAGCATCATTTCACTGGTTTAATGAATGCTTTCCGTTTTCATGACAATCTTGAAAATAGCCCCGAAATTCTCTACAGCATTTTAACTTCCTTATAAAAACTCAAGATCTGTGTTTTCTCAGCTATAGACTAAAAGTGCAAAATAAAACCAGCAGCATTGGGAAGACATTAACTACCATATAGATGACTAAATATTACAAATATTTCATTAAAAGTAAACTGATAATTTCCCAGAAAACATTTTAGTTTGTTTTTTTGTATGTCCTGGTGATGGAATTTTTAAAATCAAGATTTCCTAATTTGTTTTTTAATAGTAATTTGGTTCTCATTTTTTTTTTAAAAAACACCTTCCTTAAGTCTATAACTAAAACTATGAAAAGCAATCTGTACAGTATTTATTTTTTGACTCAGAATAAATAGTAAAATCATAACCTACCTAGTAAGATTCAATCCATTTTTAAAGAATAGTACAAAGTCTTCCCTTTTACAACTACGTACTTTGTTTTAGTATGCTGATCGTTGCAATATCTGTTATCAAACTACATAAAGACTATATTACTGGAGTAATCTGAGATCGTTTAGGACATAGCTGTTGTTCTTACTAGTTCTCTTCGACATTGTCAACTATTTCATCCATATTTCATATTGATTATTTAAAACCTTACACGATGCCAACACTGGTCCATAGGATCACTCAATAAGACTATGTCTATTATCACAATTATGAAATGTTATCAGTGCCATTATCCACTCTTGATTTTCTACTCAATATCATACATTTTTAAAATGCTTTCACACTGCATAATTAACAATATTCCAATTTCAGTTTCTTCCCATTCAGTAGATTTGGGCTTTTCTCATAAAACAGAAAAGGCAGATCTTCATGCATACTGACATATAAGAATGTTTTAGAAATTAGTGAGAGATTGATATTTTCTGACTCTTCTGTGTTGTATTTCTATCCCCCAAATAAAATAGCATTCATGCTTAATTGACACCTATGATAACTGAAGTCTTCATTTTTAAATAGTAGTCATCTGAAGTTGTTCTCAAAGTGCCTTATTGTTACATAATTCATTACTAATGGATTTTATTGGCAAATCAACCTTAGAGTAATTCATCCTAAAATCTGATTTTTAGTTTCTGGTATGGGGAACAAACAAGTACAAATATTGTTCTTTGGGGAATAAAGGGATTGTATGTTTTAAATGTTGAACTCTAAGCATTAAAATATCACCCTTTAATATGCTAATATTCATCATAAATCTCCAAGAAAGAGCTAAAATGTGAAGCACTGTCCAAAAATTTAGGACACAGAAGCTCTTTACGTTGGTATTTTTATTCTCATATAGATGTACACACACTTTTAAAGAACTAATGTTCAGAGAACTACACATTGGAAAACCTAATCTGAAAAGTATTACAGCAGGGATTTTGACCTGTATTCAGTAGACTTTATCCACAAGTGGGTCTTAAGGGATCCAAAATGCTCCATGTCGTGATATTTCCATGCAATGTTTGTTCTTTGATTTTTCTTTGATGTCCAACATGATAACAAACTGTGGCTGTTGAACTACATGTAACAAGTAGAAGGTAAAACGTATACACCGCAGCAAATGCAGAGAAGAAACAAGATACACAAAAGTCTTTGATGATTTCCCCTTTTTCAAAAAGCACTCATTTGTTTTGAATCTTTTTCTATTACAGAAAGCACTGGAATTTCTCTTTCTTCAACTAAATTTCTTCACCTGAAGGAAGGTACTTATGATCAGTTGGCATCAATGAAGCATCCTCAAGAAATGTAAGAAAATGATGACTGGTTCTCAGGTTGTGTCTACAGGAGGGAATAAATGGAGACAAAACATTTCTCCCCCTTGGAACATCTCAGGATTTTGTCTCAGCGTCTTAGCTGTTACTTAGAAGGCCTCTGTGTCTGTCTCTAACCCCCTAACAATCTAGGACCCTGGTTACAGAAGATTTTTTAATAGAGCACTGGAAAAATTCCAGGTAATATATGAATATTGCTTAGCAAGGACAATTAAACTTCCAAAAAAAATGAATTTTTTCTACTGGTATTTTGAAATTTCAATTAAATTGCAATTAAAAGATATACAACATAGAAGCAACTCCACATTTAGAAATTCTAAGCTCTAACATTGTACACATAATTGTGTTAGGGTGTGTTTTTTCTGATAAAAGGAGAATGGCATTCTACAAATAATCAGTCTTGAGTACCCAGGAAAGGCATTGAGATAGTCTTAAGTATGAACATTTTATAGTGCTAAGAAATGCAATAGAAGGCCAAGGTAATTAGTTGATTTCTACATTGGGGAATGCTCAGGTACACCTAAATGTACTGTCAATATATTCATAGACTCATAGCTTATCTTAAAAAAATAGGCTAAGGCCGGGCGCGGTGGCTCGCGCCTGTAATCCCAACACTTTGGGAGGCCGAGGCGGGCGGATCACGAGGTCAGAAGATCGAGGCCATCCTGGCCAATACGGTGAAACCCCGTCTCTACTAAAAAAAAATACAAAAAATTAGCCAGGCGTGGTGGCAGGTGCCTGTAGTCCCAGCTACTCGGGAGGCTGAGGCAGGAGAATGGCGTGAACCCAGGAGGCGGGGCTTGCAGTGAGCCGAGATCGCACCACTGCACTCCAGCTTGGGCGACAGAGCAAAACTCCGCCTCAAAAAAAAAAAAAAAAAATAGGCTAAATCATGACTAAAATTCAAATCTATGTTAATCTCTTATGTATAAATTTCTTAGTTTAATTTCCTTTCTATTTTTGTCCATATGTTGCAAGAAATAGAAAATTACTGGTAGATAATTACATGCTTAACGATTACATTAAATGTTTCAAATAAACATGTACTATATCATTTACATTTTTACAGCAAATTTGTGATGTAATTCACCTACAATACTGTACCCTTCACCCATTTAAGATATATAATTTTATGCTTTTTTAATGTTTACGGAGTCGTTGTAACCATCACCACAATTAATTTTAGAATAATTTTATAACTCCAAAAGAAACCATTAATCTATTTTCTATCTGTATATATTTGATTATTCTGAACTTTTCATTTAATTGGAATCATATAATACGTGATCCCTTGTGACTGGCTTCTTTCACTTTGAATAGTATTTCCAGGTTCATTGATGTTGCGCCAGGCATCAGTAGTGTTCCACTGTTCCAGAGTTGAAATGGGAAGGGTGGCCTGCTTCTCTCAGGGAACAGCCTCCAGACTCCTTGGTTTATCTCTCTTGCATTGAAACAGGCTTCCTATGAGAGAGCTGGGGCTAGTCACACAAATGTCGATCGGGTAAAGAAAGCTGTGTCCCTGGTCTTCTGGTTTTTCCTCACCCGTAATTTAACCTCTACAACATGGAGCTGGGGGTGGAGATGGATGAGAGATGTTAGCCACATGAACCTTCCAGAAAGACACCATAGTTCTCAATGGAGAGCTTTGAAAAGATGGAGCTCCATCTTCTTGGCCACACCCACTCAGAGTAGAGTTTTGTCAAGCTGTGCTGGATGGGGAGGAAGGGAACACCATCATAGACCTTCAGTGATTCTTACTTAGATGTAGTAGATTTACCTGAGTACATGTTTCTGCACTTGCTCTAGGCCCTTAGGATAATTTCCATACATTTTAAATGGTTGAATTTTTTTTATTATTATAGTTTAAGTTCCAGGGTACATTTGCACAATGTACAGCTTTGTGACATATGTATACATGTGCCATATTGGTGTGCTGCACCCATTAACTCATCATTTAACATGAGGTATATCTCCTAATGCTAACCCTCCCCTGTCCCCCACACCCCACGACAGGCCCTGGTGTGTGATGCTCCCCTCCCTGTGTCCAAGTGTTCTCATTGTTCAATTCCCACCTGTGAGTGAGAACATGTGGTGTTTGGTTTTTTGTCCTTGCGATAGTTTGCTGAGAATGATGGTTTCCAGCTTCATCCATGTCCCTACAAAGGACATGAACTCATCATTTTTTATAGCTGCATAATATTCCATGGTGTATATGTGCCACATTTTCTTAATCCAGTCTATCATTGATGGACATTTGTGTTAGTTCCAAGTCTCTGCTATTGTGAATAGTGCTGCAATAAACATAAGTGTGCATGTGTCTTTATAGCAACATGATTTATAAACCTTTGGGTATACGCCCAGTAATGGGATGGCTGGGCCAAATGGTATTTCTAGTTCTAGATCCCTGAGGAATCGCCACACTGACTTCCACAAGGGTTGAACTAGTTTACAGTCCCACCAACAGTGTAAAAGTGTTCCTATTTCTCCACATCCTCTCCAGCACCTGTTGTTTCCTGACTTTTTAATGATTGCCATTCTAACTGGTGTGAGATGGTATCTCATTGTGGTTTTGATTTGCATTTCTCTGATGGCCAGTGATGATGAGCATTTTTTCATGTGTCTGTTGGCTGCATAAATGTCTTCTTTTGAGAAGTGTCTGTTCATATCCTTCACCCACTTTTTTGATGGGGTTGTTTTTTTCTTGTAAATTTGTTTGAGTTCACTGTAGATTCTGGATATTAGCCCTTTGTCAGATGAGCAGGTTGTGAAAATTTTCTCCCATTCTGTAGGTTGCCTGTTCACTCTGATGGTAGTTTCTTTTGCTGTGCAGAAGCTCTTTAGTTTAATTAGATCCCATTTGTCAATTTTGGCTTTTGTTGCCATTGCTTTTGGTGTTTTAGACATGAAGTCCTTGTCCATGCCTATATCCTGAATGGTAATGCCTAGGTTTTCTTCTAGGGTTTTTATGGTTTTAGGTCTAACGTTTAAGTCTTGAATCCATCTTGAATTAATTTTTGTATAAGGTGTAAGGAAGGGATCCAGTTTCAGCTTTCTACATATGGCTAGCCAGTTTTCCCAGCACCATTTATTAAACAGGGAATCCTTTCCCCATTGCTTGTTTCTATCAGGTTTCTCAAAGATCAGATGGTTGTAGATGTGTGGTATTATTTCTGAGGGCTCTGTTCTGTTCCATTGGTCTGTATCTCTGTTTTGGTACCAGTACCATGCTGTTTTGGTTACTGTAGCCTTGTAGTATAGTTTGAAATCAGGTAGCGTGATGCCTCCAGCTTTGTTCTTTTGGCTTAGGATTGTCTTGGCAATGCAGGCTCTCTTTTGGTTCCATATGAACTTTAAAGTAGTTTTTTCCAATTCTGTGAAGAAAGACATTGGTAGCAATCCTAGTTTCTGATAAAACAGACTTTAAACCAACAAAGATCAAAAGAGACAAAGAAGGCCATTACATAATGGTAAAGGGATCAATTCAACAAGAAGACCTAACTAACTATCCTAAGTATATATGCACCCAATACAAGAGCACCCAGATACATAAAGCAAGTTCTTAGAGACCTACAGAGACTTCGACTCCCACACAATAATAATGGGAGACTTTAACACCCCACTGTCAACATTAGACAGATCAACAAGACAGAAAGTTAACAAGGATATCCAGGAATTGAACTCAGCTCTGCACCAAGCAGACCTAATAGACATCTACAGAACTCTCCATCCCAAGTCAACAGAATATACATTCTTCTCAGTGCCACATCACACTTATTCCAAAACTGACCACATAGATGGAAGTAAGGCACTCCTCAGCAAATGTAAAAGAACAGAAATTATAACAAACTGTCTCTCAGACCATAGTGCAATCAAACTAGAACTCAGGATTAAGAAACTCACTCAAAACCGCTCAACTACATGGAAACAGAACAACCTGCTCCTGAATGACTACTGGGTACATAACGAAATGAAGGCAGAAATAAAGATGTTCTTTGAAACCAATGAGAACAAAGACACAACACACCAGAATCTCTGGGACACATTTAAAGCAGTGTGTAGAGGGAAATTTATAGCAGTAAAGACCCACAAGAGAAAGCAGGAAAGATCTGAAATTGACACCCTAACATCACAATGAAAAGAACTAGAGAAGCAACAGCAAACACAGTCAAAAGAGAGCAGAAGGCAAGAAATAACTCAGATCAGAGCAGAAATGAAGAAGATAGAGACACAAAAACCCCTTCAAAAAATCGATAAATTCAGGATCTGGTTTTTTGAAGAGATCAACAAAATTGATAGACCGCTAGCAAGACTAATGAAGAAGAAAAGAAAGAAAAATCAAATAGATGCAATAAAAAATGGTAAAGGGGATATCACCACCAATCCCACAGAAATACAAACTACCATCAGAGAATACTATAAATACCTCTATGCAAATAAACTAGAAAATCTAAAAGAAATAGATAAATTCCTGGACACATACACCCTCCCAAGACTAAACTGGGAAGAAGTTGAATCCCTGAATAGACCAACAACAGGCTCTGAAATTGAGGCAATGATCAATAGCCTACCAACCAAAAAACGTCCAGGACCAGACAGATTCACAGCCGAATTCTACCAGAGCTACAAGGAGGAGCTGGTACCATTCCTTCTGAAACTATTCCAATCAATAGAAAAAGAGGGAATCCTCCCTAACTCATTTTAAATGGTTGATTTTTTAAAACAACTTTTGCCAGTTAAGTTTGTTCCCTGGAGAGAGGATTTAAGAAGTTCCTCATACCACCGTTGAGAAAATTGTTCTTATGTTTATATTTGAAACCACTAAAAAAGTGTTGTTCACAATATTTTTGATGTAATCAAAAATTGACCACTATCTGGGCATGCTAAAATAATTCTATTAAGTGTTTTTAATGGGTGCTTTATTGGATTAATACCTTATTGTTCTGTCCACATTGACTTACAATATTACTAATCAATTCCTTTATGAAAGAAAAAATAAAAATTATTTAATATTTTTTATTTATAACAATTACATTTTTCAGGTTTTGAAGGGTAATTATGATAGCCACAAATTTCAATAATTTTAAATCTATTATCCTATATTCAAAAAAAATCTTTTTGGGTTAGCCACTTATATCTTTGTATACAGCATTTCCTTAATGAAAATATGATACTGATACATAAGCAATTGTATAGCCAGCATGAAAAAACAGCAATTCATAATGAATGAGTTTTATTGTAAAATCAACAATTATGTTTGTATTTTAATGCACTCAGAAACCTACTATAAGAAAAACACATAAGTTATTAAGCACATGTCTACTGTCAGAGAGATTACCTAATTGAGGTGAAAATATGGGCATACATGTATTTCAGAAAAAAAAAAATCTTGCCAGTCATCTCTATTATGTTTTCCTGTATAACTCAGTTTTCTCTCTCCAAATCATTTATCTCAAACCTCTGACCACAACGCTTCTTCTCATTTTCCCAAAAAGAACCTGCTTCCTGTCTTTGCTTGGGACTCCCTGAAGCAAAGTTCAAGAAAAGGATACGTATGGGTGTAGTTCATTTGCAAAGGAACAAAAAATGAACAGAAATATGAGAAACAAACAATATAGGAGTACATTATGGGGTTCGCCACTGTGGAGAACTGGGTCTTGACCCTACCTACAACCTTCTCAGAATTGTCCGTCATAGGATTGAATATCTACTCTGTTTCTCAATCTCTATCGACTAAGGGTTTCCCTGGGAATTGCTAGCTATCCTACATTTCAAGAGTACTCAATGTTCTTGTCCAGCAGGCTCCAGGAGATACCTGTAGCTGTCAGAAAAGTCCAAGCAGAAAGTGAAGAGTGCACATTTGAGACATTGTCAATGTGAATTAAGCCCAAGACCACACATAATTCGGCTGAAGCTGTCTCAACTGGAGGTCATTACTACATGATGAGAGTTGGGGGCAACAGAGGCATACGATAAATTTTCTATTCAAGAAATACAAGATACACATATTTTACACATCATTCTTATTTAAATAAAGTGGTTGATAAAAAATAAAAGAAACAAAAAGCTAAGCTATTAGATGGAAACTTTCTTTATTGAGTTACAGCAAGATTTCTTCTTTTGTTACCCACATTTTCCTGCTTATTTCCTGATGAAACACAGACACTGTCCTTCCTGCTATCGAATGCTTAGCATGCCAGCGTCACCTTGGTTATCATTCCCATCCACCATTACTTAGGCAACTAAATAAACTTACTCATGAGCTTTTCACAAAATGTAAAGATAACTTTTATCCTATATTTCAGCATTACTATTGTGCTTTCTTTAAGTATCCTTCCGTTCATCTTGACAGCCTCTAATCAGTCTCCTAAACCACAGTTTTGGTAATCTTTCAGAATATAAATCAAACCAAATGATTTATCTACTTAAATCATCCAATATCTTCCCATTGCTATTAGAAAGAAGAACAAAGTCCTCAACACGGTCTAAATGACCCTGTTGGGTGGCATCATGTCTCCCACTCCAGCCTCCACTCAGATGATCATTCTGCTCTTAGTGTTCTTAAGTCACATTGATCATCTCAACTTTCTACATTCTTTTCTTTTCACCACACAGAATTTCACACCGTTCTCTCTACGACTGAGTATCTCTTTCTCTTTCCTCTTCACTTAGTTACTTTTTAATTCCAACTAAAACTTCATGTATCAACTTTACCAACACTTCCTCCAAGAACCATCTCTAACTCAAAGGTGAGGTCAGCTCCACATTTATCTGTGTTTCTATAGCACTGCACACTCTTTTTAGCAGCAGCTATCCAGCTGTGTTTACATATTTATTGACGTTATTATGTTATTAATATATTCCCACTCCATGAAACTATTAGATACAAAAGGGCCTTGTCAATTTTGGGTGCTTTGTGCCCACCTTTGTACCCCAGATACATGTCTTAGCGCCTGTTATATGAAAGTAACTCATTACGTATTTGGGGAATTGAAAAAAAAGACCATGAAAGTGTAAAGGCATAGATATTAACCTGTATGCTTGTAAGTATAAATAAACTGGGACTTTAAGAAACTTTAAGAAAACTTTAAGTTTTAGTTCAAGTAGTTATGGAAATCTGGGAGGAGCAGACTCCAATTAAACTGGACATTGACACTATATTCATATATGCAAACAAGTGAAAAAATAATTTCATGTTTAGTATTAAAGAAAAACAAATATGACAAATATAAAGAGTCAAAAATGAACATGCCATGTGTAAACATATGAGATAACAAAATGGGGAATAAATATATAATAGTAAAATTTGATAAGTAAGGTGTATTAGTCTGTTCTCATGCTGCTAATAAAGACATACTCAAGACTGGGTAATTTATAAAGGAAAGAGGCTTAATTGACTCACAGGTCCACATGGCTGGGGAGGCCTCACAATCATGGTGGAAGGCGAGGAGGAGCAAAGCCACGTCTTACATGGCAGCAGGCAAGACAGAATGAGAAGCAAGTGAAAGGGGAAACCCCTTATAAAACCATCAGTACTCATGAGGCTTATTCACTACCATGAGAACAGTATGGGGGAAACTGCCCCCATGATTCAATTATCTCCTTCTGGGTCCCTCCCACAACACGTGGGAATTATGGGAGCTATAATTCAAGATGAGATTTGAGTCCGGACACAGCCAAACCATATTAGCATTATATCATTAAAAGCCTTCAGAATTCTGGAATACTTAGAATGGCTAGCTGTATTAACAAGAACTGCTCTAGGATTTTGATTAAGAGAGGGATAACCAAAGTAGTGGTGGATAAGGATGTCTAGTACAATAATGTGGGTCAAATGAAGAGAAGATAGAGAAAAGCCTGGAAACAGGATCTTGTTGTAATTTATTTATGGCTAGTATGTTCAGGAAAGGGGATTAAAGCACCAGAGAGAATCAAAAGTTACTTCAAATTGATTTTACCATGTTAAATATAGGAAAAGGATCTAGAACCAGAAATACCATTTGACCCAGCAATCCCATTACTGGGTATATAGCCAAAGGATTATAAATCATTCTACTATAAAGACACATGCACAGGTATGTTTATTGTAGCGTTATTTACAATAGCAAAGACTTGGAACCAACACAAATGCCCATCAATGATTGACTGGATAAAGAAAATGTGGCACATATACACCGTGGAATACTATGCATCCATAAAAAAGAACAAGTTCATGTCCTTTGCAGGGACATGGATGAAGAAGAAAGCCATCATTCTCAGCAAACTAACACAGTAACAGAAAACCAAACACTGCGTGTTCTCACTCATAATTGAGAGTTGAACAAAGAAAACACATAGACACAGGGAGGGGAACATCACACACTGGGGTCTGTCAGAGGGTTGGGGGCAAGGGGAGGGAGAGCATTAGGGCAAATACCTAATGCATGCAGGGCTTAAAACCTAGATGACAAGTTGATAGGTGAAGCAAACCACCATGACACATGTATATCTGTGTACCAAACCTACATGTTCTGTACATGTAACCCAAAACTTGAAGTAAAATAAAAAAAAAAAAGAAAATGAAATGAAAACATGAATTAAATATTTTAAGACTGTTTATTCTGGGAGAGTAAAGAAAATCTGTATAAAATAATTATTAAAAATAATTTTTAAAATCTATTTTTATTTTTAGAAATAGGGGGTCTTTCTAAGTTGCCCAGGCAGAACTCAAGCTTTTGGGCTCAAGTGGTCCTCTATGTGAGCCTCTCAAGTAGCTGGGACAGGCATGTGGCACTGTACCTGGCTTTCATAAGAAACTCTGAGCAGAAAAGCAGTGGTAAAGACAAAAATAAGTTGTTATAAAACAGACTGAGAGCTCTTGAGAGAAAATGAATAGTAAACATATCCTGATTTTGAACACACCATTTGGATACAGGAAGCTGAGACTGGAGAATAAAATCAGCTAATGTATATGGGACATAGGTAGATTAAAAATGGTCACAAATTCTCTACTGCTCCTCCTTTCAAGAAGGGGCACTAGTTTCTCCATGACTTGACTCTGGACTGCCCTTGTGACTGTTTTTTGACAAATTAAAAACTATAAAATTATGTAATTCCAAAGTCCAGGCATTAAGAGGCTCAAAACTTGGCACCATTATCATGACTGGATATTGCCACCATATACCCCAACTAACAGCCAACACCCACTGTCATACAAGTGAATGAGGCCACCACAGACTCCCCAGCTCCAATGAGAATTTGGATGATGCAACCTTCTGACTGAAGGAAGGTGAGATGAGCAGGAGGACAGTCCACCATGAGTAAAATATAAAATAACTTTGCTCTAAGACACTAAGTTTTTGATGTGGTTATTACATAGCAATAGAAAATGGGTTATATAGCCGCCAAATGTTTTAAAAGCCCCAAACATGTGGCATGACATTTGAGTGCAAGCAGTCAGGGATTGTGCAAGTGGCAATCAAATTTCTGGTGGGGGCAGAAACACAGGGAGGAAATTAAATGCTGAACCTGGAGAAAATGTGAAAACAATAGGCAAGGCTATTAACAATTGGAGGCTAATTGAAAGATAAAACATATATTTAATTAACTCTGGATATAGCTAAAGAGATTTCCAAACAGGAAGCTGGAAATGTCAATTGGCTCCTTTTGGCTGTGGATGATAAAGTATGGGAAGAGAGAAGGAAACCAAAAGGAGAATTGTTCCATTTGTAAGAAGAATGTAAAGAAAATATAAAGAAACAAGTACTTGCCCAGTTGGAAAATCAAGATTCTCATATTACTTTTTTTTTTTTTTTTTTGAGATGGAGTCTGGCTCTGTCACCCAGGCTAGAGTGCAATGGTGCGATCTCAGCTCACTGCAACCCGGGTTCAAGTGATTCTCCTACCTCAGCCTCCCAAGTAGCTGGGATTACAGGCATGCGCCACCATGCCCAGATAATTTTTGTATTTTTAGTAGAGACGGGATTTCACCATGTTGTTCAGGATGGTCTTGATCTCTTGACCTCGTGATCTGCCCGTCTTGGCCTCCCAAAGTGCTGGGATTACAGGCGTGAGCCTATAATATATATATATTTAAGGTGGAGTCTAGTGAACATCTTCAGCTACCTGACAATGTGTGTACATACCTAAGTTTGGTCTCATTCTCAAATAGCACTGATAAGTATGGAGGAAAGTAGTCTTAAAATGTGTGTGTGACATTTGTTAATTTAGTAGACTATAAACTGATGATTACAAAGCCCACTCATTATTTTATTTTTTATTTTTATTTTTTGGAGACAAGGTCTCGCTCTGTCACCCAGCCTGGAGTGCAGTGGCACAATCATAGCTATAGCTCACTGTAACCTCAAACTCCTGGCCTCAAGTCATCCTCCCACCTCTGCCCCCCTAGCAGCTAGCACTATAGGCATGTGCCGTGACGTCTGGCTAATTAAAAAAACAAATTTGTAGAGACAGGGTATGCTATATTGCCGAGGCTGGTGTTGAACTCCAGGGCTCAAGTGATCCTTCTTCCTCATCCTCTCGAAGTGCTAGGATTATAGACATAAGCGATTGTGCCCAGCCTCTGCTCATTATTAAGAGAGTTGTATCAGTATGGATAGGGACAATTTACAATAAAAAATATTTTTGGAGCACCCAATTATCTGAGGGCAGGAAGCTGGCTGAAAAATCTATCCAACTGCAAACATGGACCATTTTTAATAGAAGAGGAAAAATGTCTCAGTGGGTGTAGTCAGGAATCTGCAGGGTAGATCCTGAGTTCTGGAGGCCAGTGGATAACGGAATCACTCCAAAGAAGAAAAATTGGGTTCTAAAGAAGAAACATTTTCTGCACCTGAGGTAGAGGATTCTGACAAGACACAACCAGCTGGATTTTAGAATTATGCAGATGAGTGAATGCATTAACTTATCCTGCCTCTTTTGAATGTCATGCAATACCCGTATAATTTTTTGTTGGATCCAGAGGGAACAAATTAATTTTTTTAATTCACAGTGTCTATAGACCAAGAGAAGCTACACTTGAGAAGATGCACCCAAGGAGGCAACATCCATATCTGAACCAGAAGCAGCTAAAAGATATTTGACTTTGAACCTGATGCCCTGATTGACTAAGACTTTTGAATATCTTAGGACAGGATGAGTATTTTTTGTATTTAGGAAGAATGTATTTGATTTTCCCTGAAGAAAGCATCTGAGGAGCCTCTAATTTTTAAAATTTATTTTTAATTATTTTTTGAGATGGAAGTCTCACTAGTAATTGGTAGATTAAAAATAACCATAAATAATTTGCAGTAACTCTCATCAAAAGGTGGAGTCTCTTTGCTCATAGCTTAATCTAGACTGGCTTTGTTAGTTGCCTTAACCAATAGAACATGGCAGTAGAGATACTGTACAAATTTCAAACCTAATCATTTTTTTGACTGTCATATGAGGAAGACTGGGATAGCCTACTAGATTCTTAACTAATCTGATAGCCAGCAGCCAGCACCAATCAACAGACATAGATGATCATCTTATATCATCTAGCCGCAGCCGAGGTGACAGATACTGTAGCTCCATGAATGACTCTAAGCAAAGGCAGCGAAACAATTATCCAACTGATTCCAGTACAAACTGCTAATAATTGTTGTGCTAAGCTACTACATTTTGGAGTGACTTGTAATATAGCATGACAAGGCATACTAGTCTCCTATGGTCTGTTATAAGGACATTATGGTTGTATCTATTTCTACAGCTCCATTATGGTTGGAGCTAAAATTCTCTTCATCTGCAAAAGGTATAGGGTTATTTGGCTGTGTGTAACTGCAAAGCGACCCACTGTGACAACAGAAGGAGACGGTCATTGTAATGTATTCCTATTTTTATTATTTATATTTTTCTATATTTTGGGAATTCTGTACTTGGATTTTAAGAGCTTATATCTTGATGTAGTTGATTGGTTTCTTCATTTTGCTTATTTTTCAGAGGCATCACGGAATTGCTACTTTAGTAATCAGAGAAAGTGGCATTTGTCTACACATTTGTAAGGGTGATTGAACTTTATTTTCCAGCTAGCATTGTTCCCTATGTCCTGTAGGGAAATAGAAAATGAAGGGAAGTCTAGGTGGTGTGACAAGTATAAATGCCTTACATCTGAGAACTAGTTAATTTTCATCATAATGTGACCTTATTTTGAAGTTTGATTATTTCTGAGGATGTAGTTGCTCTTAATATTTAATTCTGAGATGTCCCAAAATTGATAAATAGAATTTTAAAATGTCAATATGTATGAAGAAAGACGTTAATTGACTTATGGATCTTTGATACTTTGCTCCATATCTCTCTGGATAGAAAGTTCTTCAAATGCTAGCTCACAGGAGAAGTGAAGCAAGGAAATAATTGGTCACAATGGAAAAGCTGGTGGCTGCTCTCATGAAGTTAATTAAAATATTTCCACTTGGAAATAATAGTTGTACAAAGAAGGCTGTTTATATTATGAGGTCTGTGGCTTACCAATAGATCTTATTTTATGTTTATGGTGGGATTAATATAGTAATAAGGGTAAAAGGTGATTCTAAAAGCAAATGTATGAGAGAACAATCTTTTACTGACAACTACAGCAAAAGAAGTAGCTAAAACTAAAAGTAAGTATACAATTTTGATGATGGCAGATTATAGTAAATCAGACCAAAATCCCTAATCCCACTCCTCAAAACTAGAGGGTAAATAGAAAAGCTGAACAAAATATAAAATGGATTTATTTAAAGAGCATCAAAGGGATAAACTGATAATGGAGACTTAGTGAATCCCATTAGGACAGGAAAATGACTCAGTCAGGTGGAACATATTTTATGGGAGCATTCATCAATTTGGTAGATAACAGGTAAATATCTGAGAGCAAGTTTTGCCATCATTAGCATGATAAGTAATCCCAATGGGAAACCGGAGAACCAGAGCCAGCTAAATGAGGGAGATAGTAAGCGTAAACCCTTCATTTTGGGTTTACATTACAAAGGGTTACATCACAGTAGTAAGGACAAAAGTAAATCAGAGCTTTTTGTGAGCAATATGGCTCAGCCTCAAAAATCTTAACTTCTGAAAAAGAATTACAGTTATCGGGAATTGTTTGTGCCAGTAACCATCTTCCATAAGTAAATATACACAAAGAAGAAGTAAATTATTGTCCACAAGGTTATTCTAGAATTTTACAAAGGGAGGTGTTTAACATAATAAAAAATTAACAAGAATATGAAAAAAGGGAATGTGAATAAAAACCAGTAGAAACAACCGACAATAGAATCTGATATGCAGAGAAACCAGACATGTAAGATATCAGGAAGAAATACCCAAATAACTATATTTTCTTGTTCAAGTTTATAAGAGAAAAGATGGAGAATTTCAGCAGATAAATGAAAAAAAATTAAAAATAATTGGAAATTTTAGAATTTTAACAGCAACTAATTAAGAAATTGGTTGATGATTGAATAGAGAATTATTCTACTTCTGACAATAGCTGAGTACGTGATTCAGATCAACCCTCTTTCTGAAACAGGAAAATCTGAAGAAAATAGAGTACAACTTTATTTAATAAAACATTCAAAACACAAGAAGATATAATAATTCTCAATTTGCATGCATAAATAACATATATATGTACATTCACATACAGAAACATACACATATGTATAGAAAACAAATATTAACAAATAGAAAAATACACATGGTCAGAATAATTGATAGAACAATAAGAGAAAAGAGTAAGACTTTAAAATATCTGAACTACATGATAAAGAAATTTGATTTCATGGACACACGTAGAAAGCTGAATCCAACAAGAGCAAGTAGGCAGTTGTTTAAGCAAAATAGAAAAATAACAAAAAATGGTCATATGCTTATCCATAAGCCAAGTGTCAACAAGTTTTAACTGTGGGCACTGTATCTCTTACTAAACTATATTGTGCAAGAAATCAGTGATAAATCGCTAACTGGAAAATCTTAATATATTTTAAAATTAGTAAATAAAAATCAAATTATTTCTACACGAAAAGGACTTTTATATTCTCTTGCATATTTTATGTCCCTGGAAAATCTCAATAGTTCCATGCAAAGTAACTCAGCTGAGACTATTGATTACTGGAAAATTATATGGGTACTTGGAGACCAACCAAAGTCAGGTTACTACAAAATCCTGAAAATATTCTCTTAGGAAGTTATATCACTACCAAGAAGTACCAGTAGAAGCCTGACAAAAAATATTGGCATAGATTTTTATAATTCATGATCAAACGGGAGAGGAATACATTATTAATTTTAATACTGTTGCATGTAAGGTGGAATTTAGGTCAAAACTGATCCCCCAGTGGCTTCACACTTTCATAAGCTGACTCTTCTGTAGGATAATACAACTAACCTGCTTCCGTGGGTGAAACTGTGGGTTTAACACAGTTTTCTGTGAGGTATAATCACCTTTCCCCCTCTCTGACTCAAAAATAGAATATCCCTTTCGAGGTAGTAGGAGTGTAATGAATGCAAGTGACCTACACTGGCTTTATGGAGGTCAGAAGGACACATGTTAATTTAACACCTCTGACATGACTATGCTAGATCCTGCCATTGGAGGACTTCACTAACTTGGGTGCTTTATATAACTTGCTTCTTTGAGAGTCAAGGGTAAATTCAGGAGGCAGTAATTGACCTCCTTGCTGAATTATTGAACGTGGGGCTGCATGAAATCAGGCACGAATAGGGAAAATACAAAGTCAGGAGCATATAAAAACCAGCTCAATCGCAACAGATATGTGTAGATTATGTGAACTTTTAAAGCCCCTTCCCTGCAGTTTATGTTCTGATCTAGTACGTTTTCCACTGAAGCCATAGCGAATGACCACAAATTGAGTGGCTGAACACAACATAAATTTATCTTCCAGTTCTGTAGGTCAGAAGTCTTACATGGGTGTCCACAGCTAAAATTAAGGTGTCAGCAGAGTTCTTTCATTTCCTTGCCTTTTCCAGCTCTAGAAAATGACTATATATGTAGGCTTTTGGCCTCCTTCCTCCATCTTCAAAGCCATCAACAGCCGAGAGGGTCTTTCTCACATTGCTGCCGCCACCTTTCAGATTCTCTCTTCCTAAGCACAGCTCTCTCCTTCACTACAACTGAGAAAGGTTCCCTGCTTTTAAGAACCCATGTGATAAGACAAGGCCCACCCATATAATCTCCTCAATTTATTTACATATGCAAAGTCATTTTGCCAAGAACAATTATACATACTCCCAAGTTCTGGCATGAGGTTACCTTTGTAGGGGAGCATTATTCAGCTGACCACACCTACTCAGACTTTTTTCTCTTTAAAAAAAAATTAACCTTATATTCAGACAGAGGGTGAACTTTCTGGTGATGGTTTTAAATGAACCCTAGAGCATCTTACTAGGCCCATGCTTCTCCCATCCCAGCAGTTTTTCTCAGCCTGCCCCTGCTTAACTCAAGTATTTCAATGGAATAGAGCTGGGAAGAAAGCATAAGTGGTTGCATACTGAGATTTGCTGTTTTTCTCTTTTCTTTACAGATGTTTTGAATTTTACAAATTTTCAGTGCTAAAATTATGCTGAGGATGTTTGGGGGTTTTATTTTGTTTTGTAGTTTTATCTCTGTCTTAGTCTCTTCAGGCTGCTATTACAAAATATCTTAGACTGGGTAAGTTCTAAACAACATAAATTTATCACAGTTCTGGAGGCTGGGAAGTCCAAGATCAAGGAAGTGGCCGTGTCTGGTGAGGGCTCACTTCCTCAGAGACCATGACTTCCTGCTGGTGGAAGGGCCAGCAGGCTCCCTCAGGCCTCTTTATAAGTATACTGATCCCATTCCTGAGGGCCCCACCCTTATGACTTAGTCACCTCCCAAAGACCTCACCTCTTAATACCTTCATAGTGGGGATTAAGTTTCAATATATGAATTGGAGTGAGGGAGGAGGGTCACAAGCATTCAAAATAGAATCTCCACTTCCCAAACCCTCACATTTTTTTTGTCTCTACTGTTTTGGAAGGAAATATAGGAAGATGGGCACCTAGGCATGTTGTCTTTTGCTTACTATATTTGGTAAGCTGTTTTGGGATACCAAACATTATGAATTTTATGTTGCAAAAGGCGTTTTTTTTTTATTACTCTAAGGACTGTTGGGCTTTGTTTCAGCATGTAGTAAACTTACTTGCAAATCATCTTATTCCCTTTGAGGCTTGCTTTTAAGCATTATTCAGACAGTTCCAGGACAGCTTTTACTCTAGGATTAAATTTTCTTACTCCCATGTATAATATCTGGGGTCTTCTCTCAGACTAAGGATTTTTCTGAGAATTGTTTCATCCAGTAGTATTTTCTGTCATTTGGAATTTTAGCCCATTCTTGATCAGATCAATACTCTGCCAAAGACTAGAAAATGCTTCTCTTCAGCATTCATCTGATAGTTCACACCACATGAGCTTCTAGAGCCTTGCAGAAGAGGTTCTTGAATCACTTACACTTGAATCAATGGAAAATAAGAAAGCTGACATCTAGATTTTTCTTTTTTTCCTTTTTTTTTGTTTTGTTTTGTTTTGCCCACTTACGAACATCAAAGAAAAATTTCCAGACGGGCTTCTGATTGAAAACTACCCTACAGGCTCTGGGCATACAAATAAATATCCCACTGTGTGAGCACAGTGATTGCTCAATGTCTGGCAACTTGGCTATTATATGTTATATTGGATAAGCCAATGGCTCTAAGACTTTTTAGTTGATAAAAGGTAAATGTGATAAAGTGGAAGATTAGAAAGAGAAGTGAGTTTCATCAATACTTTTCGTATTTTATGAAGTATAAGCCCCACAACAAGTATATATTTATATAGAAAGTCATTTATTTAAGAAATGTAGTGACAGTGCTTTTGTAACATGCCCTGGTCTTCCTTCCAGGCTGTCATCCCACTGTGTCAAATCAGTCCTCTATCTTCCTCCGCTCCCAAGAGCTTCAATTATGATAGACTGTTATAAACTTTATGTGGCAAAGTTGTTAGAGGTCTGGGGAGCCCTGGATTTACATAAATGCCATGGAAAAAAGATGTCTTTAAATGGTAAGTGTGGAACTTCTACCTTGCACAGTGATCATTCTGACACTTGACAGGGAGTACAATGAAGCATGGGAAAGGAAAGTAAGAAGCTACCTAAAAATATATCTAACATAAACTAACAACAGAACTTGAGAACTTGGAGAACACTGGGGAAAAGTTAGTTAAAGAGCAAGAGGAAAAATTAAATGGATTTAAGAATTTAATGAATGCTTGTGATTTAGGATAAACAGTGACAGATGGGTGGTAGATATGAGAAAGAACTGTGTGAATTACATAACCTGGTTTCTAATTCTGTAGTCTCTAACCTGTGCTATCTTTAAAATCACTTTTGCTCTTCTCTGCTCAGTTAATTATATGGGAGCCAACATTAAAGAAGCTACTTGTATTTTCAATGTGATTTTAAAACATGGGACATGTGATTACTGTACACTTGTGACACATAATCATGTGGATATATTTAAATACCTCTCTGTCTTCCACACGTCTGTGTTTCTATCTATCATTTATCTATCTATCATCTAAATATTTATCTATCTATCATCTTCTATCTGTTATGGAATCTCACTGTTGCAACCCAGTGAATTATTTGGAGCCTGAAAATTTAACTGATTTGAGTAAGACTGTTTCAATGCAATGCCAAAAAAGGAGGAAGGGGGTTAAATACACCCTATTAGCTACCAAAGGTTAAGAAAAAAAAAGGGAAAAACTGGATAAAAGAATGAAGGACAGAGGGGAGGAAGAGACAAATGAAGAAATAAAGACCAAAAAAGGAAAAAAGAATAAGGAGGGGAACATGAGGAGCTAAAAACTAATACATACTTTAAAAAATACAGGTTAGATTTTATTACAGCCATTTTTGAGACTTTGGTTTAAATTCCAAAGTTGTAACTCTATAGTACGTTCTATAAGATTCCAAGGCAAGGTTTTTATCTTTTTCACCTAATGCAGTGGTTATAAATATGGAAAAATAAGTATTTTTAGCTAATTAATTATGTGCATCTAGTTGTTCTTGGAATAAATAGCAAAATATCTCTAGCTAGGGCTTACATTTATGTCAGAGTTGATGGCATTTTTAAAGCGACTTTATCAAATGACTCTCAGTAAGATCCTCTCTGTAGTAGAGCTGAAACTAGTAACAAAATCCAGTTTAGCCTTTACAACTAACTGCCAGCTTAGGTTTTCTTTTCATTTTTTATTTTAAATTTTTTGTCCTAAAGATCATTAGCAGAGGCACTCTTTTGGTCCTGGCTTTTCATCATAAGATTTTGGTTGTCATGTCACAAAAATAAAAAGTTTTTTTCCAGGAGAAGTAGAGGATTTATTGAAGAGTCAAGTTGGGATAACGACTGGGTATCTCTTTCCTTTTCAGATCACCTCTCCTCAAAGCCTCGTTTGGGGGCACTTTGGGCTCCATTAACAATCAGAACAGCACTTTTATTCTCAGTGATGTTAGGTAACCATGACAGTAATTTTTGTTGCTGTGCAATCTTCAGTCTCACACTTACCTGCCAGGTCTGAAAAGTGTTTGGAGAAATGAGCAAATACGAGCTGCTAAAACCAGAAAAAGGAATTGTCCACACTGTTTTCAAGCTTTCTTTTCTCACCACAGCTTGCTATTTCTTTTCATTGCTCTCTGGCTGCTCCTGGGCTGAATTTTATTTCATTTTGAAAACCACATATTTGCAATAAATGGAAACGAAATATCACTCAAGGATGGACTAGTTTATCAAAAATTATTTTCTTAGATTTCTACCTCCACAGAAGACTATAAAGTGATGTTGAAATTCTTACCATAAATCCTTCAATCATTACCACTTACAAACAGATAAATGTTGACATGCAGCCTGAGGCATAATTAAGAAAGGTGATGTTATGGGGCTTTTACACCACTCCATTTCACTCTCAGCAGATGTTGCTGGTGTGTAAGGCAGGACTGTAGCTGCTGCCACATAGGGGAGGCATCCTGGACCTCCAGGGAATATATTGCATATGCTTTTAATTTAGGTAATATCTCTTTCTTGATTTGATCAGATGCTTCAGAATGCAATGGAATGGGAGTTGTCAGAGTACCACCAGGACTCTGTACCTCTTACTTTTATGTTTAGTGACCTAACTTTCTATGGAGTAGCCTGACTTTCCTGAGCTGAGTGACTCACTTCTAGTTCAGTATCTCTGAAGATGACCAAATAGCGTGAAAATCAACCTTTGTTTTTTTCTAATAAATTTATTAATGGGGAAATAGGATAGATTGTAAGAAGTTTTCAGAGGGGCATACTGGACCCCATTTTCTCTCTGTCAAGTCTCACCAGCAACATTTAATACAGCTAGCATTTCAATAGCACAATATATGCTCAATATGTTTAAGGAAAAATGTAGCCAGTGTATTGTGTGACATAGGCTGTGGGCTGGGCAATTACAGATCAAGAGAAAAATAATGGTAAGAAAAGTTTTCATGAAAGAGGGAGGATTTGAACTGGACTTCTTACAATATTTAAGATGTTAACAGACTATTGATGCTATTGAACACAGGGAAAATAGTTTTGAATGGAAGATTGTAATTTGAGATTTTGACCTGTTATTATTGTGGGGGATTGGTAAGATTTTTAAATACCCAGTAAAGTTATTGAAAATAAGGAATAATAATATGAGATCTTATAATTCTTTATTATAATAGTTCAATGGAACAAGTCAATAAACTGTAAAAAAAAGCTGAAATATCAAGATAAAATCAAATAAAATGTCACAGTATATTGAATACTGGATTTAGACAAAAATGAGTAAAATGGGTAATGAAAGAACTTGTAACCAATAAATATCCTTATCTGGGTACAACCACCTCCAGAAAACTGTGGATTTGGCTTTTTCCCTGCCTTTAGAATCTCATGCAATTTCTTCTTGTTGGCAAACTCTAACATTAAGGATAAAATATTCTGAGAAACATAGTTCTTATCTTCCCTCTGACATTGTCCCTGTTGTATCCCTAATAAGAACATTTCTCCTTAGTCAGGTAAGACTTCTAAACAATTTAGAGGCCACAGTTGTAGTTCATTAGGTATAGCAATAAAAGAAAAGCTTCTATTTCCATTCCTTACATCCTGGACCCATGAAGTATAGCTATAGGAGAAACAGAAGCATCTTTGGTATATAACGTCTGGAACTTAACTTCTGCATATAGGATATAACCTGATACCTGAAAGGTGATCTAAGTGTCTTCTGAACCCCTTCCTCCATGCTATAAGGCCAGTAGTGCATTCCATTATTCAATTAGGCAGGGGCCGGGGTATATGGTAGGAACTGTGAATTCCATTGGCAAAGACCTATTTGTTAAACTTCATTTGCTTTAAAATAATTCCCTTGTTCAGAAGAAATGCAGTGGAAAATTTTCTGAGAGTGAATAATGCAATCTCTAAAATCATGAATGGTGTTTTGGCAGGATCATTGTTGGCAATGAAGACAAATCCATTTCCAGAATAATCCTTTATTCCAGGAAGAGTAAATTGTTTCCTCTTCTGTGATGGGGGGCCCAATACAATCAAATTGTCACCAGGTGCTGGCTTGTTCACTTGGGAAACATTATCATATTGGTGGCTCAGTGTCACTTTATGTTGTTGACATGTTGAGAACTCAACAATAGCTATAGCACATAATCCACACTGTTGAGTTCAAGCCTGCTTCCATAGCTACTTCCACAGTCACTTGGTTCATCAGCCCCTTCAGCAATGATTAGCATGGCTGGGCAGGAAGGTCTGCTGACCTTCTGTATAATGGGCCATCGTTTCCATGTGATTACCAAGAGCCTGATCTGCAGTAGGTGCCATTTGGTGGAAGTCTACAAAAGACAAAAATACCCTTTTGCTTTTGTGTCAATTTTGTGAGGTCTACGACATCCTCCCAGGCCTCTTGGTAAACAATTTTCCAATATTTTTCCTTCTAAGTCCTTCACCATCCAGCCAAATAATTAGTCATTGCCCATAAATCAGCATGAATCTGACATTTATCCACCTCTTTTCCAAGCAAACTAAACAACCAGATGTACTCTTGTGAGTTCTTCCCACTGGAAGATTTTCTTTCACCATTGTTCTGCATCACGCCTGAGCAAGAACATCATACTACAGTCATCTACTTTTAGGTGTTCCTAGCTATGCTGGTGAACTTCATTTGTCACCTTTACTGGGCCACGGAATTCCCAGAGACCTGGGTATGCTACATTATTTCTGGATGTGTCTAGATGTGTCTGTGTTCCTGGAAGAGAGCAGCATTTGAACTTGCGAATGAGTAAATTGGATTGGGCTGGGTAAGCATCATCCAATGCATTGAGGATTTGAATAGAACAAAAATGTGGAGGAAGGTTGAATTTTCTGTCTTTACCTGGCTGCTTGAGCTGAGACAAAGGTCTTCTTCTGCCATTGAACTGGAACTTACACCATTGACGCTTCCTTTCCTCAAGTCTTTAAACTGAAATTTGAATTTACATCCCCAGTTTTCCTGGTTCTCCAGCTTGCAAAAGGCAGATGGCAGGACTTTTCAGCCTCCATACATGCGTAAGCCAATTCTTTATAATAAATCTCACTCTAGATTTATATATCCTATTGGTTCTGTTTCTCTGGATAACTCTCATACACCAGCATAAGATGTAAAACCATTTATAAACCAGATATACACTTATTTTTCCTGAGACAACTTGTCATGGGAAATTTCAAAAGCCTTAAGTGTGGGTTTGTGGAGAGGAATTAGTGCTTTAAATATGGACGTGTGTGTAATTCCTTGAATATGACCATGGTTTTGGGGGCAACAAAAGCATGCACAGGCAAAAATAGACAAATCAGATTGCATCAAACTAAAAAGGTTCTGCACAGCAAATGACAATTAACTATTAGAAGAAATCATCTACAGATTGGGGGAAAATATTTCAAATCCTGTGTCTGATAAGAGGCTAATATCCACACTGTATAATTAACTCAAACAACTCAATAGCAAGAAAACAAACAATCCTACTAAAAAACAGGCAAATCACCTAGAGAGATTTATCAAAAGAAGACATACAAATAGCTCTCAAGTATATGAAAAAATGCTCTTCATCACTAATAATCAGGGAAATATTAAAACAACAATATCACCCCACTCCTGTTAGAATGGCTATCATCAAAAAGATAAAACGTAACAAGTGTTAGCAAGGATGTGGAGAAAAAGGAACCTTGTATAAAGTTGGTGGGAATATAAATTAGTATTTCAATTTTGGAAAACTTTGTAGTTTCCTCAAAAAACTAAAAACAGAATTACTATGTGATCCAGATATATATTCTGAATATACATCTAAAGGAAAGGAAATCAGTATCTTGAAGAAAAATGTGACTCTCACGTTCACTGCAACATTGTTTACCATTGCCAAGATATGGAAACAACTTATGTCAATCAGTGGATGAATGGATAAAGAAAATGGGGTAGATATACACAATAGAAGGCCTTTATAAAGAAAGAAATTTGTCCCTTACAACAACACAGATGAATTTACAAGACATTATGTGAAGTGAAATAAGCCAGGCACAGAAACACGAACACTGCATGGTCTCACCTGTATGTGCAATCTAAAACTGTCAAACTCATAAAAATGGAGAGCAGAATGATTGTTACCAAACACTGGTGGCAGAATGAATAGGGAAAAATATGATGTTACTCAAAGGGTACAAAGTTTCAGTTAAACGGAAGAATAGGTTATAATGATCTATTGTATAACATAGTGACTTAATTTACTGTATATTTCAAAATTGTGAAAAGAGTAGATTGTACATGTTCTCACCACAAATACATAAGTACGTGAGGTAACAGATATATTAATTAGCTTGATTTAATCATTCCACAATGTATACATGTATCATAATATCACATTGTACCCCATAAATATATACAATTATTATTTGTTAATGAAAACTAAAATTAAATTTTAAAATAAAATAAAAGTAGATTTATTGGGGTCTGAGCCTCTTTCTCATGTAACTTAATTGTGTTTTCAAGACCTGTTCAAGCCCAATATTATATACTTCCTGTACTTCACGATGAATAGTATTGCAAATGCCAAAATGTATGGCTTCTGTGGTCAGATGACAGGCAGCTCAGATGCGCATGGTATGTTGGCAACCCCAATCAAATTTTCTGCTGCTAGTAGGACCTAGTATCAAGCTAGAAATTACTTTTCTGCTATTGTTTGTATGTCAAACAAATAAAAGTTATCTTAAGAATATGGAGTGGCTTACTTCCACATCATAAGAGTGTATGCTGGAGTTTTCCTAAAGGGGACCTTTTCCATATAACACCAACTGCCACAGGCCCTTCAAGTACCACTAAATCTCTGGGTTCATATGGCTCAATGGGAGTTCAACTTGCTCCAGAATTCTAGAGCCTTGTATTGTTCCGGGCCAGGTCAAAACAGTGAGCTTCAGA
Organism: Pongo abelii; assembly: GCF_028885655.2. Classification (NCBI taxonomy): domain Eukaryota; kingdom Metazoa; phylum Chordata; class Mammalia; order Primates; family Hominidae; genus Pongo; species Pongo abelii. The sequence goes on along the minus strand of NC_071991.2, from coordinate 143,043,783 downwards.
GTTTCTTGGTACATATGTTGCAGTAGCATACCTAAAACTGTTATATGTTGTCTCTAGACTTCAAAGAGTCCCAAAAGGCACCACGCTATTTTCTTGGTTGTAGATTTCAGATATAGCCTCTTTCCATTTACCTTGGAGCAGATATGTTTTCATGGCTCAGACTGAAGAAAACCTTGAAACTTAAACAAAAGGTCAGACATTGAATTTTTATGGGGCTCTATTTCTCATTTTCAGGCATACAAGTATCTTACCAAGGCTTCTGAGATATTTAATACATCCTGCTTACAGAGTCCAATAAGACTGCTACAATTAATAGAGGGAACTAGCATGATGTCTTCTGGAAGAATACAATTATACAGGTCCCTATACCTTACATTTTGAGAGAGAGCTGGAGGGTCGATATATCTTTCAGGAAAGTGAATGACACCTTTTTTCTTTTTCTAAGTGAAATCAAATGGGTCTGGTTTGGTCTGTATTAACAGGTGCAGAGTTAAAAGCATTCACTGGATGATTAGTTAACTACAAGGTACAAGGTGCTGTGTTTATATTCGCTAGGAAAAAAAAAAAAAAGACCACATCAGGACAGCAGATGATTGGCATGTCCAGCTGAATAAGTTTATGATAATGTACTGATATTCCTAAAATCCATCCTAGCCTCCTTCTGCTTAGTCTGAGTTAGTTGTTATCTTTTAGTCTGTGATAACATTCTGCTTTAGGTACCTTCCTTGTAACTTACTCCACCTTACTCTTTATCTTCATAGACTATAAATTCCTTGATTCAAGAGCATATGTCTTACCTATACTTTTCCATGTTACTGAAACGTAGTAAGCACTTATAATCTTTTGTGAATTTCAATTCGACTAAAAACCTGTCAAACCTGTTTTACTAATAAAAATGTCTGTTTTAAAATGTTTCTTTTGGTTCCTTGATAGAAAATGGTTAAATAAAATATTTTCTAATATATCTTCAATATATGTCAGAATCTTAACTATATTATGGCCTTTAATGTTTCTATAATTTCATAGTATAGGTATACATGATATTCAAACAAAATAAAGAATCCTCAATTATGCTTGTTTGGGTTTTCCAAATAACGGATTAAATATTGGAAATCATAAAGTTTTAAGATATAGTTCTATTAGACAGATTCCAAAAAGAAACACATTTTTTAACAAGTTAGAGAATTGAGGAAGTATATTTTTAGATGTCTTTAGAAATGTCTTATGTTTCTGAGAATCAAGTGATGCACTATTATTCCTGTAATTTTAAATCCATTTTGGATATTTGTAGCAATAATGACCTTTACAAAGGATCTAATTTATATCCTGGTAGTATTTTTTTGTTAGTAGGCTCTAGTCCGCTAATTTTTATGACTTCAGCAACATATATAATCCCTTAAATCACTAGCATAAAAAACTGAATCTCATCATGTTCAAACTTTGATAGTCACCAAAAATATACACAGGATTTTTATGACATTTATATATATATATACCAATGATAGTGATTATGCTTCTTCTCTAAAAAATGTCTTACTTAGAAAATGATAGATGTGGTCTTGGTTAATAGAAATTTACCTTGCAAGCATTAATACAAAATCGACTTCTAATAGCAAGAAGATTGTAACTTAGTAAGAATATTGACATATGCATGTTTTGTTAATTTATTTGAATTACATAGATATGAATATGAGAGATTTTAAGCATACATTCTTATATCATGTTCTTGAAATAGATTCTATTAAAATTATGATCTATTATCTATCTATAGCTTAATCTCTTTACTATACAAAATATAAGCTTTCTTGAAAGCATAATAAGTGAGATTTTGTTAAATTGACAACAGTAGTAGGCAGTTCTCAGTAAGCCTAAGGCAGAACCTTCCTTGTCAGGTGAAACGGGGCTGCTAAACATGGAGTGACCTTCATAGAAGTCATAAATATAGTAGCAGCTTTCTAAAGTATAGCATGTAATTTAATCCTTTATTAAATATTGTTAACAACTTTCATACCCTGTATTTAAAGCAACACTTACAATCTCAGGCAATATTTTTATTAACCAATATGCCTTTAATATTAAAGTAAGAGATACTTGTATATACAAACTTCAAATTCTATGCAAAACATTTCAAAAACCTTGCAACATTTTAAAAATATAATAGACTCAGATTCATCAAGCTGTCCAAATTCATATAGTGACAAATAACTGAGATTATGACCTAAACCTTTTTATTTTTTTATTGGTTATATTGTTTTATTGGTAGACTCTACAATTGTTTTGAAATAGAATTTGAATACAAATTTGAAATTAATTTTTTTCCAGAAAATTAATGATATGATAGCATCATATGAATAACAGTTTGTGGTTTTCTAAAGTAAATGTCTTGCACATACTGATTTTACCTCATAGTTTTGGAAAGCCCATTTCTCACTGTGTGGTATACAGGTTACTGCATGATCTAATGGTCAAGCACAACAATTTTGAAATTTAGATTTTGACAAATCTTAGTTTAAAGCCTGGCTTTATTTAATAGTTGTGCAACTCTGGGTAGCATATTCAATTTCTATTGGCTTCATATTTTCATTGTTTGAATAAGGATGATTGTAACGCTACCCAGAATTGGATTCAGTGAGATTATACATGTAAAGCACTTAGGACAATATTTGGCACATAATAAATGCTAAAGAATTTGGCTATTATTATAATTTTAGTATGCATTATTTTAGGAATATTCACATACTTGTAAAAGTTCTAACAATTATTAACATCAAAGCAAATAATAAAATCCATGAGAATATTTTATCTTTCAAGCATATTATAACCATATCTACTCTTCAAGTGTGTTATATTAAAATGTGATCAAATGAACAGCAGGAGAAATTGAAGAGAACACAGATGAATCACATGTAATCTGGGGATGGAAGAGGCCCAGTGTAGGAAATTGGGTATTACATAGATGGAAAGCATGCACCCCTGGAACCCCATGACTGGGTGATGACTGAGAGACACACAGGATAATCCTCTCGTTAGCCCTAATGGAGATGAACCACTCCTTCTCCATGAGAAGTCTGTCTGTGTCACATGACTTCTAGAAACCTCTAGTCAGTTGAATGTTTCAGTACCTGCATCAAATGAACAATTTGTGCCATGTGAGACTGGCTACTTCTCCCTGAATGGGATCCATGATAGACTGTTTCATGTGCCAGCCTCTCTATAGAGGGAATGCCCATTGTGCTTGCAAATTTAAGTCACGACTCTGGCTGTTGTGTTCCTTTGTTACCATGTAATGTTTATTTAAAGGACATAGCTTCAATAAGATAATCCACATCTCTATCATTTAATTAAAGGCAGTCAACATTATCCTCAGTTTATAAAGTAGATATGTGAGGCTTAGAATGGTTAAGAATATTTTAGAAAAAATAAGGGATGGATCTAGACATAGAGGCAGGTACGAAAATGCCTTTCATGTAATCTATTTTAAATAGGATTGCTTTGAGAGACCCCAGCTAAACTGAGCTTTTAGTACAACATGGCTAGCAATTCGGCTATGAATAGTTGCTGGGTGTGGGTGTTTACAGAGTGTCTTTCACAGGATGCTTCCTTTACCTGGTGGATGGCCTAATGCCTAGCTGTCCAACCAGTGACCAGGCGGTCCTTCACATGAGAAACTTGCTTATACAAGAAGACCCCTTGTGGCTCATATCTGACCACAGCTCTGGTGCTGGAAGCCCAATGTTGTGTCACCCCTAGCACAGCAGGGAAAACAGAGGCTAGGGTAGCCCCTGGTTCCGCAGATGGAAGGCACAAATTCAACACACCACCATGTCAGGAATCAGGTTCAAAGATTTATTATTTACAGGTCTTTGGCAGGGAGAATGCAGTGAGTTGGGTGGGCAGTCCTCCAACCTTGGATCACATGAGGCAGGAAAGAGGAGTTAGGTAGAGAGAGGGAGAGGGAGGGGGACAGGGACAGGCAGAGAGAGAAAACTTGCAGTATGTATCAGAATAGTGAATGGGTCACTTTAAGTTCGTGGGCAAGTCTGAATGGTTCCTTCAGGGAGCCCATTCGGCTAGGCAGGAAAGATGCCTCTTAGTTATCTCTAGCCTCTGGCCTGAGCAATTTGGGTGTGGTGCTCTATGTCTAATGCTTAGGCTGCAACCTTTGCTGTGTTGTTCCTGTTAGAAGGGTGAACATAGACTACTTTAATCCTAGAATATTTTTAATAACATATGCATAAATTATGCAAATATATCTTATTTTTAACATTTTTTTCAGATCGATTTTATTTAAGAAACAAGTTAACAGAAAGTAAAAGCAGCTTACGAATATGTCAAATGCAAATCAAAACCACAATGAGATACCATCTCACACCAGTTAGAATGGCAATCATTAAAAAGTCAGGAAACAACAGGTGCTGGAGAGGATGTGGAGAAATAGGAACACTTTTACACTGTTGGTGGGACTGTAAACTAGTTCAACCATTGTGGAAGTCAGTGTGGCGATTCCTCAGGGATCTAGAACTAGAAATTCCATTTGACCCAGCCATCCCATTACTGGGTATATACCCAAAGGACTATAAATCATGCTGCTATGAAGACACATGCACATGTATGTTTATTGCGGCATTATTCACAATAGCAAAGACTTGGAACCAACCCAAATGTCCAACAACGATAGACTGGATTAAGAAAATGTGGCACATATACACCATGGAATACTATGCAGCCATAAAAAATGATGAGTTCATGTCCTTTGTAGGGACATGGATGAAATTGGAAATCATCATTCTCAGTAAACTATCGCAAGAACAAAAAACCAAACACCACATATTCTAACTCATAGGTGGGAATTGAACAATGAGAACACATGGACACAGGAAGGGGAACATCACACTTTGGGAACTGTTGTGGGGTGGGGGGGGGGGGAGGGATAGCATTGTGAGATATACCTAATGCTAGATGACGAGTTGGTGGGTGCAGCGCACCAGCATGGCACATGTATACATATGTAACTAACCTGCACATTGTGCACATGTACCATAAAACCTAAAGTATAATAAAAAAAAAAAAAAGCAACCACCAAACCTAATTCAGCATGTTTTCATTATATAAGTCAATAAAAATTCAATTAAATATTTCACACTAAATAAAAAGTAGGGTGTTCTATTTCCCCTTCAATATATGGAAGATGACTTTTAAATTACATTGTTTCACATCCTCTAATCACAAGTACTACCATGTGACTATTCACCATGTGCTTAGATAACTATGGTAATATTTTCAGAAGGCTTGAAGTGAAATAATAGTGACCCACTGCTCAGATGTAGAGAGTCAACCTGAAGCACATTGTCTGCAACTATCTTAATGTAGTTAAAAAAATTATGTCTAAGAGTGAAAAGAGAATGAAACTAATCGTCAGATATATGACATCACCATCAAACAATTCTTTTTCTTTCCTTCCTTCCTTCCTTCTTTCTTTCTTTCTCTTTCTTTTCTTTCTTTTTTTTTTTTTTTTTTTGACAGAGTCTCGCCCTGTCGCCCGGGGTGGAGTGCAATGGCGTGATCTTAGCTCACTGCAACCTTCACCTCGCATGTACAAGCGATTCTCCTGCCTCAGCCTCCCGAGTACCTGGGACTACAGGCGCCCGCCACCATACCCGGCTAATTTTTTTATTTTTAGTAGAGACGGGGGTCTCACCATGTTGGCCAGGCTGGTCTCGACCTCCTGACCTCGTGATCTGCCCGCCTTGGCCTCCCAAAGTGCTGGGATTACAGGTGTGAGCCAACGCACCTGGCCCAAACAATTAAGTTCCAAAAGAGCAAAGCATCCTAGAGTTCATCTAAGAATGCATGTACTTTTATAATATATGTATAACAGAAAATAAAGACAATAAAAAAATGCTCCCTTCTAAGGTAATAAAATACTGAAAATGTAATTTTTGCAGCACTCTAACAAGTGAAAATTTTGAAAATCTGTTCACTGAGCAGGAGCACAAGGAAAAACTAAACATGTATGCCAGCTTATTAAAATGACACATCCATAGGCTACATCTATCCTGAATCTCTTTATAAGGCCAGATTAAGTATTTTAAAGTTTCTCTTAATAGAATAGTTAAAAAATAAAAATATTTAACTTAAAGGAACATAGAATTTAGACTGTTAACCCATGCTGTAAATTTTACTGTAATCGTCATTTTTTCTTAATGTTGAAGATTGCATCAGTTTCATAAGTAACATCACTCATGTTTTATAATAAATACATCTACATGCAGAGGTATGTTTAACAGCATCTGCATGTATCTCCAGAAATTTTTGCTCATTTTAGAGCACATATTTTTATTCTGATAAAGATTTAATGTTTTACTTAATACTTCAGTAGAAAACATGAATAAACTGTATACCCAATATCAATATTTTTCTAAAAACCTGAACAACATTCTTTTAAATGTCCATTTAAAAATATAGGTAACAGTTATTGTTTTATCATTATCAAATTGGTATCAAATTAATAGGTATAAGTGAAAAAACTAATCACTAGACAGTCATAAAAATAAAATGCAATAATATTGTGCACTTCGTATTACTAAGAAAGCGTTCACTTATTCAAGCAGCAGATGATGAAAACATTATCATGAAAATTCTGGATATATCTTTATGTATATCCTTAAAAATCACTTACGTTTATATAATTTCTATTTTAATTTAAATCCCACATATTTTCAGCTAACATTTAAATTCGTTTTTTATTGTAAAACTTCAGCTGTTATATATCATGAAACACTTTCAGAAACTTGCTTAAAGGTAGGAATAATTCCTTCTAGTAAAAAATTATGTCACATTACATATTTGTTAAATGTTATGTTTGAGAAATACATTCTGTCCTTGAACATATTCGAATTAAAGATCAATATTATAATGGAATGAAGATTTTACAGGGAAAATATTGCAATCAGTAAAAACATGAAAGACCATGTAGTAGTGTGTCCAGAGTTGTTTCCTTCCGGTGGGTCCTTGGTCTCGTTGACTTCAAGAATGAAGCCACGGACCTTTGCGGTGACTGTTACAGCTCTTAAAGGTGGCACAGACCCAAAGAGTGAGCAGCAGCAAGATTTATTGTGAAGAGCGAAAGAACAAAGCTTCTACAGCGTGGACAGGGACTCGAGTGGGTTGCTGCTGCTGGCTGCAGCGGCCAGCTTTTATTCCCTTATTTGTCCCCACCCACATCCTGCTGATTGGTCCATTTTACAGAGTGCTGACTGGTGCATTTACAATCCTGTAGCTAGACACAGAGCACTGGTTGGTGCATTTTTACAGAGTGCTGATTGGTGCGTTTACAATCCTTTAGCTAGACACGGAGTGCTGATTGGTGCATTTACAATCCTTTAGCTAGACACAGAGTGCTGATTGGTGCGTTTTTACAGAGCACTGATTGGTGTGTTTACAATCCTTTAGCTAGACAGAAAAGCTCTCCCAGTCCCCACTCAACCCAGGAAGTCCAGCAGGCTTCACTTCTCAGTAGGAAGGAAGACACCTGTTTGGAATATTGCAGAATGGTAGATATCACATTTTATCAAAGGACAGTAATGCTTGATCTTCTATTTCCCACAGAACTCTGGATCCAGTTAAGAGCAGGAGGGGGAAAGAAGCAGCAATATTTCAAAAGTCCATACTCTAATCTGCAAAAGACACTGAGTAGGTGGAAGAAAACTGCATTTTACTTCAGGTAGTCTTTGAAATGAAAGCTCTGTTATTTTTCAAAACTGGAAGGATATCACAGGGTTGATTTTATATACAAAGTAGGATCTGATCCAGTAAACTCTAATGAAATAATTCACATATGGAGAAAGTTAATTTTGACCTCATGACAAAATCACCCGTATTTTGAGTAGGTTAGCCTGTCACCTTCTTTGCAAACCACCAACAATATTGGGTGTATGGTTCTTAATCGAAACCACTTGAAAAGTGTCGTACAAAGTTAAGGAAAACATACACCAAATGCTGCTAACGTGCACACATAAGGAATCCAGATGTACTTCAAGCCTTCTATAACCATCACAAGAGAATCCAATAAAATAGTGTGAATTACATGATAAATTATTTCTGGCCTTTCTTCAATTCATCCATCATCAAGAATAACAGTTTCTGTCAGGAATTTAGCATTAATCCTCCTAAAATTAACTTGTAGTATAGAAAGAAAACAAATAACACTGGAATATAGAAATGTAATAAAGAAGATTGTCAATTGCAAAAAAACAAAAACAAAAACAAAAACGTCTTGAGAAGGTGCCTGCAGGGAATCTTGACAGAGGAGCTAAATCACTGTAAAATTCTTAGTCATATTTAGTCCAAATTTTACTTCAAGGAATTTGAGCATGTGCCCATTTTCTTTGTGCTGGACAAACATCTTCATTATAATATTCAATGTCACTGTCAGAGTACACACCAAGTAAAAATTAATCACTTTCATTGTTTTAGCTACAAAAGTTTCTTTCTTCACATTCAGCTGAAGGCACTTAGCAAGCATTAAGGCTGCTAGTAAACTTAACAAAGGAAATACCAGTAGAGCTAGATTCCCAAACTGCAGTAAATATCCCAGAAAGAGAGAAAATATGTAGATTTATAAACTTCATAAACCTTGTCACTTTGCTCCAGAGGCAAGATATCGAGCAGGAATAGAGACACTGCTTGAAGAAACAGGAGATAGCGGCCGTACCCCACATCATCATAAATATGTAAGTTGAAGCACTTATCAACAAGTAGCAAAACTCCTCTCCATAAGTATTTCAGTTGCTTTTTAAATGGCCTGTAGGGGCAGCAACTTGGCATGCAAAATATGGTAGTGCCCAGTTTTCTCTTAAAGGAATGGAGTATTCTATTCTTGTTGTACCTACCCTGTTAAAAATGAGGCATGCAACAGTAAGCATTCCTGTTAGCCATGTTCCACTCATAAGCCAACTTGTAACAAATAATGCAGTAACATATTATTTGGAATCCAAAAACAGCGCCAATATAGAAATACACTGGCTCAATAATCTCGTTGCTACCAGTGGCTTGACATAAAACACTGGCAATAAGTTCTGGATATAGACACATTTGCTGCACTGCATGTATAGTCTTTGGAGATACAGTTTTGTTATTGTGTGCCAGTTCATAAACACCTCTTTCAAATGAAGGTGCCTTTAACATATCTTTATGATAGGTCTAATAAATGGCACTGTCACCCTGAAACGTGATTCCCCGTTCAAGCTCGTTTTGGAGTTCTTTCAGGAATTGGAATGTCATTGATTTTTCTCTTCTTTAGCAGATTCCTTATTTTCTGAAGACTTTGGCCTTTTTTCTTTGGCGCAGCTCTACAGTTGATCTTTCTTCCTCCGCCCTGCTCTTCGCGGAGGCCAGGACATCCCTCTGGCTGCAGCGAGGCAGGAGTCTCCCTCCCTCCGAATCTCTGAACACCTCAGCCTCTCCAGGTCCGCTCTCGGCCGCCGCCGCAAATATATCTTTTAATCGTTGTTTTCCTAGTAATAAAAATCTTACACAAAAGCTAAACGAAATTTTATGCAATTCCCTGGTTAATGTTTCTTGATGACATGAGTTGCTCCGTATATACTTACTTGAGTGCAGCTAACCTTGTTACACTGGAACTCGATCTTGACAGACAGCCAAAATACATTATCTTATGATCTTCTTGTGGAAACTGGTAGTTTCCTGCTTTGATGTTTTTTACCAGACCGGGGTCAGGCTTTATACCCTGAACTGTTCTTGTAAGGTTTTTCAGCTGATAATCACGGGCCTTAATTCTGGTGAGTGTCCTGTGCTAATTTGATAATGAAACAGAGAACTCAAGGTAGCTTTTCCCAAAGGGCTTCAGAGAAAAGAGATTTTCCCAATATATTAATGTCTTAAACACATGTACACACACACGCACAGTTTCTAGTTAAATAACTTTGAGAAACATTAGGTTAAAAACACCTTAAGAAATTTTGCCTGACCCAGGATAATGATGTTAACTTCTACATAATCTTCTAGATTATCTATTATTTCAATTTCCACAGTTAGATCTACTGACATGAAATTGACATGAAATTTTGTGTAGGTTTGACATATGGTGCAAGTTCTATTTTTCCCCCAAAACTTCGTTTACAGTTACTCTGGGCTATGTTTATGTATAAATCAAGTGTTTATATATACTAGGCTCTGTCTGGAGGCTCTTTACTATGTACTTGTACTATTCCCACATTGTCTTAGTGTAGCTTCATTATGAATAGAGCAAGGCTTCCCACCTAAAAGACTGCTTGGCTATTGTTAGCCACTTGCATTTCCACTTAAAATATAGAATACACTTACAAATTTTTAAAAATACCAAAATACATAGAAATACATTGTTGGGACAATTTTGATTGAATTTGTATTTAATTTAAGAAGAAGTTTAAGGGGAATTTCCATCTTTAAATTACTGTCTTCAAATCTATGATTGTAACATATTTTGTCCATTTACTTAGTCCTTTAAATTATCTCCATTTGTTTCTTAATTTTTTATGAAGACATATATAAATTTAGGACCACTTCTAGATATTTGCTATAACTCTTACTGTGATTATTATAAACTTTTACAGCTTTTATTTATTAACTTGATGTTATGTAGAAATTCAATTGGTTGTTTTACATTGTCCTTGTGTAGCAACTTTGTGAAAATTAATAATGATTTTTATTTTATTAGATATTCTTTCAATATTTTTTATACACAGCTTTACAAGTTGTTTCTATTGGATTTACTTTATCTGGGGCTCACTTCTTTCTTTCTTGGCTAATATTTAATCTTGCTTGTATATGTAATCATTCCAATAAAAAATCAGATGGGAAATATCACATTATATATATGTCATACATAATACATGACATATATCCCCTGTAATAAATAATATCTTGTTATGGACTGAATGTATGTGTCCCCTACAAATTTAAACGTTGAAATATCATCCCCAATGGGATGGTATTCGAAGGTGGGGCCTTTGGGACCAGATTAGGTCACAAATAGGATTGGTGCCCTTAAACGAAGAGGCCAGAGAGCTAGCTTGCTCTCATTCTGCCATATGAAGATACAAGAAAAAGTTGACAGTTTGCAAACTGGAAGTGGGATCTCACCAAAACCTGACTATACTGGAACCCTGATCCCAGACTCCCAGCCTCTAAAACTGTTAGAAATTTCTGCTGTTTGTAATCCACCTGGTGTGTAATACATTGTTATAATAGCCCAAACTGACGAACACAGAAATCATATATAAGAAATAAAATTTCCACAAGCAGTGAATATTTGAAAACATAATTTTTAGTTCTTCATCTTTTTCATATTCTGGCTCAATTAAAATCTACATGGAATTCACCTCAAAATCCTGAAATGGCAACACATCAAAAGTTTTCCTCTTACTGAGCTCTGGAGAAGTACTGAATCAAGTTTTACAAGGAAACTGGAGACTTAAGGAATCCAAGAGGCGTAGTCTTCCACTTCTCAAGAAAGTAGAGGAGACTAGAGTGCTTTCAATTTAAGGCCCATCAGCAAAAAAAGAAACCTAAGTATATCACATGAAAACTCATCCACAGAGAATGGAGAAATCTAGGCTTGTGGCTCTGGATTTAGAAACTGGGTTTACAAAACCATGAGAGAAGTCAGAGTCTGACAGAACATTGTGTTGAGCCAGAAAAATTTTCCAAACATGGAAACCCCTGACAGTGTTCGATTTTGAGAAAAATAGCAGAATGTGTGAGACCCCACTCAAAGAGATACAAGTTTCTCCAAAAACAAAACAGGGCATCATTGCAGTGTATTGAAGACATTCCTCTGATGAACTGTAAACTGTTGCCCAAAATAGGGTCAATGTAAGAGCTCTTTAGAAGCATAGTGTTTTTTGTTTGTTTTCTTTCTTTCTTTTTTGTTTGTGTTTTAGTGCATTACTTTTAAAGCAATTATTCTAAGACTTATGTCATATCAGGTTAAATTATATATACAATAGTACATTTTTGAATATTAATCACATGATAGATTCCTGCTTAAGTTTCATTTCGTGCAAAAGGTTATCCTTTTTTGTTTAACCTTCTATTTGTTGTTGAACCAAACTTTGATCATCATTTTATAAATCAGTGTATCTCACACTCCTGCTAGTATCTATCCTCTCTACCTCTATAAGATGAACTTTGCATATTTAAATTTATTATAGCCAGCCATACTTGTATTTTATTTGTTCTGTTACACTCTCTTAAATTCTTATGTTAATAACTACAATTTAAATCTAAACCAAATGAATAAGAAATGTAAATGTAATCAAATAAAGTTATGAAAATAATATTTATGATAAAGTAGAAAGAACTGAAAATTACTGCATGAATATTGAGTACAACTATAAAAATAAGTTCTGTAGCTTAAAATTATATGTGTCATATTTTAATGACATAATCTCCCTTTGTTAAATCTTTTTTACTGATGTAACTTTTATAATAACCCTCAACTGAACATCTATGTAACTATATATATGAATAAAATTTTAACATCTATTATAAATTGCTAAAATAAAATTGCAAGTTCCACATTTACAGTTTCAATTATTTTGATAAACATCTTTCAAGTTCTTATTCATAACAATTCATAATTAGGAATAATATATACTTTATACTTACATAGAAATATGGCAGACTAAGCAAATGTGTTAGTCTAGATTTTATCTTCAAGGCACTATAGAAATAATAAATGATTAAAATGGGGATAAACCAATAACTGTAAAATAAGTGGGTGGAGGGCACACATATCAGGGGAATTCTATAAATTTTATAAAAGTAAAAGATGAAATCATATTGATAAAATTAAAAGAGAATATATTTCTCAAATTCTAATACAGCAGATGACAGATGCAAAAATAAGGTAGCCTGAACTGGATAGCTTAAACTCAGAAAATTTTTCTCCTTGGAATAAGCAGATATAATAATAGGACTGAAAATGTGGCAAAATACAAAATGACATCATTTTCCATGACCATAAAGAGACAGTTATGAGGGCAGGGGACAGGAACTTGATTGAATTGTAAGTCCATCTCAAAACAATTATAAAGAACATTTTAGATAAGAATTAACCTTGCTTGAATGTGTGTTATTATTCCAAAGTAAAGTGCTTCTAATTCTGAAACTGTGGGACCTTCCATTTTAAAGACAGTTCTACACCATTTGAGTATGAAAGAGAGTTTACCAATTAACAAGCTCTGCTTCTGTACTACTCTATTGAACGTCCTTATTCAAGAAAAAAATATTAATGGAAAATTCTAGCCTTAATACCCAACAACTTAAGAGATATGTGACAAACAACTCAAGTAATCTAATCCTTTATTTCTTCATTTGAATGGAAAACCAGATTGCTAGACATAAAGCAAAACAGCAGTATGAAAGGAGAAAAAAAGTCAATTACACAAAAATGTGGCCCCAAGAAAAAAGAGAGATCATTCACAGACAGAAGACAATCTTAAAACACATAATGTCTTCAGAAGGCTTCTAGATGATGCCTCTTATAAAACAAGAGTCATGAACAGGACTGAATAAAAAAAATAGCTCCCAGAAAAAATAAAACTTTAGAAATTAAAACTATGTTAACAAATTAAAAATGAAAATCTACAGGAAGATTAAAAGAAAATTTGAGGTCTTCTTCTGGAACATACACCTGAAAACATAAAAAAGAGAAAACCTATAAAAGAAAATGAATTGGTGAAGAGTAGGTCCAGATTGCTCAATATCTAATCAAAAGGAATTTCAAAAGGGAAACATTAAGAAAAAAAAAAAAGAGATACTATCAAATAAATAATCTGAAACAACCTTCCAGGGATGAAGATTGGTGCCTAGCTATAGGGCCCACTGATTGCTGAACCCAATATACAAATAATAATTTAAAGGCACATCACTGACATAATTGGGGAATTTCAAGTACACCATGTATAAAAAGAACATTTCAAAAGCATCCAGAGAATACTAAGAAAAAATATTAATCAATAGATGTCATAAATGCAGCAGATTTTTTTAAATCTTCAACTTTGGTACTAAAAAAAGGTAACAATTACTTCAAAATTCTGAGGCAGCAATATTTTCAACTTAGAATTATATGTCCAGCCTAGAAATCCATCAATAGAAATAGCAAAATAAAGCAGTTTTGAGAAACTCAAGAAATCAGAAAATGTACCTCTCACCATTTTGGAGAAGGTTACATGACGATTTGTTTACACAAAACAAAATTAACAATCACAAGATGTAGGCGTGGAATTTTTAAAAATGATGGATGTGATACAGACAGGAGGCAGGGAAATACTGGGTAGAGAAGGGCAGGGTCCCTGGAAAGGGCTCCACCCTCAAGCCTGGACCTGGGGCCCAAAGTAAGAACATGCATTCCTGTTTTCTTGCTCATATGTTGCCTTTTCCAAAACCACCCTGACCTGCCCTGCCCTGCATCCTGTACCCACAAAAACCCCAGGCTCCACTAGCAGCAGAGTGGCAGAGAAGGAGAGAAGAGAAGAAACAGCTTGATTTCAAAGGGATGGCTTGACTACGGAACCTTGGAGAAGAGTTCAGCTGAAAATGGCCAGACTCCAGGGGAAGACCACCTTCCCGCTCCATCCCCTTTCCAGCTCCCCATCCCCTTGAGAGCAACTTTCACTGGTAATAAAATCCTACACATTTACCACCTTCAATTTGTTCCTGCGACCTGATTCCTCCTGGAAGCCAGACAAGGTCCCAGATGCAGGTGAAGGAGGCTGTCACACTGACCTTCCACTGGGCTAACACTTCAGCCATCCATGGTTGGCAAAACTAAAAAAGCAGCATGTAACACACACCTTCTGGGGCTCTGGGGGTTGCTGGCAACTCGTAGACACTCACTTGCTTGCTCCCACTCCCATGAGGGGTTGAGAGCTGTGGGCTGAGTAAACAAGCCAACCCCTTCACAGGACTCATGAAGGGGTAAAGGAACTATTCTGTTTCAGATTTAAGTAAGGAGTCCAAAGCAAATAAATTTTAAAATAATAACTTTCTAGATAGCCTGGTAATAATCAGGACAAATGTGAACAAGAAATTCCTGAGCAGTAAGGAAAATGTCGATAGAAAAATGGAGTAGATTCTATTCAAGAGATGAAGTCTTTCATGTGCTGGAATATTGAAGGAATCTATTGAAGAGGGCATATGTTTCTTCTTTCAATAATGAAAATAATAGAATTAGAAACACTAAGAAAAACAAAACCAATGAATATCTTCAAGAAACTAATGTATGAATATAAGAAAAATAGAAATGTGCCATGTTATGAAACTATTGATGATGTGCAATGAAAGAGGATCTGTTTGTCATTGCCAATGTGTTCTTCCCTGAGTGCCACAGGGGTTGTGACCCCACATAGGAAAAGCTGTAATGCCAGCCCACTGCTTGACTTTTCAAAGAAAAATATCTACATCATTATAATAAGGCAGACAGTGGTTTTCAGCTATTAGAATCAATTGGAAGAGAACACAGCAGATAGACTGTGGTTTTCAGATATAAGTAAATAGTAAATGAATTTTATTTTTTAATATCTTAAAAATATTTAGAATATTAGATAACAAGTTAAAAAGAAGGGGTCAAGAGTAAGATCTGGATTTTATTGATTCATTTAGATAATAAAGATTCAATATATTCAGAAGTGAGCAAGAAATCAAAATTTTATTATATTATTGAGAATTTTAAATAGGTACTTTAAATGTGTAAACAAATATAAACATCAAATTTAAGAGAAAAGAAAATGGAGATGAAAGACTAGTGAGAGTGGATGTAAGTATTAAATAATGCCAAGTAAAAGGAGTGGGATGGGGAAGAACAGGAAAGCACAATATTTTATGTATCAGTGAGTAAATTAATATTGATATCAATATGAAAACAATTGTTGGAGATGCAGTAAGAGAAATACAATGAGACCTTATAGGCATTAAATGTCTTTTAATCTTAGACTCATGTTGTTATCCAACAAGAGGGAGTCTTTGGTTTCCTCAATAGCATGATTCCTACAAAAAAAGAACAAATTGGAATTCAATACTTGTATTAACCCTGCTTTTTAAAAAATAACTGTTAAGCAGGTAATGAGTTTCCTCTTTAGAAAATGCAAGCACATTGTACAGAGAACAATCTTAATGAATGTAAAATGGAAGGACATCAGTCAAGAGGGAAGAACAGAGAAAATATCTTTAGGTCTAAACAGTGAGCAGAATTCAGGAATTCTGTGGATTAGTAAAGTACTTGAAAAAATATTGTCCACTGAGACTATAAAAATGACAGAGTATAGAGGAAGACTAAGGCAGACTTTATTATTAGCAACCACAACAAATTTATCATTTGGATTTAAGCAATTACTCAAAGTCAGAGGCAATGTTCCTACCCATCAGCTCAACCTGTCCTCAATCATTTTGAATACCTTGTATGATGCAGAAAAGACAATTGTAAAGGTTTGTACCCTCAATTAAATATTAAGATGGAATATTTCAACCAAACAGAAAGAATTCTTACAATAAAAGCTTGATCAACTTCTATATAAGACATGATCCTCACTTATTTTAATTAGTGATTAATTTGCTTTCAGTAAGATTATTTGATAATAAATACATATTTTAAAACTTAAGTGGCTATGATAACATTGCTGAAAGAAATGTAGATTTTTCAATTTCCTTGTCTTTATATGCCTGACATTACAATCTTAATATAGCCATAATGTGCTTTTATACCATTACAAGTAAAAATGATTTGAATAACTAAATTGTCTCAATCAAATATTAAGTATTTAAATAATGACCTCTGCTAGATTATCTCATTCATGTTGATGTGTTTAATTGCAGATACTGAAAGTATTTTCTGCTCTATTTTTGTGTGTAACACTGGAAAGATGAGGATCTCTTATTTTTCTTACATGACTTGTAAAAAAGCATTACATTAAAAACATATAAGATATATTAAATTTTAGTATAAATATTGAGTTCCATAGAATTACAAAATTTCAAAAATGAATCTTAACAGAGCACAAGCCTCGGTCTTTTGTTTCCCCAGAAAATGAGTGAACAAACTTAAGTAACTACTTTTATCATTGGAAAAAAGAACATTTGAGCATCTCATTGGGGTGTGCTGTGTAGATATCCTATACCTTTTATCCCAGATGGGAAGAAAATGTTTGCAGATCATACATCTAATAGAGAAATTGAATCCAGAATACACATTCTCAAAACTCAATAGTAACAGAACAATCCAATTAAAAATGAGCAAAAATGTTATTTGACAATTAACCATGGAAGTTTTACAGACAACTAAGCACATGAAAGAATACTCCACATCATTAGTCATTAACAGAAATCAGTGGTGCCAGGACACACCCATTAGAATGACCAACGTTAAAAATACAAGCATTGGGAACAACATTTATACGTGGAATTATCTTGCATAGCAATTTCTACAAATAGTTTGGAAAACAATTCGACAGTTCCTTGAAAGTTTAAATACACACCACCAGGTAATATAATCATTGCATTACTACATATTCACCCAAAACAAAGAAAGCATATGTCCATGCAAAGGCTAGCACAAAAACTACTCAGAGCACCTTTATTTGCCATAGCCAACAACTGGAAAGCACCCAAACACCCATCAACATATGAATGGATAAGTAAACTGTAGTGTATTCACATAATGAAATATTACTCAGCAATAAAAACATAATGAACTATTGATATACACTGCAGTATAAGCTAATCTAAAAAAATTACACTCAGTGAGAAAAGCCAGATGGAAAGAAGACATATTATATAAATCATAAAATAAAATTTTTGGAAATGTAAACTAACACTTTGGAAATGGTAGTGTAAGAAAACAGATAATTGTTTGCTTGGTGAAGGAGGGTTGAGGGATGTGTTGTGCAGAGACAAGGGATGCCTTTTTTTGATGATTACATTCATTATCTTGATTGTGATGATGAATTTAGCCAAAACTTATTAAATTCTACACTTAAAATACACAGTTCATTACATTACTATCACACCTTAAAAAGACTGTTAATTATGAATATAATTATGAATAGCGATCTTCTTTTTTTTTTTTTTGAGATGGAGTCTTGCTCTGTCGCCAGGCTGGAGTGAAGTGGCGCGATCTCGGCTCACAGCAACTTCTGCCTCCCAGGTTCAAGCGATTCTCCTGCCTCAGCCTCTAGGGTAGCTGGGACTACAGGCGTGCGCCACCATGCCCAGCTAATTTTTTTGTATTTTTAGTAGAGATGGGTTTTCACCATGTTGGCCAGGATGGTCTCGATCTCTTGACTGCATGATCTGCCCGCCTCGGCCACCAGAAGTGCTGGGAGGCGTGAACCATGGTGCCCGGCCATGAATAGCGATATTTTTTAATTAAATCGAATCTAAGATTAAGTTTGCAAGTCATCCAAAGAAAATAATATTGGAATACGTGTGTGTGCGCAGGTGTGTGTGTGTGTGTGTGTGTATGAGAGAGAAATGAAGCAGATATAGCATAATATGTGGTAGTAATACAAGTATTCACTGACTCACATTTTGTCAACTTTCCCATGAATTTGAAATTGTTTATAATACTATATTGGGAAAAATTAAGGAAACAAATATCTAACAGCTACACAGAAGGACAGCTATCTTACAAGGGAGTGAAAATGAAGCTAATGATGTATTCAGCAGCAAAAATACATGCAAGGAGATGATGTTGTGCCTCAAAAGTGCTGAGGGAAAATATTTGTCAATCTGGACTGATATAGCCAAATATAATATTTTTCAGTGAATAACACTGGAATAAAATAACAACATTATTATTTAAATGTGTTAAAACATTTTACCACCTACAAACTTTCTGAGAAAGAACTATTGGGAAAAAACACACTTTGCTGAGAAAAAAATTAAACCCAGGAGAATTAGCAAAACATATTGTTGAATCTAATTAATTATAGGCCATTAAAAATAATACTTATATTTTTATGATTAAAAATTAAGAATTAAACTTTAGCACAAATAATACAGGTGATGTAAGTGATGGAACACAAGGGGCAACAAAACACATTAATTGAAAGTTCTACTCAAGAATAAAAGGGAAAAAGTTAAAAACATCAAATTTTGCTAAAATTAAAAAAAAGTCATATGTTAATTTAACGAGAAACTTTAAATTTAAATTATACTTCTAATGTAAAAAGAAAGAATGAAGGAAGAAAGACATTAATAAAAAAATGACCCATTGAAAAACTGCCGCAGAAAGAGGGAAAAAGCCAAAATAAAAGTTAATTGAAATATTTGTAATAAGTTGTAATAATTGCTAATAATCTACTAAAACCCTAAGATATAAATTGCATTAAAAATCTAGCTATATGTCCCATAAAATAAATATATTTAAAAGACAATAAGAGATGGAAGGCTGTATATGGAGATATTAAGAAAAGTAGGCATCAAAGAGCATGAGGTGTAAGAATAAATAAGTGCTAAGATAATCACTACATGATGATTAAAGAAATAAACTAGTAGAAGGTATTATCAGTGCGAATGTATATACGCCCCAAAATATGCTCTCCTAACATTAAAAGAAGTGTTGACAGAAACATAGAAAAATGTACTAAGAAATAATAATGGATGATTTTAACATGTATTTCTCAAAAGTGATAGTCTAAGCAGATAGAACATACATAGCAGATTGGAAAAACACAATTAACAAGCTATACTAACATATATATCTCATGTAGAGAGAGCCAGAGAGAGAACTTTGCACACAACAGTGGACTGTTCTATTTCTAAAAATTGACATTGTTATAGGTCATGACATAAGCCACAACTCATTAAAAATACTAGTTGCCTATAGAACTTACTCTTTTTTTTCACAGTGAAATTGGTTAGAAACCAATAATTAGACTGGTAGGAAAAATGTGTTTGAAATCTAAAAATGCAATCCATGGATTAAGTAGAAAATGTTCTGAAGTTTTTAAAATTAGGAAATGCTACTTAAGTGGTACTTTGAAGAAAATGCATTCATTCAAAAAACAAAAGCAACCAACATCACCGGGTTATAAAAGAGCAATTCAAAAAGACAGAATAAAGAACTTAGAGCATAGAACTAAAATCTTTTACAGGAAATAAGTAATAAAGTTAGGAGCAGAGGACTTATACTTTGGGGAGGTAAATTTGATAGATTATTTAAAGAAATAAAAAATTTAAATGCTGCATAAAATATTGAAAATAAATTTTAATTCCTCAAAATCCCTGAAGGATACAAGGGAAATACCAGGTCGAAATCCACGAGAAAGTCAGAGCCCAGAGGATAAGAACAGCATTGAAGCCACTTTGAAGTTGGACTATGCATAAATGACGTTTAGTTTTGATGGATTTATGAGACAAGCAGAGCAGATATAAAAACTAAAGAAGTCCTTTACTGTAATGCTGAATCCGAAGGAAACTCTCTTTAGATAATTACAAAGAAAATTGAATTGTTACTAAGCTAGAAAAATAACTTTCCTGAGACAATGTATTTATAAGGCACCTCCTGCAAGGATTTGAAAGCTAAATTCCCAATAACCGGGTGACCCAAACAACCTCAATATATATATCAAAGAGCTGACGGAATCACAATCATAGTCAAAAATGTTAACATATTGATATGGTTTGGATCTTCCTCCACCAAATTACATGTCCAATCATAATCTGCAGTGTTAGAGGTTCGGCCTGGTGGGAGGTAATTGGGTTATGGGGGTGGAGTTCTCATAAATGGGTTAGTGCCATCTCCTAGGTGCTGTACTTGTGGTGACTGTACTTGAGTGACTGAACTGTTGTGATATCTGGTTGTTTAAAACTGTAGCACCTCTCCACTTTCTCTCTTAGTTCTGCTCCTGCCAAGTAAGACACTTGTACCATCTTTGCCTTCTGCCATGATTGTAAGTTTCCTGAGGCCTCCCCAGAAGCCAAGCAGATGCCAGCATCATGCTTCCTGTACAACCTATGGAACCATGAAATTAAACCACTTTTCTGTATAAATTACTCAGTCAAAGGTATTTCTATACAGCAATGAGAGAACTGACTAATACATATACTCACTGAGAAAATTACAAAACAAAAAGACAAAAGTTGGAATAAGATTTAGCTAGTACAGGAAACAAACTTAATTAAATTCCTTCTCTGGGGAGGATGTCATCATCATCTTATGCCTCAAGAGGCCTGTCGAGTAATTAACAAAGACAAATGGGCAGCCTAAAATAAAATTAAAATAAGATAAAATTTACCAAGCACAGAAGGTACAGCAAATAGGTACCAGCTGAAACATGGCACAGACAGCATCTACAAAGACATCTGATAGAAATTGTAAATCAATAGTGCCTGTTATTTTTAAAGAAATGAAAGTCAAACTTGAAAATATCTTTAGGGAACATAAAACTGTAAAAAGCAACCTACAGGTCAGAAAAGAACCAAATAGAATATCTAGAAATAGAAAAACACATTAATGAAAATCAAATATTCATTGCAGTATTCTAACAGAAAAGCAGACACGGTTTAAAAGAGAATATGGAAATTAGAAATAGATCAGAGGAAAAAACTTGGAATATAGTACACAGTGACAAAAAGAAAGAAACTATAGACACAAACAAACTTGGAATACAGAGCGTGATCTATTGTTATTTTCTTTCCCTGTAAAGCTGCTAAGAACTCAGCCTCTCCCCACTACTTTTAGTTTGCTCTTCAGCCACTCAGCTAATGTTTGTAAATAGCAAATTATTTAGAGGTAAATATTGATATCAAATGTAAGGTTCATCTCTCTAGAGTTCTCTTTTCCAGCATCTTGGCCTTGATACTCCTCCGATGTCTTCAAATAGATTCTTTTTATTTTATACTTTCTCCAGCTCTTCCAATTACTCATGGTGAGAGGGTTTGGCCTAAACCTACTGGTCTGCCAGTGCCGGAAGCATAACCTTTCAAGAGACTCCCTTGAGGTAATGGACACAAAAGTTACACATACATATGCATTTCACTTATAATTCCTTGATAAGAATTTAGGCACATGAACCACATAGGTAACACTGAAGCTGGAAAATCTAAACTGTAACTGACAGATATGTTTCCAAAACTTGAAGGGAGGTCTCCATCACTATGTGAAAGAAGGTTGGAATAAAAATTGAGGAACAATTAGCAGATTTTAATATAGATGTACTATATGATTTTCTTATTCATTTTGTTCATTTTCTTTTGTACGATGAGAAGGTAAGCTC
Source organism: Pongo abelii (assembly GCF_028885655.2). Taxonomy (NCBI): domain Eukaryota; kingdom Metazoa; phylum Chordata; class Mammalia; order Primates; family Hominidae; genus Pongo; species Pongo abelii. The sequence continues at coordinate 143,021,506 of NC_071991.2, read as the reverse complement.
TGAGAGAAGTATTTTTTCTTTTGGTTATTCTGTTTTTGTTTTTTGTCTGGGTTGCGTTGTTAGCTCACCACTGTGTTCCATGGCCCTTGAACATCCTGGTATAATGTAGGTACTCGGTGAATATTTGTGGCATGTGGAGGGTCTTCCTAAGCATATCACTAAATGCCAAAATCATGCTTCTTCAGTTTTTTGGAGAATAAGCTTCCATCATTTTAATAATATAATAATATCAATATGTTATTAAGACACAGTAAAGTACTTTAATAGTAGTTACACTAACATTATCTTAAAAAGCCAGTGGAATATAAACAAATAAACACTAGGTGACACTTAATAATTTTTTTCCAGACAAACATCTCTAATTTCATTAAACATTTAAAAAAACTTGTCAGATCTGTTTATTTTATCATTCATTCCCATTGGACATATTCAAGTGTATTAATCTTTCTTCAGTTTGATGCCCAAAATAAAAATACAGGTTGAGCATTCCACTGCAAAAATACAAAATCCACACTGCTTCAAATTCTGAAACTTTTAGAAAGCTGACACAACACCGCAAGTGGAAAAACTCTATACCTGACTTCATATGACAAGTCACAGTCAAAACCCAGTCAAAACTTTGTTTTTTTAAAGAAATTATGTAAATATTGTATAAAATTACCTTCAGGCTATGTGTATAAGGTATATATGAAATATAAATGAATTTCATGTTTACACTTGGGTCCCATCCTCAAGATATCTCATTATGTATATGTAAATATTCCAAAATCCAAAAAAACTCAAAATCTGAAAGTCTGAACACTTCTGGTCACTAGCTTTTTGGATAAGGAAGTCATTTATTTACCATATTATTGATCCATGTTTTCATGGAAATTTTGGAGCACTGAGATGGCAGAAATTTCTTACTGTTGGTGGAAAGATATAATCAATACAAAATTTTACAAATTAATTTTAAGGATGAAAAACTGAGCTAGCCAATGATAGAACTAAAATCAATCCTGTATCTTCTGACACGAATTGAGATAGTACAGAGGACAAGCAAATTTGGGAATTTATTTCTCGATATTACTTTTTTTGGTAGTTACACCAAATCTTTTCATGTTTACCTAAGAAGTAATCTTTATGATCCATATTTATACTACAACTAGAATTTTTATTCTGCAGTACACAAAAGGCAGCTTAAGCCCTCTTTGACTTCAGCAGTTGTCACAATTTAATTATTTTATTATTATTATTATTATTATTATTATTATTGTAGAGACAGGGTCTTGCCATGTTGCTAGGCAATGTCAAATTCCTGGGCTCAAGTGACCCTCCCACTTCGGCCTCCCAGAATGCCAGGGTTATAGGCATGAGCTACCAAATCTCACAGTTTTAGAAATTACCACTATAAATATTACTTTCTCTTAAAATTAAATTTAAAAATGAATTATTGTTCAATCAATACAATTGCGATAAAATTTGTTTGACTACAACTCACACAGGCACTATCCATATCAAATATCCTTTATAAGTATCCATTTTATTTTTGGTTCCTTGCTTCTTTATTATGATAATTAAGGACCTAAAATATAAAATACAATCATTTCATTATATTGTTGTTGTTATTATTTTTCCCTAAGTTTTGTAGGTAGTAATTGGGTTGACCACTGCTACTGTGGATATTGGGAATTACAAAATGCGGCAGGTTGATGGGTTTCCCAAAGATGCCCACGTCCTAACCCTGGGACCTGTGAATATATTATATATCAAAAGGGAATTAAGGATGCAGGTAGAATCAAGTTCTCTAATCAGCTAAACTTACAATAGGGAGATTATACAGGTGAGACTAGTGTAATCACAAGCACTCTTAATGGCAGAAGACGAAGGCAGAGAAGGACCTAATGACGTACCTTGAGAGGGACTCCACACATATCCTCTGTCTTTGAAGATGAAGAAATGGAACCATGAGTCAAGAAACACGATATATGTCAAAAAAAATTTACAAATTAATTTTAAAAGCTGGGAATGGTCCTCAGGTGACAGCCAGCAAGAAAACAGGGTTGTTGGTCCCGTAGGTGCAAGGAACTAAATTCCGCTAACAACATGAATGAGCACAGAAACAGATTCTTCCTTAAAACCTCCAGAAAGGAGCCCTGCTGACACCTACATTTTTGTCTAGTGAGACCCATACCTGATTTCTAACCACCAGAAATGTGGGATAGTAACCACCAGAAATGTGGGATAGTAACCACCAGAAATGTGGGATTTGTATTGTTTAAACTGCTAAACTTTTCATAATTTTTTTACAGCAGCAATTGGAATCAATATGCCAGTTTATCAACCTTATTTCAAGTGGAAAAAATATGTATTTCAAATAAGCTGTTATGAATATGCTAAAAATATGTGTGTGCGCACACACCCTCAAACAGACTCGAAATACTTATGATTACTAAGACCACTTCAGCTTCACTTGAATGTCCCTCCAGAACACCTTAGGAGTAAAGGTAATTTAAATTTAGAAGAGAAAATACCAGCGGGATCTTATATTTATTGAAAAATAGTAAACTAATATTACCTCATTTCAACTTAATAGCAAACTTCAAGGGTATGCCTTATTAGCTTAACCTTTATTAGGTCATTTTTGAAGGGCTTGGGAAATCTGCATTGATATAGAATTCATGGCTTCTGCTCTATTGTACTTAAATTAGACCAACATTAGATTTTAAGGTTTCTGATCTTTAAAATAAAGCAATCGGTTATGGTAGGTTTTATACAACATGCTTTAATGTTTTCTGTATCTCTCCTTTCCTAGTTTTTAGTGTAAAGGAAGAGAATTATAACTACCTGCGGGCTAGAAAGATTATTGTTGACACAAGACCCAAGAATAACTCACTGTGATCATAAAATCATACAGTGCAGATATCATTAGAAAAAAAGGAACTATATCTACAGTAAAATTATTCTACTATAAACTCAAGTAATAGACATCAAAATAAATGCCATTTTTATGAATTTTTGTCCTTAACATTGTTCTTTAGCAAACTGTAACACTCTTAAGAGTGAAGAACCTCTAAAAACATCTGTGAGGCACATTGGATGATGCCGTGCTCTGAGTAAAACACCATGCAGCACCAAACAGGTACCTTATGATGTTCATAAGTGAGGGCCCATAGAGAATGAAGATATACATTTCTTAACCAATTTTTTTCAGGGATATTTTCTGCACAATATTATGACAAAATGCACTATGTCTAATTTTTAGTATAGTCTATGTAATTAATTCATGGGATTCGTTTTTTTCTTTTTCGATTTTAATATACACAAGAATCTACTGGTGATGAGAAACAGCCAATTGAGACAGTGGGAACTCAAGGTCTTCTTAGGAGATCAGGCTTCTATGTGTATTAAAATATAATAAATACAAATGCTTTATCATATATGTTTTATAGCAAGCTTCAAATGTAAACCTTAGTCAGCTAACTCAGAAGTTGGCAAACAATGGCCCAGGGACGAAAGCCAGGTGATTCCCTGTTGTTGTAAATAAAGTTCTACCTAAATACAACTATGCCCATTCGTTTACATACTGTTTATGGCTCCTTTCTCACGACAGTGACAGAGTTGAGTGGTTGTGAGAGAGACTGTATGGCTCACGGAGCCTCAAATATTTACTCTCTGGCCCTTCGCAGAAACATTTGCTGACCTCTGAGCTAACAGAGGGTAACATTTGCATGTAAACAAATAATAGCCATAAAATATTATAGAAAAGAAATGTCAAACTTTTACCTATCAGGTCAAGGAAATAATCTTAGAGAGGTTGATATTTGAATTGAATCTTGAAGTATAAGCTGGACTCTTCCAGCTGAATAAGGGGATGAAGCCCTCTAAACAAAGGACACCACATATAAAAAGGCATAGGAATGTGGAAGACAGTAACTTACGCAAAGAAACATAAGTATTCTATAAAATACATAAAAAGGAATGGTGGAAGACAAGATGGAAAAGGCAAACTATAGTGAGAAAATGAAAGGTCATTAAACTCATTATTTTAAAAATATTAGTTTTTATATTATATTTTATATCATTTTCCATTAATTCAATTTGCCATGAGGACTGGAGATGACTACCATAAAATAAGAATACAAATGAGGAGCGTGACCCTAATATACATGAGAGATAATACATTCTTGAACGTAGAGAAAGAGAGGAAAAAAATAGATTCAATAAATCTTTAGGAGACAGTATTTCCAGAATTCAGTGAGTAAGTAGAGATACAGAGCTGTTGAAGAAGAAGAAGAAAATCATGCTTTCCAGTATCTAGTTCAGGCTAATTGACGTGACTGATTACTACTTATGGTAAGAACAGATGAGGAGGAAGATGAACATATTTATGGGAAAATACAAATCATTCTAAGTTATTGAAGTTTTAGAGAATCTCTGATTCATTTAAGTCATTTAGAATAATAAGTTAATGGGCCGGGCAGGGTGGCTCACGCCTCTAATCCCAGCACTTTGGGAGGCCGAGGTGGGCGGATCACGAGGTCAGGAGATCGAGACTGGCCTGGCCAATGTGGTGAAACCCCATCTCTACTAAAAATTCAAAAATTAGCCGGGCATGGTGGTGCATGCCTGTAGTCCCAGCTACTCGGGAGTATGAGGCAGGAGAATCCCTTGAACCCAGGAGGCGGAGGTTGCAGTGAGCGGAGATCTGGCCACTGCACTCCAGCCTGGGCGACAGAACAAGGCTCTGTCTCAAAAAAAAGAAAAAAGAAAAAGAATAATAAGTCATAGTTTTATTTTATTTCATATTCCTGTCTTTTAACTTAGTATCTATTCTGTAAGAATATTATTGTGCTTTTCATTCTTGCTACAACTTTTATAATTATTTTTGCATGTGTAAAATTTATTTTTCTGAACTTTTAGAAGGGCCCGTGGTTCAGGTAACTTTCCTAATTTGGTATAACCCCCGTTTCTATAGTTTTGCTGTAGTTATTTGAAAAAAATATATATTCGGCAGCTTGTTTGCTGAGATTTACTACGTCTGTTCCACATCCTTTAATATTATCTCAATTGTCTTTTCCTTTGTCTCTGTTATCCTCCTGCTTTTTAAATTTTAGCCATGCCAGAGTTTCTCCTCAATGTGAAGTCTTGTCCTGGGAGTCGGCCCTCACTGATGAGCTTTGTGGAATCACAGGGACTGCACTGCCTCAGCTCATTCAGACAATGCCTCTGATGCCTCAGATTCACCAACCACTGGATTGGGCAAAACCCCTCCCATTGTCGGTGAATAACTATGGAATACTTTGGATTTTCCGGATTTAAAATATTTTTATATTTCTCATTTCTCTCCTTTCTGCTCAAAACTGATTCCAGAGAGGTCTTATAAATGTTGAGGGTTTTTGCCATATGTCTATCATAGGGATAACTTCCCAATTACTTTTGTTGTAAATATCTGTAATGTCTATGAGATTTTGCTTTGGCTGTCTAGTTTCCATGTCTACTTACTAAGAGAGTCCTGAGACATTCAAACAATACAATTGCTGCCATCTTTCTAGAATCTTCAACACGTTGTTTTTTAGTTATTTGATATTAATGCTTCTAGACATGTATTGTTCATTGGAAAATCTAATTTCAAAATAGTGTCTCCATGTTTTCAAAAGAGCATATAGTAATATACAGAATAATTTAAGAGATATGTAATTGAGTCTGGATGCTTAAATAACTTGGAAATCAGTGGCACAAACTCTGAAATTATGAAGTGTTGAATTTAAAGATTCTGATTTTGCAAATCAGCTTAAACATGTACAGAAGGAACTATTTATTGTAGCTGTTATTCCTTGCAGCATACCCTGAGCTTGTCTTCCCCTTGTGAGTGCACATATTGCAACTGAATCTATGCTTTCCAACATATTGTATTTCAGCATTCCAATCAAAATTAACAATGAGCCTTGGGTTTATGATTAATCAAGTATATAGTAGGAGCTTTACCAAGTATTTTTTTCTTCCCTGCCTACATTAGTTTCATCAGAGATAATTAAGTTTTACCATGTAATTGAAGGGGCAGAAACCAGAAAAGCAGGAAAACAGCAATTTATGCAGTCTTTTAGCAGCTTATGGCTTTTAACAACAGGATAAACCATGAGAAATACATTGAAATTGAAAGCAAAGGTGAAAGGCAGTTTTCTAGTAAAATATTCATTAATGTGAGAGAATTTAAAAATATAAGCAACTGATTTTATTTATCATCTTTTTTAATATATAAAATTGGCTTTTGGATTAAGATATTGAATTATACAGAAACATAAAATTACTTGATTGAAGAGACTCATGTCTGCAAGATGGTGGAATGGGACTTGACAGAACTCATGTCTCTCAATAGCAATAAAATACTTTCACAAGAGCTAAGGAAACCAGGTAAGAGATTACAGCACATGGCTATAGCAAAGAAACAAAAAAAGATGCATCAAAGAGGGTAGGAGGAACAGTATTACATTACCTGTTTTACCTCTGCTCTCAACCCTAGGTGCACAGCACGGAGAAAGATACCCTCTGTGTGGGGAAAGGAGAGAGAAGTGAACACCAGACTTTGCCTTAGACCCCAACATCATGCCCACCCCGGTAAAACTCAATGCTGGGCAGGCCCCCATGGCCTCAGACTTCAGGCAGGTACCTGGAGACCAAGGCTGCAGGCCTGTCCCAGTGCCAGGTTGGATCTTGCAGCCTCAGCATTCAGGCCTGCTCTGCATACTCAGTCTCTGTGTCCACCCCAACTCCAGGCCAACTCCAGTGTCCCCAGGCTCCGGACTGACCCCAGTGCAGAGCTGGACCCAGCACCCTCTGGCTTCTGGCCTGTCCCAGCACCAAGCCAGACCCCACAGAGTCAGGATTGAAGGAAGGCCTTCGTGGTCCCAGGCGCCAGGCCTGCACAAAGGAGCTGGTCTCCAGAAAACAAAACTGGCCTGTATACACGATGGAATATTATTCAGCCTTAAAGAAACAAAAAAAAAAATCTTGCCATTTGTAACAATATAGACGAGCCTGGAGAACATTATTTTCAGTGAAATAAGTCAGGCACAGAAAGGCAAATATGGGATGGTTCAATTATATATGGAATATAAAAAAATTTGAACTGACAGAAGTAGAGAGTAGAATGGTGTTTTCCAGGGACTGGTGGGAACTGTGGGGAACAATGGCTGTTGGGGAGAAGATCTTGGTCAAAGGATTCAAATTTCAGATCGATAGAAGGAACAAGTTTGAGAGATCTACTTTACAACATGGTGACTGTATTTAATAACAATGTGTTTTATTTGAAAATCTCCGAGAGTAGATTTTGCGTTCTCACCACAAAAAAGTAAGCATATGAGATAATACATATGTTAATTAGTTCAAATGAGCCATTCTACAATGGATGCATATTTCAAAATATGTTGTACATGATGAAAATATACAATTTTTACTTGTCAATTTAATTTTTTTTTAAAAAAATAACTCTTCTTCCTTTAATACCTTGTTTCAAAGTAAGAAAATTATTTAAGGCAGACGTATTATCTAAAAGAGAATAAAACAAAAAATTTCAGCAAGTTTATGAAATATAAAGTCAATAAATAAAGAAAAATAAGTTGCTGCCTAGAGTGGAAGTAGAGGATGAAGCCAACTTTTTCTCGTAAACCTGGAGAGGTTCTGAACAAAGATAGAGGATGAGGGAAAACCAAGAATGAGAAGTGTCTGAATACAGTGGAAATAATATCAGTGGAATAAATAGTAGACTTTTTTCTAGGAAAAGTGGCTACATGATCTAATGTGATACAGAGTAGAGAAAAAAATGGTAGAACACCAGAGTAATGCCCTTTTAACTCAAGTATTGAAGATCCCCCATAAAAATGCCTCAGTTCCAAGATTCTCATCTAAACTAAAGCTTATCAGCCTGCCCACATGCACAAGGTTCTCAACTGGCCTTGAAAGCATTCTCAAATATTAAGGAAAGCCTGAAATATAAAAGAGTAAGAATAAGTTAAAGAAGCAGAAGAGCTTATCAGAAACAAAATATATAATGCAGGAAAAGAAAAGTTCTCTGATAAATTTCATCAGAGATATTTGAAGCTATAGCATTTCCCTGAAACAAAATTAGGCTGTTATGTTTGGGAAGAGAGACAGACAGAAACCAATACTGAGAGAGAAAGAGGGAGTGGGGAGAGAGAGAACTTCAATTTCAGTAATGATAAGACAGCTCAGTGTATCAGTCAGGGTTCTCCATAGTAACACTTGAATTTATTTTAAGGAAATGTCTCATGCAGTTGTGGGGGCTAGAATGTCCAAATATGTAGGGCTGGCAAGTGGGTAGGTAACTCATGCAGAAATTGGTATTGCAGTCGTGAGGCAGAATTTCTTTTTCTCTGGGAAACGTCAGTTTTTGCTTTTAAGACTTTGAAGTGATTGAATAAGACTCACCTACAGTATTGAAGGAAATCTACCTCTACTTAAAGTCAACTGTTTATAGATGTTAACCACATATAAAAAGTAACTTTACAGCAACACCTAGATTAATATTTTACAATTTAACTGGCTACTGTAGTCTCACCAAGTTGATATGGAAGACTAACCATCACACTTAGAATAAATTTTCTACTAAACACAATAAAATATATTAGTTGAATTACAGCTATCATTTTCCTAAATGCATCATAATGTAGACAGGATAATAAGAAAACTACCAGGCAAACATCTAAGAGAAAATGGGATATAAAAGTTGTATGAAAAACCCCCAAGCAACAAAAACAATTTTGCCTTGAGGATGAGAGACCAGCCCAAGCAAACTTGAGCTTGCTTTGGGGGAACCTTATAGATGAGTATAGCAGAAGGCAAGGCTAAATCCTCCTACTTTAGGGGTAACTTTTAGGAGAAGGTGTTCATTTTGAGCTTGCTCTCCAAAGGGATCTACTCTCAGGGTAAGGGTGAATTAGAAACAAAACTTTTCCAACTCTATGGGCAGTGGACCCTGATGCTGAATGGAGTAAGGTAGAAAAAGGAAAAAGGAAAAAAACATCCTTGAAAAGTGGGTTATGGAAGAATCTTCACACAGGTTTGAAAGCTGAGATGACAATTGGAAACATTTTGAGAGTTCAGTGAAATTTGTCAGAGTTCGATCACAGTTGCATATAAAACTGTTAAGCAATCCATAAAACTCCTGGCAGATAACACAGGAGAGTATGTTCATGATCTTGAGGTAGGGAAAGATTTATTGATCAAGACACAAAACAACATCAATAAAAATAAAAAACATTAAGACATCTAATTAAAATTAAGAGCAAGTATTCATCAGAAGACATCATCTACTTAGTGAAAATGCAACTCCCAAATTTGGAGAATATATACACAATAATATAACTAAGACAAGGTGAATATGGAGAATATAAAAAGAACTCCTACATATCAAAATGTAAAACATAGAGCTCTTAAAATAAAAATGGACAAAAAGCAAACATGAACGTACATTGCACACCAAAAAATCCAAGAGGCTTACAAACATATGGCATGAAGTCTATTAGTAGTCATGGAAATGCACATGTAAGGTTTTTCCATAATTTTATGAGTGGGAACCAAAATAATCATCATGTAATATATTGCATGGTGTTATTGGGAAATTAATGATCTCATTGGGATGAATCTCTTCAAATTACCAGGTTAGAGGTTAGGAGGCAATCAGCAATTGCTTTATATCAAACTTTGCACATTAGTAGACTTCTGTGTACCATTACACATATACCACGTGGCCAAGTTTCTTTCAAAAATAATCTGACAAAGTCAAGGACTGGCAAATCTATGGATCAATGTTTATTCCTACACGTTGCTGGTAGGAATGTACCTGAAAACAGCCACTTTGAAAAACAGTATGATCTAATATAGTAAAATTCTAGATACCCCTACCTTTGACTCAAAAATCAACTCCTAAATCTATACTCTAGAGAAAATTCTGCAAATGAACACCAAAATAAATATCAAATCAATTGAACTCATGGACAGAGAGAGTAGAAGGATGGTTATCAGAGGCTGGGATGGGTAGTGGGTGTTGGGACGGGTAGAGAGGTGGGGATGGTTAATGGGCACAAAAAAATTAGAAAGAATGAATAAGACCTACTATTTTATAGCACCACAGAGTGATTTTAGTCAATAATAACTTAATTGTCTATTTTACAATAACATAAAAATATAACTGGATTGTTTGTAACTCAAAAGATAAATGCTTAAGGGGATAGATACCCCATTTTCCATGATGTGTTTATTTCACATTGCATCACATTCACATGATGTATCAAAACATCTCATGTACCCCATAAATATATGCACCTACTATATACCCACCACAATTTTAAAAATAATTTAAAAATTTAAAAATATGTATATATATATATATATATATATATATATATATGATAGTTTATGAGAGCATTGTCTGCAATAACCCAAAACAAGATATGATACAAATATCCATCAAGAGTAGAAAAGATATACATAGCATGCTATGCTCATGTACTGGAATACAGTATAGCAATGAAAAGTTAATGTAGATGCAGGTACTTTTAAAAATAGATGGCTGGGTGCAGTGGCTCACGCTTGTAATCCCAGCACTTTGGGAGGCTGAGGCTGGCGGATCATGAGGTCAGGAGATCGAGACCATCCTGGCTAACATGGTGAAACCCTGTCTCTACTAAAAATACAAAAAATTAGTCAGGCGTGGTGGCGGGTGCCTGTAGTCCCAGCTACTCAGGAGGTTGAGGCAGGAGAATGACGTGAACCTAGGAGGTGGAGCTTGCAGTAAGTGCCACTGCACTCCAGCCTGGGTGACAGAGCAAGACTCCGTCTCAAAAAAAAAAGATAAATAAAATATAAAATAAAACTTTTATTAATGTATTAATAGACATTATTAAGACATGAAGTAATATAATAGATTTCTCTTTTCCTGGGGTTCATGTTTTTAGGAATGCACAATTGTATTTTTAGGAGGCATAGCTACAAAGTAAAACAAAGGCATAACCCACCTAAAATTCAGGACAGTCATTATTTAGAGGCACTGACAGAGGAGGAAGTGGAGAAACCATGATAGGAAAGGCTGGCAATATTCCATTTCTTAATCTGGGTCATACATATATACATATACTTGCTTACATTATTTATTTGTATTATTAAAATATTTATTAATCATTCATATTTTAATTTTTTAATTTTTTCCTGTACTGTGCCTTGTGAAAGGGGAAATAAAACAGAATATTGAATAAAAGAGAAAATACATAGTCTGTATACAACTCTAATACAATAAAAATATCTCAGTGGAGGTTCTACTTGAGCATTTTTTAAAAGGTCTCCAGGTTATGTTATTGTGCAGTCAAAGTCAAGAACTACCTGTATGAGAGAGAAGTTACTGATTATAACATAAGAACATCTGTCTCAGAGATGTTTCAGAACATGACTTAAGACATATACCCAGAGCTGGGTGTGATGACGTGCACTTATGATATCAGCTACTCAGGAGGCTGAGGCAAAAGGGTTGCTTGGTACCAGGAGGTCGAGGCCAAAGTGAGCCATGATTGCACAACTGCTCTCCAGCCTAGGTGATAAAGCAGGATGTTGTCTCAAAAGTAAAACTAAAAAATAAATAAAAACTTTAAAAATGTACATGTCCAGCACTTTCTATTGTTTTAATGAAGTATTTCTTTATGGAAACAACATACATACATTAATCAATTCAAACACTAAATTAAATTGCTTGTACTATTGTCTTTAGCTATTTTTTTCTAGATGAAAACTGTACATAGTAAAATATTTAAACAATAAAATGAATGTAATTCATTTTAAATGAAAATAAGTAATCCTTCCACCCTCTGTATCCATTAGATTTCCCTGCCAAGAGTCAATTATTCTTATTTATTTTCTCTGTACTCTTCCAGAGATACTCTATGCATATAAACACAGGTATCAATTTTGATCACACCAATAGTGTGAACTATTGTGACTGTTTGGAATCTGTTGGAGCCCCAGACACAAGGAGGGGTCAAACCCAAGATCTTTTCCATGGGCCTCCCAGGGTGCTCACAGAAGAGATTGAGTACAGCACAGGAGACAAGGAAAAGCCTTGCTCAGTGGTGCAGTGACACAAAATCTTGCCCGACTTTGCTCTCCTGTGAAGCAAAAGTCTTCATTACTGGGAGAAAAGCACAAACCCTATATCTTCCCAGAAGCAATCAAAGGCCCATTGCTGCTGGATTAAAAAGTAAAAGCAACATGAAGGGCAGCATGCTCATCCACCCCATAATTCAAGGGAAAGTTCTGCTGGATCTGAGAGAGGGGTAAAGAAAAAGCCATCTGCCACTGGGAGAGGAACAAAAATTCCCTTCAGTCCAGTATCTCACAATGGCTCAAGATACCTGCTAGAGCTGGAAAAGCAGCAGTGATCTGCTCCAGAACAAGATTGTCCACCACTATGTGGGAGAGACTATGTAGCAGAGGGAGAGAAGCAAACCTATTAAGAAAACCCCACCCCTTGTCCATATTTAGACACGTAGGCACATAGAGGCTTAGACTGGGGCTGGAGCAGAAACACTGAGTAAAAAAAGTTCAACCCTTGTGCTAAGGTATGTAGGGTCAAAATATACTCCCAGGGGAGGCAGGAGGAAGAGTGAATCCTTCTGTGCCATAGATATGCAATGGCTTCCAAACACTGAGGCTGGTGCAGAAACACTGAGAAAAGTGTTCTGCAACCCTCACACTGAACACACAGGAGTAATTGTCTAATGCTGGAGAAATTTGAAAACTATAGGGCACTGAAAATAACTATAGCAACAACAAAACCCCAAACCAGCCAAATGAATTGTCTATATTGGAGCAAACAACCATGCTAACAGCCTGAGAGAAGAGGAGCATCCATTCCCAGGCAAAAAGGTTATGCCTCAAGCTCTATTATTCTTCTGCATACAATGTCCAACATTGATTTAAAAATTATAAAACACAAAAAAGTGAGAAAAAAAAGCAATACAACTTTAGTTCTGGTTCTGATGACTATAGTCAAGAGATAAAGGAGTTCACAGAACTAGAACCAGAAATGACCCAAATGTTGCAAGTATTAAACTGGGATTGTAAATAACTATGATTAATACTTATAGGCTATAGAGTAAAAGATAGGGGCCGTAAATGAAGAGATAGGAAATTTTATAGGAGTGATTAAAATTATTTAAAAGTCAGCTATGTTAGCAGTTTAAAAAATTAATCTGAGGTTAAAAACTCCTTTGATGCACTTTATCAGCAGACTGAACATGACTGAGTATCGAATAAAGCATTTTAGAGCTATGGAAGAATTTCAAAGTATCTAAAATCTAACGCTATGCAATTAGAGTCCAAGAGGGTAAAGGAAAAGGGAATAGGAGAAGAATATTTGAAGAGTTTATATACAATATTTTTTTCTTTCTTAATTAACAAATGACAATATGCCACAGAGGCAAGAATCTTTGAAATCCCAAGCAGGAAATGTATGATGTAAACATAGATGAGCATATATGTGAGCAAGGATCCTACCTTGTACCATATATAAAAAATAAGATGAAATTGATCATAGAGCTAAATGTAAGAACTGAAATTATAAAGCTAGAAAGAACCGTAGGAAAAAGCTTTATAACCATCAGTTAAGCAAAGACATTTTATAAGTTACAAAAAGGCATAAAACATAAAAGGAAACAATGAAAACTGAACTATATCCTAATTTTAAGGCTCTGTTGTATGAAAAACATGCTTAAGTTAATAAGACAAGATTCAACTGGAGGTCACTGTGTTAAGTGAAACAAGCCAGGAACAGAAAAACAAACATTGCATGTTCTCACTTATCTGTGGGATGTAAAAATCAAATAATTGAACACATGGTGATAGAGAGTAGAAGGATGGTTATCAGAGGCTGAGAAGGGTAGTGGGGTGTATGGCCAGGGAAAGTGAGGATGGTTAATGAGTTAAAAAAATAGTTTGAAAGAATGAATAATACCTAGCGTTTGATTGCACAACAGGGTGACAACAGTCAAAATAATTTACTTGTACATTTTAAAGTAACTGAAAGTATAATTGGACTGTTTGCAATATGAAGGATCAACGCTTAAGGGGATGGACCCTCCATTTTCCGTGATGTGATTGTTACATATTGCATGTCTGTATCAAAATATCTCACATACCCCATGTAAATATATATACACCTACTATGTACTCACCAATATTTACAATTAAATATTAAAAATAAAAAATTCAAACTGGGAGGACAGATTTACAAATGATATTTCTTATAAAGTGCCTGTTTCCAAAATATAAATAACCTTTAAAATTTAATAAAAGAAACAGACCAATGTAATCAATGGATAAAAATATTTTACAGACACTTTACCAAAAAAAGCATATAAATGACAAATAAATACATGGAAAATGCTTAACATCATTAATCACCACAGCAATGCAAATTAAAACAATAGTAAGATTGTACTTTACACAGACTATAATAGCTAAAAGTAAAAGGATTGACAGTATCATGTGCTGGCAAGAACGTGGAGCAACTGAAGCTTTCATACATCACTGATAGAAATTCAAAATGGTATGGTCACTTTGAAAAAAAAAGCAGTAGTTTCTTATAGAAATATATTCTACCGTATGCTACTATACATACTATTACAGCTAATTTATTCCTAGAAATTTAGTCAAAAGACTCAGTGTGCATCCATGCACTGATCTCGGTACAAATGTTTACACCAATTTTGTTTGTAATTGGAAAAACTAGAAATGGTGACTGCAAATATCCTTCAAATACTGAATAAAAAAATAGTGTAATATTCATTAAATGAGATAATATTCAGCAATAAAAAAGAACAAATACATGGATAAATCTCAAAAACATTAAATGAAGTTAAAGAAGTTAAACACAAAAGGCTATGTACTCTACGGTTGCATTATATGATATTTATTTTTCACTATAAATGTTTAATGTTGCTTAATAGGTTGAAGCTATTTAGACTAGATAGTCAACAATGGAAATTCTGCAATTTTCTTTTTTTTATTATTATTATTATTATTATTATACTTTAGGCTCTATGGTACATGTGCGCAACGTGCAGGTAAGTTACATATGTATACATGTGCCATGCTGGTGCGCTGCACCCACCAACTCGTCATCTAGCATTGGGTATATCTCCCAATGCTATCCCTCCCCCCTCCCCCCACCCCACAACAGTCCCCGAAGTGTGATGTTCCCCTTCCTGTGTCCATGTGTTCTCATTGTTCAATTCCCACCTATGAGTGAGAATATGCAGCTCCATGTGAGGTTGTACTATGGAAACATATTCAGACAAGTAAAATCTCAGATGTGGCAGGATATACTTATTTGTACAAGATAATATTTTAGTTTCAGGGTCTGGAATAAAGATATGTTCGTCAAGCTGAAACATGAGAAAGTGGAGATGTCTACATCAGTGTTAGAAACAGCAACAAAGATCCTTGCTACGACTGGGTGTTTTCAGAAACACTTGCTGGAAAGTGCTATTTTTAAGCAGGGTCTGTCGTAAAGGAGCCAGATCCGTCTCACTTCGTGGAGATAAAAGCTGCATCTTTATATTATTGGGCTTCTGTAGCTCTATGAAGGAAGGAATGCTATGCTTGGTGTACCCAAGAGACACTGATGAAAGGCAGATAGAAATTTAGTGGGTATTTTTTCTTTTTTTAATTTTTGAGATTAGAATTCACGGAGGTATTCATTTAATCAGTGCCCTGATAATTGTTACTAGGCAAATGAGGCAAATCATTGAGAGACTCAGAGGAGGAATAATATTTTGTCATAAGTAATCAGAAAAGATTTCATAGAGAAAATGCATTTGATCTGAGTCTGGAAGTATTGGTTAGAATTTGGGTGACAGAGATGGGAGAATAGCATAAATAAAAATGGGAGCTAGGAGGTTCAGTTGAATTCTAATAAGAATGAAAGAACAAAAAAAGCAAGGAGTCAAAGGTTGTACTCCACTATCTTCCTTATTTTAGGGAAGCTGAGTATAGAATTTAATTTCAAATTCTGAATAATCTCTTACTCGCTATGTGACTTACTTGACCTAACAGTTCACTCATTTGTAACAAATCTCCCTAATATTAATAATATGGTAGAAACGATTTGATAAAATTGCATAAACAAAATACTTAGCCTTCAGTCAGTTTTTAAAATGTCGTTTTCTACAACCCTGGAAACTCTTTTCCTTGTATAACAAAACTTTTAGTTTTCAAAGAGAGACATTGTAAATAAAAATACACTATGGCAGATTAAGCAAGGATTCTCAGCTAACATATAGGTTGAGAATAATGACAGTGATTTCCTACAAATGAGACAGAGGTTAGTTACCCAGGAGAACAACTGTCAACCTTGGGAAATTCACATTTGTTTAATCATCCCCACCATCTCTGTGAGGATGACTCTTCCTAGAAAATTCTTAAGCATCTTTCATGTTGTTGCCCATACTTTATCAACATCAAAATTATTTACTGTTATTTCCAATAAATTTACTTTCCTGAGCTTTCCAGGCAGGTAAGTTCTTCACGCTAGAGTAGTCGCTGTATTGCTTGTTTGTGCCCCGATTTTGACACTTACCTTATATTGACAGGGCTGTTCCCAGCCTTTCACTGAGAGGTCACTGAATGAAAGGACCATGTTCTAATATGATTTGTACCTCCAGAAACTATAAAGTATCTGGAACATAAAAAGAACATACTAATGCTTGCTGTAGAATAAGCCAAAAGGAAAATGAGAGCTGCTAATAAGGAACCAAACGGTCAGATGGGGATTATAAAATTTTCCTTTGAAATGTTGTCTAAAGTTAACTTTTACTTAATGCTGATTGTTGTTTGATGTAAATTGCAAAGCAAGAAGGAAGGAAGAAAGGAAGAAAAAATGGTAAGGGAGGCAGACAGAGGGGAGAAAAAGAATTACCATCAAACCAAGCAAATACCAATGAAAATATATACTAGAACTACTGTGCTATGAGCAGGATCTTAAAAAATTATTATAAAGCATTATGAGTTGTGAAAGATTATTTTAAGTGGGTTTTTTTTTGGTTACATGAATAAGCTTTTTAGTGGTGATTTCTGAGATTTTGGTGCACCTATAACCTGAGCAGTGTACACTGTACCCAACGTGCAGTCTTTATCCTCACCCCCTCCCACTATTTCCCAAGTCCTCAGAATCCAATGTATCACTCTTACGCCTTTGCGTTCTCATAGCTTCATGTAACTAACTTAACAAACCTCTTACTATGAACCATCTGCTATGTCTCTAACATTACTTTTTTCACAAGTCATCTTTATTTATTTATTTATTTGCTGTGAAGCTCCTCATAATAAGATATTATTTGCTTAAAGATGTTTCATAAAATGTTGGTCCTCGTTTGATCTTCTATAGAACAGAGGAAATATTCATAATTAAAGCCAACATATGGGGATGGCAGGTGGTCATTTCCTGCAATAATGGCCATGATATGAGTTAATTTCAAATTCTAAATTAAAAAGCAATGAGTTCCAAAATGCATAATCCATGCAAGAAAAACAACACTTTGAGGACTATGCCCATCAGTTATTAACTGTTTCAAAAGAATGACCTTTAACAATCAAAGCTTTGTTAACCAAATTTCATAATATATGCCAGTATTTAAAGCACAGTGATTCTGACATCTATCAACTCCCTAATAAGCAAGTAGGGAAAGAAAAAGTCAATTACTTTTTGTGAAATGTTTTAAAAGAAACTATGTGGTTCACTAACACTATTTTTAAAAATTCATTTAAATCTCTGATGACAGGATGTGTCCCTCCAGCCTATTTCATGGGCAACTTTAAAGATGGTATTCCATTGTGTCAAATAAGACTAGGAAATTGTATCAGCCATATGCCATTTCCCATGCCAAGGAAATAAGGAGATTGCCTTCTCTATACCTGATTACCATAAGAAGTCATTTGCAAAGTTATAACAAATCTTTTAGTTACACTTCTTCCTATTATTATAAAAATGAATGATGAAAACAAATCTCTAATATTTCTTATAACTAACAGACTTAATCAAGTTTTGGTTTTCCATGTCAACACAACCAAATAATCCTTAACTATTAACAAATGGAACAAAAGTAAAGATATTTTGAAAATATATGAAAATTTATGGTGACTCTATCTTGAAGAGACAGTGTCATTTGCTAGAAGAGAATGGTGAGAAGAAAGAAATAATAGTTCTTTTTTCTCACTATAATTCTTAATATTAAAGTGTTTTATAATTAGCACGAATTTCCCTATTACTGGTCCTTAAGAAGTTAATATTGATAAATATCTAGTACCTCAGCATAAAATAACAATCAGACAACAACTCATCTTTGATTGAAAGTCAAATAACAAAAAAATTGATAAGCTACCTGTGAAGACTTTTAGAGAATCCCAGTTGGAATCTGGATGGTAGCCAGATGTACAAAACAAGGGGTTGACAATTACCAAGCAACAATTGAATAAATATAACCAGTTGGTAGTTTCTGTTTACCAATGTACTGATGCCCTAATTCTGTAGATTTGTAGGATGTATTTGCACTGCAGAGAAGGAGACTAATGGCTCCAAATGTGTTAGACTATGGCTTTTGTTCTTGTTCTGTCAATAACAAATTTTATGCACTTAAACAGCTCTGGTTAGTTGAGTATTAATTTTTGTCTGGATTATATTAGGACTAATGTTCTATGATTTTATGATTCTGTGAATCTATCCTTTCAAGATTCTTAACATCAACAAAATTGCATTAATGGCCACATGTATTGAGGGTATTATATTTGTCTTCACACACACACACACACACACACACACACACACACACACACACACACACACAAATATGCCTTGAAATTTTAGATTAGGATTAAATTGTGAAGAGTATTACTCACTGGGTCACACTAAAGATATGTTCTGTAAATGGTGGGGACAGATATAAAAGCTTTTTAAGCACAGGGGTAAGGTATTATATTTAGGCTTATAAACATGGCTACAACATAGAGGGTAGATTAAAAGGTTAAGTCAGGAAAGGCTAGGAGGTCTGACAGGGACTTATTTTACAGTGGTGATAATGAAATGGTGATGTAGGAAAGGAGACAAAAACCACTGGTAAAATATCTTGGGAATACATTTTGAAAACCTTAATGATTAAGTGGATATTATTGGATTTGAGATGAAGGACAAGAAGAGATCAAGCTCATGTGAGGTCAGTACAAGGTAAAAAGTGGCAAGGATAGCCATTTAGAGTTTTATAATAAAATGCATGGTGTTGAATATCATTGCCCACTTCAAATATGTATGGAAAGCAAGAAAAATATTAAAATGAAAATAATTTTGAAGACCACAAACTATAAGAGAAGACAGAGTGAATGACTTACAAAAACACTGTAAAGAATGAACCAGAAGAGACCTGGATGAAATCAATGAAAACCAAGAGAATAAGTAGTATTTAAGAAAAAAAAATATTTTCAATGTTGTCAAACAATGCAGATATAAAAAATAGAGACCTGGAAAGACTCTACTGGATGGATTAAATAATGAGGTCATCAATGGCACTGGTCAGTGTGATCCCAGTGGAGTGGTAGTGGCTTAAGTGTGAAGGCAGTTCATGGGAATATAGGAGCAAGAGGTGCAGAAACAGGTGGCCACTACTGACTCTTTCTTTGAGGTTCTGACGTAAAAATGAGGAAGGATTTAATGAAGTAGGAGAGGTGATAGATGAGAAAGTAGTCATGGGAACAAGCAGATAACAGAGGTAATTTTTTATATGTAGGAAAGATGTTGGGATCCTTAAATGCTTTATTAAGAAGTCACCAGCAAGAAAAAAGTTAAATACATTGGAGACAGCACCAATGTTAATAATATCCTCATGGGAATGGAAGGGTGCAGGCTGATGAGCACAGATGGAAGGATTCTTTATTTAATAAAAGGGAATACTACTCCCCTTGGAGACTATCTCTTGGAAATATCAAAGATAGCCCTTTAACCAGGCTTCTCAATAAGCTCTTCTGGGATAACCAAATCCCTAGAGGTTCCAGAATTCAAGTTTCAAATTCAAATGAAAAATTTTAATGAGCAAAAGTAAGTCAAGTTTTTTTTAAGATTATATTTAAGATCATGTGCTAACCTAGTGCCTGTCTTTATCAGGATGTCTCTTTCAAATCAGAATATGCTTGAATGATCAATCACTTACATAGACAGTTCTGAACACAAGCCAAGCACAGCAGTACATAGAGGAGCTGTCCTGGCCTTTCTCCTGTGTTTCTGTAGGGTATTACCCTTTGCCATATGGAGGCTATCTTCTTACATTCTCCATGCCAAAATAAATCAATCAAAACTAATGCACCACCAAACCCAGTCACTGAACTTCCACACTTAAATCATTCTCTTAATCATCTATACTAGACAGGATGCAAAAGTCTTTAATTCTGCAAGCACTTTTTATGTCCCTTGATACTTTTGATGAAATAGAAAAATATTTTCTGCATTAATTCCTATCCCCTGTGCTGTAAAACCTCAGGTTTTGGTGGGTCTAAAACTGATACAATCTGTGGGGATCTTTAAGAGAATATGTAGATTTGTAAATCAATTTGTAAAATATATTTGAATATGTGAATTTGTAAACTCAAAAGTATGTGCAGGGCTCATTAAAGGGACAGATTAACTGAAAAACAGTGAATATTAAGCCTCATTAACTTCATGTTAAAACTGTTTAAAACCAAAATAATTTTAAGTTTTATTGTAGAAGATGTGGTATTATTATGTTGGTTTTTCCATAAAGTTCACAGAACACCACAAACACACAAACCCACTTGGATGGCTAGAAAGAGTACTATTTTCTATCTCATATTCCCCTGCGTGCCTGAAATAAGCTTCTGTTACCAAAGAGATTCTGGAAAATGTGAGTGTCAGTTTCTTGTGGTGTGGTGGATATTTCACCTAGATCATATTCCAGAATTCATCTTTGATATGCTCCTTTCCAAATGTAATCACTCATTTATTATATTAAATTTGCTTTCATTTTTCCTCTTGATTTTGTTTTTTTCTCCGCATTTTCACCACCATTTATCTTGAATGTAGGCTTCATCTCCCCATTTGGTTTTATGCCTGAAGTCCTTCACTTCTAGCTGGTACCTCATTGACCCTGTAACTTGTACTACACTAAACTTCTTAAGATTCTGTTTTTTTGGCATTGCACATTTCTTCCAAAAATCTTCAGTGGATCCTCAACACAAACAAAACGAGATCCAGATAAACCAGCAACCATGGTCTGTCACAATCAAAGTGCTTCACTTACTCTCATTTATTCTTAATTTACTATTACTTTTCTATGTGGCACTACACTTTAGACAAATTGGTTTATTGGTCGTCTCACATTCGATTTAATGTATAGACTTTTATGCATGCTTTTTTCCCATGTGTAATATTCTCAGCACTTTTACCCCATCTGTCAAGTCATTATCTGTTCTACATAAGCAGTTTCAAAGGTTACACAAATCTTTTTCAAATTTTAGTAAGCACTTCCTCTTTTTTAATTGCCTAATCACTCTCAGGATGCTCAGCATCTTCTTACTATCATATTTATCTTTTCTGATTTACTTCCTATTGTTTCATAACACCACAAACTCTTTGAAGTTAGAAGACATTTAGACAATTTTTGTTTTATTTCTCTGAACACATGGTATATTGCCCAGTGTTTAGAAGTACATAAATAATTGTTGGTAAGGATTTTAATTCTTCATAGAAAGATTGCAAAGTTAGACACTGGTGTGATGAGAAAATACCTTCTATTCTCATTGATTTTATAACTTGCACTGGAATAAATTTCCTGAGATGTTTCTTAATAGGCATTGCATTCTTGTTCCCAAACCCTTCAGTTGTCCCTCAACACATACAAAATAAGATTCCAGTAAACTGGCAACTATGGTCTAACAGAATCTAAATCCTACTGTTACCTTTATTTACTATTACTTTTCTTACCAAACTAATTACAACCCAATTAGTACGTAAAACCTCAACTTTATTCTTTTCTAATGTCACTTGCAGAAAAAAAAATGTGTCTGACAAGCTAAAAAACTGCTTCTTTTTGAAGACAGAAAATGACAAGTGAATTTTTATGCACATCTTCAAGATGAGCTCTGGAAAATAAGAGACTAACTGGAGTGGTAACATCCGATTTTAAAAATTATTTAGACAGAGAAGCAACATGTAGAATCCCTTGGATTCCTAAATTCACAGGGAGCGATGTATGAGTATTTCATAGGCAATTATTTTCAAATCCTGATAAAAGTTCCCTTGCATGAGCTATTACAAAATACACTTTTAAAAATCTATAACTGTCTATACAGTTAGGCATATTCTCTCTATTTTTATTATTATGTTTCTGTAAATGTCATTGCTTTGCCCAATGCCTATTACTTACAAATACATTTTGCTAATTCAATGTAATTGAACACAACAAATAAAAATTTAAATTCAATGAAAGTAAGATAATCTTCATACACATCTAAAATTTTTATTGTTCTTGATTAAAACAAGATCTCAATAGTCAAAGCATTCTAAAAACAGTATCAATCTTATGTATAAGCAAATCGCTTTTTCATGTTATACTGAGCATTATATAGTGATCTTCCATTGTTAAAGCTATAGTAAAATTTATCTATATACACTTTTAGCACAATTTTTCTTTTTTTTCAGCTGTAATTTCACTAGGAATATGCCATGCCTCTTTGTAATTCTTAAGTCTAGCCTTACTGCTGTACCTAGATGTTCCTAAAATGCTCTCTATAATAAGAGAAGTTAATCTTGTCCTAACTCTTCATTAAAAACTCTAGAATCTTACAAAAATTATTTAACAATATATGAGAGCCAAAGACTAAAATATTTCACAGAATGTTCTAAACATTTATCCACAAAGCAGGTACCATGTATTTTCACATTCGTTCTCTGAGGATTCTCAAATTTATTTATCCACCTAATATTCTTCCCCTGATTTCCAATCACATGTATTCAATTGCCTCTTGCATCGTTTGTAGGAAGCATCTCAAACTGAGCATTTGCAAAGCTCAACTCCTCAATCCCTGCTCCCACCCCATACTCCCTACTTTATTTTTCTTTTTTTATCTCAGTCAAAGGTAACTATATTCTTCTAATTTTTCACACCAAAATCTGAAAGTCATCCTAGATTTCTCTTGCTTTCACATTATGCATCAAACTTCATTAGCAAATTCCATCCCTGCTATTTCAAAATTCAGCCAGTACTTGACAACTTCTCACATGTCCACCATTAACCCACTGGCCCCAGACACCACCATCTTAGAAGGTGCATCTGGTGGTTTTTATTTTGATGCTGAATTTTCATGAGTGCTATTCTGTATTACACATCAGGTTGTATTATGTATAAACTGCTTCTATGACTAGTTTCATGTCACAAAACATAGATAATAAGTGTAATAAAAAGGATACTAATAAGTATCTACTTGGTTGCTCTACATTTTACCCTGCTGCTCCTGTGCACCAGTTATTTCCCAACATATCGCTCATCTATATTCGCTTTATATGGATATGTTTTATGTATAAATTCACTGGTATTATTTAAAACTTCATAGATGTATGTAAGTTTATTATTTTAGGTCATACTGAGGAGCACACTGTAGAATTTCTCTGTTGAGCTTGTTTTTGTAGTTCTAAACACTACAAAGCTACATTATGCAAACAACTTTATTTTCAAGTCAGATATAATGCTAACTGCAGAAAGCATGGATATATTACGCTACCACAATTCAGAATGCGTGACCACAGGGATGTGCAGTCCAGACGGACCATCTCCAGGGAGTCCTGCCAGCATGGCACCTCTTCACTATCCATGAGCCGCAGCCAGGCCCTCTCCAATACAGTCCGATCTCAGTCTTTTAGTGGAGGAGTGGGGTTGGGGTCTTCCTTGGATACTCTATCTCAGCCCTATAGGTAGTAGCTCCTCCTTATACATGCAGTTTCTGTATTCTTTAAGTTCATTTTTATATCTTACTGACAAATAACTGTTTTTCAAATCCCGTGTTATTAGTTCTTTATGTTAAACTTTCTCTCTTCATGTTACCATGAGATTCTTGTCTACTGATTGGATCTTGACTGATACACATGTATCCTCATGATATAAGACAGAGATGACATTGCACATCAGAGGAGGAAAGGGAACTATGTCAATAAATAAGGAGCAGTGGGTATCCATATAGAAAAAGAAGAAAGAAAAATGAAAGAAGAAGGAAGGAAAAAAGGAAGGGAGAAAAGTAAAAAGGAAGGAAAAAAGAAAGAAAAGAAATCATTGTAGGCCACTATTTTATATTATGCACAAAGTCAATTCTGTATATATATTAAAAATTAAATGTGAAAGACAACTACAGAATTTTTAAAACATATAGGAAAGTATCTTTATGACTTTAGGGTAGAAAATTGCTTAAATGAGATACAAAAAGCACTAATCATAAAATAAAGCATTGATTAAGCATCAAGAAATTGTAAAACTTTGTACATCCATCATGAGGAGACTAAAAAGACAAGCAACAAATGTGCAGAGAAATTTTGTAAGTCAACAAGGAAATGACAAGACAAACCAGTGTAACATGAACAACATACTAAAAATAAAAATTTCCTGCATCAAGGAAAGGAATTCAATTGGCCAATAACCTTATGATACAGCACTCAACATCATTATTCATCATAAATTTCAAATCTAGCTACACTGATGTGTTACCAACTTTCCCAGAGGCAAAAATTAAGTATCTCACATCAGGTGCTGCCAAAGTTGAAGAAAATTCTAACCATAATCATATCTGGAGTGAATGTATGGTGCTTTTTTAGAAACAACATGTATATGCTCTTGATTCATTTATCATTGATGACATCATCTACTTGTTTCCAGTTAAGTGGGATTTAAGTAAAAAATCATCTGGCTAGTTCTAGTGTCTTTGATTTTAATTTCACTACACTGCTTTGACTAAGTAATACATTACCATTTTTTTTCTGAAATTCTAAAGGTACTAATATACAGACTTCAGACATTTAGAATTTTCCCTCTCTCTTTTGTACTCCCAATTTCCCAAGAAACACACATTAGAAAATATTTTTATTCCGTTTTTCTTTCTCCATATGCATACTTAAGTTTTGTGATATGTGAAACTTTTCATTTTTATGCATAAGTCTCCTAGGCCTCTGTACAGGATTGTCCTCATTTGGTAATTATTGCTCAGAATATGAAGACATTTCTCTCAAAATTTAAGGTTTTATTTTTGGAAATCACAGGGTATTTTTTTTATTCCAAAAATTGAAGTTTGTGCTATACATAATCATTGTTAGGTGTCATACTCATGTATACCTATTTATATGTTCATGCACGTGTGTGTGCATGTATGAAATGTATATGTGCCTGTATGCATATGCATTAACTCACTTTAAAAAATATTGTATTTGTCCTCCAGGACTCACATTTTGTTGATAGCCTATTATAATCCTGTTGCTTATTTCTTCTTTGGACCTCTTTATTCACATGGTGATTCTATATTTGGTACTTAAAGCTCAGCCCAGTTGTCAACATACTTAAACATCATTAGCCTAGGAAATTGCAAAACGCACAGCTCATTGTATTCTATGGGATGACAGTTTGCAGAAGACAAATCACACAATAAATGTCATCACAGTAAGTGATGCTCTGGAAGATGCGTATTTTTGATGCACATGTATCTCTATGATATAAGATAGAGATGGCATTGCAGATTGAAAAAAACTTAAAAATTGAAAACTATAAGGATAAGAAACTCTTATTACTTTATTAAAAAATAAAGCAAGAAAAAGTTTACAGAATACATGAATAAGAAATTTTGAAAAAAATGGAAAACTATAATAATAAGGAACTCATTAGTTTATAAAAAGACAGAGAAAATTGACAGAATATATGAATAGGCAACCTGTAGAAGAGTTAAACCGAATGAATAATAAAAAAGATATATTTAAATACAATATTGAAAGGAATGTAAATTAAAGTAACAATGAGTTACATTTAATATTTATCAAACTGGTAAATATTAAAAAGATCAATTTAACATTGCAGGGGAAACAGGAAAAATAATATAGTCATATATTTTATATCTATAAATTGGGATTGATAATATGATGTATGTCATAGACCTTATACTTAAGATGCCCGAATGAGTCAGCAAACCTTATTTTACTCTTGACAACAAAAAACTTGATAATTTTTCATTGCTCTGATGAGAAACAGCATTTTGTTTATAATTGCCATTTATTTGTTGAGTACCAAATTTCACCAAATTAACATATTTTGACTGATGAAAAGAAATATATACTGTTCAAAGCAAACACTGACCAAAGACACTTCTATGTCCTAGGGAAGTAGAATAATATATTTTTGAAATTTTAGATGATATTCTATTTAGCCAAACACCAAATTGGACAAATTTTCTTTGAAAGATAAATTATCTTTACTCATGATTCCCATTCTCATATCTCCATTCCAGAGTATAATATTTTTTTAAAAGGTGTAACAAAGGTTGGAGTTGTATTGTTTTTAAGCAAGAAAAAAAAAATCAACATTACTGGGCCAGATGGAAAAAGAGTAATGAGAAAGCAGAATGAAAAAGAAAAAAGGAAGGGTGAAGTAATTGGGAAAAAAACATTGCCCAAAGGACTTAGTAGTTACCTACAACATGTATGAAGGGACAGAGCAGTTAAAAAAAAAAAAATCCCTATCCAAAGTGTGGTGGAGGTACATGGAGGCCAGTAATATTAATATTCAAATTTAACTATTGCTCTATTTTCAAAAACAAGAAAAACTTCTTCCATCCCAAAGGATAATCACAGGAGATTTCCTGGAGATTTCCCCTTAACTCTCAGACAATATTATGAATAACTCACATACACCAAGTATTAAGATCCATTTAAGTATTCAGTTGTAAAAAGACTTATGTATTACTACAGCTGTTATATGACTTATTTTAAAGAAAGGAGACAGATACTGTGAATAATGGACCAAATAATTTAGCACACTTTATAATGCTACTATTTAGTTTAATGTATAACGTCCTGTCTCTTAATTCTCTCTTTCCTTTGGTCACTTACTTTATCACTATCATTTTGACTCTGCAATAATTTTTCTCTTTTCTAAAGGATACTGATAGTTTATCTTTGGATGCACCTAGCTAAAGATACATTCTTTCCATGATACAGACACAGTTAGTGACTTTGTTCTGAAACTGGACTTGTAAGATCCTAGATAAAATAATGTAACAAACAGTGTGACTACCTTATCACCCCCTAAAACAAACAAACAAAAAAAACTCTGATATCACTACCTTAAAGATGGTGCCTATATGGAATACAACACAAGGTTAATTCTCCATTTTTGTGCCCTGCTGTCTTGTTATCCTCGGTGTAGTGTAGTCATCAGTTGTATCTTTACAAAAACAAACACATCCTCAAGTTTAATTATTCCATATATTTGTAGGTAATCATTAAATGTATTAGGTTTAGAAAAACTCCTCATACAATTTAAGCTTTTGAAAATAATTTTACTTTAAAGAGCATTTAAACTATCTTCATATTTAATTCATAAACATGGAAATTCCTTGCATTTTATGACCAAATAATATGATATACAAAACAACCTAATGTTTTTTCCTCTGACTCAACATGTGTTTTCCTACTAATAAAAATAATCGCTCGCATTTTATCAATATATAATAAACTATGCAACCGCACAATTCTAAACACTTTGTGTATTACACTTATCATCACAACCACCATGCAAAATAGTTATTTTCTCCATTTTGTAGAGAAGAAAAATAAAAGTTATATAACTTGATTATCGAGTCACAAAAGTAAAAACTGATGAAAGTAAAATTAAAACCTGACTTTATTTCATAATTTTTAAATTGTTTAAGTTGTATTCACCCATTTAACTATACGTTGGAGAAATTTTGATAATTGTGTACTGACATTTAATTCTCACAACACAAAAAAAGATTGAAAACAGTTCCATTGCCTTAAATTTTCTCATAACCCTTTGTAGACCATCTCCTCTCCCAATCTCCAACCTCAGGCAACCACCCATCTGATTTCTGACCCTAGATACTTTTTCTAAGAGTTCATACTAATAAATTGCACAGAATGTAGCCTTTTGTGAGATTATTTTTACTTACAGTAACATTTCCAGATTCACTTATACTGTTGTGAATATTAGTATTTTCCCTTTTACTGCTGAGTAATATTCCATAGTAACAATATGCCACAATTCATTTACCCATATGCTAGTTAATGGACGGTTGGATTGTTTCCAGGTTTTTTCTGCCTTTTTGTTATTTTAAATAATGCTGTTGTAAATATTTACATAGTAGTCCTTAGGTGGACAAATATTTCACTTTTCTTGTGGAAATATAACCATAGGTGGGATTTCTGGTTTCTATAAGTGTGTGTTACATTTTAAAAAGATGTTGCTACACTGTTTCCAAAGTGGCTGTGACTGCATTTCCAGTAGCATCCTATGAGTTTCAGTTATTCCACATTCTTACCAAAACTGATATTATCAGTCCTTTTAATTTTATCTTTTATAGTGAGTGTGCAGTGGTGTCTTACTGTGTTTCTTTTTTGTTTTTGAAATTGCATGATGACTAGTGATGTTAAGCATTTTATGTGCTTATGTCATTTACATGTCTTCTTTGTGAAATGTCCCTTCAAAACTTTTGTCTCCTTTAATTTTCTGTCTAATTATTACTAATTTGTAGGTTTAATTTCTATATTCTTGATAGAAGCTTTCTGTTTGATATATGTTTTGGAAAGATTAGAAAGATTTTCTGTGGCTTGCCTTTTCATTTCTTGAATGCATATTTGAAGAAAAGAGTTTCATTTTGATAAAATGTATATATTTTTTGTCTACAGTTCCTACCTTTTAAAATCTTTGTATAAGAAACTTTTACCTAAGTCAATGTCACAAATATTTCTCAAAAGCTTTTGTTTAGAATTTTAAAAATTTTATGATTTACAATTAGGCCGATAATCCACATTCAATTAACTTTTTTTGTGTGATGTTAGGGAAGGGTCTAGGTTCTTGTTTTCCCAATATATGTATTCAGATGTTCCAGCACCGAGTGCTGAAAAGGCTATATATTCTTAATTGCATTACATTGCTTCTTGGCCATATAGTAATTAATCATACCAGTTTGGGTCTATTTCCAGAAAATCTGTTTTTTCCAATTGGTCTATATCCATAGCCTTAAACCAATACCATACTGTCTTTATTACTTCCTATTAAGTCTTGAAATCAGCTAATATAAGCCCTCCAATTTTATTTTTTAACAAAAAAATTATATTGGCTATTTTAGGTACCTTGCTTTGTCATATAAATAGTTTTTAAATATCTATCAAAACTCCTGATAGATTTTTAACTGTGACTGCATAAAATACATGAATTAATTTGGGGCTGAAATAAAACATCTGACTCCATTTTTAATGTTCAACTGCTCACACCTTTGAAGTGGCATAAGTCCTTGCCTACTTCTGGAAACCCTCAGTCTCAAGACCCACTGCCTAACCATAATAAAAATTCAAATCGGCTGGGCGCGGTGGCTCATGCCTGTGATCCCAGCACTTTGAGAGGCCAAGGTGGGTGCATCACCTGAGGTCAGGGGTTTGAGACCAGCCTGGCCTACATGGTGAAACCCCCATCTCTACTAAAAATACAAAAATTATCCGGGCGTGGTGGCAGGCACCTGCAATCCCAGCTACTCAGGAGGCTGAGGCAAGAGAATTACTTGAACCCAGGAGGTGGAGGTTGCAGTGAACTGAGATCGCACCATTGCACTCCAGCCTGGGGTACAAGAGCGAGACTTCATCTCAAAAAAAAAAAAGAGAAAAAAAATTCAAATCAACCTCTACTATTGGACCAGTATGGAGATGTGGCCTCCTCTCCCCAGAAAGCCTCATTATGTAAATGGTAAGCCTTCTCATACTTTCTTGGTGTATGTGTAGAATCATGAACATTGACATCAAGCCAAATTTGGGGTGGTTGGGCATCCATATTCTTCAGAGAGGTCACAACAATTGGCTTTGTGAATAGGATTGTCTACACCATGACAGCAAATACTGGGGTCCTTCTTCTCTTACTTTGGCTTGCAAACTGGTTCTGCTGCCTAGTAGCAAGCATGTACAATAAGCTGCTGCCTAATGGCTGGCGTGAGTTTGAGTTGTGCTGTTTTGTGCAGCATTTCCTGATTTTTATTGAGCCTGTCTTATACATATAACTGACCTCAGTCATAAACTTTTATAATAAATTGTCATGTAAGAGCAGGAGTATGGGATTGGGACTCTTTTTAAAATGGCACTGGGTTATGTGTCTCAGCCCAGATCTATTTGTGTGTATTAGAATGAATCATGTCTCAATTGCAGCATAAGCTTCCATGGATGCTAGACTCAGAGCAATGACTCTTACCCTATGACTAACTGTGTGTCTCAGTCAAGCACTGCATCCCATTCTACAGAGTGCCCAGGGAAAGACTGTGCTGTGCAATAGCAGGGCTCCTCATGTGGTTGCTCATGTGGAGGAAGTGTAGTCACAATTTGAAGAGCAGTTACTATTTGCAGATTAGAATTTTTGAGGTCCACACTCCTAAAATTCACATGGCTCTTTCAGACCTTATAAAATGCCTGGTTGCTGCTACCTCTGTTTAAAATGAAAATCTTGATCCTCAGGGTTACAGGAAAGAACGCTCATATCACTCCTGTGGCAGAATCAAAAGGTTAAATCTACCATGGATGAGGCCCCTAACCCTGGTGACACTAATTTGAAGCTCCCTGGAGGAAAAAATATATAAAGATGAGCATCACCGAGAGACACTTCCCCATCCCAAAGTGTATCTAGTAACCACATAATAGAAAAAGACGAGAGAGAGAGAGAAACCGAAGAAATGAATAAATCTGAATACAGAGGGGGGAAGCTAAAAGAAAATTTAAAAACCTGAAAGAGTGGCCCATAATTCAATTTCACTCAATAAAATATCCAAAATTTACTAAATTGAATAAAATAATTTATACAGCAAAAATGATGCTGTTTCTTTGCACCTCTACAACATAAGTTCTGAATTAAATTTAATATCTGCTGAAATTGATCAATTAGCCAATCTTAACAGCCTTAATCAATACAAGTACTGAAGTTATTAATAAACCTGGGAATCTCACTAAATTTTAACAAGTTACCCCTTATAATCTTATCAAATGTATAATAGATATCTGACTTACCTTAATTTAATGATCAAAACTGTTACCATGTTACAGTGACAAATTCCCTCTGGTCATCGCATGTATTGCCTTAAATTATCCCAGAGTGAACATAGATTCTAAGACCCCATGAGTAATAAGTTAAAATTAAATGAAATCTTTGGCACTTACAAATTGTTTTTTTAAATGTACCCTTATAAAAGTTCCCCACAGTTTAAATAGTAGTATCAGCCAATGTAATTTAATCAGAGTCTTCAAGGGTTGAAATCCATTATTTAAGACCTATTTAGAGAAGGAGTAATTATTACAAACTTTTGAATAGTTTCCATATATATGACTTTCTTCTTCCCCATAGAGGTTATTACAAAATCTTCTTTAACTGAAAGTACAGCTATACCATTGTCCTCCACACCCAAACACTTTTCCTGACCACACATTTACACTCAAATGATTTCTCGAGTAACATTGATAACATGTCTTTGACTGTTCCTTATACAGTTATAATCCCTCTCTGCTTATGTGAATCATACCTTGCAGGTGGTTGACTCCATCATCTACTTGTCAGAATTCTATTTCCCATGTATAACCTCCAGTTCAAATCTCAAACTTTTCTGTTTTTTTTTTCTGGATTTTCTAAAATATTGGAATATTACTTTTTTATAGAACACTATATGGACACCATCTACAGCAACGACTTCATGCTAAAGAGATGAAGAGAATCTTTAATATTGCCTCTATATGGAAGCAGCATGAAATTGGTTTGGGAAAAGTTCCATCAATGTGCATGCATATAGTGTTTTGATTACAAAGTACTTTCATATGCATCATATGATGCATATCATCAATTTTTTGCCTGCAAAGGGCACATGAAGCATTATTCCATTTTACTGCAGCTGGCAAGACTGAGATTCAGAGATATTAGGAGATTTATTCAAAATAGCAGGTGAACATATGCAAGAACCAAAACAACAAACAATTTACTTCCCCCTTTGTTTTTTTCCCCAGGATTCTTGCTACCACATCACACAACTTTATAGTTTTATCTTTTTTCTCCATATGATTTTTACTACTTTACCACCTTGATTTACCTTAATGTTAAGTGGCGTTATTTAAGTCCACTCAGATATCTAAATTTCTACTGTGTTAGGTTGTAAGAAAGATGTTACTAATTCTGAAACAGCTTAATACCTGCAGAAACCAAATTTGACCTGAGCTATACAAAATAAGTGAATATCTAGATTTGGAAATTTTAAAAAACTATATGAATGAATGTACACTATGGTTGACAGCTCTTAAAAATATAAAACCATTCTAGCTAAGACAGATATAATTCATAATGAAATATATAAAATATATAAAAGATGATAAGTGATTTTAATATTTTTAACTCAATTTAATATGATTATATCTGCTTGCAATATAAAGCCAAATAATTTTTTCTTCAAAGGGTTGTAGGTAATACAATTTTTTTTTACTTCACTTTCGTTTATTATAATGACAGACCCTACCACTGTTGTTTCAGAAAACTGGTCCCAGACTTTTGGATGCTCAAATATTGTAAATTTGGTGTTCTATTTTCTTTTGTTTTCTTCTCTTTCCATAGTCAATCACCTAAAAACTACAGTCTTCTTTCTTTTATTTCTCACTGTTCTCCACCATTCTTTATTTGCTTCTCTCCCTCCATCCTGACTCCATTCTCTCTCTCTCTCTTCTTTTAAATTCATACTTGTTGCTGATGGGTAATTGTCTTAGTGTGGTCAGGCTGCTTTAACACAGTACCATATACTGAGTGGCCTAAACAACAGAGATTTATTTCTCACAATTCTGAGAAGTGGGATGTTTAAAATCAGGTGCTGGCCTATTCAGTTCCTGATGAAGCCTCTCTTCCTGGCTTGCAGAGGGCCGGCTTTTCACTCTATCCTCACATAGCTACTCAGTGTGGGTGTGAGTGAGCAGAGAGAAAGAGGTGATATCTCTAGCTCTCTCTTCTTGTAAGGCCATTAAGCCACAATAGCATGACTCAATCTACCCTAATTACCTCCCAAATGCTCTATTTCCAAATATAATCACATTGGCATTTACGATTTCAACATATGAATTTGGGGCTGACACAAACATTCATTCCATAATGTTTGTGTCTATTCCAGAATAGAGCATATTGTTCTGGAAATTCTTTTCTCTCCACCACAGTCTTCTTTCTCTCAATAACTTCTACTCTACGTCTGTCTGCTGGAGTTGCAGCAGTATCTCCATAGCCACACATTCTATCGTTCTTTCTATACCCATGTCCTCATTCCAAGATTCGTTACTCACTCACATTTTTAAAAGTTCATTTAATTATCCTAATAATCTCATTGAACATGAAAAAATATTATTGTATCAATTTTTCAAATGAGGTAACAAGTTTAGAAAGATTTACTTTTCCCAAGTTCTCAAAAATGATTTTTTTTAAAGAAAGGGTTATAACTCAGGCTTCCTAACTCTTATTCAAGTATTTATTGATAAAGCTTATATACATAACATTATCTACACTCTGATTACTATAACTTTTTAGGAGAGCTGTATGTCAAATCCAGTTCACTGACAAATGAAACACTAAGCATATTTATTCAAAAATATTTCTTGAGTATGAATGTAATTAAAAAATTACTAATACTAAAGAAATCAAATTTGACCTGAACAAGTGAAAACTAGACTTTACATTTTCATTTTGAACTTTTTTCTTTCTCAGATGTAATTAAACACATAGGATTTCTTTTAGCTTCTTAATATTGATTAATACAGATTTTCCTTCCCTTTCGTCAAATTTGCATAGTCATTTACTTGAAGCAAAAACATTATTTAGAAACAATATTTCTTTTCCTGCAATTTGGTCACATATGCCTATGCATGGAGAAACACATTATAAGCATTTTCAGTAAATTGGGTCATCTAAAATCAAGAAATCTTTAAAACTTCAAAAGAAATTTCACATCAAATAACATTGACCTCCATCTGTTTCTGAATTACTTATTTCTTCCTAATTTATGCTGATTATATGAATATAGGATTCTGGCTTTTTATGAGCCCAGAAAGTCAATAGAAAATGAGCATTAACTTTTATCTGTCCTGTTAAATTTCTGAAATAGCAGGAATTATCATCAATCTAACATTATCATCAGTATGATTACTTGTAAGTTCAAATAAAATTATTAGAAAATATACACAGGATAATAATATGTAGAAGAATATAAGTAACCTCTGAGTTTTATTTGCTTTTTCAAGAGTTTCCACGACATTAATTTCAGCAAACTATTCTTGGCTGCCCTTATGCATAAACTACTGGTTCCTCATAATGGCATATGGCATTTCAATTTCAAACCTGCCCTCAATAAACAGGATGAAGAATTACTGTGCTCATGTATAAACTGCTTTGTGACTCAATGTTTATCTACCATAATCAATAACACCCAAATTTAAAAAAAATCAAACTACATAAAAAGTAAGAGTTTTATTTTATATGCTAAGCGATTTTTTTCCAAAGTAGAAAATATTATTAAAACAATAAGTGCCACAAGGCAAACTTCATTTTGCAAAAGCTGTAATGTAAATTAAGCAATAAAGCATTCAACACACCTGCTTAGTTTCTAAAGATAATTTTGTTTGTTTATGAACTTATTGATTTCTTCAGATGTATAATCTAGTCTAGCCCCACTATTCATCAACTCTGACCTGTTCTCTGTAAATCAAATAATGTAATAGACATAATTTAGGAAAATATCTTATGCTCTAAAGTAGTATCTTCCTGTGTAAAGAAGCATCTAGAAAAATCAAGCAGTCCAAACAGCCTTTCAGCGTGATGTAGGTTAGCCAAATTGAAAAAAAATAAGTTGATTGAAATAAGATCTTTGATGAATTATTTTTAAAATAAATTGTAAAGTAATTTTTATTTTTGCATTATGTAAATTTGGAATACAACTTTTATATTCATCAGACTATTCTAGTCTTCACTCATCTTTTTATAGTCTTTGAAATGAATATTTTCTATACTTGTAAAGATAATACTATGTGCAAATGCAGTGCAACACGCATTTCATACATTAGCTTTAATCCTTATGAGAATCCAACCAATTAGTTATTCTTTCGCAGCGGAAAAAAAAAAAAACCAGGGAAGTTAATTTACCCAACACCATACATACAGCCCACAACCCAGATCTGCCCCATCCTCAAACTCATACAGCTATTATTATGGCAATGGCATTAGAGATGAGGCTAAGGTTGAACAGGTCTTAGATGGGGATGATTACAATTATGGGTGAATCACATTCTTTCTAAGCATGTGCCTCCTGGCCAGAGACATTAGCTACCTAAAGGTTGGATGAGAGTAATACAGAGGTGAGATACGTACATCATTAATTTGGACCAGGGGATCTGACTAAGACTGACATGTTCACTAGAAGCAAAATAATGAATATTTGTGGCATTTGGGTAGAATTTTGATGTGTTCAGAGTACGGATGCCAAGACAGAGATGTTAAATACTGGTAAGAGAAAGGTTTTTGGTGAATTCAACAACATATTAAAAGAATTAGTCACCATAATCAAGTGGGATTTAACCCTGAGATGCAAGGGTGGTTTAACATAGGCAAATCAATAAGTGTGACTGATCACATTGACAAAGGACAAAAACCATATCATCAGCTCAATAAATGCAGAAAGCTTTTGACAAAATTGAAAACTCTTGTGATAAACATAGTTTCAGGCAGACAAGAGGAATAAGTTTTGAGATCTATTGCATAGCAGGATGACTACAGCATATAATAATGCATTGTATATTTCAAAATACTGAGAACAAATTTCAAATGTCTAACCACAAAAAAATAAAAAGTAAGCTAGGTGATGAGGTGATGGCTATTTTAATTAGCTTGATTTAGGCATGCCCATTGTATACATTTATCAAAACATCAAATTGTAAACAAATGTATATATAAATTATATAGACATAAATATATACAATTATGATCTGCAAATTTAAAATAATGTTAATTTCACACAAAAAATGGCCAAGACAAAGAAACAAAAACAAAGAGATGGGTTTGTGTGAGTTTGTGCAGACTTAAAGCTGATGAGTTCTTTCTCATTCTCTCTTGAATCTTGGGTCTACAGTGTCGTGTTTTTTATGAATCTCACTGCCTATTCCTTCTTCTGCATTTTTCTCTCTCTTCTGCTCCTCATCCATGTGTCTTTTCTCTCTCCTCCATCTTTATTTCTTCTTGCCAGTTTCTGCCTGCTGTCTTGTGACTTCACTATATTTTTCTCCTTCTCTTTTAAACGCCTCTCTCTTTCTGTAACATCAATCCTTGGAATCCCTGGACTAGTATCACATCAGTTCTTACAAGTTGCGAACCTCTTATTTGTTCTACTATTTTTATGAGACATCATATAAAATAAGGTTGTCATTTAAGTGCTTTATGTAAAATATTAAATGTTGTTAAATGAGATAAGAAGGGATGGAGTAAAATTCAGTTGTATTTTTTTCTTAAGTACAGATTAAAACCTCCCTATCTGTGAATAAGAAGTAAGCTGCTCAGGTAGTGCAGGATTAACCATGAGATAATACAATGAGTGAATACATAGATCTGGAAATGAATGTTGAATTTCTGACTATGGTCTCAGTTTTCTAGCATATATGCTTCAGTTTCAATACCCATAATGTGGAAATAATAAAATCATTGACTAGATAAAATTATCAATGTAAAAGTGTTTATCATATGTGCATCATTCAATGAAGCTTAGCTTTTATTATGACTATCACAACAACAACAGCCAAAATATCAGGATCTGTTTTTATACTGCTCCCATGAAGATAAATGCTATTCTTGATTTTGCTATCTACTAAAACATTTAGTAACACATTACCTAAGAATCCTTACTTTCCCTTATTCCAATTAAATTTAAAAAATGAAATTGGGGTTATCATGATTTGTTAGCTGTATGGCTCTTCATTCAGTTGCTTATTAATCCAATAACAATTTTTTTGTTCTTTTTTGGAGACAGAGTTTTGCTCTGTCACCCAGGCCAGAGTACAGTGGCACGATCTCGGTTCACTCCAGCCTCCACCTCCTGGGTTTAAGTAATTATGCCTGCCTCAGCCTCCTGAGTAGCTGGGATTACAGGTGCCCACCACCAAGACCGGCTAATTTTTGTTTTTTTGTTTTGTTTGTTTTTTGGTTTTTTTTTAGTAAATACTGGGTTTCACCATGTTGGCCAGGGCTGGTGTTGAACTCCTGACTTCAGGTGATCCACCTGCCTCGGCCTCCCAAAGTGCTGGGATTACAGGGCATGAGCCACTGTGCTCAGCCTTAATCCAATGAATATTTATTGAGTAGCTTCTATGTGTCAGGTATCCATTTAGCCTCTGGGACTGCAATGCTGAACAAACAAAACAACATTCTTTCCCTTATGGAACATACATTCTCGTGGATGTGACAGAAATTGAACAAATACTGTATAGGATAACTGGACTGATAGATACAAAAATCAAAATGTCATGATGCGATATGATAGAGGTGTGATTTTCAATAGAAAGGGCAGAAAGAACCTATCTGAAGCAAGGATATTTGATCAGAGACATGACTGAGGTAATGGAATAGGAAACATGATGGTAATTCCTAGCACAGGGAATAGTAAGTGCAAAGGCTCTGGAGGGGCAGGTAGCCCTGGGAGTTTGCAGATGAGAAGAAGGAAGCCCCAAGGAGTGGAAGCAGATCCCCCTTGGGAAAGCTGTAGGAGATGATGCTTCCTGAGTTCAAACCAACATGGACCTGAAAGACCTTGTGGGTCCTGCAAGCCACAGCCTGTTAGTTTTGATACTGTGTAGGATGGAAATAATTGGAGGTCTTGAGTAGGAAAATGGCTTGAATATATTCCTGCTGTAAAAGGCTCACACTGACTTCTGAAGAAGACAGGACAAGTTATTTAAACTCTCAGTTCTTACTTTCTTGCTTTGAAATAGGAATCATAATATTGACCTAATGTGTCTCATGGCCACAGAATAAATTAGCACACATAATGCCCAACACATAAAATATATATATCTCAATAATACATATTTATTTTTCTGTGTTTTCTTCTCTAGAGTTAGATAAGACAATATTCATATTCCTCTTAAAGTTAATTTCACCTATCAACCCTATTTTCTTAATTTTGTCTTTTTCTACCTCTTTTGGGTTTTTCTTTTTCAAATGTTTTTATCTCCATTTTCTGTTTCTCTTCCAAATAGTTTATTCTTTCAGTTAGAAAGCATATACATGTCTTCTTACCTCAAATAAAAGTAGTTTTTCTTTAATCCTGGTATTTCCGATATCTCTTCAGAATGTACCACTCTACTTTAGTTTTACACAAAATACTTTGAAAGTAATAGTCAATATATAATGCTTCAATTTCTTTCATACTTCATTTCTCCTTCATGTTTGTAGTCTGACATTTGTCACTTCTCGAACCTCAGTCCCTGCTCATTCTCCCCAGTAGAGAGCAAGCAGAAGACTTGGATCATGAAGGCAAGGACACAATTCTGCTGACGCAGGTTCAAGGGTTACATGATTGCCAAGGCTTCTGAAAGCTGCAGATACATTTAAAAAAATAGTCTATATGTCATATTTCACCTTTGGAAAAGGCAACAGCATGGACAAAGTCCCAAATAACATGTCAATAAAAATGATTTTAAAGCAGTGGAAATTCCCAGTTAAAAAATTCCCTACTGTGGGGGCTTCCTTTTATGGGATGATGGGGGAATTACTACGGAATTGCCTCTGCTGTAAAAAAATTGACAAGTGGAAAAACTCTGTGGGAAAAACTCTTTTAAGATATTGGACAAGAGATATTGCCATATGTTGATCTATAATAAAATAAATAAATGAGGTGAGGCCTGTGATTACTGGATTTTTGTTCCTTAAGGTACTTTTTGAACTACAGCTCAGGGAG
Organism: Pongo abelii; assembly: GCF_028885655.2. Classification (NCBI taxonomy): domain Eukaryota; kingdom Metazoa; phylum Chordata; class Mammalia; order Primates; family Hominidae; genus Pongo; species Pongo abelii. Next base: position 142,982,218 of record NC_071991.2, on the reverse strand, counting down.
GGGGAACACAAGAGAGCATGGTGTTCTCAATGAGTTGAGAAGCCAGATCTCAGAATTAATGCAAGGAGGCGGAGGTGGCTAGAATCAATTGGGAAGAGACTAGAAAGAAAGGAGCTATGCGGATAAAAAAAGATACAGAAACCTGTAGAATGTTCCCCTTGAGTGCATTGCTTAATAAAAATGTATGCATGGTTAGGGTGAAAGATAACAGAGAAAGAAATGCCAGGAAGATGTAAAGAAATTAAAGCAATTCCTAGACTCATACAGGGCTAGGAGATAGGTGAGTGCTTACCAGAACAAGAGCAACATAAACTTATAATAAATATCACAGTTCTATAGAGGCCCTGGGTAAAACTTACTTTCAATCTCATGCACATTATTAGCGGAATCTAATTTCCTTGCCAGCTGTCATCTGGTGGCCACATTTCACCTCAAGAAGCCACATTCCAGTCCTTGCACATGGACCAGGTCTCAAAAACAGTTGTGGTGTTTCAAACCCTTATTGCTCTGGAAATCTCCATGAAATTCCAAGAGCCAAGGGTCATGAGAGATTCTCTACATCTCTCTCTGCCTCCAGCCAAAGTTCTTTGCTTTAAAAAACTGATACAGTATAAGATCTCTAGATTGATAGATACAAAATACAGAATATCATGATAGAATAAGATAGAGGTGTGATTTTCAGTAGAAAGGGCAGAAGGAACCTCTGTGATGACATGACATTGATCAGAAACATGACTGAGGCAATGGAATAAGAAAACTCATCATATTTAGATTAGATTGTGCCCAATCAGATAATATTCTATATAAAGTTCCCGGATGTTAATTACATCTACAAAGTCCCTTTTTTCAAATAATATAACATCTTCTTAGCTTCCAGTGGTTAGTATGTAGGCATTTATTTGGGAGGATTGTGGGGAGAGGGACATTATTTGGCTTACTACAGTGAAAAACAAATAAACTTAAATATTTTATTATTTTCTACATTTTACTCCCACTCTGAACACCCAAACAAGTTATAATTACAGCTAAATTATTGCTGAATTAAAAACCCATATAGAATGTATCAATGACACATTTCCATATATAAGAAAAATAGAGAAAAAACACACGTTTTATAAAAAATGGAAATGTTAAATAAGATAATCATTTGAAAACAACTTACTTGTATTTGAGACAGAAAATCAAACTCATTCCTTATTATTTGTTCTTGTTTTATATTCCAGAATCTAGAATAGGTTTTAAAAAGCTGCCCTATTTGTCAATCTGTCATGAAATATATTTCAGCTTCAAGCCTCATGCTCCTCCTGGGGAAATCACAAAACATCTCATTCAGCTGAAGAGGTTGAAACTCGAAGCAGTTCAATTAATATCCTCCATTTTTGCCATTGGCACGAAAAGCAACTCCTTGGAATCTGAATCACTAATTGTGTCTAATAGCTTACATCTGGCTTGTACAAGTTCAGCACATTAAGACATGGTTATGTGTTCTGATCACTGGGCACTGAGTGGACACATTCTGACCTGACCTTCAGAGGAGCTGCCACATTCTAACCTCAAGAAATAGAATATTCATGAATGAATGAAATCTGGCTTCAGGAAATTGTAGACAGTCTTTCCACCCAATGCAGCTTTATTATAATGGTCAGTTTTGAATAAAATGATTTTATTTATTTATTTATTTATTTATTTATTATTATTACACTTTAGGTTTTAGGGTACATGTGCACAATGTGCAGGTTAGTTACATATGTATACATGTGCCATGCTGGTGTGCTGCACCCATTAACTCATCATCTAGCATTAGGTATATCTCCCAGTGCTATCCCTCCCCCCTCCCCCCACCCCACAACAGTCCCCAGAGTGTGATGTTCCCCTTCCTGTGTCCATGTGTTCTCATTGTTCAGTTCCCACCTATGAGTGAGAATATGCGGTGTTTGGTTTTTTGTTCTTGCGATAGTTTACTGAGAATGATGATTTCCAATTTCATCCATGTCCCTACAAAGGACATGGACTCATCATTTTTTATGGCTGCATAGTATTCCATGGTGTATATGTGCCACATTTTCTTAATCCAGTCTATCATTGTTGGACATTTGGGTTGGTTCCAAGTCTTTGCTATTGTGAATAATGCCACAATAAACATACGGGTGCATGTGTCTTTATAGCAGCATGATTTATAATCCTTTGGGTATATACCCAGTAATGGGATGGCTGGGTCAAATGGAATTTCTAGTTCTAGATCCCTGAGGAATCGCCATCCACAAGGGTTGAACTAGTTTACAGTCCCACCAACAGTGTAAAAGTCTTCCTATTTCTCCACATCCTCTCCAGCACCTGTTGTTTCCTGACTTTTTAAGGATTGCCATTCTAACTGGTGTGAGATGGTATCTCATTGTGGTTTTGATTTGCATTTCTCTGATGGCCAGTGATGGTGAGCATGATAAAATGATTGAAACACCATAAAAACAAAAATCTACCCTTGAGTCTGTCAAATGAAGTTTTCTTTTAAAATGTGAGATAAACAGGGTTGTTAAGCTGATTCACTTAATTTTGTCTGCCTGCTTTGGAAACTCAAGGGCCTCGAATGTACGTATTAATTCTAATCGATATTTTTTAAAACCCTCATCTAAAATACAGTCCAGAACTTATAAAAACTGTGCAGTGATCTGAGCCTCAGCCCCTCCAAATACTTCCTTGCAACTCAGAAAAAAAAAATGTCCTGACGTTTATCTGAATGAGTGTCCCAGACCAGCCTGTCATGAGATGGGCTCTTTGTTTATAACCTTCCCTTGACTATCGGAACTACTGCCTGGGAAGCTCCCATGCTACACGGCACATAAACCTCCTGCACTTTGGGAAGGAGCTGTCAAAACTAGGAACAGGCACAGCCTTTCACAAGAGTAAAGGACTTCTTTCTGCATTCGGCTTCTCTAAACATGTGCTCATAACAGCTTGGCTTCTCTTTCCTTCAGGACATTTTCTCTCTTGGTCCCTGGGTTCAGCTCTCACTATTTCCTATTATCACGTTTGTTCTTGAAAGGAATAGATAGAGAGCTCTTGGTACTGCAGTCTGTCACAAAATACATATGTTCAGCTATATAACAATACCTTTAAATATGGAGAACTCTCTGGACCTTAATTACTTTTAAAAATGGGGGTGAAAAGGTGCTAAAAGTTTTTAATGGTGAATTATTTGTTACTTTTATTGAAATATACAAAATTTAAATACCCAAAAGGTAGATCATAAAGACACTCGGGCACCAACATTTTAAAAAGGGGGAAAAAAAGAAACTTTTATAAATCAGTTAATATTTAGTGATATGGTTTGGCTGTGTCCCCACCCAGATATCATCTTGAATTGTAGATCCCTTAATCCCCACTTGTCATGGGAGGGACCTGGTGGGAGGCATGCATTTTTCCCAACAAAATTTATAATTATCCAAAAGTTTGAATGCATGAAACCTACAAAAGTTTGAAATTTCTGATCATTTGAAAAAGCCAAGATAGTCCACTTATAACCTAAATTGAATAAACAAACTTTGAATTTTGCTATTACTTCAGCAAAAATACTTAAAATAAATTCCTATTTAATACATTTCAGCTAATAAAAAACATATGAAGAATAGCACTCAATGAGAAAGGAAACATATTGGTAGTAGTATTACAGAGAATATAATACAGATCATAAAATATAAAAACTATAAAAATACTGGTTTGATATGTATACATGGAATAGAATAAGGTGCAACTAACATTTCTTAAAATGTATACATTTCTGTACATTCATTAACAGAATCTACTTATTTGTATTTTCATAGCATTTATAACTTCCCTTGGATTTACTCTAATATTTGCATGATTATTTTCTCCTGAGAAGACTGTGAGCTCCTTAAAGGAAGGGGACATATTTTATTTGTTTGTATCTCCCTAGTGTAGTATATAAAAGATGCTCTGTGAGAAGTTATCTATTGATTTTGCATAAATTTGTGACCATTCATAAGTTTACTGCTTCAATAATACAAAGCTTTAGGAGAAGATAAAATAATCTGATAAAATGGATACAAATCTATTCTTAAAAGTATTATTTCAGGGAATAATATTTTAAGATAATTGGGAAACATTTAAATATAAATTATTTAAATGCAAATGAAAACAATTATATACCATTATTTGATTAGATCTCTATTGACTCTTTTTGCCAATAAGTTTAGGTTAATTTGAGTCGCTATGCCATTTAGGCTGATGATATAGATTTAAATATTTTAAACGTTTTGCATTATCATAAAATTTAGTTTTTCATCTTTTGAAATGATTTTAGCATCAAAATTTTATCATAAACATAGTCACTGAATTCAATTAATCTTTTTTAAATGAATGAGAAAATGTACTTTGTAGTTTCAGGCATTCTTAGATGACCAGAAGTCAGGTCTTTGCTCTCCCTCAAGGTATTTTTGACTGTGGCTTTACTTTGGTGAGTAGAACCCCTTAACACAGCAGTCCCGAAACTTTTTGACACTAGGGACCAATTTCGTGAAAGACAATTTTTCCACAGATGGGTTGTGGGGGTGGATGGTTTGGGGATAAAACTGTTATATCTCAGATCAAAAGGTTCTGATTAAAGCTTTTGCTCTCACACCAAAAGGTGTGTCCATCGCTGCTCCAGATGGTTGCTACCTGCAAGTGGATGATTAATGCTTTTGCCAAGACTGTTGTTACCAGCAGAAGGATTGATGAAGTCTCACTTGGTATCTCTAACTCTTTTTGTCTGCTCAGAAATGTGTACTATGTACACTCTTGAAGCTCACAGGAGTTTAGAAGCACAAAAGCTTATCTTTGGACTTTAGGGATGAGACCATCACTTACTTTCTGGTGGAAAACAGACAGTTTTCTCTAAAGAGATTGATAGAGAGAGGACAACTCAGGATGATTTCATCTCAGTATTTCTCCTACCTAAAACCTGTGAAATGAAACACACATCAGAATATCTTATTTAGGTGCAGGGTCCCTTAACGGAATCTAGCATCCTGTCATTTAAGTACCTCAGCCCAAACCCAGTCCTTGCTCATAAATGAAATCCAGAATGTTTGAGTCATAATCTTCTAGTCCTTGGACTACACATTAATTCAGTCTGACGTTTCTCTCAAGAAGTATGCCTTACCAATATTTCCCATCATGATTTTCACACAGAATCAATCAGCAATTATGATGTGGGTTTTTTTAAAAAAATCTCTTATTTGAAGCCCTTATTAAGTAAAATAAAGATAAACTTCAAATACCTTGTGAGAATATGTGGGCCATGAGTTTTAGCTGAAAAGTTAAGGTATTTTAAATAAAAGTATGTGAACATATCCATTTGAATCCCTTATTTGGGTTATAAGCGTATCCAAAGTTTTTTAGATTTTGAAAAGGTAATACAGCCCATATGCTGCATACTACCCTTGAAGAGCCTGAGGCTACATCATGTAATGAAACACTTTGATATTTCTCTAGCAAAACATTTGAATATTCACATAAATAAAGAACACTTACAGTTTAATATCTTTCAGGTCAAGTTTTGTCCCCAAACAAGTTTATGCAGAACTTGTGGAAATATTTTAAGTTTTTGGAGTATTTTTCTGATTTTGGAATTGTGAATAATGAATTGTGGAACCATATTTTGACCTCTAATTTACTGTATTGAGGTTTTATTTTTTCCTCTGTTCTTTGCAAATAGATTATTTTATAGAAAATTACTTTATCATTGGATGTTAAAAATTCTAATGGGCACATAATACAGATACTACGCTGATACTAAAAGCCATACAAAACTACCTGGTAGAGTTTTTGGTTGTTGTTGTTGTTGTTGTTGTTGTTGTTACAGAGTTTGAAAAACACTAATCATAAGTTTCCTGGCACATGTTTAGGCAAATAAGAATTGTTACTAAAAATAGATTTCTATGAAAAGATGTGCAACTTCCACAAAATCAAGGTGAACATTTATGCTGCATTATGAACACAACTGAATACCTCTTTGGATTAAAATCACAAGTCAGTACTATAGGCCAAATCAATTTACTAAGTCACAAAAGAAGAAATAAATAATGTGATGACATTTCCTAACTCATTTAAACATATACACAGTATCCAGATTCACTGTGTTCAGCTCTGAAAGCTAGTTATTGTCAAAGAGGTGGTGACATTTTCCTCAGGATCCAATTTCTATGGCATTACTAATCCTTCATAATGTATTCATCCTCAAGGAGAAACAAAAAGGCAATCTCATGGCTTTGTGACAGTCCAAATTATTCTTGTCCTGTGTTCCTTGTATGTATCTGATTGCATTTCTAAACTCCCATTCATCTTGTCCTATTTTTTCCTCCTATCAAGAGTGGGTATCTTAAGGTTCTTTTTAATATTTTGTAGAATTTAAGGTTTCTTAAGTAAAATAAAGATAAACTTCAAATACCTTGTGGGCCATGAGTTTTAGCTGAAAAGTTAAGATATTTTCAATAAAAGTATGTGAATGTATCCATTGTATTCAGGATGATTTAATGTAATCAATATTGAATTCAAGAATATGTAATGTGATGACACTGCTTTGATACATACATTCATAAAAAATATAAATATTACTTATACCTTTTTGGGTCACCATTAATATCACTATTATTTAAGTACAATCCAGGTGTTATTTAATTAAGAAAAAGATCATTTACTGGTCTTTGCGGGGGAAAATGTTGAAATCAGATGTGTGTGTGTTTGTGTGTGTGTGTTTGTGTGTATGCCTGTGTACATGTCTGTGTTTATGTTCTTCAGAGATAAAAGCAGCAATTTTATCTCTTAAGAGGTTCTGTCTATATAGAACTATATAGAACACTTTACACAGAAAAGATACTATTACACCATGTTTACTCTTTGTCCTAAGAACATATTTTTATAAGCTTTTCATGTGTGAAGCAACACAAAACGTCAGTTAAGGAGACAGACTAAATATCTGATGATACTCTATAATCATTGAGTGTTAGATATAAAAGCAACTTGATAATCTAATAAGATTTAACCAACAGCTTGGGGCTTTCAAACTACATGGCTGTTAAAATCTTGCTTGAAAAACTTAATTAAGAAAAACTTCATTAAACTTTATTTTTCATTTTGTATGCCCAACAGTTGAAATATAATTTCCTAAAAATACATGCACTGTACAATTTTCTTGCTAGCTTAATATATCAAGTTATTTTATTTGCTTTCCTACCTTGTTTAAAAATATCAAGTACTCCCTAGACTTTGCCTCTCTTCTTCTTCCCATTCAATGTCTTATTAACATTATATATAAAATATGATACTACCTATATATATTCCATAATATATATCCTCCATATATACACAGATATATATGTCCTTCAATGAGCACATTTTAATATGTCAATATGCAAAAATATGCCCCCTTCATTCAACAAAGTAAAGGAAAACCTCAAGGTAAGTCTCTTTCTTTGTCTGAATGTTAGATTTCTACCATTGTACTCTAACATCTCACACAGTGACTAATTGTAGGGGCTAAAAAATACTTTTAGCTGGAAAGTCAAAGTATGGAGTGACACAGATCTGGAGTCAGTTGTAAGTAAATGGTCTTTATAACAGAAAATGTTGACAATCCTAATCTGTCCCAAAACTCATGTTTTTAGAATGCCATTTTACATGTGTATCTACATACATAATTCAGCATTTACCATTAATTCATTTTATACTAGTTATTTTAAAAATAACTTTAATACTGCTTTTATTTATCTTAGCTATTGCTATGGATTTGTTTTACCAATAAAGTCAACATGACTTTGTGCCTTACTCCAAGTTTCCAGAAGTGTGAGATAACAATATCAAAGCCAATCAAACATTGATAACAGAAGGCTAGAGATACGTTCTCAAAGATAATTTAGTTGAAAATGTCCCCTGTGTGTGTATACACACACACACATACACACACACACATATGAGGCCATATATGTTTATATTATATATTATATATTATGTATATTATATTATATATTATATTATATATATATTATATATATTATATATTATATTATATATTATATATTATATATATTATATTATATATTATATATTATATATATTATATTATATATATTATATATTATATATTATATATATTATATTATATATATTATATTATATATATTATATTATATATTATATATTATATATATTATATTATATATTATATATTATATATATTATATTATATATATTATATATTATATTATATAGATATATATTATATATAATATATATTATATTATATATATTATATATTATATATATGGCCTCATATATATAATATATAACATAAACATATACATATGTGTGTATGTGTGTGTGTATATATATATACATAAATATAAATTTGGCCTCAGACTGGCTGAGGCAGGCTAGTGAAGGAAGTGACCATGTCCTTGGGGTGTGGCAACCGTGGAGTCCACACCATCAACGCAGTAAGTCCCAACATTTTCACTGTATTGAAGCTCATTCAAGTAAGCTTTCTCCAGTAGGGGACTTCCCCTGTAGAGAGCATGCGTATTTTGATTTTACCTGCCCTCAAGCTGACCCTTTGCTGATGATAATAGTTAAAAAAAAAAAAAAACCGTGGGTGGATATTTAACATGCTAATGAGACATGCAATGTATGAACAAGCATGTACAGCTATGGCAAATGTGCACCCAGAACATGCTTACTAGTAACACCCTTTTCCATCCCCTTATGAATAATCATGTAAGACTCCTATAAAGGGAGTCTCCCTAGTGCCAGTCTTTGCTGTCTCATCCTCATGAGGGGCCCACCCCAAATCTCTCAGGGTGTACTGTCCATTCTGCACCTAACGTTCAGAACATTCATTCTCCTTTGCAATAAATTGCTCTACGTTGCATCTCCTCGGCTGTGTGTCTCTTGTTCCAATTATTTTAAACTAAGAAGAGCCAAGGTTTCACAACAGCCATCAACTGTGCCACAGAAGTTGCTTTAAAAATTTAAGAATGAGTTAATAGTAGAATGAACATTAAGACCTATTGCTTCTGATTCCTAATTGTAATTTCTTGCTTGATGTTGCTACTTCCTTTACATTAATGTAATAGTCTGGCTGATATGGTTTGGCTCCGCGTTCCCACCCAAATCTCACCTTGAATTGTAATCCCCGTAATCCCCATGTGTCAAGGATCATGGGAACGTTTTCCCCCAGGCTGTTCTCATGATAACGAGTGAGTCTCAGGAGATTTGATGGTTTTATAAACTTCTGGCATTTCCACTCCTTCCACTCTCTCCATCCTGCCGCCTGTGAAGAAGGTGCCTGCTTCTCTTTTGCTTTCCGCCATGAGTGTGACTTTCCTGAGGTCGCCCCAGCAATGTGGTACTGAGAGCCAATTAAACCTCTTTCCTTTATGAATTACCCAGTCTCAGGTATTTCTTCATAGGAGTGTGAGAACAGACTAATACACTGGCAAATATTGAATGTTTGAGCCCTATGCTATGACTATTAAAAGAAAAAAAGTGACTATGTCCACCGCTTTGTGTACAATGAGCGTACACTTTTGTGAGGGTACGGTGAGGGGGATGGCATTAAACACACAAGCGTAAATGAGAGTAGAGATCTATAACATTGTGTAATAGATTTCTAGTTCTGATTAGGGTGAGGGAAGATTAGGGGGCAAATACCAATACTTGTGAGCCTGATGAATTTTCAAAATTAATCTATTAATATTTTATTAGATCAAATAAGAGGCACCATGTTGTTCCTATTTGCTTTTATATCTGAAGCCCTTTGCATAATACCTAGGACACAGGAGGCACTGCAAAAAAAACACGTGTCAGATCTAATTTTATTTACTTAAATTATCAGGCAATGAGATAATGACTGGGATATAAATAACAAATAGTGCTTTTGCCAGGGAAGAAACAAAAACAGCAACATAAGGTACTTTTTTTGACAAAATCAAGATATCATAAGTCTACTTTTACTTAGTTTTTCTTTTCCCCCATAAGCCGATTCTTGAATTTCTCACTTAGGTCCGGAAATGGATATTACTGGTAAACTAAAAAACAAAACAAAAAAAAACACCCTGTGTCCCACTGAAGCCACTGAGGGACAGTGTGAGACAGGAGGGAAATATATATGGAGACCATGTTTCTCTGTAAACTTTCCTTAACATTACTTTATGTAGGACTCATTTTGGAGATCCAAAGACTTCTGCAAAGTTATTAACTACATACAGAAGCATCGCATAAAGAATGTGACCTGTATTTTCTCCCCCAGCAACTACCCCACCTCAGCAATCCAAATACAGGAGAACCAGAGAAGATGACGGTACTGGTATTGATTTTAAATATCCCCAAATCATGCTGTAAAATACACAGCTAAAGTAGAAAACCCCAAAAACCTATGAAAACATCTGCACACAAACTAGGTGACAATTTTACTTCATAAATTCCCTTATATGAGCAGATGAGGGTAGTAGTAGAGGCAATGACAACTATAATGCCCACCTACTCTCAGTATTTCCTTAAGAGAAGCAGATTTCAAAAGGAAGTACTTTATATTCTTTCTCACTATTGTAAGTATAATGGATTTTATATTTGCCTTTTTTTTTTTTTTTAGGCCGATTCTTGCTCTGTCGCCCAGGCTGGAGTACGGTGGCATGATCTCGGCTCTCTGCAACCTCTGCCTCCAGGGCTCAAGCCATCCTCTCACCTCAGTCACCAGAGTAGCTGGCACTACAGGTGTGTGCCACCATGCCCAGCTAATTTTTGTATTTCTAGTAGAAATGGGGTTTCACCATGTTGTCCAGGCTGGACTGGAACTCCTGGCCTCAAGTGATCTGCCCACCTTGGCCTCTCAAAGGGCTCCAGATTATAGGTCTGAGCCACTGTGACTTGACTGACTTTACATAAAGTATGTATAAGATCTTTATTTGGATTATTCCAAATATTTTTAAAGATTATTTTTAAAGAACCTGAGTGAGTGAATACATTGGTGGGGATGCCAAACAGTAAAATGGTATTAATCATCCCCAAACAATCCATAAAAACATATGATCTTCAAATCTTCCCACAGGTAATTTTTTTACTTGAAAAGGTGAGTCTAGAATTTATGTAAAAGAACAAAGGACTGGGAAGATATTTTGAAACTTACAAGAATAATAGCATATGGCTATTTAAATTGCTACATATTTGATTTTTATAAAGGTGTAATAATTAAGACTGTAATTATGTACATGGAAAATTAAATGGATAAATGAAAGTTGAAAACAAGTCTAAAAATTGACCAACTAGGCCAGGTGCAGTGGCTCACACCTTTAATCTCAGCACTTTGGGAGGCTGAGGTGGGCAGATCACCTGAGGTCAGGAGTTCGAGACTAGCCTGGCCAACATAGTGAAACCTCATCTTTACTAAAAATACAAAAACTAGCTGATCATAGTGGCAGGTGCCTGCAATCCCAGCTACTTGAGAGGCTGAGGCAAGAGAATTGCTTGAACCTGGGAGATGGAGGTTGCAGTGAGCAGAGATCACATCACTGCACTCCAGCCTGGGTGACAGAGTGACACTCTGTCTCAAAGAAAAAAAAAAAAGAAGAAGAAGAAGAAAAAGAAAAAAAAAATTGACCATGTACGAGAGCTGGATCTGTAAAAAAAAAAAAAAAAAAAAAAAAAAAATAGAAACAACTGAAGAAAGAATTGATTTTATTCCATTTATATTCCAGGAGAAAGCTCAAAAAACTCTAAGTTTTCATAAACTTAATTAGGTTATAACTCTTATTTCCAATGCATGTTTTGATGTATTAATAGTGTACTTGGCCGGGCGTGGTGGCTCACGCACCTTGGGAGGCTGAGGCGGGTGTAATCCCAGCACCTTGGGAGGCTGAGGCGGGTGGATCACGAGGTCAGAGTTTGAGACCAGCCTGGCCAAGATGGTGAAACCCCATCTCTACTAAAAATACAAAAATTAGCCAGCCGCGGTGGTAGGCGCCTGTAGTCCCAGCTATTCGGGAGGCTGAGGCAGGAGAATCACTTGAACCTGGGAGGCGGAGGTTGCAGTGAGCCAAGATGATGCCACTGTACTCTAGCCTGGGTGACAGAGCAAGACTCCATCTCCATCTAATAAGAAAAAAAAAAAAAAGTATACTTTACTGGAGTAAATAAACAACCTCTAACAACTGGTTTTCAGTTTTAATTCTACTTGTTGCTTTTTTCTTCATAACAATTTTCAGTGATCACCAAAAACAGTTTGCTTTTACCTGGCAAAGCCAATGGTACACATTAATAGTCCTGTCTCATGGCTACATCATCTTTTCTCCTCTCTGCCATAAAATAGTTCACAATGACCTTAATCATGTTGACATTCCACACAATATTACACTGGTCCTCCACGTTGATGATGTTTGGATGACTAGATATGTTGAACCAGAATTAATAAAAGTTTTAAATGTTTTCATGACAAGTTATATGTAAACCAAAGGGTAAAAGATAAGTCTCACCAACATTTAGACATCTACCACTTCACTGAAGTTTAGGGGGGTTTAATAGTCTCTGGAATGTGAAGCTATTCCAGGAAAGATGAAAGAAAGTCATGGCAACTTATATTACCATCAAATAAGAGATGAAATGCCTGGAAGGCAATTTTTTTTTGGAGGCAACATATACCATGTTCAAGTGTGCTATTTCAGCCCATCTATTGAACCACTTTTAAGGATGCCAGATTTGAGTGCTGATCAGAGCAAGGCAAGGCTCTTAAGCAAGTTCAGGTTATAGTGCAAACTGATCCCTCTTTGCCATTATGATCCACGTAATAGCTAAAGTGTCTATGGCAAAGAAGGGTTCTGTACGGAACCTCTAACAAGAACCAACAGAGAATCTCTGAGTAGCTTTTGGGTTTCTCAAATAAAAACCCACACCTTTTGTTTTTTGCTCCTGATTTGCTAATGGGCTTCAGTAGAGAATGAATAGGTAAGCATATGGCTTCAGGTGACAATGACACCTGAGTTGCTTATCATGATCATAAAATTAAACAATTCACACGTCCACATGATTAGGCACGTGCACCATGATCCATCAAGTGGAAATAGTATGTAAGAGACGAGGCTTAGGCAGGTCTGGGAGGCACAAATAATTTCCCGGTACAAGTAAGTCACTTCCCTTTGGCACTGATTTCTCTTTTTCTTTCTTTTCTTCAATATAAGCTTATGCATTTGGTTTCATGGAGAGTTGTTTTATAACCAGATGTTAAAAGAAGAAGAAAAAAAAAAACCCTTGAATTATAATCAGCTCTGAAGACATGCTGTTACCATTTGAAAGTGGACAGTTGCTTCCCTCTCAAAGTGTAGCTCAGAAAGACTGAAGTGAAGAAAAACACTCCCAATGGGAAGATTTTCAAGTGGTATATTTTGTAGCCCATGTTTTCTGAAATAAAGATGGCCAGAAATATGATTTTTAATGGACTCATGTATGCTTGCTATTGGTTTGGCTGGACAGTGATGGATGGGAAGGATTAGGATTAGAAAACTGGTGATAGGGAAGTCTAGGGAAGAAATGTGTTCATGAGCTGCTCAGAATGAGTAGACAGTGAAGATATTCATGTCCTGTTTGAATGCTCACCCAGAGACATCTCCTGTGGTGGACAATACGGCATGTTCTGAGGATGTCAATAAGCCTCTTGCTCAAGTCATGCCAGGGTTTTCCAGTGATTACTCAATGGGTTAATGAACAGAGTGGCCATAGTGGCAATTAATTGCATGGTCATGAAGCTTCAATGGTAACATGATGGTGGTTAAGATATTCCACAAGTCCATGGATGGTAATACTGACACAGTATTATAGATGGGAAAGGGAAATGCATAAACCAGAATACGTCCAGTAATAATGTAATTGTATTAACAGCATCGCTTCTAAACAATTAACTAATTGCAATGCTAAGGAAGTGCAACAATGGGTGTCTGCCTATGTAATTAAAAGGCCTTTCCATGTACCCTATCACACAGAAGTGCTTGGCCTCATTGAAGGTTGGAATGGCTTAATAAAGATAAGAGTTGTGGTGTCAGTTAAGAGTCAATGTCCTAAAAACACATGATAGAACAGGAGTCTTACAGGATGCAGTATACATTTTACATCAGAGACCATTACATGGTTCTGTCTCTCCTATAGCAAAAATACATGGGTCTAAGAATCAAGGGGTGGAAGTGGAAAAGGTTTCTCTCACTATTTTACTTTATTTTACACGTCAAATTTTTTTTTATTGTAATTTAAGTTTTAGGGTACATGTGCACAACGTGCAGGTTTGACATGTCAAATTTTTGCTTCCAGATCTGGTAACCTTAAATTCTGCTTGTTTGGGGGTCTTCATTTCCAGGGGGCGAACGCTTTCACAAGGGGATGTAACAAAGTTTTTATTGTACTATAATATTACACTCTTTCCTAAGCATTCTGTGCTCCTTTTTCCAGTAAACCAATTAGAAAATAAGGGACTACTTTATTGGCTAGAGTGACTGATCCCAATTACCAAGGGGAAATTGGGTTACGTTAACAGTGGGAATAGGAAGACTATGTCAAAAAGTCAGAAGATTCTCTAAGTATCTATAAGTATTTCCTTTCTCATTAGTAAAGTTCCACAGAAAACTACAGTAACTGAAATAAGTAAAACCATTGAATATTGAGACACTTTAGGAATGAAGGTTTCAGTCCTTCCATGAGGTAAGGAACTCTAAGCTGTTGAGGTTTAGATTTAAGGCAAAAGACACATATGAGAATAGAAGGCAATGATAATTAACAAGAGTGGCCTTGGATCAATGACAGAAATAAAAAGAATAGAAACTTTACATAGTTTATCCTTGCTTATAATATGAATATATTTAATATGCACATATGAAATATTTTCTCCTCCCCTTTTTTCTGAGTTATTTTATACAAGCTTGTGGGTTGCTAACTCTATTGTTTAGTGTTAAGTAAGATAATATTCAATGAGTCTGTAACGAAATTTGAGGAAGCCATGAAAACAATTGTTGGAATTCCATGTCTCCTCATTTGGGGGAAAGGGTAGGCTTGTCATCACTTATATGAAGAAGAGATCCAACTTAACAGGTGGAAACATAGAGTAATTTTGATGTTGTATATATGTCTATGTTCATGTAGAATTGAATGTGTTGATGCTGAGTGGCCAAAGGGGTGGACTGTGCCAGTTATAATTTATTCCCTTTCAGCTTCAAATCCACCTGTTTGCCATGCTTTGTGATGCTGAAACTGGACTCTTCAAACTACAGTACTCTTATGCCAGCTGAATCAATATTAGGCTCTGGAAATGGAGGACTCTGGAAGGACTTTGCCAAACCGGAAGATGGAGACTTTTTTTTTTTTTTTTTGAGTGTTCTCTTTTTCATGCAACTCTGAGTGGATAGGCATGCCAAGGTCCCAGAAAAATTGCTATAGTCACATGCTGATTTTGCAGTTTAGGGTGAATGTCCACTCAACCAGTTTCTTTGTTACCACATTGACAGACAGTCTTGGCTCGCACAGCTCAACAGCTGAAACATTTCTAGCACAACAATCAATGTTGTAAAATTTTATCCTCATATTTTGGCAGCAGCCCCTAATCTCATGGCATAGTGGCGACCAGTGTTCTCGTCACCACAGTCTTTGGCAGTATATTTCTGTGACAACCATGTTCTCTCCTCAGCTCTCTAAATATTAGTTTTTCTGTTCTTCCTCCTTCAAATTTCCCAATTCCTTTCTTATTAACTTTCCTACATCGTCCAAGGGTGAATAGCTACTCAGCAGAAAATTCCTCTATACCCATTTATAACTACATATTGCCTAGTTAAGAGTCTTATTCCCCCTGTTCAAATTATTGGACCATGGTTGATAACCAGGAACATTCAAATTAAAAGAGCAATAACGTACTGTTTGACATTTAGCTGATTCCTAAAATTTTAAGACTCTGAAAATGCAAATTTTTGGCAAGAATATGAGAAAAAATGGAATCCCTCATATACTAGAAGTGGTCATAGAAATTGCAACAACAAATTAGAGAAACCAATAAGAAATGTCTAGGAAATTTGAACATGTCCATACACTGAGTCTCAGCCACTCCATGCCTGGCCATGTTTTCTAAAGAAATCTCTCTTCATGTGCACAAAAGAAATACATGCATAGAAGCATTGTTTTTGAAAAAGAAAAAATTGGAAACAATCCAAAATTTCATCACTATTAGAATAAACAAATAAAGCACAGTATATCTAATAATATATAACAGTAAAAGTTAAAATAAACTAATACATAAATCAAGGTCAATAAAATGTACAAACATAATATTGAAAGAAAACAAGTATAACAAAGATTATATTTAATTTTAAAATTGCAAAACAATGTCTTGAATACATAAACATATGTATTTACATACACTACATATACACATATGGTAAATAAACACATATATTTATATTATAAAAACAAGCAAGGGAATGAAAATACTTCTGTGTGAATGTAAGAAGAAAATGGTATTGTGAAAAAGAAAAATAGGAAGCTTTTTATAGGAAACTTATTTGGCATGTCTATTAATTTAAAATGAAGGCTAAATTCCCCTAAAATTTTTTCCCTTATCTCTTACTAGAAAACAATAAGATCATCATATTTAAGTAGAAAGATTTCCAAGAATGTATTATGCTCCCCTGTTTTTACACAGTAAATACTTCCCTGAGTGATATCATTTCCTATCTAACATACAGCATAAGGACTATAGTTAATAATATTGTATACTCGTAATTTGCCGAGAAGATTTTTGAAACTTTTACCACAAAAATGGGGAGAGTAACTCTGTGAGATAACGAATATGTTAATTTACTTGACTGAAATACCCATTTCACTATGTATAAGTATGTAAAAGCATAATATTGTACGGCTTAAAGATATACAACAAAATAAATAAATTACTCTGTCATCTTCTCACTTAATTTCTTTAAATTTAGCTCAGATATTTCTTCTTTTAAGACGCCTGTTACGACTTCAAGTCTAAATTTAGTGATTTTTCTTCATGGGAGTACCTTTGCTTTAACGTCTATTATTTAGTATTTGTACTTGTTTGTCCCCTCACTAATCTAGACATCTATGTACATTTGTCTCTGTTTTATTTTTAGTGATAATACTACACCTGGCATGGAGAAATTACTAAGAGTCATGAATGCAAGTTACGATTATTTTGGATAATCTGAAACTTACGAACACCTACTTTGGACCAAGATCTGAAAATTATAAATCTTTTACATAAAAACAAGTCACAGTAGAAACTTCAAAGTAAATTAGCTACATTGATTATAGGTATTCTGGTTTTTAAAGTATTTACAGAAATTCTGTAAATACTTTTTACAGAATTTACAGAATTCTGTAAATACTTTTTACAGAATTTACAGAATTCTGTATTTACAAAAATTCTCAGTTGTTATTTGGCAGAATTAAAGGAAAAGTTAAAAGTTTATTTATTCACTCATTCAACAAATATGTATTTAATGACTACTTTGTGCCAGATATTATGCTAGTCACTACAGGTTCAAAGATGAGGGAGAGACACATGGTCTCTTGAAGTTTATATTTTAGTAAGTGAAATCACAAAAAAACCTCACAAATATATACAATAATTATAGTAACTATCATATTATGATCATTAAAGGGACAAAAGATCAACCTTGGTTTCCTGGTCTCTGTTAACTTACAGAATTTTTAACCCTGAAATAATTCTACCTTCTAAATTATTGCTGGGTGAATTATATTTTTGTATTCATTATCACATTTTAGATGTGGATTTCTGCTACTTGTCAAAAAACAAAACAGCAACTCAGCTGAGAGTCTTTACATACTTTCATGACTGCAGTTAGGAAATGGAAGACTATTGTTCAATACTAGGTAAATATCCTGAGACAGTACAGCAATTGGAAATTTTCAACGAATCATAAAAGAAAGGTAGTAACTATAGAAAGGAGACACAAATCTTCGTCTACCGTTATGTGTTAAATCTTAAATATATTATAAATAATTTAAAATGAGAATGGTATATTTTATTTACCCAATGTGGTATGCAGAATTTTAGCCCTCATGATTTCTACTCTGTGGTGTTACTTTTATGTTTGTGATGTTAAAAGAAAAAGGGATTTTGCAGATGTAATTAAGGTTAGTAATCAGCTGTTGTTAAGAGGGAGATTATCTAGGTGAGTCCAGTATAATCATAAAAGGCCAGAAGAGCAGAAATCTTTGTCTGGTGACAGAAAGAGAAGGGAGAGATACTTGAAGCACAAGTAGAACTCAAAATACTGTTGGCTTGAATATGTAGGGGTCCACATGGAAACATCAGAAGAAAATATTGTCTTCCAACAACCAACCAGCTTGGAAGAAAAGGTCTTCAATCTCCAGCTAACCATAGCCCTAACTGACAACTCAATTACAGCCCTGTGAATCTCTGATCAGAGGATCCAGTCACACTGTGCCAGATCACTGACCTAGTATGAGATACTAAATTTGTGCTGTGTAAAGTCAGAAGGTTTATGGTGATCTGTTACAACAGAAATAGAAATAAATACACCTAGATACTTATAATTTATATTGCTTCTCTACTTCTTATATTCCAATTTTTTTCTGGTATTATTTTCATTGGCTCATTAACTTGCACTAGCAATTCTTTTAGAGTAGGTATCCCAGCTACAAATTCTCTTATTTTTCTGTCAACTGTATTTATTTTATTATCATTTTTGTAGGATGTTTCTATTTAATATAGGATACTGAGGGTTTTTTCTTCAGCAGTTTAAAAATGGTGTTTTACTTCACTCTCATCTTCATAGTTTCTGATGAGAAATCAGCAGTCATTCTAATTGCCTTCTATAAGTGTCATTTTTCTCTGGTGTTTTGTTATCCATAGTTTTGGGGGTTTTTTTTGCTTTAGTTTTTATTATTGGGCTAAGATATGTGTGAGCATGGATTCACTTGAGTTTACATTTGGCTGAGCTTCTTGAGTTTACAGGTTTATGTCTTTCATCGAATTTGGGAGGTTTTCAGCTATTATTTTTCAAATATATACATTTTTCACATTATCTAGTGGGATTTTGATGACAGTTTTATCTTTTGATCTTTAAGAAAGATAAACTCAGTCATCATAAAAATTTTTAAGAATTATTTGAGTAAGAAGCAGTTCATGAATTGGGGAACACCAATCCAACAGAGGTTTTGAGTTCTGATGACAAAGCATCAGAGACAAATATTTATGGGGAAAATGCAGAAACACAATAAAGAAATTACTTGATTGGTTATAGTTATACAGTTGCCTTATTTGGCCTACCCTGTTGGAAAGTCTCTAGCTACATAATTTTGTTTGTTGGCTGTTTTTGATCAGTTGAGCTAGAATTCTGTTTTTCTTTAAAGCATTTACAAGAAATAGCTCAAATTAAGTTTGTTTATGTTTGCAAATCAAGCAGGGTTTAGATAGCTAACTGGGTTCGCCTGCTAAGGAATTTTTTTTTAATTTTATTATTATTATAATTTAAGTTTTAGGGTACATGTGCACAATGTGCAGGTTTGTTACATATGTATACATGTGCCATGTTGGTGTGCTGCACCCATTAACTCGTCATTTAGCATTAGGTATATCTCTTAATGCTATCCCTCCCCTCTCCTCCCACCCCACAACAGTCCCCGGAGTGTGATGTTCCCCTTCCTGTGTCCAAGTGTTCTCAATGTTCAATTCCCACCTATGAGTGAGAACATGCAGTGTTTGGTTTTTTGTCCTTGCGATAGTTTGCTGAGAATGATGGTTTCGTTTCATCCATGTCCCTACAAAGGACATGAACTCATCATTTTTTATGGCTGCATAGTATTCCATGGTGTATATGTGCCACATTTTCTTAATCCAGTCTATCATTGTTGGACATTTGGGTTGGTTCCAAGTCTTTGCTATTGTGAATAATGCCGCAATAAACATACGTGTGCATGTGTCTTTATAGCAGCATGATTTATAATCCTTTGGGTATATACCCAGTAATGGGATGGCTGGGTCAAATGGTATTTCTAGTTCTAGATCCCTGAGGAATCGCCACACTGACTTCCACAAGGGTTGAACTAGTTTACAGTCCCACCAACAGTGTAAAAGTCTTCCTATTTCTCCACATCCTCTCCAGCACCTGTTGTTTCCTGACTTTTTAATGATTGCCATTCTAACTGGTGTGAGATGGTATCTCATTGTGGTTTTGATTTGCATTTCTCTGATGGCCAGTGATGATGAGCATTTTTTCATGTGTTTTTTGGCTGCATAAATGTCTTCTTTTGAGAAGTGTCTGTTCATACCCTTCGCCCACTCTTTGATGGGGTTGTTTTTTTCTTGTAAATTTGTTGGAGTTCATTGTAGATTCTGGTTATTAGCCCTTTGTCAGATGAGTAGGTTGCGAAAATTTTCTCCCATTTTGTAGGTTGCCTGTTCACTCTGATGGTAGTTTCCTTTGTTGTGCAGCAGCTCTTTAGTTTAATTAGATCCCATTTGTCAATTTTGGCTTTTGTTGCCATTGCTTTTGGTGTTTTAGACATGAAGTCCTTGCCCATGCCTATGTCCTGGATGGTATTGCCTAGGTTTTCTTCTAGGGTTTTTATGGTTTTAGGTCTAACTGCTAAGGGATTCTTCAGACCTAGTCTCCATTATAATTTACCTTATTAGGTCCGTGAGTATCTGCTAATAACTTTCAATCTTTTTTCTCGCTGTTTTTCAGATGGATAATTTCTACCAATAGATCTTCCAGTTCACTGCCTCTTCCCTCTATCATCTCCATTGTGTTATTGAGTCAATTCAGCAAGAGTAGTTTTTTGTGGTTTTTTTTTGTTGTTGTTGTTACTGTATTTTTTCAGTTATAATAGTTCTATTTGGGTTTTCCTCACACTATCTAAATCTTTGCTGAGACTCTGTCTTTCTATTTATTTCAAGTGTGTTTGAACTTACTTCTTAGAGCATTTTCATAACTTGTTTTAAAGTCCATCAGATAATTTTAACACCTGTGCTTTCTCAGTATTGGTGTCTGTTGAGTGTTGTGTGTGTGTGATTTCAGTTTTACTGGTTCTGAATATGTTGGGTTATTTTGGATTGTATACTAAACATTTTGTATATTATGTTTTGAAGGTCTGGATATTGTTTAAATATTATAAAGAGTGTTGACCATTTTTGTTGTTGCAGGCTAACCACCTGACTGGATTTGAGCTACCAGTTGTAACCAGTCTTCTCTTTTGGTTGTGGTGTCCACCTCACTTACATTTTCAAAGTCTTTTCAGTGATATTTGGATGTGTTCTGCATGTGCACTACCCACTGGATAGTCTGGAACCTGGGCAGTGGTTTGTGTCTTAGTTCAAATCTCAACTACTTTGCATGCTGCATTAGATTAGCTTTACATACATTCAGCTTAGAGGTGATCTCAGAAATTCATAAATAGCTATGAGGTTGCTATATTGAGCTTTTACCTCTCTGTGATATCTCTATCACATTCTAACTCCCTGGGACTCATTTTTCTGTCTTCTGGCCAGAAAGCTATGGTTTTATTCACTCACTCACTATGTACTTCCTGAAAATGCAACCACATCTAAGGCCAAACAGCATGACACAGAGAGAATAAAAACAGTGGGCCAGGCGGGATGGCTCACACCTGTAATCCCAGCACTTTGGGAGGCCGAGGTGTGTGGATCACCTGAGGTCAGGAGTTTGAGACCAGCTTGGTCAACATGGCGAAACCCCGTCACTACTAAAAACACAAAAATGAGCTGCATGGTAGTGGGTGCCTGTAATCCCAGCTACTTGGGAGGCTGAGGCAGGAGAACTGCCTGAACCCAGGAGACCGAGGTTGCAGTGAGCCGAGATCATGCCATTGCACTCTAGCCTGAGCAACAAGAGTGAAACTCCATCTCAAAACAAACAAACAAATAAATAAATAAAAAAACAATAGAAGCTGGACCCGTCCTCTTGGGACTACAGTTTCTCTGATTAGAGTGGAAGAACTTCTTTCCTCAGAATTTCAGGTGACTGCTTCTGCTGCGACTGTTGCTACCACCACAATCCCTGTAGCCAAACTGCTTTAGAGCTAGTGTGCATGTGAAGAAGATAAAACACATGGGAGAAATTTTCTCACTTTTTCTAAATTTAGGAGGCTCCTTTCCTTAAGCCAGAACTACATGGCTTCTGTTGGAGTTATCTCTTTACTGCTAGTGCCAACTTCCTGGCTTTGGGTGACCTTACGTCCAGGCCAGGGTATACTGCAGGAAAAGTAGTGGTAAACTCACAGCCAGGTTCGTGAGAGTGCATCTCCAAATAGCTGCTCTATGCATTATGTCAAGGTTTTACAGTACATTCAGTGGGAGAGACAGGGTGGAGTGTGCTGATTCCATTGTATCTGCGAATGGAACTATTGTGCTTGTAATTTTAGGACTTAAAAATTTTAATTTATGGTTTTCAAAAATTTCATAAAAATATATATTTAATAGGGGTGTTTCCTTATGATTTACTACATTGTCTTGCAGGTAGATGGAGTCATCAAGAACTGGCTGGTGAAATTCAGTTCACAGTAAATGTACCATGATAAATGACAGACCGTCTGATACTGAGTGAAAGTGAATAAAAAGAAAAACACCTTAAAAGGGGACAGACAAAATGAGGAATAGTCTAAAATATCTTAAAAATATTCAGTTGAAGGTCAATATTTTTGCAATAAATATTTTACAATCCCAAGTGAGGATACAATATAACTAGAACTATTCAAAAGGAAACAATCATTACCAAGGGAAATAATTTTAAAAAAATGCATATAAAAGAACAAAATTATTACCTTTTCTTTAGAGCATGTTTCTTGACTATCTCTTTGGAAATATATCAATTCCTTATTCCAACCCAGGAGTATATCTTTTCAAATCCAACAGGTAAAGATTATACACATCAGTGTTCCAAAAATTAAATAATATATTTGAGGTTGATTTGCTAATAGTTGATGTGACAGAGTTTGAGGCAGGGCTCTATCGTCTATCCACAATTGCTGGTACAAGGCTCTTGTTCTTCAAATACCTTAGTCATCTATTTTACTTCCTTGACTTTCCTCTCTGTTCTGCCAAATATTTCACTCTATTATTCTCTTCTGTTTTCTTTGTGGAACACTATTAATGCTAACAGAAGAAGGTGCCACCATTTGACACCCAATGGTAACAAATTTTCACCTTTATCCCTTTTTTTAATCAATGAGACTTGAAGACACCTTAACTCCTCTCCTGCTGAGCTCTCCTGTAAAAGTTTCGACATATTTCACTCTCCACATTCAGTAGAGGGAGACCATCTTTAATAATATTTGCTTCTCCCTACACTTTCCAAAAAATGGCATAACATTTGATTCATAGTTTTCTCTACTTGCTATCAACTGGAGCAATTTTAAGCATTTTCATTATCAGTGCACTTCACAATCTCACAAGTTTCTAACTTCTACAACACTACAGACATTTATCTACATTGTGGAACAACCAATCACAGCCTGGCACATGTGGGCCATATGGCACAATATCATAGTCTCAGAGTTCAGATTCATTGTCTTCAATTAACTACAACTCTCAAAGTTATTTAAAGACATTTAATTTTTTCCTGGAAAGTATCACCCACACTTCTGATATCCTGGAGTTCTGTCTCAGATTACTTGACTTATTAGTTAGAATCAGGAAGAAAAAGAGTAGTTCTCTGCATAAAATTGGTTCATTCAGTTCTAGTTTCTGTTCTTATGGTTGCTGTTATGCTGACACTATAGAGAATTTCATCTTTCAGAGAGATATCACACAGTACTTATGAGGAGATAACATACCTAATCATCAATTTAGACCTCTGAAAATATACTGAAAATAAATAAGATACTTGAGTGTGGAAAAATACATTAACAGTATGTTTTAATATTTAAAGTAATATTCAGGCCTAGATGAAGTAGACACATTCCCCAATTCCTGCTGAGTTCAGCTAAAAATTCCAGACAATATCTATAAGTCATAAGTATAAAGGCTCTGAATAGTGGAGAGAAAAAGGCAGACTGACTAGGGACTTCGGCACCTGAGAAAGAGCATACCTGTAAGTGTGCTGGGTTTCCCTTTTGCCTCACATATCCCAGACTGGATGCTAGCAAAGCCATCAACCCCAAATGCCAAAGGAGCACACAAAAAAAGGTTCCTAGAAAAGTCTTGTGTTTTTAACTAAAGGACAATGACAGGAGCAATGTAGTAAGACCAAAAAAATTTTGTTTTCAGAAAATAACTACCTTATCACAGAAAACACCATGGAAAATTCTGCAGCCCAACTGCCAATCCTGTAAGAAATTCAACTGGTCTTATGTAAAAGAAGGGTGAGTGAAGAGCTGGGCGTTTCATCCTTGTCAGTCAATAACCAACCCTGCCTGTGCTCTATACTGTTGGTGGAGGCCATGTAGAGATCCCAGGCTTTCATCCCCCTCCCCCAGCACTAATGAGGCACCCCTACCCCTCCTTGCTAGTGTCAGAGGAGGCCAAATGGAAAGTTGGAAACCTCACCACCATCCAATGGTAACAAGCCATACTCCACCACCATCTTGCCAGGAGAAGCTATATGGGGAGCAAGAACAAGGGGCATCTCCTCCAACCAGCAAGTTGGCATCTCTGCTCAGGAGTAGCAAGGTACCCATACCCATCTCTTGCAAGTCAAAAAGGTCAAGTGAAAAACCAAGACTATAGCCTCCATCTTTAGTAACAAGGCAGCACCCCACCTTCTTCCACTGGTGTAATGTTGGCACGGGCGTACTAAAACAGGAAACTTAAATAATATTCAGAGTTTTAAAACATGATGTGCAAAATGCCCAGAATACAATAAAAGATCCTTCATGATGAAAACAGCAAGAAAAATCTCAACTTGAATAAGAAAAGATAATCAATAGATGCCAAAACCAAGATGGTGCAGCTATAGGAAGTATCTGACAAGGATTTTAACACAGCCATCATAAAAATTTTTAATGAGCAAATATTACCATGCTTAAAATAAATGATGAAATAGAGAGTCACAGAAAATAAATTGAGCATGTAAAGAAGAATCAAATGAATCATTTTAGAACTTAAAATGCAAACAACTAAAAAAATTTTTAAAAAACTTCAGTAGCAGACTGAACATCAGAGAAGGCAGAAAAAGAATAAATGAACTTGAAGACAGAACAATAACAACAGAGAGAAAATAGAATCAATGAACTTGAAGACAGAACAATAACAACAGAGAGAAAATAGAATCAAAAATTGTACAGAAATTCAGGGGCCTGTGGGAGAGGGACTGTAACAAAAGACCTAATATATGTGTCATTAGAGTCTTCTCAGAAAAGGAGAAAAACGGTGGGCTGAAATATAATTTGGATATATAATTGGTGAAAATTTCCCAAAACTTTTAGTAGGAAACACAGAGAATTTTCTCAGAGATTAAGAAAATACTAAATAGAGTCAAAAATAAATTCTAGAACTGAAAAATGTATAAATCCAATTAACAATTTATGTGTTATTAAGAACATGAGGTTAGAGAACAAAAGATATATCAGTAGCAAATACTGAAATTGAAACAGGAAACAAGAGTCAGACAATTTATTTTTAAGTGCATGAGGTGCCTATGAGATGCAATGGAGATGTGTAACATGCGTGACAGTAGAGATCCAGAAGGAGAGGAGAGAAAGAATTGGGCTACAGCAATATTTGAATAGATAATGTCTGAGACTTCTCTAATAATAACAAAGGACATTGTGGCACAAACTCAAGAAACTCCATAATATCCCAGCAAGAGAAAGAAAAAGAAAACACCTAGACACATTAAGAAAAACTACTGTAAAACCAAAGTTAAAAATTGTAAGAGTGGAATGAGGAAAAAGAGAAATATTATCTTCAGGAGAATAAGAAGATAAAGCTTATAAAGCACATCTAAAGTTCAGAGATAAATATTTAGCTCTCAATGCATAAATTATACAGTTTGAAATGTTGAAAATCAATTACTTAATTACAAGAAACTGAAAAAGGATAATCAAGTTAAATTCCAAAGCAGGAGATAGAAGGAAATATAAGAGCAAAAATTACTATCACCAATTCTATGTAACATTATACTGAAGAGCATTTTAAGTACAATAAAAAAGAAAAAAGAAATGAAAATAATAAAGCATGCCAATGCCAAAACAAAGCTATCATGATACAGAACTACAGATGATACATTAGAATAAGAAATTTATGCAAAATTTGGGGCTATCAGAAACTCCAAAAGTTAAATGCACTTCTGTATGTGAAATAACAGAAAACAACAATTTTAAATACATAATTTAAAGCCACTGCTAAATTACTATAAGCAACTACAAAAATTCATCAAGCTACACACCTACTATGTGTGTACATTTAAATATATAAATTGTATCTTACTAGGAAGGCTTTTTAAAACCAAAGGAAAAATATTTCTTTCTATAGGCAAAATTATAACTTTATTGAAAGTCATTAAGAATGACCTGAATAAAAGGAAAGATGGGTCACTTTCAAACTTGAGAAAATCAACACTTCAAGCATTTCAATTCTTGTTCAAATTCCCATCTTGAAGACTTTAGTGACATTCCTTGCTCTGCCTCCTATTCAATCCAGGTAGCTCTATGAAATTAATAAAATTTCTCAATATTGGACAAGCTTAATCAGGTTTCGTGATCCTTAATTTGTCCCAAATTTTAAGGTTCACAACTAACTCAACACAGATCTTGACAATGGCGGTAACTCTTATATCTAATGTACCACCTAAGCATAATTTTTCTGCTCCTTTTTACCCCAAAATTAATCTATCAAGTTTTATCACACAATTGTACCAGATTTTCTAAATTTCCTTTTGTCTGACTTTTCTCAACAAAAATTAAAATCTCACATTAACCTAATGACTTCTTCCTTGTCTAATAATGAGTTATTACTCAGGTTTCTACTTGCCCAGTCTGTGGAATATGGCAGTATATATAGCCCTATGTTCTTGAAATTCTGTCATTTATTGAACTCAGGAACACTGCACCTTCCTAATTTTATCCCAGCATTTGTACTGCTCATACCTCTTTCCTAATTTTTCTTCTCCTTTAATTTCCTTGAGGTTTGAGAGTTTCCCCTCTGATCCTATTTCACTGTCCTCTTTCAAGTAGTGAAATGATCTTCTCTCATCATTTAGGTTATTATCTCATGGCATTCAATTCTATGTCTCCAGCTTTGGCATCTCACTCCATTCCTACTTTTTAAATATAGTATGCTTGCAATTGCATTTTGGAATTTTTAATACAAATTAGAGGATAATAAGTATTGAAAAGTTTGTTAAAGGTTATGGTGAGTTTCTTGGTCTATAAGATAAAGGGGAACATAGTTTACTGACAGAAATAAAATAAATAGGAAAGAACCACATTCGATTGATTTAAATATACCGCAAGAGGGAAATAAGACAAGAACACATTTGGAACCCAGTCACGTAAGGAAAAGAATTCCACAAAGTGTGACTGACCTCTTCCCAACCCTAATTATGCTGATCCTGAAGCTACCTCTTTGCATTAATAGGGAGAAAACCCACATACGAAATGTTCTGGGGTTTGAGGAATCTTTCAGTATTACCCTTTCCCCCATGCATGTCTGAGAAACAAAGGCACAAAGACAGCAGATGGAACAGCCAAATATCAACTTCATTATTTATGAAGACTAAGTAGAAAAATGTAGCATAGGTGGAAAGACAAAATGGGATTGCTAACGTGATGCTTGGAACAGCTATGCATGAAAAAGCTTTGTTTTTTTTTTTGTTTTTTTTTTTTTTTTGAGACAGAGTCTTGCTCTGTCACCCAGGTTGGAGTGCAATGGCGCAATCTTGGCTCACTGCAACCTCCACCTCCCGTGCAAGCGATTCTCCTGCCTCAGCCTCCTGAGTAGCTGGGATTACAGGCATGTGCCACCACGCCTGGCTAATTTTTGTATTTTCAGTAGAGACAGGGTTTCACCATGTTGGTCAGGCTGGTCTCAAACTCCTGAGCTTGTGATCCACCCACCTCAGCCTCTTGAAGTTCTGGAATTACAGGCGTGAGCCACCGCGCTTGGCCAAGTTTCAGGTCTTCATAAGTGAAAATGCAAATTTTAAATTTTCAAAAAGTGGTTTATTACTCCCTGTTGAAAGTAAAGGAAGAAATTTCTCTCTTCTTGTTTCTTAGAGCATTTGCTTTAGAACTTGTCATTGTAAGTTTTCTCTGTATCTTTAAACTATAAGTAAATATTTGTAAAAGCTAAATAAACCTCCTGCAAGCTGTATAACCAGGGTATATTTTTCTCAATGACCCACAAACCACTTTTTAAAATGTAATCATCAAGGGAGATAATACCTCTATCTTCCAGTTTCTGCAGAACAGTAGGAGTCTAACTTGGGAGCCTAACTTAACAAGTAGAAGCGTAGCTCAGGAGCCTAACAACTTAGAATGGGTTCTTCATGCCAAGTTGCAAAACTACCTTGTCACAAATATATGAAAATTTTATTTTTCCCTTCCAAAAAGCCAATTAGCTAACACAGATGGTCACCCCAACTACCAAGTGAATTTAGAGTAAACTCTGTGTGACAAACGGTGCTGTCAAGTTCTCTTAGCTATTGTTTATTTTGAGAACATGTTTGTAATGAGTTCTATCTACTTGGCTACAAAAAATGTTTCTGTCTTTGCAATCTTAGTCAAATGCTTGTGGTGGGCATCATATTCTGGTTTAATAATTATTTAATAATAAAATTGTTTTCTTCCTCTTCTGTCTTTGTGGAGAGGTTTTCTGGGTTGGGAGGGAATGTTGTTTTAAATTGTATTTCTCCAGCAGTCTGTAGAACTAATGTGATTTCCAAAGTTGCTGCCTTTAACTGGCTTCACTAGAGAAGAAACGAAAAGAGAGAGAGAAATCCCTGGTCCCCTGGATATCATATAGCGTTCATGCATCTAATGGAGAAAGAAGGACCAATAACTGTCTCCTCCACTAATCAACTATGTAACAGGAATAAAAGTTTGAGAAAGAGTACATGAGCATGGTGGTGATATTCATTATTATGAAAAACCTATTATTCATAGAATCAAAAGTTATCCAGAAGATTCTAAGTAAACGGCCACGTGGTGGCACAGTAAATATTTGTCAAGAGAAAAAACGCAAATTGTTGAAGATTAAATCTTCCCTCACTTTTCTTTATGATTTCCGTTTCTCTACCATATTCTTGGACTCTCATCTCATGCCCAACCTTACATCCAAATGAGAACAGGCAACAGCTATGTATTGTATTCAGAGATTCCTATACCAAGGGAGTTAGCCACTACAACTGGCGTTTGATAGAGGTTCAAAGTCAGACACAGAGGAATAGGAAACTTTATAGTGGGAAAAAAAGGAAGACTTCAGATGTGCCCTGATTGGAGGTTTTGGCACCAGGAAGCTGGAGGCAGGCTAGAAGTGGGGCATGGTATATAACTGGTTTGAAGAACATAGTTGGCATTCTCTGGTTGATCCTAAGTTGGAAGCAGAAGAAAAAAGTAGGGAAGCTGGCCATTAGTGATAAAGTCCCAGCCATTTAGGGTTGATTGCTGTGAAGGCTGTGGTTTGGCTTCCCAGGCTAGTTGCTACAGGTTAGAAGTCTAATTTAGTATATGGTCAGCCCGTTGTCTGTGTATTCAGTCTTGAACTGGCCACACCTGAGCCCATTTTTCATTCTAGAGTTCCAGAACCTAGAAGGAACTCTGGATAGATTGATGCTTCCCTTAACCTGTAAACAACATCCCAGGTCCACATGCTATTTTTGTTTCTGCTACTCCCTTTTCCATAATGCTTCCCAACATCCTCCATGACTACTTAACTCCTCTTTAACTGTTAGAACATCTCTCTCAAGACCGAGCGATGTCATTAGAATATCCCCTTCACTCATTATCTATTCAACACTGAAGTCTCTCTTTAAACTCCCAGAATTCTGATTACTTATCCACTATCATTTCACCACATGACAAAATCTCACCTTGTTAGACTTTTTTTTTTTGTCATTTTTGTCTGTTTCTCTCTTGGAGGGCAGGATTCAAGCCTTGAACTATTTTTTGTTTGTGGCATCATGGAGTAATGAAAATATGGAGTTTCAACCAAGAGGATGAGAATTTAAATACTAGCTCTGTCATTTAATAGTTCTGCAGACTGAGACATCGAATCTTGTTTTCCTAATGTATAAAATGGAAATACTAATGAAATCTCACTAGGTGGTGAGAATTAAGAGAAAATACATGTTGATGTTTCTGTCATCAAAGAACGATTTTTACTTTCCTTTTGCATCAATCTCATTGTGTAATGTCAAAATAATGCTTGTGGCAGATAAGACTAAACCTGACCTTTATACCTGGGACCATGGTCACCTGAGAATCTAATGTTATAAACATAAAATAACAATTGGCAGTCAGGCATGGTGGCTCACACCTGTAAAATCCCAGCAATATTGGAGATCAAGGTGGAAGGAAATAAGGGGATTTTAAAATGTGCTGCAGATTTCTAGTTGTAGACTTGTTGAGAGAATAAATTTATCTCCAAAGAAAATCTATTCTTAAAGGTAATAGTAATTGAGAACCTAGTCTCACTAAGACAACATATAAGAGAAATGTCATATACTAAAGCTATGAAAAGATTCATGGATTCTTTTTACATCATTCTAACATTACAAATGTAGGGTATTTAAGTTTTAGTGCTAGTAGAAAACACTGTTTTGAAAGCTTTGAAAACTGGTTTCCTTTTCTCAAGTAAAGTCTTGGAATTTTTAGATTTGTAAAAGTAGCTTATTTTATTTATATTCCCAACAACTCAGTGGTTTTATCTAAACATAAGACAATATTCTCTCTGAAACGGTGACAAAGCTTGTTGTCACAAAACATGTTATTCACATGCAGTCTAAATTACCAGAGGAAATAGTATCTTGATCTTTTCTGAGTAAAAACAAGGGAGAAACTAATTTGTATGATTTTTACTGCTCATGTCAGATACATATGAAGTATATTTTATCATTTTCATAGGATTTCAATATCCTTAATTTTATTAACATCATTGATCTATCTTCAGATTGTTACATTGTATTCTGTCCTTCTTCTCCAAATTAAAAACCAACTGAATGTTAAATTTGTATTAATATGCATCAGAATAATTTATAATAAATAACGTCTCGAGAAAAATACTTCTGAGAAGTTATGTTGATAAATCTTCAAATGAAAGAGAAAGCATACTATAGTATTTGGCATAGATGATATTAAAGTACATTCTCAATTTAATTAAAAATTAAATCTATGGAATTTTATACTTTAATTATATTTGTTTTTCAGATTAGATAACAAGGAGAAAGGAAAAATGCATTATGATTCTCATTTTCTATAATAAGCCTATTATTTTATTACTTTTGTAAACATGGTGTACATGTATTTATTTATGTCATTATCTCGTCCTCTGATATGCAGACAGGGATTTAGACAAAAATAGCCATCAACATTATACATGATAAGAAAGAAAAGCACCTTTTTGAAGGATCATTTATAGCATGTTATTGTGGGGCTTCATTGTGGTCCCTCAAAGATGTCTATATCTGAATTCCCTGCATCTGTGAATATGGTATGATATGGTTTGGCTGTGTCCCCACCCAAATCTCACCTTGAATGGTAATAATCCCCACATGTCAAAGACAGGGCCAGGTGGAGATAATTGAATTATGTGGGTGATTTCCCCCACACTGTTCTTGTGGTAGTGAATAAGTCTCATGAGAGCTGATGGTTTTTTAAATGGGAGTTCCCCTGCACAAACTCTCTTGCCTGCCACCATGTAAGACATGTCTTGCTTCCCCTTTGCCTTCCGCCATGATTATGAGGCCTCCTCAGCTATGTGAAACAGTGAGTCAATTAAACCTTTTTCCTTTACAAATTACCCAGTCTTGGGTATGTCTTTATTAGCAGCATGAGACCAAAGTAATACATGGTATCTTAAATTCAAAACAACTTTTCAGATGCAATTAAATTATCTTGTGATGAGAGTATTATGGGATACTCTCCCATATGGAATGTTATCAGGATTAAATTTAATAATATATAATGGGGTTTTTACATAGTTTTTATATAGTACGAGCTCAATAAATTATAAGGATAATGACAATAATGATGATGATGATTTCTTGCTGTCAATACGGACAAAATGCCTACCACTGAAATTTTTGGAAAGCATGCATTTAAAGATTTTTGGAATCCGATATGAAGACACTAACTTTTTCAAAATACCACTAATGTCAATACATTAAAGGCAGAAGGCAGCTCAACTTTTAGTTTATATGTATAGTGTCATGGATGGGAGATGGGTTGTGAGGGCAGTAGAGGTCAGAGCGAAGACACAGAACAGTTAAGTGACTTGACAAGTTTTGGGAGCCAGCAAGAACAAATGTCTCAGGAACTATACTCTAACAAAAGATTAATGAGTTAATATCTACTGAAGGCAAAAATACAACTCTTAAACAGGGAAGAAATTTTAACTGCTTAAGGCAGTTTTTTAAAAAAATGTTGTTTTAAAAATTTACTTAGTTGAGAGATAATCTCCCATTCAAAACTTTCACTTCATCTTAATTTTGTAAAAGATATGCGATTTCAGTCATTTTTATACAAAACAACTCTCAATATAGATTAGATAACTGAAACCTAAATTTCACTATTTTTAACCACCTAATATTTTTCCAATAATCATTTAGTGTTATAGCATCTCTTTATGTTATGATAATGCAAATAATTAGTTATAGATTATGAACAGTGTTCATTTGTCTTTCCTTTTTATTTGTGCTCCTATGAACAGCCACAAAACCTGTCCATACCATCAATATACACTTATGCTTAAGTTGTTAAAAGTTTCAACAAATAATATTTATTATAATTTTTTCCAAAGTGTTTGGAAAAAATTCAGGCTGATTTTAAAATGTTTTTCTATTACCCACTCTAAAGATTTTATTTCAACTCTAGTCACTGATCCGGCAAAACACTTAAAGCTCAAATTCTGTTAAGGATCTATGCCTGACATTTTGTTTCAAAAGGAAATTAGGAGTAATCAATCATGATAGCCTGAGGGAGTTTCCAAAGAAAAGAGTTATTTGAATATCTGACTTCCAGGCTTTACCTCCTAATTTCTTATGAATATGCATTTCTCTTTTTATAAAATAAAATGAGTATAAAAAACAAATCATTGTGGGCACAAACCTTTAATACAAACTAGTTTTAAAAGGGCTGTGCTCGGCCAGGCACAGTGGCTCACGCCTGTAATCCCAGCGCTTTGGGAGGCCAAGGCGGGCAGATCACGAGGTCAGGAGATCGAGACTATCCTGGCTAACACAATGAAACCCGTCTCTACTAAAAATACAAAAATTAGCCGAGCATAGTGGCGGGCACCTGTAGTCCCAGCTACTCGGGAGGCTGAGGCAGTAGAATGGCGCGAACCCGGGAGGTGGAGCTTGCTGTGAGCAGAGATTGCGCCACTGCACTCCAGACTGGGTGACAGAGCAAGACTCTGTCTCAAAAAGAAAAAAAACAAAAACAAACAAACAAAAAAAGGCTGTGCTCCATTTTGACCTCACATTTAAGAAAACATTAAGCAAGACACATATTGGTTAAAGTACGGTAGTTACTTTTCCTTTGTCTATTTTAATTCTATTTTATGTTAGTACCATAACAAGTTCAACCTATTAAAGTAGTAGTCAACTTTTATTCTAGCGTATTTGTATAATATGTCTTGTCTAAAGAAAACCACAAGGGCACATCAAATAGTCTATATCAAGTTCCACTTCATCACTTGGTCTCAGCATATGCAGATTCCGTAACTTCAGAAACATTTTCAATTATTGAGATCCTAGTAGGTTTTAAAACTTTCATTGTTCTACCTGTCCCATCAACTGAGAAGGGAAAGAAGGGTGTGTTCTT
This sequence comes from Pongo abelii, assembly GCF_028885655.2. Classification (NCBI taxonomy): domain Eukaryota; kingdom Metazoa; phylum Chordata; class Mammalia; order Primates; family Hominidae; genus Pongo; species Pongo abelii. The sequence continues at coordinate 142,948,201 of NC_071991.2, read as the reverse complement.
CTTCTTTTTCCTTAATGCAGAGGTCAAAGAGGGAGAAGGAGCAAGATTGGACTTTACCTTTTCTCTCTTCTAGGTTGAAACTTTTCCAGTGTGTTGGGGTGATTAGCAATTTTTGTGATAACATGTTAGGTTTGCAAACATTTTTAAAATTATTTTTAGTATACAAAAATTAAAGTTTCTAACAAACTACAGATGCATACTTATAAGTCTGAAAAAAAAAACAATCAAATCATTTGTTAGAAAAATTAAGGAGCAGATTGGACAGTGATCTGAGCAAAAACAGAAAGGAACTTCAAAAATGTCAGGTCCTTGAACAAGTAATACTAATATAAATCCCTAGTATTTTGTATTTTCAACAATTATATAATGATTATTGTTGGGGTTCTATGGGACTAAGTAAGTAAAGCTTCTCTTTAGTACCCAAGCCTTGGATCCAATTAAGAAATAGATAGAGGAGTCAGGAAGATGTAAAACAGTGTTACTTAATAATTCACTCTTCGATGACGGTAGAGCTACTCGTCCGATAGAAAACAGAATTCGGATTGATCTGGCTAAGACATTGAGCACTAGGTGGAATGGGAGTGGTGAGAGTAAGCATCCTCAATCTGTTCCGATTCTCAAGGGTAATGGTTCCAGCTTCTACCCATTTGGGATGATGTTGGATGTGGGTTTGTCATAGAAAATTCTTATTTTGAGATATGCCTAGTTTGTTGAGGGTTTTTAACATGAAGTGATGTTGAGTTTCATTGAAAGCCTTTTCTGCATCTATTGAAATGATTTTGAAAACAAAATGGTTTTCTTTTTCTGTTTACGTGATAAATTATGTTTATTAATTTGTGTATGTTGAATCAACCTTGCATCCCAAGAATGAAGCTTACTTGATCATAGGGAATTAGGTTTTTAATGTGGAGCTGGATTCAGTTTGCTAATATTTTGTTGAGGACTCTTCCATCTATTTTCACCATGTGTATTGGCCTAAAGTTATCTCTTTTTGTCGTGTCTCTGCCAGGTTTTGGTATCAGAATGATGCTGGCCTCCTAGAATGAGTTAGGGAGGACCCTCCTCCTCAATTTTTTGGAATAGTTTCCATAGGAATAGTACCAGCTTTTCTTATACATCTGTTAGAATTTGGCTATGAATCCATTTGGTCCAAGGCTTTTACTGGTTGGTAGGCTTTTAATTACTGATTCAATTTCAGAAATCATTATTGGTCTGTTTGGGGATTAAATTTCTTCCTGGTTCAATCTTATGAGGTTGTATTTTTTCCAGAAATTTATCCATTTCTTCTAGGTATCCTAGTTTGTGTACATAGAGGTGTTTTTAATAGTCTTTGAGGGATTTTTGTATTTCTTGGGATTGGTGATAATGACCCCTTTGTCATTTCTGATTGTGTTTATTTAGATTTTCTCTTTTTTTTCATTATTAGTCTAGCTAATGATCTCTCAATCTTATTAATTCTTTCAAAGGAATATGGGCCTGAAGTTTTCATTTTCTGTTGTACCTCTGCCAGGTTTTGATGTGTGGGGTGGCACTTAATGCTATGAACTTTCTTCTTAACACTACTTCAGCTATGTCCCAGAGATTCTGTTATGTTGTATCTTTGTTTTCATTAGTTTCAAGGAATTTCCGGATTTCTGCTTAAATGTCACTGTTTACCCTGAGATCATTCAGGAGAAAATTATTTAATTTCCATGTAATTGTATGGTTTTGAGAGAATTTCTTAGTATTGACTTCCATTTTTTATGCTATGGTCTAAGAGTGTGGTTGGTATAATTTTTTTTTGAACTTCTTCAGAACTGTTTTATGGCCAATCATATGGTTGATTTTAGAGTATGTGCCATGTGAAAATGAGAAGAACGCTTCTGTATTCTGTTGTTTGATGGAGTATTCTATAGATGTCTGTTAGGTCCATTTGTCCAAGTGTCAAGTTCAGTTCTCAATTTTTTTTTTTAGTTTCTGCCTTGACGACCTGCCTAATATTGTCAGCGGGGTGTGGAAGTCTCCCACCATTATTGTGTAGTTATCTAATTCTCTTTGTAGGTCTGTAAGAACTTGTTTATGAATCTGGGTGCTCCACTGTTGAGAACATGTATATTTAGGATAGTTAAGTATTCTTATTGAATTACAATGTTTATCATTATGTAATGCCTTTTTTGTGTGTTTTTTGATTGTTGGTTTAAACTCTGTTTTGTCTGAAATTAGAATAAGAACTTCAACATTTTTTGTTTGTTTGTTTCCATCTGCTTGGTAGATTTTTCTCTATCACTTTTCTTTGAGCCTATGCATATCATTGCATGGGAGATGGTTCTCACAGAGACAGCAGAGATTGGGTCATGCTTCTTTATCCAACTTGCCACTCTATGCTTACTTTTAAATGGGGCATTTAGCCTGTTTATGTTCAAGGTTAATGTTGATATGTGTGGGTTCGATCTTGTCATCATGTTGTGAGCTGCACGTTATGAACACTTGATGGTATAGTTGCTTTATAGTGTCAATGGTCTATGTACTTAAGTGTTTTTGTGGTGGCTTGTAATGGTCTTTCATTTCCATATTTAGCACTCCCTTAAGGAACTCTTGTAAGGCAAATCTGGTGGTAATGAATTCCCTTTGCATTTGCTTGTCTGCAAAGATCTTGTTTCACCTTTGCTTATGAAGCACTTCTAGACATAGCCCCTGGCAAAGATTTCATGTTGAAGATGCCAAAAGCAATTGAAACTAAAACAAAAATTGACAAAGGCGACCTAATAAGATGAAAAGAGCTTCTGCACAGCAGAAGAAACTACCAGCAGTGTAAACAATCTAAAGAATGGGAAATAATATTTGCAAATAATATATCTGACAAAGGTCTAATATCCAGAATCTGTAAGGAATTTAAAGAAATTAAAAAGCAAAAAACAAAAAACCTCATTTAAAAATGGGCAAAGAACATGAACAGACACTTCTGAGAAAACATACTTTTGGCCAACAAGCATATAAAAAATATCGTACATCACTAATCATTAGAACAATGCAAATCAAAACCTTGATGAGATCCCATCTCACACCAATCAGAAGGGCTATTATTAAAAGCCAAAAAATAACATGCTGGCAAGCTTCCAGAGAAAAGGGAACACTTATACACTGCTGGTCAAAATGTAAATTAGTTCTGCAACTGTGGAAAGCAGTTTAGAGATTTCTCAAAGAACTTAAAACAAAACTACCATTTGACCCAGCCATTCTATTACTGAAGATACACCTAAAGGAATATACCATGGAGACACTCGTACACATATGTTCATTGCAGCATTATTCACTATAACAAAGACATGGATTCAACCTAAATGCCTATCAACAGTGGACTGGATAAAGCAAAAGTGGTACATCTACACCATGGCATACTACACAGCCATAAAGAAGAAGAACAAGATTGAGGCAGGAAAATAGGGTCTGGAGGCAGGGAACATAATGCCAATTCACACTTCGGCTGTGAGAAAAAATATCCTCTCTATAGGGCGTACATCAACTAAATGGCTTTGTAACTTGATTTCATCCTCTCCATTTACATAAGGCCTACACCAAGTAACCAGTGGAATCCTCTGGAGGGTATTTAAACCCCCACAAATTCTGTAACGGGGCCCTCGAGCCCCTATGCTTGGGCCTGCTCCTACACTACACTGTGGAGTGTACTTTCATTTTCAATAAACCCTTTCATTCTTTCCCTGCTTTGTTTGGGCGTTTTGTCCAATTCTGTGTTTAAGATGCCAAGAACCTGGACACACTCCACCAGTAACATATTTTGGCAAGCCAGCCAGAAGAAATTCCAGAAGGTAGGCCCAAAGCTTGGGATTTATTTTTCTCTTTGATCCTTTCCTTTCTGCTCCATACATGGGAATATCTCTCTGTTTCTCTCTGTTGCTCTCTCTCTTTTACTTTCCAACTTGGGACCCTTGCTGAGCAGTGCCTAAAGAGGAAAACAACTGCAGGTTTCTGGCTGTGGCCAGTGAAACTAAAGGGGTTTCCACGTGGAGATGCCTAACCACCGTTGCCCAGTTTGCTTGAGGGACCAGGGTCTTTTTTTATTTTTATTTTTTTTCCTTTCTTTCTTTTTCAGTCTTTCACTGGCTGTTTCCTAGTTAACTCCTTGGAAATTGAGGGCAATTGGGTGGGGTCACTCCCTGGTATTGCCTGAAGGCCTTGGAATGAATGGGAATAATTGCCCTGCCCAGAAGGGGGAAGGACTCTTTATTTTATCTTCTCCACGTGTGGTCCCTGATCCCTACATGTGGCTCGACTTGGAACAAACTCACACATGTCTCAGGTGACTTAAATCTTCTTTTCCCATGCTAAATTTTTCCCTTCCCCTATTCAACTGGCTAACGGCAAAAGAAACCCACCTAGCCTCCAGTTCCTATCATTAAAGTTCATGGAATGGGAATCATAAGAAAGTGTGGCCTTATCAAATTGTAAGGATGCTAAAAGTCGGAGATTATGCCCTGGTACCAAAGGACAGCTTATAGTAGGCTCTGGAGGGCAAAAGTGGCACCGGTGCCCACCTAAGGTCAGAGACATCTGACACGCTAAGATTGAACCCCACAGGAGGATGCTCCGGGAGATCCTGTGGACCTCAACCTCCCAAAAGGGGATGCTCTCAGGAGAGGTTCTGAGGTCTAGTACTAAGCCCTCCTTAGAATTTAATCTCACAGGTGCAATGCTGCTTGGCCCCTACATTGTTCAGAATCTGGAGTTTATTGTTTAATGGGAAAGTGGGATGGTGTTGCATGTACCCAGGCTTTTGTGCTGCTATTCTAAGCAGGAGGCCTGGTTAACATGTGACACCTTCCTCTGTTACTGTTTGGTCCCAGTGTTCTTTGGAGTCTGGGGAGGTTTGGCCTTTAAAAATTGCCATGGAGATTGCTTTACCTAAAACTTTGGCTCAAAGCCTTCATTGGCTTATCTATTTGGGCAAAGTAAAACCAGCAAGCTTGTATTTGCTATCTCATGGTTAAGGTTCCCAGCTACTGGATCTTCATTTATGTGTGTGTATACATGTCTAGATGTGTTTATTTGTATGTACAGTTATTGTTATATGTTGTGTCTACCAAATTGGCTTACAAGTAAAAGAGGGCTCATAAGAAAATAAGTCTAAGCAATTTTCAACTTCATGTGACTTAAGTATTACTATATTAAACAAGCTAGCTTTACAATTATTGGTGGAATAAAAATAGAAATGCCATCAGAATCATCAGCATACATTTTGTCTGAATTTTATCTTTGTCTTTGCTAGATATTTAAAATGTCACTGTTAATTCAAGCTGGGAACACTGAGGGCAAACCCACCTCCCATTCTATTCAAAGTCATTCCTCTGCTCACTGAGATAAATGCAGGTCTGATTGCTTCCTTTGAGAAGGCTAACCAGAAACTCAAAAGCATGCAACTGTTTGTCTCCCACCTACCTGTGACCTGAAAGCTCCCAAGCCCCCTCCCCACTTCAAATTGTCCCACCTTTCTGCACCAAGTCAATGTTCATTTTACATATGTTACTTGATGTCTCATGTCTCCCTTGTTAAAAGTGAAAGAATTGAGTATAAATGTTTTAGGTAAACTATTTCTGTAAATTAATATCTTAAAGTTATTTTTGATGCTCATTTAATATCTGGGTCATTTCCAATTAAGAAAGTGTTGTGATATGGAGAAACATGTTTCTAAAAATTGTGGAATTGTTCTTATCTATAAATGCCCATATCTGATAGTTCAGGATTTCTTGCTTTTTAGGGTTTCACTGAAGTTTTAGGTTACTAAGGAAAATAATTCTAGTTAACATGTAATTCTGTATACAAAATGTGCCAGAAAGGGTTGTGTTATTAGTGAAAAGAAGAATAATTTTGTTTAATTCAGAAGTTATCTAAAAGTTAGTTCAAATTACAGATTTGAAAAGGTTATTTATGAAACAATGTAGTAATCATTAACTAGGGGAGAAAGATGTGGAAAAGTTTAAATAATAAAATATTCTTTAAAACCTGATAGAGAATTGGAGACATTTGGCTAATTAACATTTTCATAGTTAAAGCTCTTAGCTTTGATTAAGGAAAAATAATAAGTATTGTAAAGAAACGCATCAGCAGTTTGGCCATTTAATTTTTTAGCATTGTTAAGCATGAGGCTGGATTTAGTGTGGAGCCAAATTTCACATACATGCTTGCATTGTTTTGCACTATGTTTACTGTTTTGCATGGATAGTGCTGGCACTGGAGTACTTACTGGTCATGTGCCTAAAGTGAATTTCTTCATTGCACAGGATGTATGGTGATAGTGGTGAACTCAGAGATATTAAATTGTGTATCAGGAATAAAATATTCATTACGTGGGTTTTGGGGGGCCCTAGGTAATGCTGTAGCCTCCTTGGTAAATTGTGTAGGAAAATTTAGGATTGGTTTCCTGTTTATTTGTTTTTGCCTCTAGTTTTTATTCCTTTGCTGTTTATTCTCTTGTGACTTTACTCGTATATGCATATATATGAAACCATGATGATTTTTAGTTCCTAGTGGAAGGGTTTTATTTGGTTATGTAAATAATTATTTTGTTTTCTATGCATTTCTAGCAAGTCATCATTCATTCCATTTGTCTGGAATTCCTAAGCTACCTTTGCCAGGCCCACAGGAATTAATGGAGCACACCAACTTTTTATCCTTAAACTAAAAACTTTCTGGATTTTAGGCTTCCTGACACTTTAAGTGTGTTGAGTATAATTTTGTAAAAAGAATTTGAGTCACAGTTCTCTCTCTGTGTAATTTCTCCAAAATTTGTAAACTATTTGTGACTTTTCTTAATTTATGGAAATGTGTTTGTTTGCATACAGTCAAGCAGGGTTGCTATTGCAACTCAGGGAGAAAAAAATCATAAACCTGGCATGCCAGCAAAAGGGTAAAAATTTCTCACCAGTTAGACTCTGGCCTCTTTCTCTCTGTGCAAGCCCTTTAAATGAAAGGTAAAAGTCACTGTTTATCTCCTCTGTAAAGTTTTAAATTAATTGGTTTAATAATCATAAGAGTTTAAATCAAATATTTCATCAGAAAAGTAAAAAGTGTCATGCCTTTTAGTTCATGTGACTTTAGTAATCTTTAGGAAATAAACAGTTTTAAAGATTATTGGTAAAATACAAATGTCTTCAAAATGTAAACATGTGGTCTAAATTATGTTCAAATATTAGGTTTGCTAAATGCTTTAAGGTCGTAAACTGCCTCTTTGGCTCTTGAAAATCATTTGACTTGCAGGCTTTACAAATAGGTAAGGCCTGGTGACATGTGGAGTTGGTCACGCCCTTAGCTATGCTGGAAACAATCAGACTTTATCAGCGCCTAGCACCTAATTAATATAACTTACCAGGTTTTACATTAAAGTTAAAATTGCTAAGAGTTGCTATTATAATATGCAATTAAGACTACTATAGGCTGAGTGCAGTGGCTCACGCCTGTAATCCCAGCACTTTGGGAGGCCGAGGCAGGCAGATTATGAGGTCAGGAGTTTGAGACCAGCCTGGCCAGCATAGTGAAACCCTGTCTCTACTAAAAATAAAAAAATTAGCCCGGCATGGTGGCACGTGCCTGTAGTTCCAGCTACTCAGGAGGCTGAGACAAGAGAATCGCTTGAACCTGGGAGGTGGAGGTTGCAGTGAGCCAAATCGTGCCACTACACTCCAGCTTGGGTGGCAGAGTGAGACTCTGTCTCAAAAAAAAAAGACTACTAGAAACAGTTTTACATGCATGGTGTAAGAACAGTAGAATTTTTTTCTTTTTTTTTTTTATAATAGGTTATAAAAGGTTTTTGCTTCTTTAAAATTTCTGAGTCAACATTTTGGCAAAATAAATAATCTATGGTAATCTGGAATCCCAAAATCAAACTTCAGTTTCAAAATTGTTTTTCCTAATGCCTGGCTTTTTGGATGATCAGAATGCCCCTGAAAACATCCAGAAAAGAAATAAACAGAATTATTTGACATGTTTAGGTACGTGGGGTTGCCAAAATGATTTTCAATCTTCTTTAGGATATATATTTGTGAATAATACTAATACATGTTCCAAAATTGTATGGGATTTTTAAAATTCTAATGTCTAAGTATATGCTATCAATTATAATTATGGTTATTAATGTTAAGTTATTGCAAACCACAGAAATAACCAAATTTCTTTGTATAAAGCTACTAACCCAAGTAGAACAAAAAACTAATTAAATATCAAGAAAATACTTTGTCAGATTTTTAACATTAAACCAGCTGATACTGAAATTGTTTAAATATATCATTTGAATAAACTCCACAGTCTAAGTCAAATTTCCTATGATACCCCATCAGTTAACAGTGCTATGCACGTAATTTGGAAAATAACTGGTATTCAAGAGGATATAAGTCTAATGTTAGTCAAGCATGGACTCATGGAGAACCAGGATGGCCACCCTGTCTTTCTGATTCCTTAAAGCTTTTATTATTAAAAGTTCTGCGTTTCATGACTCATCATGGAAAAGTGAAAATAATCCAAATTGAATACATTGGTGTGGTAACTTACAAATCACTAAAATATTTTATAATCAATGTTTGGTCCCGTATTCCTGGGAAAACAATTAAAGCTGCAGGTACATTTGGTCACCTGGTAGGCCATTTAAACATTTTATAAATAAATTTTATTCAATTGTTATTTTTGATGCATGTTTTCTGGTTGCTTTGCCATGCAAAAGGGCTGATGTTGTAACAGTAGATTATTATGCTCAGTGTATTTTCACCAGGCTAAGAAAAGCTTTTTATGGTTCAGATCTTCTGAGAACATCAGAGAAATACTGTCCTTGCCATCCACACTACAACGAAACTTTGCGGCCTTGAACTTTGGGTTCAAAATCTCGCAACTGAGAAGGGTCCTTCCACACTCTTAGAACTGTACACCCATTGGAACCCTTAAGGTAAAACTAACCAGGGAAATTTATCCCAAGAAGATGCCATCCTTGATGTGAACAGCTTTTCCCAAGTTCACAGATTAAGACTTCTACTATCATGAAACTCTTATCTTTGAATATTTTTCTTGCTTATGCCTCTATGAATAATAGAAGTGAAAAAGGGATCTGTTATGTACACTTATGGGGTGTACTTTTATTTGTGAAGGAGTTTGCAGCCACCCTTACACATAGATAACCTTATACTTTGATAGATAAAGTGTAAACGCCCAATGTAGGTAAGAAACTTTAATGGTACATACGTTGCCTCATAATCAGTTAAAAACAAAACATTGGTTCACTCCTCTTAACCCACAACACGGGTTAAAGAGAACATTGCCAGGAGGCCTTTACTCTTCTAGAAGGGCATCATTTGTTAGGTCCTTTTTCCATGGTTTAAAGTAAAAGAGGCAATGATTAGAAATGTATTCCCCATGATAGGCTCTTTAGCAAATTCTACTGTAAAGGCTAGTTACATAACAGTCTTTAAATTCTGTTGTGAAAGTTATGATGGAATTGGCTCAACAGAGAAGTATCTGTGCAGCTGTTGGCACTTGCGGCCTATGAAAAAATACATTAAATGAAGATTATAGAAATTCAGTGGTAGGGGATTAACAAAGAGACTGCTTGGTTAAGTCATTAAACTCTTTATCTAGCTCATTCTTTAATCTACTTGACTTTAGGAAGTTTGGCTTATAGGGACCTTGGGTAAGGTGCATACTCCAAACTCTTGGTATTATCCTCCCAGTGGTCATAATAATAGTCTCCCTAGCATGCTGTATTCTCTCAAAGGTTTTAAATGCTTGCATGCAACCATCTCTAGAATGTCATATGGTCTCTCTTCAACTGGAATAACAAGAACTGAAAGAAATGTGCAACCATAAGGACTCCATAACCTATGAATGACACGCTGAGACCAGAAACCCAAAATGATGGTAACTGAGAGTGGTGCTAAGGCCCTAAGTTTTGGTTACACTCTCACCTAAGTGAGAACCTGACCAAAAAGGGGGAATTTTTTTAAGCAAAATTATGGGAGCCCATTGTTTTGGACTGAGTTCAGGCACTAGGCCCCAACAAACCAAACCATACTAAACTGGAGTGACTTATGCTAAGACTTTAAGAAAACACTTGGATTCTAAAACATAACCACAAACCAGGTTTTGATTTTTCTCCTGCAAATCCCTACAACAAACATTCTTGACAGCATAGGTATACACCCCTTGAAATTCCCATTAAATCTTTTAACAAAAATCATTCCCTCTCACCTAGAGACCATCAAGCTTCAGATGAGTATGCAACAAAGGCTCCAGTCAGTTCCAGGTGAAGAAACCACCCTGGCCATCAGGGAGCTACCCTGCCTCCACTAGACAGAGCAGGGAGAGAGTTCCGTGATCCCCAGTAGGTAGGTACCATGCCCCAAGCCAGCATGAAGCAGTTACAGTAAAAAGACCATCGGTCCCTCTGACTCCAATAAAAGTTTGGGGGGATCACATCTCTCAGGGGGAAAATGAGGCAGGAAAACAGGGTCCGGAGACAGGGAACATACAGTTGATTCACACTTCAGCGGTCACAGGAAATATTCTCTGCATAGGGCATAAGCCATAAATGATTTCGCAACTTTACTTTATCCTTTTCATTTGCGTAGGGCACATACCAGGTAACTAATGGAATCCTCTAGAGGGTATTTAAACTCCCACAAATTCTGTTAACAAAGCTGTTGAGCCCCTATGCTCAAGCCCGCTCCCACACTGTGGAGTGTACTTTCATTTTCAATAATCCTTTCATTTCTTCCTGCTTTGTTTGTGTGTTTTGTCCAATTCTTTGTTCAAGATGCCAAGAACCCGGACACCCGCCACTGGTAACAAGATCACACTCTTTGCAGTCACGTGGATGGAGCTGGAGGCAATTATCCTAAGCAAATTAACACAGGAACAGAAAACCAAATATCACCCATTTTCACTTATAACTGGGAGCCAAACACTGAATATACATGAACACAAAGAAGGAAACAATAGGCACCTGGGCCTACTTGAGGGGTAAGGGTGGTAGGAGGGCAAAGATAAAAAAACTGCTTATCAGGTACTGTGCTTATTGCCTGACTGATGGAATAATCTATACACCTAACCCACAGGACATGAAATTTACCCATGTAACAAAACTGTGCATGTAACCCCTGAACCTAAAATAAAAGCTGAAAAGAATAAAATAAAATAAAATCACTCATAAACTTTTCTGCAAATAAAAATAAAAAACATAGACAGGCATGGTGGCACAAACCTGTAGTCCCAGCTACTTGGGAGGCTGAGGTGGGAGGATTGCTTGAGCCCAGGAGTTCAAGGCTGCAATGAGTTATGATTGTGCCACCGTTCTCAAGCCTGGGTGACAGAATGAGACCCTGTCTCTAATAAAAAGTTAAAACAAAATAAGTGATTAACTATCTCTGTAGCAATTGGTGCAATTTATTTCCAAAACAAAGACAGAACAAAATCAGAATTCCATGAGGGTGGGCCTTTTGTCAGAGACAGATCACAGATCAGAGCACATCATCTCACAGACTGGCTGGAAGAGAAGGAAAAGAAGGGGCTGAACTTTGTTTCTTAGTGAAACTCACCAATCTGATCTGTCATCCTTAGAGAAAGGAGTAAGTAAAGGATGAAGAATAAGATGGAGTTGTTGACCTAGTTCAGTGAATGTCAGATGAAGTGCTCATTAGAATCACTTGGGAACCCTTAAAAAATGCTCATGCCTGTGTTCCTTTACCAGAGACTCTGGCTTAATTGGCAATAGTTTTATAATAATGATCTATTTTTATCTATCTATTTCTCTGTGGTAAGGTAAAAATAACCCGTTAGAGCAGGTTTTGTTAACCAAATTTAGTATTGCCTACAAATACAGTTTACAAATTTACTATCACATTTAATGCAAAGAATTATAATTGTTCGAATATTCATTAGGCATTATGAGTATATAATTAACATAAATGAATACAATTGGTATGATTTTACATATGTAACACAAGCTAGGTTTTGTCCTGAGATATCCTGAGATAAGACTTTAACCTGTTGTGTACTCCAGGGATGTCTTTTGTCTCTACTGATGAGGTAATATGTTCCAGGGTCACACTATGGAGTTACCTTTGGCCATCTGGCTGTTTATTAGCATTTCTTCACTTCAAATTAATATAGAAAAGTAAAGAGACAAAAAGCAATAAATACAACAGGAATGTAGGAGGATGAAGAAGGAAGGAAAGAACAGAAAAGATGAAAAGAGGGGAGGAAAACGCAAGATGGCAGAAAAGAGACCAACGACAACAGAAATGATCATTGTGAATTGACTGAATTCATAAAAATAATGATTTGCTGAATTTCCTGTTAAAAAGAAAATAAGTTTGGTTTTTATAGAGAAACTGAATTTCAGTGAAACAAAGACAAGCAGAACATGCAAACTTCATATTACAAAACTCATTAATGTGAGCCTTGGCAATATGACATGATTTGGCCAATGAGAAGTACATGGATGTGATCTTTGTCATGAGGACTAGACGCTTGAATGAGAATGCGCATCGACTGGCTTAGGCCAGCTTCCTCCTAAACCCCTCCCTGGGAATAGCAGGGACTATTCCATCAGCCTCCACCTAAGGACGAAATGTGGGGCAGAGCCACATTGATACAAGCTAGACAGAGCCAAGCAGAACTGCAGCTGACTCTCAAACCGTAAGTAAGATATAGATATTTACTGTTATAAATCACAGTGTTTTAAGGGTATTTGGTATCATAGCAAAAGCTGGCTAATACTTATATTGGTTAAGATGATTGTTGGCCAGGCGCAGTGGCTCATGCCTGTAATCCCAGCACTTTGGGAGGCTGAGGCAGTCGGATCACAAGGTCAGGAGATCGAGACCATGCTGGCTAACACAGTGAAACCCCGTCTCTACAATAATAATAATAATAATAATAATAATGATACAAAAAATTAGCCAGGCATGGTGGTGGGCGCCTGTAGTCCCAGCTACTCGGGAGTCCGAGGCAGGAGAACGGCATGAACCCGGGAGCCGAGACCGTGCCACTGCACTCCAGCCTGGGTGACAGAGCGAGACTCCGACTCAAAAAAAAATTAAAAAAAATTGATTGTTTCTGAATATCTTGGAAATATGGGGGCTATCTTTATAGCAGGGAGAAGGGATACAATGCTGAAATACAAGAGATTTTCTGGTCTTCCCCTTAGTACTTCTATTGGCTGTATAATAAAATATTATAATAATCTAATATGACAACCAGAAGATGAGATCTTGCAGGAATACAGGTTTGGGTCATTCTATCTGTTAAAAATAATAATATTGCCTATGGTGATGCTGACTGAGGACAAAGGGAGCATAAATACAGAGTGAACAGGGAAATTATACATATCAACTGTGGCATTGTGACCACTTGCAGAAATAAAAACTATAGTATCTACACATACAGGCTTGCATACGTTATTATTTTCCCCTTTTCCCTTACTAATTGACCTAAAATGTAAAAGCGATTTAAAAAAATGTAAATATGTCTTTAAGCTACATGGTAACAAAAAAGTATTGTGAGCAAAATAGAAGAATGAACATCATTTCAAGATGAATACATAGATGTTAGGAATTTTTTCTTCTTTTTTTAGATGAAGAATGTGTCATTTATATGAAGGATAGTTGAGTTATCTTTAGAAGTTTGCTATCTATGCTTTTGTCATTTAAATATAGATAGAAGAGTATGTACAAATTCTGATGAACCAAATTTGAGGGTAGTGTTTGTCACATGTGGGTTCCCCAGTAACCAACCCAGAGATGGAGATTAATGTGCAAAAGATTTATTAGGTGATGTTCTTAAAATCAAGGGAAGGGAAGAGAAAAAAGCAGGGTTGGCCACAGGGAGATACAGAATTGTGCCACAATCTCAGAAGCCTCTGTTGACCGTATAGGGAAGGAATGAGGGAGAAGTTGGCATGAGGAGGCCAAGCCACTAAGCCCTCACGTTTATCCATCAGTGGTTACAGGCTGCCCTGGAAAAGGGGTGTGCTCCTAGGCCAGGTGATGCTCTTCAGCTGCGGCTGTTCCCAAAGAGAGCTGATAGCATAGAGTACTCTGCAATCACCACTCCTAGGTGCTGGGAGACTTAAACCTTCATTTCTCCAGAAGGATCTGAATGCCACATCACAGCATCCACCATGAGGTCTCAGAGATTGAAGAACTGTCCAGAATATTGTTCTGTTTTGTTTTGCCAAGCAGCATTCATTATTCTCTTCATTGACCTTCTCTGTGTCACAGAAGCTAGAATCCTAGAACCCACATTTCCCAGAATCCATTGTCAGCTGGATCCCAGTTTACCAATGAGAGACACGGAGTGAGGTGTAGAAGAATGCAAGTAAAGATGATTACTGCCCCTCTGTAAGGCTTTGCAAAATTTTTCTGGGTGTTTTCTTCCAATAGGCAGCCGAGAGCATTCACGATGGTTTCCTGGGATTACTGCAAGATTTACAGAGAGCTGGCAACTTATCCTAACATTTGCTCTCCCAGCACTTCAACGTATTTATAAGCATTGTGATTTTCTGTATTAAGATACCTGAAACTATAAAAACTCTAGAAGAAAACCTAAGCAATACCTAGGTTCCTTTTTTGTTTTGGAAATAAATTGCACCAATTGCTACAGAAATAATTAATCACTTATACTTATATTTTATTAAAATAAATTATACCTTCCATATTATATAAATTTTAAGTGTTATATATTTAATAATTAAAACAAAATGATAAGGTGAAACAAAAACATTGAAGATAGCTCAAAGCTCTGGGAAAAAAAACAAAACAAACTATTTACAACTGCTAAAACATCAGAGAAAATGCCACCTCTAGCCTTTGGCCAATTTTGCTTTGCAGTGTAGAATAGCAATAATGAAGTTATGGCAGAGAAAAAAATGTATCATTTTCATCTCATGATTAGATTAAATATCTGGGATCTTGTGTTGGTGATTAAATACAAAAGACAGTGTTAACAGTCAACATCACTCAGAAATATCTCACAAAGTCATAGGATTTTCTGAGCATTTGCTGATAATAAGGATACTTGTAGACAAGTTTGTCCATTTCAATGGAAACTATCAACCCAGATTCCTTTGGATCCCTTTATCATATTTGTGTACTTCTTCCTTGATTCAGCATGCTTTCACCTCCAAAGGCTTGCAGGGGCTACTGTACTGAAGAAGAGTGTAGCTCTTGGACTGAGGGCCTGTTTTGTCCACAGGCTAAAAGACCTAGAAGTGCCTAGGAATTTATATCCGTTGCAGCCACTTCTGGGGCTCTTAGCCAATAACTGATTATAATAGGAGTTAGAAACCCCAGCTGCTTGGGTTTCTAGCCATACGTCATTGTTGGTGATAGAAGGCGGGTGGTAGAAGTTGGGGGGACAATGTCTCCTCTTGTTACTTTAACTCACCAACCTATTTATTTCTTTCATGGCACTTAACATAATCTGCAATTATCTTGCTTCTTTATTGCTTATGTATTTTATGTTTCAACTAGGAATAAAGGCTACACAAAAAAAATTTGCTCCTAATTTTATTCTTCTATTTGTTCATGTAGGCAATTGTTCATTGAGCAGATGTTTACAGAATGCCTACCATGTTCCAGCACTGTTTTATGTCAGTCTGGATAACAGAAGAACACTTTCAACATAGAAACATTGTCACATTTTACCCACAGTGCTGTACTCTCCAATCATTGCTTGAATAAAGTGGATCACAACCTATAATTTACTGATAAAACAGTTCATACATAGGTCATACATAAACTCTCTCATCTATAAAAATAGATTTTTGAAATTTTGGGGACTTCTTTTATATCATGTTATATTTCTTAAGGTGCATAAAATAATAGATATAACATATATTTGTTGAATGGGTAAACATGAGCATACTTAAGTTCTTACCCTCATGTTAGGATAATAAATTAAATAAATTTACAGGTTTAAAAGCATTATAGCAATGTCAATGCCCTTATTGGATAGATGAAGAAAATCAAGTCTAGGCATAAGGCTAACTGACTTAGTCCCTTAATTTAGACCTTTGATGCAGAGAAATAACTTTCACACTAAAATAGTTATCTTATCTCTTCTGGGTTCTTCTATGAGCTTACTCCGTTACCTTTTTGCTTGCTTATTGATTTTTCTCTGTCCAAACAATCTGAAACGCTAATAAAGAAGAGTAAAAAGCCAGGAGACAGGTAATATCAAGTACTTTAAATGGTTATATTATTTTATGTGAATGCCTACACTATGTTTTACAAATCTCTGGTCTAATTTTTTATTCGAAACCTAAAACTATAGACTGTATGCACCTGGACTTATCTAAATTGCTTGTTTTTCTTGACTTTAAAGTACAGTATGCATTTTTCTGGACTTGCTTGTTCTTGGACCATCTAGCTCTTATACCTAATAATAGAGTATAACTCACATTCTTGCTAGTTACTAGATGTCAGGGCAGTCTCACTTCCAGATAGAACCTCCTGCTACTCTTCACTTTTTACCTTTATATTTCAATGTGCAAAGGTCTTCCAGTCTTAAACAAAAAAAGAAGTTAAAATAAAAACCTTGTCATTGTCAAAGGATAATTTTCAAATTTTTAAAACATAATTCTCAAACAAATGAATAGTGAGGATGTGGCAATCTTTTATTTAACTCAATAATGAGAATACGACAGAGAAATAAATTCAGTTCAAATGGAAATTTCTATAAGTTGTATTTTATATTCAGTTGTGGAAAAAGAATATTGAAATAAGAAAGCTAGGTTAGACACAAAACCGGTAAAGAAAAGAAGGGCCAAGAAAAAAAAAAAAAAACCATAACTTTTGGGATTACCTTTACTAAAAAAAAAATTATACTTTATCAGTTATTTATAGATTTATATATAATTTTATAACTGTTAAATATCAATAATATGACATTACATCAAAGACATTACAAGAAAATCTGTATAATCAATAGTAAATATCAAGTCAAATAAATTTACATCTTCTGGGGTCAGATATATTGGTGTGTTTGTTAGGCAACTGTATTAGTCTATCCTCACACTGCTATAAATACCTACTTGAGACTGAGTAATATATAAAGAAAAGAGGTTTAATTGACTCACAGTTATGCACGCTGTACAGGAAGCATGGCTAGGAGGCCTCAGGAAACTTACAATCATGGCAGAAGGTACAGGGGAAGCAAGCACGTGTACCATGGCCGAGCAGGAGGAAGACAGAGGAAAGGGGTAAGTGCTACACACTTTTAAACAACCAGATCTTGTGAGAACTCACTCTCACAAGAATAGCAAAGCGGAAACCTGCCCCCGTGATCTAATCACCTCCCACCAGGTGTCTCTTCCAACACATGGGGATTACAATTTGACTCGAGATTTGGATGGGGACACACAGCCAAACGACATCAGCAATGATGAAGATTAAATTAATAAGTAATCTATGGTTTTTTTTTTTCATTTCTAAAATTTGGATAAGTAGCTCTAAAATTAGTTCTGTTCTTTTTTACTGACACATTTATCTTGCAAATGTTATTATATCAATTGCATTTGTTTTGTCAAAACCCATTCACTTGTTAAGAGCATATATTAAGCCAACTTCCTCCAACATAGAAAATAAAGGAAATATTGATATTGATCTCACAGACACCAAATAGAACTACGTTTTGAAAAGTCTTTATTGTTTTTGATGGTTTAACCATTTGGTAGTTTTCATTATTCCTTTCTTGAAAAACTTTCCTTCTGATTTTTTTGTATCATCACACAAACCATTTCTTCTTTTCTCTTTTGTGATTTCTGCTTGACCACTCTTTTTTCTCATTCTATTTTTATGTTCAGCTACACCCACTGACTCAGCATGTCACAACTTGGTCTCATAATTCAAATTTTTGTTCTCTGTATAAGACTTGCTTTAGAAAACTCACTCACTCTCAACATTTAGAATATTATTTCTATTGAAAACCTATGGGACATGAATCCTACGTCAGGGACCAGAGTTTTATTATTAACTGCCACCTGGATATTCTTAGTTGCTCTGATTACCTGAAGTTCAGCACATTGAAAGCTAGAATTCGCATTCAGGCTTCACTGCCTGCACACTTGCTGTCTTCCGTTCATTGCGCTGCCATTCTTCCAGCTCCAGGTGTTAAAAATTTTACTGTAAGCATTACCGCTTTTCTTTCCTATTTCCTGCATCCAGCTGTTATATAAAACCTATTAGATAAGCGCACAGTTGTTAGTTGGAAATGCCTATTGCATCACTTTTATTCACTCTGCTTATATGTACATTCGTATTTTTCTACCTCCCACCCCACTATGACCTAGCTAGCTGGCTTGTTTTGCTGAAGGCAGACTCATTTCCTCCAATATTGCCAGATTAAATATCTTAAAATATGACTTTCATAATGTGCTCTGCTTAAAAGTTTTCCTAGGCCCCTTCCTGCTGAGATGATAAAATGTGTACTTGGTGATTTTTAAGGCTATCCATGACTTGGCCCTGACCTACATTTCTGACATTAATTTCCTCTCCTTAAAACACTTTAATTGTCTGTCTATCTGCTGTCCTTATATATCTTTGCCCTCTCTGCCCCAATGACTCAGCTCATGTTTTTTCGACATTCATTCTTAGAATGCTCGGCTTCTTCCTCTACATATGCACATTTAAAAGAAGGCAGACCTACATCAAGAGAACACATCAAACATTCTATCCTATTTCACAGCTGTATCCATGGCTCAGTCTATGAAGCAAGTAGTTGATAGTTATAAAAATCCTCATTAGATCATTCACTTATTCACAATCTTCAATAAATACTTTGAGGCCAACTTTGGGTGCTGGAAACCCAGTGTGAATGAGAGAAATGATGTCTATACCCATATAGGTCTTATAGTAACAATAACAAAATAAAATAAAACAAAATAAAAGCATATTTTCCAAAATTGTATTAACTAAGCTCCGTGTATAAAAACAGCAACAAACAGTTTGTTAATAGTGAAAAGCGAGGGGAAGTATCTAGGCTGAGATCTGAGGAATATAAGAAACCCAGCCATGCTGATCGCCAGGTTAGAACAGATAAAGACCTAAACTCATGGCAGTACTGGAGGTAGAAGGAGGAGATAAATACTAGGATTTTCAACATAATATTGAAAGCAGAGCTTACAGGATTATTTTGTGAGTTGAATTAGAGTGGGTAGTAAAAAAAAAAAAAGTTTCAAAGATGAATCTCAGGTTTTTCCTTGGGAAATAAGCACAATGAAGTGTCATTTAAAAGATACAGGAAAGCCTGAAAGAAGGACTGTTATGTTGGGAAAAATCGTCACTCTGTTTTAAAAATTTTTACTTAGATGTATTCCTATAACATCTAAATGGGAATGAGGATTAGTCAGGCTTCTGTTGGAGTTCCAGGCAGAGATGACAATATGGGAGATGTCAGAATGTAGAAGGCACTTCAAGCAATCAGTCTATATGAGATCACCCAGGGGCTGACAGTCAAATGAGAACAAGATCCCAGAAATGATCCTAGAGTGCTCCAAAATGTAGAGGAAGAACCAGTAATAAAGAGACTGACAAAGAGCAGCTGGTAAAATATAAGGAGATAAAGAGGGTTGTGTTGGAAGTTGATGGAGAGTTTGCAAGAATGAAGAGTACTGACTTGTTTCAAATGCTGCTGTATCAAGTAAGATGATGACTAATGTAATATTGATGACTAGAAGTTCCTTGAATAGTTTTCTGACTCCCATCCTCCTTAGTGCCTTTCATGGAGCAGGCATTCAGTAAGGAGTCATTAGCTGTTTCCCCTTGTCACCGCTGCATCATGTTGTCAGGTAAGAATTTATCGTAACAAGTTTTCCAGTGAAAGTACAGTCCTGGCTTATCTCAGGAGTAAATTGGAGGCGCTGCACCCAATTCATGTTCTAAAAGTCCTCAATTAGTATAAATCCTTCAGGTATGATGCCCGCTTCTAAGCCTAAAGTGGCTGTAGCTAAGTGGCTATAGATACTCATTTCAGTCTATCTTTTATTCATGTAGCTTCAGTCACATTTACAGTTTGAGGAGTGTATTACTTCACAATGCCTCCCAAGAGGAGGAAAAAGTTACTAAATAAATCAGTACGCACATTAAGTGCCAAAGAGTATTCCGTATGAATTTTTTTTTCTTCAGGACTTCTTGTCTGAAACCAATCAACCATTTCTACAGAGAAACAAGAAAAAAATGTGTTTTTCACATTCCCATTCTTTCCACATGAAAATGCTCTATTATCTGATGCTCCCAATAACCCTGAGTAGACAGAAGACTGTGGGTAGCCTAATAAAACTTTTTCCCCTAAAAGACTCAGACATACTCTAGTTTCAAGGTCTTATTTTATGTTATTTCAATATAGTCACTATTTAAAAGTCTGCTTGAGGGATGGACCAAACTTTTTCTTTGCCTGTCTCCTCACAGGCCCAGTGACCTTTATAAATGACAGCAAACCTCTTTTGAATGAAAGATGAAAGGAAAGAGGAAAACATTAAGATATTTTGTCCTACTTTTTTGTGACTTGCTGAAAATAATCATGGGGCCTATTTGTCACTCTGGAGCTTTGTCTCTTTTTCCCAGTAGCCTGTGACAGGCTCAATGAAAAAAGTGCAAGTGAAGATGAATTGGCAGCAGCATCATTTCTGCCCTGTCTCCTAGTCTTTCTAATTTTCCCTCAGATGAAATATATATACAATATCAAGTCAGTTAAGTGAAAGAAACATCTAGAGGGAGAAGGAGAGTAACCAAGTCCTTTCTCTGGTATAGAAACAGCTATTAAAACTATCTGTCTCATTCGGTTTCAACAGTCCAGTTCTACTCCCAGTATTTATATCTGTAAAATGAAAATGTGTTTTCCCTGGGAAGGAAGAAATGACAGATGGTCCAGGGAGGCAGGGGATGGAGAGGAGATGAAAGGAGGGAACAGAGAACTTAGGCTAAATAAATACTAACAATCATAAACCAAGTTAAGGACAAAATTGTATTCTAGAAGACATTGTCAGAATGAAATATTTTAAGTTAAATAAAACAATTCACTCAAGAATGGAAAACAGTATGGCCCAGTGATCTTTATAAATGACAGAAAACCTCTGTTTGTAAATGACCTCTGTCTGTAAATGACTTCAAATGATGACATAGGATCATGTCACATATAAAGTAAACTTTCAAGCTGAAGTAAACTTTCAAGGTTCACTGAATCATCTGGCATAAGGATTCCTCGGGTAGTCGCCTTGATGCAGTTACTGAGCCTCCACCTAAACACATGGAACAGAAAACTTCTTTTTCAAGAGGCTTATCCTTTTGTTGGACACCATTTCCTTCCTTTGGACTAATGTAACTTACATTCCTCAGTCCTAATTTAACTATGTTGTGCTACTCAGGGTAAGTGAAATTCTTATGCCATGTTTACGGTAAGAAATGTCTTCTCAAATTTCAATTTTTCTCTTGGCTAAACGTTCTTGTATTTTTTTGCTTTGGTTTTGTTTTTGTTCATTTTAGCCTATTACTACCTTGCAGAGTGGCTAGGTACTTATCATTGTATTTCACAGGCTTACTAGTTATTTATTGATTCTAAAATATATGCCTAATAGTGATAACTCACTTTTTTGCAGGTGCTAGCTGGCTGAGGTATTAAATCAACATCAAACTGCTAAGCCACCCTGCATGGGTCATAGGCCTGTGAAAGGAAGATATGTACATAAAATATAATCCTTGTATTTGCAGGGTGACATATCTATAATCAGAAAGACCAGGCATAAAATTACTTCATATGTCTATTGCCTGCATTAAATAAAACAAACTAAAGGAAGTAAGTGGAAAATACTGGACTTAATTTCTAAACTATGATGTATACAATTAATATTTGTAATCTCTTTATTTGCTGTATTGTTAGTTTTTTTTTGTTTTTTGTTTTTTTAGGCAGAGTCATGCTTTCTCACTCAGGCTGGAGTGCAGTAGCACATCTTAGCTCACTGTAACCTCCATCTTCCAGGTGCAAGTGATTCTCGTGCCTCAGTCTCCCAAGTAGCTGGTACTACAGGCGCATGCCACCACGCCTGGCTATGTTTTGCATTTTTAGTAGAGATGGGTTTCACCATGTTGGCCAGGCTGGTCTCAAACTCCTGATCTCAAGTGATCTGCCTGTCTTGGCCTCCCAAATTGCTGGGATTACAGGTGTGAGCTACCACGCCCAGCCAGGAAGTTTTTTTTTGAAGTAAGTACTTTTATTGTTTATGTTTTTCATGTGATTTCAAGTTTCTGCATTGCAAATCATTTTAACTTCAGAAAGTCAATCATCACATCTGGCAGGGAATGTTTTATAATTAACCAGTAATTCAGAAATGCAAAGAAAAAACCTGGTTTTATTCTTCCTTGATGGTTTATTACCAGAAACAAAGTACCAATCAGTAGCAAGATAATAATATATTTCCAATTTTTAAAAAGTAATTCAGATTCCAACAAATAATTGTTGACAGAATCTTGAAAACTAAATGGTGCTACTTAACTGTGTTAATAAAGAGAATATATCTTAATTCTCCTGTGCACATTTCTCCTTTTTAAATTATTTCTGACCTGTTCTTCTGATGTTTCTATTTACTATCAGTATTATTTACACAGTTAATAAGTGTTTTATAAAAGGTGCAATAAAAAAGAGCATGAAATTTGGAGCCAGATGAATGAGAATTTGCTTCTCTCCTGTTTCACTTGGTAGCTGTGCAACCCCAGGGAACTGTATTAGTCATGACTCTTCAGAGAAACAGAATCTAGAGAATTATTATAAGGAATTGGTTCACATAATTAAGGGTGACAAGTCTCCAGATCTGCAATTGGCTTCCTGAAGAGCTTTTTGTCAGATAGCATCTTCTGGACACTTTCTTCCACTGCTTGCCTGGATGCACTTCTGAGGACTGACATCAGAGCCACAGCTATGACCTTGTGCATACCTCTGGACTTGCAACTCCTCAGGCCTTTCTTCTTGAAAGTGTCCCCTGAAAGTGTCTTCTAATATGCAGACTTCCAGAGTCAACTGCAAGCACTCGACAGAAGGAACATAAAGTTCCTTACGGAGAAACGAAGGCTTCCAAAATGCCTTTACACTGTGACCCCTTATCAAGCCCTCAGATGAGCATCCAAGGTAGCCAGGCCACCGTGGTATGGGATGTAAACACCCCATTGAAGCGGATGGCCCTGCTGAGCCAGGCCATCTCAAGAAACTCCTAGCTTATGAGAAACCCATGAGACTTGAGACACCTGCTCTCACAAAACCAGCTCCTTCTGAAGAAAGAAGCCACCAGAGAGGTTAGGCCTCTGCAGAGGCCCCAGCCTCCATATGGGGCCAGGACACCTGCTAGAATGAGATTTCCATATATAGCTGGACCACAAGAAAGAGCCCGGCCACCACAAGAAACCAGAAGCCAGGTGATCCCATCCTTAAGATCTCACTTAACTTTAATTACCTCCATAAAGGTCCTATCTCCAAATACTGTCACATTGGGGGTTGGAGCTTCATGTGAATTTTGGGAGAATACAATAGCAGTTAATTTGTCTTTTTAAACTAACTTTCTTCCCTTATAAAATACCATACTAAAATAAACATTATGAGTACTGAGTATTAAATAAGATGATTTTTAAATTTTCAGGAAAAGATTACTTATCGAATGGTATCTATTATATTTTATAATTTATTGTGTCGCATTTATTATCAAAAATCATATGATAATATTTAACATTTAACCGGGTAATTTAATTTATTTTGAAAGAATTTATTTGTTTCTATGTTTGTTCTGCTTTGTTTTAAAGTTTCTATAGTTCATTTTTTTCCTTCTTTCAGAGCTTGATCAGCATTAAATGTCATTTGTTGAAATTAACTAATTTTATTTTTAAATGTTGCTATTCACTAATTACAGCATTTATTTAGGTGTATAGTATAATGTAAAATGTTTGCTTCCAAATTGCTAATTAATTTTTCATATTTTTAAGTATCAGTATGGAAAGATACAAACATAATCAAATTACCTTCAGCTGAAGGGAAAAATAGGTGGAAGAACAAGTATAAAAGCAAGTTTTATGGAATTATAACTTACTATTTTAACATTGAAACTAGGTACATATTTTACTTGTGTCAAAAATTAAACCATATAAGCAATCCCAAAACTGTTGACGGGAGGGAGACAGTGTATCTAACATAATAATAATGGTTTTAAATCACAGAGAGAAAAAAGTTGCTTAAAGTAAAATATTTCTCTATATATGCCTAGATTAACATAGCCTAATAATATAAATAACTTTAAAAAATCTTAAACTCCATTGAATAGTCTTGTAGTTAGTAGGCCTATTGCAATGGGTAAGTTGTAGAAAAAAATAATTTTGTTAAAATTGTTAAGAACCAAGGTAATCAACAAAAGAGAAAAAAGTATGTAAGTATAAAATCAAAGAATTTAAGTGAAACTTGAAACCTTAAATTTGAGCAAGTATCATAAAAAATACATCAGTGATATTTCTCTTAAAAATACTGATACCCTACTATACCAATTGAAAATATTTAGAAGCAAAAAGGTGAGGCTATGCTATCCTGCTATGTAGAAAGCAAAAAAGCATTAAAAGTCTAATCAGGTTATGACAAAAGGACAAAAATAATTTGACAGAACCCTCCCCCAACATTGGACAATTTAAATAGCAGAAAGAAATAATAATGACTATGACAAATAGAAATACAAGTTTATAAAAGTTCATAACGTAATTGTACCAAAAAAAATCGTTGAACACCACTGAATTTGCTAGAGAACTGACTCATTGCTTATTTTCCCTTATGTTTTAATGCAGAAAGCCAAATGGTTAATGTAGTAAATTTCTTATTCATAGAATTTCTGCAATTAAAGACAGAAGGAAGTTCGAGTTACTATTCGAAAATAATACATTACCATGTGAAAATAATATGTAAATAAGTGCTAAAACCATTTATCATTATCTTAATGATGTAATGCTAAAAGATCAGCCATAATGAATTCTTGCCCATATATCAAGCCTATAGTTCTACTATCAATCTATAGAAATTCATGAGAAAGGAGAATAAAAATAACTCTATGACACTTGGTGATTTAAGTTAACTAGGTATTAGATATTAACGAACTACTGTTAATTCCCAAGTGTTCATAATGACATGAATGTTATGTCAAGAGAAAAGTTCTGAGCCATACATGATACCTGTGATTAGCTTTTAAATGATACAGAAAAATGTATGCACATATATGCATACATAAAATAAGGGGAATGTGAAACAGTATTGGCAAAGTCAATAATTGTTGAAGCTAGGTGATGGTAAATGGAAGTCTGTCATATAATTAGCTTTATTTTTACGTGTGTTTGAATTTTTTTAAACGAAATGAAAAGAAGCCACAGAAAACCAAAATCATTTGTGAACAAAATGTATGAAGAAAAAATAAGTGTAAGAAATTTGTAGAGCAATCAGGATTAGGCAGAGAAATTGATAAAATTTTATTGTCTCTAAATATTTCTAGTTCCAGTCTTTAGGACATTAGAATTTATTCTTTTCTTTCTCAAAGGTCTATTACTGCTTTTTCAACCAAACAAGCCTAACTTAAATGCTATTTCAAAAGAGCAAAAATGCTGGTGAATAATGACTAAAAATAGTTTAAAACCTTACTACTAATTAAGATTAAAATGAAACCCATAGCTAGTATCATACTTAATGGGAAAAAACTAAAAGCTTTTCCTCTAAGATCTGAAACAAAATAAAGATGTCCACTTTCACCACTGTTATTCAACATAGTACTGGAAATCCTAGCTAAAGCAACCAGACAAGAAAAAGAAATAAAGGGCATCCAAATTGGAAGGGGAGAAGTCAAATTAATCTTACTTGGAAATGATATAATTTTATAGATATAAAAGCCTAAATGTTCCACCAAAAATCCTATGAGAACTGATAAACAAATTCAATAAAGTTGCAGATACAAAATCAACATATAAAAATCAATAGCATTTCTATATGCCAACAGTGAACAATCTGAAAAAAGAAACCAAAAAAGGAACATCATTTACAATAGCTACAAATGAAATAAAATACCTAGGAATAAACAACCGAAAATACAAAAGATCCTTATAATGAAAAGTATAAAACAATTAATAAATGAAATTGAAAAGGACACAAAAATGGAAAGATATTATTCCATGTTCATGAATTAGAATAACTTGTATTGTTAAAATGTCCATACTACACAAAGCAATCTTTGAGATTGCTTTAATGCACTCCCTATCAAAATATCAATAATATTCTTCACAGATATTGAGAAAATAACCCCAAATATTTATGTGAAACCACAATAGACCCAGAATAGCCAAAGTAATCTCCAGCAAAAAGAACAAAGCTAGAGGCACCACAGTACCTGACTTCATATTATATTACAACACTATAGTAACCAAAACAGCATGGTATCAGAATAAATACAGATATATAGGACAATGGAACAGAATAGAGAACCCAGAAATAAATCTGCACATTTACAGCCAACTCATTTTTCACAAAAGTACCAATAACATACATTGAGAAGAGTACAGTCTCTTGTATAAATGGGGCTGAGAAAACTGAGTATCTATACACAGAAGGATAAAACTTGACGCTTATCTCTTACCATATAGGAAAATAAAATCAAAGTGAATTAAAGATTTAAATATAAGACCTGAAACTATAAAACTACTAGGAGAAAACATTCAGGAAACAAGACATTAGACTTAGCAAAGACTTCTCAAGTAAGACCTCAAAAGTAAAGGCCAGAAAAGCAAAAGTGAACAAATGGGATCAGATCAAGCTCAAAAGTTTTGCACAGCAAGGGAAACAATCAACAAAGTGAAGAGACAACCTGCAGAATGGGAGAAAATATTTGCAGACTACTCAAGTGACATGGGAGTAGTAGCCAAACAAGAGCCAAACAACTCAATATCAAAAAACCCACAAATAACCAATTAAAAATGGGCAAAAGATCTGAATATTTTTCAAAAGAAGATATACAAATGGCCAACAGGTATATTAAAAAATATTCAACTAGTCATCAGAGAATCACAAATCAAATCCACCATGAGATATCATCTCAGCCAGTTAAAATGGCTTTTATCAAAAAGATAAAAAAAATAACTGATACTGATGAGGAAGTGGAGAAAAGAAAATGCTCACACAGTGCTGGTGGGAATGTAAATTAGCTCAGCCACTATGGAAAACAATATGGAGATTCCCCAAAAAGCTAAAGATATAACTACCGTATGATTTCGCAATCCCACTGCTAGGTATGTATCCAAAAGAAAAGACATCAGTATATCAAAGCAATATTTGCACTCCCATATTCATTACAGCACTATTCACAATAGCCATGATATAAAATCAACCTCATTTTCCATCAGTGGATGAATTAATGCACAAAGAAAATGTGGTACATATATCCAATGGAATGTTATTCAGCCACAAATAAGAATAAAATCTTGTCATTTGCAACAAAATAGATGGAAACTAGAGGACATTATGTTAAGCCAAATAAGCCAGGCACAGAAAGACAAATATCACATATTCTTATTCATAAGTGATATAGAAAAATTAATCTCATGGAAATATAGAGTATAATAATGGTTCCCCAAGGCCAGGAAGGGCAATGGGGAAAGGGGGACAAAAATAGGTTGGTTAATGGGTACAAAAATATAGTTTGAGGGAATAATATTGGGTATACAATAGGGTGCCTAAAGTCAACTATAATGTATTGTATATCTTAAAATAATTAGAAGAGTGAAACTGGAACATTCCTAACACAAACAAATGATAAATATTTAAAGTGATGTATATCCCAATTACTCTGATTTGATCATTACATGTTGCATGCTTATATAAAAATATCACATGTACCCCATAATATGTACAACTATTACATACCCATATAAATTAAAAATAAAAATTTTTAAATGAGAAAAAAAATGCACATAAAGCTTTATTTCCTTATAGAATAATCAGAAAACTTCAAAAACATTATTAGATTCATATATGTAAGAAAAAATATAAGTGACACATATTAAAATGTATATTATATTAAAATAACATACATTATAAATATATTGTGTTTTCATATGATATATTTAAATAATATATATTTTAATAATAAAATAACCAAATATTTATTAAAATATGTTATATTAAATAATATAAATATAATGTTATATATATACATACACATAATTTATTCTTTATATTAAAATGTATTTCATGTAACTCTGGTAAGGGCAGATACTAACCCTTTTCTGTTCAGTGGCCCCCAGGGCTCTCATTTGTAGGTAATCTAGCAAAGAGTAAGCTCAGGCAAACTGGCTCAACAGAAGAGCTTCAAGGTGTTTAACGAAAATTTCAACTTTCCTTTGAATAATAAGGTCATTTTCTGGGCAAGTGTATTTGTTTTCTAGGGATGCTATAACAAAGTACCCCATATGGGGTGGCTTAAAAACAGAAATTTATTTTCTCACACTTCTGGAGGCCAGAAGTACAAGATCAAAATGTCAGCAGCTTTGGTTTCTCCTGAGGCCTCTCTCTTTGGCTTGTAGATAGCCACTTTCTCCTTGTATATCTTCTCAAAGCCTTTTCTTTGTGTTTCTCATGACACAGTGACATCAAATTAGGGCCCACCCTAATGACTTCATTTGACCTCAATTACCTCTTTAAAGCCTTTATCTCTAAATATAGTCATATTCTGAGGTACCAGAGGTTAGGATTTCAACATACGAATTTTGGGGAGGCACGATCAGCCCCATAACAATTAGAAAACTCTCACTTTGCATAGTTAGGCATTTGCTTCCTTTTCCCTAAAATCCTATAAATATGAAAAGCTGGTAAGTGACAGATTCTCTTCTGAAACTTAGAACATATCTAGCATTTCTGGGTCCAAAAATGCATATTGCAGGGGTACTGAGATGAAAGATCATTCTTATACTTTAATCTGAATCTTTCCTTGAGAATTTCCTCCTTGTCTCAGTCTGTTCCTGCTGCTATCATAAAATACCTTCTGCTGGGCGATTTACAAAGAATGGAGATTTCTTTCTCCTGCTCTGGAGACTGGGAAGTCCACTCTGCAGGCACTGGCTGGTTTGGCATCTGGCGAAGGCTCACCCATGCTCTTCTTCCAAGATGACGCTTTGTTGCTCCATCCTCACATGGTGGAAGGCAGAAGGGCAAAATGGAGTAGGGCACTCACTCCCTTCAACCTTTTTTTTTTTTAATCATAGCACTAATCTCATTCATGAGGGCAGAGCACTCATGACCATCACTTCCCAAAGGCCCCACCTCTCAGTACTGTCACATTGGGTATTGGATCATCTCCCTCTGTGTTTTCTTTCTGGCCTCTGTGCTAGCTGGTGGGAGCCTCCTGCTAGGACTCAGGGGAAAATTCAGCTTTGCTAATAGGCACCCCAGGCTCCATGCTGATGTCAGCATGTGGTGTGGGCATGGTTGTGGGGAGGAAGCTTGGACTGCAAGAGCAGGAGATGCTTTGCCTCTCCTCTCTGGTGACTCGGGGACACAGTGTCCTTCCCTAGGGAACAGACTTCAAACCCAGCTAAGACAGGGCCCCTGTTTACTCAGCAGAGTAGGCAAGAAAGTAACAGCTAGGTAGTGCCACACAACACTGCCTCATTAATCATTAGCCGTGTATGAGCTAGAAACACCAGGGAGACATGGGCCAAAATGGCTGCCACCTCCACTTCTCTTGCCCCCAGACTGAGGATGGGAGACCTGTAATGTAGCTGTCCCAAAGCTTCCTCAGGTGTCTCCACCCAGAGGCCCTTGCCTGGCAAACCAGCTGGGCTGCTTTGGCTAAGCCAACCACCCCTGGAGTGAAGAAAGGAATGAACTAGTTGAGTGCTTTTAGGGGGCCTTAGTCCCAGTTCTTGACACAGGCAGATGTCAGCTTAAGCCCAAGCAGCTTTACATTTTTATCTAGGACAAGCTAGAACTGTCCATTGCTAACCAGCCTCCTTATGTGGAACAATGAAGTCACAGCATTGCCAACTCTGCACCTGTTCCTCTTCTTCCCAGGCTGTTCCCTTGGAAATGGCAACCAGACTTTGGGCCACTTGCACCTCTTCTCTCACTCCAGGAATACTGAGACTAAGATCCACACCAGCCTACTTCCACTTTATTCTTGAAAAAAAATTGAAAAAGACACATATGGAGAGACACATATGTTCAAACAATAACAATCCTCTACATTTTGCTATAAACTATGTATCTCCAGTAGTTCTTTGTACAATCTGTATACTCTGAAGAGTATAAAA
Organism: Pongo abelii; assembly: GCF_028885655.2. NCBI lineage: Eukaryota > Metazoa > Chordata > Mammalia > Primates > Hominidae > Pongo > Pongo abelii. The sequence goes on along the minus strand of NC_071991.2, from coordinate 142,917,872 downwards.
TAAAAATGTTAGACCAGCTAGAACTATGATCCAAATATCTACCTGCAAAATTAACAAATAATATTACTTGTATATTATTATAAATGAACATGTGTATTCATTCAATATTTACTGAGTGTCTATTACATGCCAGGTGCTGAGCATGGAGCTAGTGATACAATGTGAGAGAATCTTCCTTAATGGAGTTCCCAATCTAGGGAAGAACACACAAATCAATGATTACTATGTAGTGTGATAAATAATTACAGAGAACCGTGGTCATACAATGGTGGGGCATCCAAATCAGGCAAGCAATTAATAGAAAATAGGAATATGAATGAAGAAAGCTGTTTCAGGGAAAATAAACAAAAAACCATTTAGAAGTCAAAAAAGAGTAAGATGCATCTGGGGAATATGAATAATTTGGTATGAGCAAAGCAAATATTCATGTGTGGAGTGACAATGAATGAAGTAAAGGAAGCAGGCAGGGTTAGATAAGTCACTTAAAGGTTAAATGTTTTCACCAACATTGCTAGAACCACTAAAGGATTTGAAACAAGGAATTGGAACGGTTGGATTTGCATTTTAGAAAAGTGTTAATAGATGAGTACACTGCAGTCCTGTAGGTAAAAGATCAAGTGGTTTATGATTATTCAGCTACTATTGGGGCTAGATAGCAGATGACAGGCACAGGAGATCACAGTGCTTGAGACTATACAGGTTCTGATGAATGACTGGATGTTGGGGCTGAGTGAAGTGGAAATAACAAGGATGCAGCCCAGATTACTGGTCCAAAACACCAAGAGAGGGAATAAATTGGAAGGATTAGATCTGAAGAGTAAAGGATCAGATGTGGAGACTTTAAAAGGAATGAGTTCAATTTTGGGTGTATTGATTTGAAATACTTTGGGGTCACCCAAGTGAGTGCACTTAGAAAAGCAATTGGACATATTGGCCTGGATTAGAGGTACACATTTGCAAGCATTTGGTACTATATTCTGGATAATTTCTTCTGGTCAAGGTTTTAATGATCAAATCATCCATTCAATCTGCCATTAAACCTGTCCAGCAAGTATTTAATTTTGGTTATTATTGCATCTTTAATTCATAGGTGTTTTATTTGTTTCCTTTCCAAACATAACTTGTCATTTTTATAGTTTTCATTTTCCTGCAGATAACTTTGAATGTGTATTTTATTTTTTAACACATCAAGCATAATTGCTTTATAATCTATACCTGATGGTACCGATATCTGAAAACTTACTGGGCCTATTCTGCTGTCTTGTTTCTATAGGGTCTCACTCATGAAGCTTTGATTGATTGTGTGCTTGTTTGATAGTGATCTTTGACACTGTGCAGCTCAGTGTATTTGAAAAATTATATATACGAATAATCTAAGGTCTAGGATAAAGAAAATATCTTCAGAGAGGTTTTGTATGTATTTCTGTGAAATACATGTGTGAGTGTGCTGGGGTCTCAAATTCTGACTTGAGATTCCATGACCTACCCAGACAAGGCAAACTGCAGCTGCCAGTCCACATAGTGCTGATTTATTTCTGGTTCATCCCTGTGAGTTCCCAGGTGTTAGTGGGGGATGTCTCTATTAGATTCCCATCTTATATGGACCCTTTGTCTTGGTTTATACATCCTATTCTGGATAAAGACACTGCATAAATGTTTAATGTTCTTTATAGAATAACAGTTTTTGTGCTCTGCTTACCTTTTTGAACTCCTGTTTTGTTTTTGCCTCAAATCTTCTGTGAGAATTATGATCCTCAGGACTTTGACTATAATGTCATCAAGACTTTATTTAAGAAAGGCAATTTTTATTATTTTGGGCATTTTTATAGGCTTTCAGTGGAATACACCAGCTAATCTGAATCATCTAGCCCACTATTACTGGAAACTAGAATCCTCAGTTTGCAAATATTTAACAGGTAAATATATATTAAAGTTATGGGTCTAAATAAGGCAAATATATAGAGTAAAAATATTTAAATGTTTGTGAACAAATCTTTGAAAATGTCAAAATGTTAGGTAGACAAGTCCAGGAGAGTAAGATAAACCAGTAAAAGATTTGAAATAAAACCAGAATAAAACAGTATCAGAGGAGGTAAGAGGAAAACTGGGTGTATGAATGAGAGAATATGCAATACCAAATGTAGCAGAAACAATAAATAATGCAGAAAAATAATTAATGGATTCATCCATGCGAAAGCATTAGGGATTTCAGCGATAGCACTTTCAAAGTAGTGGAAGAGACAGAAGCGAAGTCAGCATTACTGCGGATGGGGAGTGGAGAATGCACAGTGAGCTCTCAACACGTTTTCAAGAAGCTTTAAAGGAGAGGGGAGGAAAGACAGGACGGCATGGTCCAGAGTGAGCTTTTGTTTGTTTGTTTTATAGTGAGAGGTGCTCACGAATAAGTATATGCTTTGGAAATACACAAACCACTAGAGAAAATGTTATTTAAGACATATGAAAGACAGAAGATGTATTGGCAGAATTTTGTTAAATCTAAGTGGATGAAACCCACTTAAAGTTACTTTATAAACAAAGAAATTTATTGCTTCATATAAATAAGGTGCGAGATCTAGGGCTCAAATGCTATCATCAGTCTCCACCACTCCATCTCTTAGTGAAGCTATCTCCATATGGTGAGAATGTAAGCCAGTGATAAGACACACATCTTTCTAACCTCTTATTTTCAGATCCTATGGATATCTGTCAGTATCTCTTTCAGAAGAATTCAGAGAAGACAATAGTATCAGGAACCAATGGTTTGCAAACGGCTTTTATCCTGGCTGAAGAGATGAAGTATATTAATTGATCATGCTTCTATGCATCTCTCTGTAACATGAAGTCCTAATTCAATCCCAGTAGAAAAGAATGGGAGGAAAATACTACTGTGGCAAAAACTACAAATATTGAGCTAAGTGGTAAATAGATGGAACAAGCTGTTCAAGTGAGCAGATAGCAATAGATTTTTAAGGAAAGGTTGAGGATTATAATTCTATTCTCATTAAAGGGTTAGTTATGGTTGTTGAGGATGTGACAGTGTTTTATGAAACATAATAGACAGTCTGCTTTTGAAAAAATAAAAAATATTTAGGAGTCCAGCATTAAACATTCTAAAGATCCCTAATAATATAGGAAAAAATACCATTCAATATAAGAAGAAGAAAAATGTCCCAAGGCAACAGGTGAAACCAAATGTTCTATAAAAATATAGAGGGAGAAATGTTTATAGACTGGACCAATCTAGGGGAGTTTCACAGAAAAGAAAAGAAAAAAAGCAGGTAAAACCAAGGAGAAGGGAAAGGAGTGAGGGTAAAGCAGAGAAAGAGAACCAAGGAAGGATTTGGGATGTGCTTTGACTGGTGATGGTCAGGCGATGGTCCAAACGTATTAGTGAACTTTGGACAGAAAACACAAAGCAGATAACAGATTTTCATAAAATCACCAATCTCTTAATAAAACCAAGGGGAAAGGCATCTTCTTATTATACAAAGAGGAAATATGATATATGGGTACGGTATTACCCCTAATGCTTAGCTGCTGTTTTAATGAATATGGGGTAGCTTGGGCTGCAGAGAAGACACTAGGAGGATGAAAAAGTCTGGCATAGCATATGTGGAAAACTAAGGTAATTTTGATATATAACCCGTCCAATCTTGCCAGAGGATAGCTGGTTTAGAGAATTAGTGTAGATTCTTAGCTTTATGATTTCTAAATTTTCACATGTAGTACCCAATTACTGCTTAATCAAGTTTACATTATTGGGTTCACAGAAGGACTTGTATTTGCTCATAAAACACATGAAAAGAAACTCAGCCTACTAATGATCAACTAAACTGTATATTAAAGCAATAATAGTTCATCTTTTTCCTCAAGATGGGAAAGAGTTCAAAGATTATAGTACGTAGTGATGGATAGGACAGTGGAAATATGGAATGTTATACATGCTTTGTAAGAAAACAAACCTCACAACATTTTGAATTATAATGGGCAAGATACTCAACATTTTCAATATGTAATTCTTTGATCTTTTGTTCTATTTCTAGAAAACTATCCTATAGAATCAAAATCAAATATACAAAAATGTAAAGAAAAGGATATTGATTATTTGTAACTTTGCAATATTGGAAATATCAATATCTATCAGAGATGGGCTAAATATATTTTATTTAAATATAATAAAACATATAACTTTTAAACAGAATAAAATATATTTATATGTATTCACATATCTACTATACACAAATTTTTGGGTTAAAGAAGCAAATAAAAACAATAGGTATAGCAGATTTTCATGTATATATAAACAAATAGATTACATTAAACTATAATTAACTAGAAAAATAATTAACAGTGACTCACAGATTGTTAGAGACAAATTTCCCTTTTCATACCAGTGACTGCTGAAAATTTTTATATTAAGTAGGTGTTAACAACATATTACACATAAAATATTTTTATGTTATAGCAAAATTTTTAAATGTTTATAGAAAAACAGAAATTTAAGCCATTAAAAAGGAAGAATTGAAAGGATTCAGTAACAACTGAGTATAAAGTAGAATAAAAAGCAAAGAGACTCTCATACAAATTCAGTTTTAATAGGTTTGAATGGTGGTGTCAAAATCATTAAAAAGATAAGAAAATAAGTTGAGAAATCCATTTTTGATATACTACTATATTTTCCAGTTGCAACACATATCTCACTTTAACTACTTTAATATGTGTCCTTCAATGATATACTTTTATTTTCTTATCTCCTTGTAAGAAGTCTAACAGTAAACACCTGGTAAATTTTTACTGAATTAATAAATAAATTAAGTAGTGCTTTTCAGTTGAAGTTTTAAAAAGACATTAATGGAAGTGTCTTAAAAGCAGATAGGGGATATGCTTAAAAACCAGATGAAAATGTAAGACTTGGAGGAAAAATTTGGGAGGAGTCATTCTAAAGTCGTTGGAGTAAATGGGCAGCTTGGAAAGATGGTTCAAGTGGATGGAATAAGGAAGAGAAGATTTTTTTTTTAAGAAAGCAATGAATGTGTGCTTACACTAGAAGGAAAAAACTAAGACAGGACCAGCTGTCTTAGTTTCAGGAAAGTTTTAAGAAAAAAGAGTATCACCTAGGTGAATTAACACAGCAACAGAAAACCAAAATACAGTGCGTTTTCACTTATAAGTGGGAGCTATATATTGATGATACCCATTCACATAAAGATGACAACAATAGACACTGAGGGCTACTAAAAGGGGCAGGGAAGAAGAAGGGAAACTTTTGAAAAACTAACTGTTGGGGACTATCCTCACTACTTAGGTAACGAGATCAATCACACCCCAAACCTCAGCATCACATGATATACCCGTGTAAAAAACTGGCACACACATGTACTCACTGAAGCTAAAGTAAAAGTTGAAATTACAAAAATTAAAAAAAAAAGAGTTCCTGAAGTTTGTCCAAAGAAGATGCTGTTTATGGTCTACCTCATCAAATACTCATTGATTCCTAAAAATATCATGTCAATCCGTGGATTTCATTTAAAAACATTCAGATAAGGCAATCTGACTAATATCCTTTGATCTACAGAGGAAAAAAAAACATTAAAAAATTACTATCTACCATGAATAAAGTATTTTGTTGTGTTTTTTTAAAGCAGAGTAATTTTTAAAAATAATTGTCTTAATATACAATACAGCAAACAATCTGGAAACCTAATACAACTTTTGTCAAGGATATCTTTGTTGGACTTTGAAAAAGTTTCTATCAAACTAGAATAAACTCTTTGTTAAAATTTGCCAGAATTCGGCCGGGGCCGGTGGCTCACACCTGCAATCCCAGCACTTTGGGAGGCCGAGGCAGGCGGATCACGAGGTCAGGAGATCGAGACCACCCTGGCTAACACAGTGAAACTCCATCTCTATTAAAAATACAAAAAATTAGCCGGGCGTGGTGGTGGACACCTGTAGTCCCAGCTACTTGGGAGGCTGAGGCGGGAAAATGGTGTGAACCCTGGAGGCAGAGCTTGCAGTGAGCCGAGATTGTGCCACTGCACTCCAGCCTGGGTGACAGAGCAAGACTCCGTCTCAAAAAAAAAATTGCCAGAATTCACCAGAGCAACCACATGGACCTGGAATTCTCTTCATGGAAAACTTAAAAATGTGTAATTCAATTTCTTTCTCAAAGTTTCCATTTCCTCTTGTACCAGTTTTAGTAAGATGTGCATTTCAAGCATTTTTTGAACTTCATTCAATCTTTGAATTTATTGGCCTAAAACTTTTCATGATATTCCTTATTCATCCTTAAAGTCAGCTGGCCAAGTAATAATAACCCCTCTATCATTCCTGATCTTCAGAATTTGTGAAATAAAACCCAAATTGGTTAATCTTGCTAGGGATTTATCAGTTTTATTAATCACTTCACATGATTAAATTTTATTGATGAAAAACTGAATTTGAAATATCAAAATGAAAGTTTCATTAGGGCATGCCCAACCTGTCACCAAGACTCATACAAAATGGGCAAGTATTCTCAAAGAAGAAGGAGATTTAGACACTAATAAACCAAAATCTTTTCCAAATTAAAATTACGTCACAATCAATCTCACTGGCAGCTCACCATTTATTTATATTCAACAAATATTTTTGAATAACTATTATATTCTAGATATTGTTCTAGTATCCGCATACACCCTTCTTCAGTAATAAAAAAGTCAAAATCTCCTAATTAACGTAGTGCAACTCTGTATAATGTAGCCCCAAACACACTCCTATTTTCTCCTCAAAAAGACAATTCAAGTTTTTATCTTTTAATTATCAGCTGCAAGTTAAGAATATTTAAATGATGTATTTTTTTCCTTTTGCTTCTTTTGTAATTCTGTCTCAATAATCAGCTATTTGTAGACCAAAATTTATAATTAACCTCCACAAACAAATTCTATATGCGATAATACTGGGAAAGAAAAATAAAGAAAATGAAAGTCAACTTTAAAACATATCTATATTCACGTTACAGAGAGGAATAAAATACTAATAGATAGTATATCACTTTTCGGGAGCAGCTAGTGGCAAGACTATAGCTGATATTTAAAATTTATAATTGCGTTCCATTTTATTTTTGGTATGCTTTAAGCTAGCACCACAGAAATTGGAAATTCTCTTCCAGATGGGATGGTAATATTTATTTCTGAGAAATATGAGCACGTATTAGTCCTACCTATACAGGTTTACAGTTGTCTTATATGTAACTTCCAGACATAAGACATCTTCTCAGTTCCAATCTTCTTCCTCCCTGCCCCTACTGTGTTACTTTACCTTTCTCCACTAAAGTCACAATTAATAACCCAGCAAGACTGCTGACCCCTTTCTTTGTCCACATCATTTGAACCTTGAAATACTTGGGAAACAATTACAACCTTCAATCCAAAGACGGAAAATTGGGTCATCTATTAGAAGCATTCATTCCTTGGATAATACAATTTCTAACCAGCAATCCCGAGGAGTATGGAACTAGAAAGTAAAAACCGTTTAGAAATAATAGTGAGAGGACGACACTCAATTTTACCTCTTGACTTTTCAGTCCTAGGTGGCTTAGCTTTGTAGGAAATAGTACTGGATATTAATGAGTAGCTTAGAAAATACACTGCCTTCTGCAGAGCAGCTACTGCTTGTAAACGTTCCAGGGGTTCTCCCCATTTTGTCATTATAAGAGTGTCATGAGGAGGACCCTTCATTGTTCTGTGAGGCCCACTGTTTCTGTGAGACAAGATACTTTTAAGAACACTATTTGTTCATTGCCGTTTGTCCTGTTCCATAAAGTTCCTTGATAAGATATAAATGTGATGATCCATAGAGCAGGTCATCTTACTCAACTGGTAACAAAAGCTTCTTCTATATAAATGACTAACAACAGAGGACACATTTTCTGAATTTATCTCAGAGGTTTGTATGCATATATATTACCAAAACCTCATTTTAGCAATTCTCCAAATAAATAGGCTATCTCTCCTATTAAATAGACCATGAATTAATATATACCATTAGCTCAGCCCATCTCTTATCTGTACCAAGGTAGATAAGATTCTCTAGTATAAGCTCTATTAAGAGGATTCCTTTTTCTACAGTTCTTAGGTGTCACATGGTCTGAGATTGCAGGGTTTCATTTTTAAATGGTATCAGCATATTGTGCAAACCGAACTCAGAATTATTTCCTTCTTAGTCAACTAGTAATAGAAAGCATCACATAAAACCATGGAAAAGGAATATATGACAAGGTAGCAAGATGGTATTTTGTGATTATAAACTATCTACGCATGAAACGTACATGTGATTTCAGGATATGTTCAGTGCCACGTATACAACTTTCACTAACTCTTGGAAGAATCAAACCAATTTTGTGACTAGGTTGGTTACATAATGTCCAGCTTTTAATGGATATGTCAGGTTTAATGGTCTCCTATGTGTGCCATTGTCAGGTACCATCTGTCAAAACCAACAGTTATTTCCCAGAGGCAAACCGAGAACTTGTCTCTGCTCTGAATCCCAGGAAGCCAGTGTTGTGATTCCCCTACCAAGGTTTTCCACCCACCTCTGGGGTAGAAATTAATTTATCTGTTTCTTTTGTATATTTTAATGTGTATACTAGGATTAAAATTACATATGTGACTTGCATTGAAATTCTATTAGACAGCTCTGGTCTATAGGTTTTCCCTCCATAAAATGACTGAAGTGGATTCTAAGAAAATAATAATTTTTTAGAACTAATGTCAACATGTTCAGTGCCACATATACAACTTTCACTAACTCTTGGAAGAATCAAACCAATTTTGTGACTAGGTTGGTTACATAATGTCCAGCTTTGAACGGATATGTCAGGTTTAATGGTCTCCTATGTGTGCCATTGTCAGGTACCATCTGTCAAAACCAACAGTTATTTCCCAGAGGGAAACCGAGAACTTGTCTCTGCTCTGAATCCCAGGAAGCCAGTGTTGTGATTCCCCTACCAAGGTTTTCCACCCACCTCTGGGGTAGAAATTAATTTATCTGTTTCTTTTGTATATTTTAATGTGTATACTAGGATTAAAATTACATATGTGACTTGCACTGAAATTCTATTAGACAGCTCTGGTCTATAGGTTTTCCTTCCATAAAATGACTGAAGTGGATTCTAAGAAAATAATAATTTTTTAGAACTAATGTCAACAAAATGATTGGTGATTGTGCTTTTTTCATTTAGTAGTTACTCTGATAAAGCCAGATTCTTTTACAGAAAATCAGGAGGAAGATTTTAAGCTACAGCTGGGAAGTTAATATAGAGTCCTTCCTCAAGAGCTCTTGCTTGGCCGTGCACCGGGACTCATGCCCCTAATCCCAGCACTTTGGGAGGCTGAGGTGGGTGAAGCCCTTGAACCCAAGAGTTCCAGACCAGCCTGGGTAACATAGCGAGACCCTGTCTCTACCAAAAATTAAGAAAAAAAAATAACCAGGCATGGTGGCACACACCTGTAATCCCAGCTACTCTAGAGGCTGAGGTCAGAGAATCACTTGAGCCTGGAAGTTCAGGGCTGTAGTAAGCCGTGATCACGTCACTGTGCTCCAGCCTAGTTCAGCCTAGGAAACAGAGTAAGTCTTTCTCAAAAAGAAAACCAACCAACCAACAAAAAGCTCTTGTTCTGGGCAGAAAGATGCAGCACTCTCTTGCGGTGTTAAACTGCTATTTAACTATACTACCTTAGGATCTTGTCATCTCTACTTAAATTCAGAGCCCATTTCAACTAAAAAATCTTTCATTAGTGTCACCAATCTAGAGATTTCTGAATTATTTTTAAGTCCAATACATCCTTCTCTAACCTATATCAAGGATGTGTTCACAAATCACCATCGTTCAAAAAATTTTAGTCTAGCTTTCATTAATCAGGCAAAAGAAATCATAGAATCATACACTAAATTCCTTCAAAAATTCTGATATGTGAATTAATGTCAATACATTAAATCAAATCTAAATTTACCTTCCTCCCTACATGATAAAATGTCCCAGGGCACATTTTCCCTGTGTTTTCCATTTCTCCCCTGTACCCAATCCCCTTAAATGAGCAAAATCCTGACATCCTTTGGTAAGCCTTCTCCCTCCATGTTTGACTTCATAATTGGTCTCCCACACATACTGGAATTGGATTCTAATTATAGCTGTGGAGATAATGAGGAGTGATGGAGAAAGGACATGAGGAAAATTAACTTCCTCTTGAAAGGTAAACTGCTCTGACAAGACAGTGACAGTGTCTTTCTTCAAACAAGGAAGAAAAATCATTATCAGAAACAGGAGAGGAGGCCGTGAGGTCAGCAAGAAGGCTCAGCATGGTGTGATTCCAGCTATTCCAAGACACTTCTGTATCATCACACAAAGGCCCCAAGGTTTCTGAAATCTTTCCCGGATTTAATTCTTCTCCACTTCATCTCTCCCCAGAAATAAGAAAATGTAAAGAATTCAAATCTGTGCTACACCTCCTGACATAACCCAACTCAATTCATTACACAGAGACATTCTGTGAAAACCATCAAGAGCTCAAAATTCCTAGGTCATTAACTTGTTTAATATAGATAAATGTATAAAAATGTATAAAATTGCATAACTCAGTATACAAACTTAGTATAAACATGATTCAAACTAAGAAAATTATAAGCCAAAAAACAACCTGAAAAAAATCCTCTAGACTAATCTACTTTATAAAATTTGAAGTAAAACAAGTCTAAATAGAAGTAAATCAAAGATTACAGTTTATTAAAAATGATCCTGAATTTACTTCAGAAGATTTTAACAAGTGAAGTAATGTAATTTCAAGTATTAATAAAGGTAAGAATAATAAGATTTATTCACAGATACTGAAAGCTTCTTAATAATAAGATACAACAACGATTCTAAGTTAAAAAATAATTAGAAAATTTGGAACAGAAACAAACATTCAAAGTTTAATGTAGGTTGTCTACCTGAGAACCACAGCAAGCATAATTAATCACATTCCCTTAAATTCATGAGCAAGATTAGTTTTTTATTGCCCTGGAGTTTCTGTCTAATAGAATATCACAACAAAAATAAGTGATAAATATACATAAATCTATACAAGGCTCAAACTGTAATTAATTGCAGGTGGTAGGATTTTGCACTGTTAAGAAGTAATGCCTATGAGTTTGTCTCTCTCACCAGTGAGGAGCTTTCATAGCACTTGCTCTTCCCCATTAAGGAATCAGCATGAATGAAATTCTTTGCAACCTGATTCTCCATTGAGCAGAATTAATTTATTTTATTTCCCTTCTCACTTGTGGGCCATATCGATAATCAGGGAAACACAAATTAATAAATTATTCACTACTCATTTGAATCTCAAAAGCTAAAAGCATGCAATAATAAGTGTTTTCTTCAGTTGTAAGAAAATTAGTTTTCATGTTGCTTAGTCTAAAAGTTTGAGGGTATTTTAGCGGGTACTACCATCTATCATAATTTTGAATCTACTGACTGTCACTCAGTACCCCACTTAATATAGCCAACTAAAACTCTGAGCATTTGTGCGCAAAGATATACATACAAGGATGATCACTGTAATATCATTCACAATATTATAGAATTGCCTATAATACTGCAGAATTTTAAATAATACATGTTTAAATATATCAGGCTATATTTCTATATTGGAATACCATACAGTGATTATAAAAGATCAAGCTAGAACTACTCATGATTTCATGAAAGATCCCTGGAGAAGAAAATGCAACTGGGTAAAGAGAAATGAACTGCACACACGTATTGCATATCCTCCTGAATTAGTTCACATTTTTATAATCACTAAGCATTTTATAATCACTAAGCATTTAAGTATTTCTTTCACAATTATTAAACCAATTAAAAGGATGTAGCTAATATGAATGGGCTATGAGTCCTGATATTGATTCAGGTCACACAATCATATTGATCATGTCCCTATTATCAACATTCCCCAAGAAGGTTGAATTCTACACGATGTCAAACTAGGTCAGAATTAATATATGAACCATAGACTATCTCTGAGATGCAAAGCTCTTACACTAAAATTCAGGAGATTTTAATGTTAAAACATAAAAGGATACATTTATCAACCATATACTTCAAAAGATCAGAAACCTCACCTGTCTTCTTCACAGTTACCTCTTCAGCACAGACAGACAGCCTGGTACATAATAGGCAGGAAATAATTTTAAAGTAAATATGAATAGAATGAGAGGTAAGACTATTCTTTTTATACAATAATAAGTAATTATTTGCATCTTTTACTCCACCTGTTTCTCTTGAGATTTAAAGTTTCTATTCCTTTTCTATATTAAATTAATATAATATTATTAAGAAACTCTTCAACAAAAGCTGTGTTTTCCAAGTTTCAGTTCAAAGTAAAATATTTACGATGCCTAATACTTAAAATATTAACCTAGATTTTAAATTATAAGGTTGATTCGTGTCCTTTTCTTCCTCTCCACAAAAGCAGTATTAATTCATTAGGGAAATAGATATATTTTCTCTCAGGTATTTTCTAATTCACGAGCATGTGTTTATATATTGTTATCAGACCTGAGTAGGCTTCACTGAACCAGGTTCAACCAGAATCTTAATACCATATTCTATCTTTATCTTGTGGCAAAGAGTTGGTATTTTGCCTCATACTCCCAGCCTTCTATCAGATATATTATGAGAATTAAAAATATTTAATTCAACATAGTGTGATTCTGCTGGAAACAGAGAGGGCAGACGTCAACATCTATGATGTTTAGTGTGAGACATGACCAAACCTATAGATAAGCTGGAGAAAAACAAATGAAACATAATTTAGAGTGTATCATCTTTGAAAAACAAAACAATACTTATTTTTGAGATGTGTCCTTATAAATATTAGTAAAACAATTAGTGAGTCCGTGGCTTTCTCTACTGAGAAAGCTGAACTAGAATTGAAGGATAATTTACCAGTTTTCACTGAACAGGAGCCCAGAAAATTGCAGGGAGACAAATTATCAATCGGTGAACCCTGAGCTAAATTCTCAGACACTACTAGACAGTGAAAGGCTCTGGAAATAATTAAGAAGTTCTTCTATGGAAGACAGAAATACTCCTCATTAGGATGTAATTGAAAAGTGGTACCTCTTCCTCATGGAAGGGTGTGATGTTGTCACACAGGAAGATGGAAGAAGGGATTTACTTGCTGCAAAGCCCTTCGGTTAAAGGCAAGATACACAGGAAAAGACAAGAGAAATTTCTGAGTGTCACTGTCTTCTGAACACTTTAAAACATCAGATGCCTTTCTTGCACACTAAAAGGAAGTCCAAGTTAGCAGGACCATAGACTAAAGTTTGGTTAACAATCCTGTATTAGTTTGTAATTGGCTGCCATCACAAAACTCGGTGGTTTAAAAACAACAGAAATTTATTCTTACTTAAAGTCCAAAATCAAGATGTTGGGAAGATTGTTTGCTTCTGGGATTCTGAGGGAGAATCTGTTCTTGATGTGCCTTGGCTTGCAGTTGTATCATTCTAGTTTCTGCCTTTACTGTTGCATGCCTGGTCTTCATCCCTGCGTGTTTCTGTCAAAATTTTCTTCTTCCTTTTTTCTTTTTTTTTTGAGATGGAGTTTCACTTTTTTGCTCAAGCTGGAGCACAATGGCGCGATCTCGGCTCGCTGCAACCTCCGCCTCCCGGGTTCAAGCAATTCTGCCAGAGTCTCCCAAGTAATCCCAAGGATTACAGGCACGCACCACCATGCCAGGCTAATTTTGTATTGTTAGTAGAGACGGAGTTTCTTTATGTTGGTCAGGCTGGTCTTGAACTCCCGACCTCAGGTGATCTGCCTGCCTTAGCCTCCCAAAGTGCTGGGATTATAGGCGTGAGCCACTGCGCCCAGTCCAAAATTTTCCTCTTCTTATAAGGCCACCAGTCATACTGGATTTAGGCCCATCCTAACCCAATATGATATCATCTTACCTTGAGTACATCGACAGAGACCTTATTTCCAAATAAGGCACATACACAAGTTCTGATTGGACATAAATGCTGAGGGAACACTATTAAATCCAGTACAAACACACAGTAAGAAATACACTTTGTATGTACGGATGGAACAAAAAATCTTGTGAAACTATAGTTACTCTTTCTGTGTACAATGAACTCTTAATATTTTTTAGTCTCTTAATTTTAATGTTTCTAAACTTGTAACAATCCACAAAATTGTCCATGATTCAATAACATATACCTATCGTAGTCTGAAAACCCTTAGCTAGATCAATAATCTTTGTCAGCTTCACATTTTAAATCACTTGTAACATTTCACAAACCTGTCTATGGAAAGGTTGGTAAGGCAAAGAGAAGTGTGGAAGGAGATCATTCCTACCACATTTTTTGCAGATCTCCAGAAGAGAGGGGAATGAGTTTAGCGGGTAGCAGAGAACACAGAGTCACTAGTACCACTGCAATCAACAGAGAGCCACAATTCAGTAGCCAGGATTCTATAGGGACAGAGATCATGCATGCAAACTAGATAGTAATGATGCAGGTCAGGCAAGCCCCAAAACTGGGGCTCTTCCCGAGAGGGTTTGTGGTTTCACTCCGGAAAGAATTCAAGAGCAAGCCAGTAATAGAAGAAAACAGCTGGATTGAGGCAACAGTGTACCAGCTCAGCGACTGCTCCTGCAGAGGAGGGCTACCCCATAGGTAGTGTGTGGAGAGGAGCCGCTCAGGGAGAGTTCTACAGTCATATGTATAACCACTTTAAATTACATGCAAATTGAGGAGTGGGTTATTCAGAATTTTCCAAGAAAAGGGTGGTAACTTCAGGGTCATTGCCATGGAAAGGAGTGGTTACGTCTGAGTGTTGACATGGCAATGGTACACTGTCACAGTGCTGGTGAGTTGGCCTGTCTTATGGAGAGGTGCTTCCACCCCTTCCTTATTTCAGCCAGTCTTCAAACTGCTTGGGAGTTGAGCCTCGCCTCCTACCTCAGTAAAATCATCTCATGGGTTAGCAAAGGTGACCCTTTAGAAAAAAAAAAAAAAAGAAGGGCTAGAGGAAGCAGCAAGTATCTAGGTTGCATTTATATTAAATTGTATTTTATATTGTTTTTAATTTAAAATAGCTCTGATTAATACAACTGAGAGGGTATCTGGCTGTTTTTGTGTTTCTTCATCTTCAAAAATTTCTAGGAAAAAGGAATGAAAACACCCTCGAAAGGAATGCTTCCTACAATTTCTTTGGCTAATGTGTTACTTGAGAAATTTCCAGGTGCCAAATTGAATAATTCTGAGTTAAAGTCCTTGATAGAGAATAAAGAACAGAGGTGTCCTTTCCAAGTCATTTTTATGACTCGCCCCAAACCTTAACTATAAGCTAAGAGTTCATACCAATGATTAACCCAGGAACAAAACTCCTCTACAATATTAATTGATCTAATAAAATATTCTTCCTTGAGCTGCTTCTTACGCATTCACTTTATTATCAAGTAGGCAACCAGTCACAGGAGTTATAACTCTCTTTTTTTTTCTTGTACCCACACGCTAGGATGAAGTAATAGATAGTATGATGAGCTAGCCCTTTATAACACTACTCTAGAAAAACTAAAAAAAGAAGTTGTAATTTAAAACAGAAGTTATCAAGGTGAGATTCTAATTTATAGTGTTGTATACATGAATTTCAGAAGGATATGGTTTGTCTGAACTCCTTCTTCTGCATTGGGTTCCTCATAGACTCTCTCCAACCTATATTGTATCTTTATTTAAGGATACTTTTATAATTTGTTTAAATATAATAGTGTTGTCATTTTTAAACCCACAAAGCACTGGCCAAACCTAGTCTTAAACATATTATGCAAATGATAATAAATATCTTACTTGAAAATTGGTATTTATATAATTATATTGCTCTTTATAAAGTGGTTTTAAAGCATTTTCTGTGCTGTAAGGCATTTTTCTTGCCATGCCAGAAATCTAAAGTTAGGATATATTTAATATACTCTACGCAAGAAAAACCCTTTGTTTTAGAGATCTAGGGTGCTATCTGGAGAAAATACAGAGCAACTTTGTTTTCTTTCTCATTACAGAGCCCATTATATCCTGAGGCGAAGCTCAGAGTGTATACTCATCAGTTCTTACACACTGGATTTTTTTCCCTACCTCCACCACCACCTCTGATGAATGAAAGGGTTTTACAATTAGTTACCTTTTGGCAAGCTCATGGCAATGTTATTTTTAAATTACATTTTCTAATAAACTCCTGGACTAAAGAATGGTTTATTAAGCTACCTCTAAGCAAAGGCCTGGATATTGCTTTTAAAATACAGAGCTATCCCCCTTCCACTTATCTTCAGAATCTTCATAATTGATCTCCCTTTAGGAATGATACAACTTTAAGCTTCAGTTACTGATAAGTAAAACGAAGTTTGTTAATTTGGGGGAGGCCTTCTCTGAAAACCCAGGTTTGTTCTAAAACATAGCATATATCTGAACGAAAGCAAAACTATTCAGTTATCTGCTTTGTGACACTGTAGCTCAAGCAGATCAGGGATTAAGTTCCACAAGCCATTTGGATCTTCTTTGTCACAGATCAGCCTCAGCTTTTTTTTAAAAAGTTTAATTTATTTTGACCATAGGAAAAATAGCCAAATTAATTTTGATGGCAAATAATCTTTTTGAATAGCAGGCAAATAATTTCTCACAGATCCACTGAAAATGCACTTTTATTCTATTTATGTCTCCATTATTTTCAACTTTGATTTTTGAAAACATTCACTTAATCTCTTAATTTCTTCCTCTACTATTATTATCTATGCCCTTTGATTATCTTCTCATCCAATTATTGAACCACTCTTTCTGCTCTCTATAAATTATCTCACCCAATCATGATACAACTTAAGAAAAATCTATTATCTCATCCTGAAACTTAAAACGGATAAAATTTGAAGTGTTGGGCATCACATGTGTAACAAAAACTTCATCTTATTGTTGCTTGTCTGCTCGTCACCAGTCATATCAAAGCCCTGAACAGTATGTTTCTAGTGCAAAAATCAATTATTTGCTATTTTAGAAAAACACCAGCAGGACAACGTTAAATTGAGTTTCATCAATTCAGTTTTAACCAGTGGGGTCAGACTAAATGCCATCTAAACACTGACTTCATTTTCTAAAGAGAGATGCTGCCTAAATAATTTGGCAGAACTCATAGCGCATCAGCTGAATGTTAGAAGCAGCAACCCAAGTAGATAAAAATAGATTTCCAAATTGCTTGGCTACAAAATTCCTCGGCAACTTTTCCTTAAGTCCTGAGGAGGAGCGTCAAGTGCTCACAATGTTTACTTATCAATTCAACTTGCTGTCAATATCATTTTTGTTTCAACTGTGCTTATTTCCAGTCAATAATAGGTAAGTAAATTAATTGATTATATAATACAACCTTTTTCCCATCCCATCACCCATGTGACTGCATTTCTGAGGCAGACAGACGTGCTGTTGTAGATGCTCTTTGGAGGGTATGGGGGAATAACAGATACTCTGAAGACAAAAGATGGTTTGTCGTAAGCGGTATTTAACTTCTAGGTATTTCCATTAAAAAAAAATATTTCTCATCTCATCTGCTCCATTTGGAAAAATGTATCTATACCATGTCTAGAAATCCACACGGGTGGAAGAGTAAGGAGCAAAAGAACAAGATTGCAAACTGTCCATTTTGGCACTTTGCCTATAGATGGCTCTATTCTCTTGAATTGGAAAAGAACAAACTTCCTTTCCCAAGTTTATCAAAGATTTTATACGGAGAAGTCAACACAGTATTAGATTACTGTGACTTTAGTTGTTTCGAACATCTTAAAAAGGATAGAAAGTTTTCAGTGACAGGAAACCAAGGGGCCAATCTCCACAAGGCTCAGCATTTCTTTCCCGCCTCTAGAGAAGCCTGCTCCAGTGCTCTGCATCGCCAGCCCTGCCTCCAGTGATGTTCATGGTGAAGGATGCGGCTCCATGATCAGAAACACGAATTAATAATGATGTTGTTGTCAAACAGATCATCCATAACTGTAATATTGTCCTGCTATCTGTTTATTTGCACAGTGCTACAATCTGAATGTTTTTGTCCTTACAAAATTCATGTATCGAAATCCTAACCCCCAGGGTGATAATATTAGGAGGTGAGGTCTTTGGGCAGTGAGGTTATGAGGGCAGAGCCTTCATGAGTGGGATTAATGCCTTTGTAAAGGAGCCCCAGAAGCCGGGCACGGTGGCTCACGCCTGTAATCCTAGCCCTTTGGGAGGCCAAGGCGGGCAGATCACAAGGTCAGGAGTTCAAGACCAGTCTGCCCAACATGGTAAAACCCCATCTCTACTAAAAATACAAAAATTAGCTGGGTGTGGTGGTGGGCACCTGTATTCCCAGCTACTCGGGAGGCTGAGGCAGGAGAATCGTTTGAACCCAGGGGCTGGAGGTTGCTGTGATCCGAGATCACGCCATTGCACTCCAGCCTGGGCAACAAGAGCAAAACTCCATTTCAAAAATAAATAAATAAAACAAAAATAAAGGAGACCCCAGAGAGCTAGCTAGTCCCCTTCTGCCATGTAAGGACACAGCGAGAATGTGCCATCTATGAAAAAGCGTGCTCTCATGAGACAACGAGTCTGCTAGCACTTTTGGACATGCCAGCCTCCAAAGTGTGAAAAACAGATTTATGTTCTTTATTAGCCACCCAGTGTAGGGTATTTTGTAATAGCCAGGCTGCAGTAAGACACACATACCCTCTGTATTATAGATAAACTTTTAACTTTGGTCACTATTTTCTACAACTTCAATGACTACCAGAAAAGCTCTTCAGAGCCCTGCATTGAGGACTACTGTATTTATTATCACAATAAAAATAACTACTATTTATTAAACACCTAACTATTCCAGGTATTTTGCTGAGTATTTTATATTATCCCATTTAATACTCAAAATTAGTGTATAAAGGGAGTACTATTAGCCCCATTTTGCAGCTGAGAAAATCAAGACATAAAGAGGTTAACTATTTTTCCCAGTGTCACAATGTAGAGCAGAGATTTCAGTAAAAAACTGTCTAATCCCAAATCCCATCTTTTTTAAACATTATCTGTTACTCCTCTTCCTCTGCTAACTGGATTCATGGTTAGTAGAACTGGATCCATTACCCCACTTCCTCTGCTAAGTAGATTCATGGTGAGTTTGCCAAAACTGCTATGTTACATAAACCCTAATAACTTTGACAGCCTTTCTGAGACTACATAAACACATTCAGCCAGTGTGTTTAGTCTAGATAAGGTAAACAGAAATGAGAGGCCTGTACCTATGGAGAGTAGGGGAGTTTTACTTTTGGAGGAACCAAGAGGGCCTTGTTGAATATAACAAATGAGTTTATAAATGAAAGGCAGCTTTATGCAGCAAATATGTGTATTCTTTCAATTTCTCTTTTACTTAATCAAATCTCATATAAAATTTGTAAAGCTAATTAATGGCTTTTTCCTTACATTTAGAAAAGTTCTGGCTCTAGACACAGTTCAAAGAGATCTATCAGGCATGTGGTTTCTCTGATTAAGATTTTTTAATTAAAATAAGGAGGTAAGCACTTGTCAGTTTTTTGAAATCCCTCTCTAAATTTGGTAACCTTTGAATTAAATTTTTCCATCATCCCAATAAGAGCTAAAACTACTTAACATTTTATAAAACCTTAGAATATTGAGATTAGTTTTATTAATAAGATGCAATAATTAATTTCAAACCAGTTGCATTTGGTTTAGATCAGACATTTGGAATTCCTCATTCTTCTCAGTTTTGAAATTTGTTACAGGTGCTAGGAATACAAGGTCTCAATAGTTCTAATTTTGGAACCAATTTTCAGAGACTAGGACACTTCCGTAGGTGAAGGGTATGGCATACCGCAGATATCAAGCAATCCTCCTGCCCAGCCTCCTGAATAACTGGGATTACAGGCGCACACCACCATGCCCAGCTAATTTTTGTATTTTGTGTAGAGGTGGGGTTTCACCATGTTGGCCAGGCTGGTCTCGAACTCCTGACCTCAAGTGATCTACCCGCCTCAGCCTCCCAAGGTGCTGGGATTACAGGCATGAGTCACTGCGCAGGCCTGATTTTTTAAAAATAACAAGAGAACCATTATATTGGTAGTTAGCTAAATGCAATCCCAGTCAAGCTACTCATATAACCATATGTGTAGCCATCTTTCTTCTGATATCAACTAAAAATAAAATCACAGCCCTGATCGCACACTACAAGATATACCAATTTTGTTTTCATTTTTTTGATCAAGTTCCTTTTAGGGCTTTGGTATATGCTGGATGTGTGTTTGTTTAATTAACAAATATGTATTTTTCACATTTATATATATAGGTATAAATATATCCTTATGATGGAAACATCCATGTGAATTAATTATAGATATTTCTTCTCATACATAAACACATTACATGTAAACATAAAAAATTCTAATTTTTCCAGATGTTTGAACCATGCTGATTACTGAAAAAAATTAAATATCCAAATTTAATTTTATTCTTAGCTACTCTGATCCACATGTGCAGGAGTTTTGCTCAGTTAAAATAATGATAGGAAATTAAAGAGAATGTGAGAAATTGCATATCCCTATGACTATTTCATTAATAAGTAAAACAGTCCAAAAAGTCCAATTACTTATTTAACTGTTTATGTATCAGTGATCTAAAGTGAAATCATAAAATGTTTTATTTTTATCTAATTATATAGTATATACATAATTCTTCATTCTCAGACCTCAATCTGAAAAGCTGTAAAAACTAATATTTTCTCACCTAAATCTAGTGCTCAAACTCATTTACTGATAAATCCCATTCTCAACTGCTGCATTATCACTTAAGAATCATAAACTTAACCCATCATCAAATGCCCAAATACAACCTGCTGGCAATGCTAATATCATTATGACGTATCCACCTATTCAAGACTCACCGGCAACCAAATTCTATAATATAGAGAGATATTTGGCTTACATTTGAACTTTGCTAGGTTGAATTTTAACATAATGTTTTTCATAGAAATAAGAAGTACTAGAATGTGGATAGTCTTTATTTTCCCTGTATTTCATGTACAAGTGTTTTACTACACAAATAAACTCCTATAGTATTTCTTTATCTAGCCAAACATCATCATAAGTTGCACTGCAGAAATACTAATATGTTTGACTGCAGGGTTTCCCCAGAGTCTTTGTGTTCTTACATAATTTCTGGCACGTGCATGTATTACTTCCTGAAATTGGAAAAGAAAAATCCAAATTTTTAAATATATAAGTGTTTGGGATTAAAAAATTAGGCACCCTAAATTATTTTCATCTATACATCCATACTAGAATATCTCCTCTTGAACTAGGCAGTACATATATATGTATATGGATCATGGTTTAATATAAATGAACTCTACTTGGTGTTCATTCACACCCTGTTGACAGCACAACTGGTGGCAAAAATTTCTAGCCTTGTTATAAAAAATTCTTTAATGCTAATTTTGTTTAATTTCTAAGGGCATATTTAGAGGTTGCTGCAGATTTGATACTGTTCTAAGTGACCTTTGAGATAAAACCTAAACATGAGACTGATTGATGATCCTGTCCCATTTCATTGACTCTCCATGGCATAACCTCACATGTCCAACTACTGAGGCTCTCCATATTCACTCACAAGTGTCTGTCAAGTGTTTTTTCTGAACAGCACCTTCAGTGATTGGGAATGTGTGACATTATCTCCAGGTCCGTAGGAATGGAAAACATCCTACTTCATTGAAAGCAGATTTTTCTGGCTTCTTGCCCCATCTCAAACCTTAAGAAATCCATTATAATCACCATTATCATCCTTTATAAAGCCTCTCATCTTAATTATGGTGCAACTCAACATAACCAAAGTAGAAATGAGAAGACCTTCAATGAATTGTTATTAATTCTTCTATTAAATGAATTGATATTTAGTTTGAACATTGACTATTCACATTATCTCATTAGTCCCTCACAACAATGCTGTGAGGTCAGGAGGTCAAGTATGACTCCAGATAAGTCCAAATAAAGTACACTCTGCTTGTCTTTCTTTTTTTCACCAGTTGAAACAGCATCTGGGGTTCATATGATTCTTTCTCTGGTTTAGCTGGAGTTTGTTGTTAACAACAATCTAAATTAATCAGATTTCTCTTGCCTGTTATTTTATAACTACGTTTTCTTAAAAACATACCCCTGTGTGTAGAACTAATATATCCATATTTAGCAATACTGTATATATATGAATAATTTTCCCATATGAGGTTCTGTTGTATATAAAATTCTAATTTAAATAGCTCTCAAAATTGTACTTCATCATAACCAAAATTTGAATAGCTTATTTTTCAAATTGATTTTATTCTGAAAACAGATATACCATTTATTGGACTAAAATTTTTAACCAACAATGCAATCTGAAAAGTGCTTTGCATAAAAAATGATGAGTTCATGTCCTTTGTAGGGACATGGATGAAATTGGAAATCATCATTCTCAGTAAACTATCGCAAGGACAAAAAACCAAACACCGCATATTCTCACTCATAGGTGGGAATTGAACAATGAGAACACATGGACACAGGAAGGGGAACATCACACTTTGGGGACTGTTGTGGGGTGGGGGGAGGCGGGAGGGATAGCACTGGGAGATATACCTAATGCTAGATGACCAGTTGGTGGGTACAGCGCACCAGCATGGCACATGTATACATATGTAACTAACCTGCACATTGTGCACATGTACCATAAAACCTAAAGTATAATAATAATAATAAATAAATAAAGTGCTTTGCAAAGAAGCAGTCTATATACATTATCATATTTTAATCCTCATAACACACCCTTCCAGGAGCTATTATTATTCCCGTTTTAATAAAGAAATAATGGAGGACAATAGTAAAATACCCCAAAACTTAGCATTTTAAAACAACAAATATTTATCATCTTACACTGTTTCTGAAGGTCATGAACATGCACATGGTTTTGATGGGCAGGTCTAGCTCTGAGTCTCTCATGAAGCTGCAGTCAAGCTGTCTGCAGTCTCCTCAAGGCTCAACCAGGGCAGGAGGACAGTTTCTAATGTCATTCACATAGTTTTTTGTAGAATTCATTTCTCCATTGACGTTTGGGCCATATAGGTGGATCCACAGGCTTCCTAAACGTTCTCACAACATGCCATCTGGCTTCCTCAGAATGAATAATACCAAGATGGAAGCACAATTTTTTATAACCCAATTTAGTCAGTGACATACCGTCACTTCTGCCGCTATCCTATTTGTTATAAGTAAGCTACTAGTTCCAGCACCTACTCAAAAGGAGGGTATAATACAAGGGCATGATTACCAGTAAGAGGGGTCACTGGGGGCCGACTTCAAGGCTGTATGCCACAGATGGCAATGTGGAGAGGCACACCTGAAGACTGGAGAGACTGCAGCGGCTTCTGAGGAAGCTAAAAATCCTCAAGCCAAGGACACATTTAAACCCAGTATTTCCCTGAGTTCAAAGTGAAGAATTCTACTATGTGGAAGATTGTTCTGTGATATCCACAACTAATATGACTTTGAAAACAAAAATCAATGGTTAAATAAGAGAATAGAAAATCACATTTAGATTTTTTGCAAGGTGGCTTTTCCAACTCCAGAATCCTAAAGCAGACTTATTGTCCCCAAAAGAAAGCAGAAAAATAAGAAGAAAATATTGACCCATCACACACATACTATGCTGGGAGAACTGGTTCAAATCAATCTCAAAAAAGAGATTTCCTGGAGAACCATCTGTGTAACTTAACAGAAGCAGATGTTTTTATGCCCAGTCTATTTCCCTTTTATACTGTGTTTCACCAGCTTAGAATTTGCATCATCATGAAATATGTCTTCCACAGATATCCATAACTTTAGAATACATTTATTCTAAGCAATATTTTTATATTATAAAAATTCAAGAAAATCTGCATGCCAAACAGGCAATATTAGTTCTATTAAGTTTATAAGATAGTTCCTGTGCTCAATTTTAATGAGGAGTATGAATATTCAGATTTTCTTGACTACTCCTGGTTCTCTTCTCCAACTTGAAGATGCAGCATTTTTTAAAGCCATGATAATAAAGCCATTAACATCTCTTATTGGCACCTAATTATGAATGAATAATTGTAATTTACAAATAGTCTAAAATGTAATCTAACCAATAGTTTCGATCTCTTCAATGACAAGGTTTTTCCCAGAGCAGTTATTACCACTGTGCACTCAGAGGTAGAGGCATTATCTAGTTATTGTCTAGTAAATGAGGTAATATTTTATTACCTGAAATGACAGGTAATACATCCTCAGGTTGATCCTATAGAATTTTGAAATGCAGATGCACCTTATTATCCAAAATTCTCTGAGATCAAACTGTCCCACCTAATAATTTTTTCAAGATGACCGACTCTTACTATTTTAAAAAAAGAAATAATTACTAGATACTGAGCATTGACTACTATTTACATGAGTTCAGCACATTTCAGATGAAGGCACTAAAACTCAGAGAGAATAAACCTACTTAAGGCCATTTAGCTAAGTGGTAAAATAGCCCAGGACCTGAGCCAAATCTGCCTGGCCCCAAACTCCAAGTCATTCCATCACGCCACAATATCTCCCAAAACAAGAGATGTTCCAGAGATAGACAAAATATATTCATTGTAATCTATTTGCAAGTATATATATATGTATATATATATATACACACATATGCTTTAGAAATACACACACACACACATATATATATACACACATACATATATCTTATACATATATAAGATTATACACATATGTGTGTGTGTGTATTTTTAAAGCATAGTATACCTATTTCTATTAGACTACACAGAAAAAATTTTTTAATGTTTATTGATTTGGACTTATTAGCATTAGTTAATATACCACATACTATTAGTATCCCAAATGTGCAAAAGGGATTTTTGAAACACTTTTACATGACCTCAGTGGATTGTGAAAAAGATGTACAAACTAATAAAAATTACTTGCTTTTTTTCCATTTAGAAGCTGAGAATTCTGAGTCTTAAAGATATTCCATAAACTTCTTAAAAATCACACGCTAGGAAATGTCAGGACCAGGAACTAAAATGAAGTTACTTTAATTTTCAGCAAAGACCTTTTCTTTCACATTTTATTGATTTTCTGAAAGGCTGTTGGGGATTGGTAGCTCATTAGTCTTCACTTAAAAATGGCCTCAGTGTGCTATGATTTTAGAGGACTTGCACATTTTCCAATAATATTCCTGTTTCTCTCATGGGTAGCAAGTTGTCATTTACTTTTCATATTTTTGTCACTGTGTCTCTTTATAGTAGTTCCTCATCATCCTTCCTTTTAAGTTTCTGCTACCAATTTGCTGTTAGCTTGAAATCCAATCATTAAATGTTTAAAATAAGAATTTGCTGGCTATGAGAGATCATTCAAAAGTAAAGTATATGAGCTTGCATTTTATAAAAGTTATTTGTTTGTTCTCTGTCATTTTTTTCTGACTGTAAAATTAGCATATGTTATTTTTAAATTATAAAATGTACATGAGTTTAAATATGCAGAATAAATACATGAACCTTAATCTCAGCTGCCAGAAATAATTCCACATTTTCGTTTTATATTATATATGTTTTAATATTATCACTATTAGAATGATTATCATTATTATTAATATTATTTTTAATGCCACAGCTTGTATCCTGCTTTTTTTCACTTATCATTTAAATTGGAATATTTTTCCCTGTCAATAAATTATTTTCAAAGACGACTTTTATTTCTGCATAAACTTCCTAATGTGACTATGTCATGGTTTGTTGAACATTTTCTGTTTGTTTCACATAATGTTGGTATTTTATTTCCATTTTGATCTGTAATTCTATGAAAAGCATCTTATTCCAATGAAAACTTCGACATGGGTTTGTAGTTGTGAATTCAAATTGTAAGATTATAAAAAATTTAGGTTCTAGATACATGCAGCCAAATTCTTTTTTCAGCAGTTATATAAATGTATGCTCTCACCAAAATTAAGTGAACTTTAATTACTTTAATAACATCCCAGAGGTCTGGTGATGTCTTGTCTTGCTCACTACAGGTCAATTGACTGTATTCTAAACATCTGAAGTTGTAAATAGAGGTCTCTAAAAAAGTGAGGCGTTACCATAACTAAAAATGCAAGGTTTTCATTATCCTTAAATTCAATTTATCTTTAATGTTTAAAAATGATATCATTGACTCACACACATCCACAAAAGGCCTTGTGCTCTGAGCGCCTTTACAACATTTGGGGACTGGCTAACAGAACCACTTGCATTATTTCCTACTGCCCTCTTTGGAACTATACATAATACAAAAACAGCTGTCTGATATTAAAATATAATCCGTAACTGTACCATAGTGTAAAGTTAATGTGTCCATTTTGTTTGTGAATCTGTTGGGGGAAAAAAGAGAACTATTATAAAACATCACCATTTTCAGGATATAAAATAAAAACCCTAAAAATGTTTAAAAACATGCACATTCTTCAAACTACATATTCAAATCTAATTGCAACAAAAGCACATAGGTTGAGCTAGGAAGGCCCCCAAATACTTTATTAGAAAGTACGCGGCACGATAGCATTCCTTTCTTTATATTTCAGGCTACAGAGTGGACTTGAATGCAAGACCTTTCATTTGTAGTAAGCTGTGTTGTCACAGCAGGCATGGAACACTTCACCAGCTTTCATGCTGATCTTCTCTCTGTAGACCCAATGCTGTTCCACCTTCACTATATTTTACCCAACATCTCTCTGTCTTTTTTTTTTTTTTAAACATCATTCCCAATGTTTTTATCTCTACTGGGGAAATTCCACGCCTACTTCCCATACTTCCTTTTTCAGAAAAACCAGCTTGACTTTGTCAAGTAATACAGTCACTGGTTCCCTTGAAGACTTATTACCTCTACCATACCACCCTACATACGTTCATCACCTCCTATACAGTTTCTGTTTTTCTCTTACCTATTGGTCCTCATCTATATCCCTAAATGTCAATAGACTACCCAAGTGAGTCAGAAGACCATTACACATTATTAATCTTTTTTCTTCATACACATTAGTATGGGTATAAACTATTAGTATGGGTATGAAGAAAAAAGATTAATATGTACGAATATATACATACAATTATGGCAATTGTATATATTAAGCCCTATCTTTACACTCAAATTACTCGTATCACATACATAAATAATCGAGACGGCCAGTATGACCTTGAGCTGGATATATTTATTTCTTTTTAGAGGATTCTTCCATCCAGGATAACACAGATTGAGCTTCACGTACAACAAGGCCTTATCCATAAGCCCTAGGCTCATCATTTTGTCTACCTAAACCACACCATCCTGAATCCAGGACAGAAAGAACAAGAGCACTATCAGAACAAAACAACTGCTCCCTCTTAAGATCTATAAATGATAAGATATGATCTGAAGCCCAGGCATGTTTTACGCTACAGCATGCATCATGCATCTTTTCTTTCACTATAAGTCGATTAATTATTTCCCTTTATCTTTGCCTTACTTTTGATCTTGAGTACATTCTCTTTCTTTCTATAACAGAGGTGCACAATTCCCTAGCCCTACAACATCCCCATGGTTACAGTAAAGAATCTCAGGGTTTCTTACTCATTTTTGCTATTTCATAAATAAATATAATGATGATAAGTTATAAAGCACTTCACTGTGGAGCATTACGAAGTAAGAAAGTCTAGAAGCTAATGTCTTTTACATACTTTCCTTGAGTAAAGACAGGGTGAGTAGTTGGTTGTGTGTGTGTGTGTGTGTGTGCGCGTGCATTCGCTCACATGCATGTGTTTTGAAAGGCTCTACATTAAGAGGCTCAGACCTCATCAGCCACTCTTCCTAGCTTCCCAGTAAGCATGGTGAGCACATGTTGATAATCAGACTAGCATTCCAAGACAGCCTACAAAAAGATGCCTATTGCAATGACGTAAATATCAAATGATGTGTGCAAATACTATTGCTTACCAGCAGATGCTACTGTTAGTGTGGTTCTTCTTCTGACCCACTTATAAGGGTTGATTGCTTGGGGGTTTTTTGTTTATTTAAACTTTCCCAGAAAGAAGGAAAAAGAAAAGACTATGATATTTTGACAGTCTTTGCTTTTTTTCCCTTGACAAATGTGTGGCGACTTTCACTTTGATCCAAATACTTCTGCTTTTATTCTCAATCTCATCTCTAAAAATGATTACTGTATTTTGCTATTGGTCTTACACTGACTAATTTCTATACAGCATATTGATTTCTAATTTTGTTACCAGCAATCCATCACTCAACCTGTAGGACACTCATTTTTCTCTCTGAATTGAAGTTTTGTATTATCCATCTTGACCCTTTATTCTAAGCAATGTTTTCTCCTTTCTATATACGTTAGGTCTTTAGGTCTTTTTCCATCCCTAAGGACTTATCTTGTTTAAAAATGCATGGTTTTTTTCATTCTGCTTTTGTTGTTGTTGTTGTTGTTGTTGTTAATGAGGTATTAAAATTTATTACAAGGCCCACAAGGGGTTTGGTTTAGAAGCTTACTTTTTTTTTTGAGACGGAGTCTTGCTCTGCAGCCCAGGGTGGAGAGCAGTGGCACGATCTCAGCTCACAGCAACCTCCGCCTCCTGGGTTCAAGTGATTCTCTTGCCTCAGCCTCCTGAGTAGCTGGGATTACAGGCACATGCCACCACACCCCGCTAATTTTTGTGTTTTTAGTAGAGACGGGGTTTCACCATGTTGGCCAGGCTAGTCTCGAACACCTGACCCCCAGTGATCCACCTACTTCAGCCCCCCAAAGTGCTGGGATTACAGGCGTGAGCCACCACACCCAGCCTAGAAGCTTAATTTTTGAAGAAGCAGAAACAAGATGCTGAGTTCACCTTATATTGGATTAGTAGTATAAGGTGTGTATCTAGGAGCCCCCAAGCCATGAGTAAGTGAGAATGAGAGGTCCAGCTTCTGCTCTAATTCAGTTTCTCTTTGTAGAACGACAAACAGATCTGTGTTACCACTGTGACACCCATCTCTCTTGAATGAGAAGAGAAGGAAGAAGAGATAGATGCACTCAGCCAAATACAGAAGTAGCAGCACAGATAGATCGCTACTATGGCCAGCACTTGTAAAATTCCTCACCATTTACCACTCTGTCTTTACCTAAAAAACTGAAACAGGATCTAATTGCATTCAAGCAAAAAGGAAGCTTTCCTCAGGGCATGGTGGGGAGGGAAAGGAGACAGAGGAGGACATTCACTTTTCAAGGAATACTTTGAAAGTCTCAGTTCTGCTGGTGTTAGCAGAGGCCTGCAGATCCCCTTGCCTCTCCCTCTCTCTCCTCTACAGGGCTTTCTGCACATTATTCCCACACTACTCTCCTAAAGCAGAGCTTTTATCGTGTTACTCCCCTGTCCAGGAACCTGCAGTGGATGAGAATAACTGTCGTAATGCCTCACATTAGCATACAGTCTTTCCACTTACTAAGTGCCCTCACATATGTTATCTATTTCTTCCTAATAGCAATCTCAGTACTTACTAGATCAAGTCCAAACTCCTTATCCCAGCATAGTCTTAACACTTTCTTCACTAGCTAGCAGTCTTTGTCTCACTTCTCCCAAAATCAAGCCCTCAGCCCTCTCTTTCTCCCAGGCAGGCTGCAGTTATTTTCACCCTCTAGAACTGCCTTTTGCACCCATCCTACCCCGATTTTTCTAACCCCTCCACAATCCTCCATCCCAACACTCCTGAAAATGCTTGCCTCTTTTCATTCTCCTGCTAAAAAGCTGGGAGGAAATGTCAGCTTGCCAGGGGGAAGCATGTTTTCTGAGGACAGTCTCCAATAGAGCATCAACCTTTTCTGACCTCATTACATGGAGTTTGTACATGGGCACATCATACTGCTTCTTCCCATTCCTGGAGGGAAGATCCTTTGTAAGTGAAGGTGTGTTTGGCACATGCACTTGGCCTCCTGACCTTCAGCTGCTTGTCATGTTATCTTTGCCTTCGAGTGCTTCTAGATTCAAATTAGGCAATGATTAGACATACAGTGAACTCTTCCTCAACCTTTCCACGCCTCTAAAACGTTTTTGTCAAGGTCCCATCATTACAGAATGTAACATGTCTGTTAACTGTACAGAAAATTCTGTCTAAGTATTTTCTCAGTTTATTTTATATTAGCTTCATTTTCTTTGGGGAAAGACTTCAAAATTAGCAACACGGCATAATCTCTCCTTGTAGATGTGAAAGACTCTTGGTAGAACTAAGTAACGCATACCTCCTTAACCTTTGTAATCATCAATGTCTAATAATCAATGTATAATAATATCTAGTTTCTCTCTGGCAGCTGGATAGTAGGTCAGATGGATGTCAAAGCCAAGATTGTTTTCTCTATGTAAGTTTAGCCACAGTATTCACTCAGAAATCTTTATGAAATGATCTATGGGCACACCTCATTTTATTGAGCTTAGTTTTATTGCACTTCACAGATACTGTGTATTTTACAAATTGAAGGTTTATGACAACCCTGCCTCCAGCAAGTCTAACGGTGCCATTTTTCCAATAGCCTGCATTTGTGTCAGGTCTGTGTATTACATGTTGGTTATTCTCACCATATTTTATACTTTTCCATTAATATTATATCTGTTATGATAATCTGTGACCAGTGATCTTTGATGTTACCATTGTAATTGCTTTGGGGTGCCCAAACTGCACCCATATAAAATAGCAAAATTAATGGATAAATGTTGTGTGGGTTGGACTGCTCCACCAATCAGTCATTCCCTCATCTCTCCTTCTCCTCAGGACTTCCTATTCTCTGAGATGCAACAATATTGAAATTAGGCCAACTAATAACACTACAACAGCCTCTAAGTGCTCAAGTGAAAGGAAGAATCACACTTCTCTCACTTTGAATCAAAAACTAGAAATGATTCCTGACTTTTTAGTGATTGCCATTCTAACTGGTGTGAGATGGTACGTCATTGTGGTTTTGATTTGCATTTCTCTGATGGCCAGTGATGGTGAGCATTTTTTCTTGTGTTTTTTGGCTGCATAAATGTCTTCTTTTGAGAAGTGTCTGTTCATGTCCTTTGCCCACTTTTTGATGGGATTGTTTTTTTCTTGTAAATTTGTTTGAGTTCATTACACTGCTGGTGGGACTGTAAACTAGTTCAACCATTGTGGAAGTCAGTGTGGCGATTCCTCAGGGATCTAGAACTAGAAATACCATTTGACCCAGCCATCCCATTACTGGGTATATATCCAAAGGACTATAAATCATGCTGCTATAAAGACACATGCACACATACGTTTATTGTGGCACTATTCACAATAGCAAAGACTTGGAACCAACCCAAATGTCCAACAATGATAGACTGGATTAAGAAAATGTGGCACATATACACCATGGAATACTATGCAGCCATAAAAAAGGATGAGTTCATGTCCTTTGTAGGGACATGGATGAAATTGGAAACCATCATTCTCAGCAAACTATTGCAAGGACAAAAAACCAAACACCACATGTTCTCACTCATAGGTGAGAATTGAACAATGAGAACACATGGACACAGGAAGGGAAACATCACACACCGGGGCCTGTTGTGGGGTGGGAGGAGGGGGGACGGATAGCATTAGGAGATATACC
The DNA here is from genome assembly GCF_028885655.2 of Pongo abelii. Classification (NCBI taxonomy): domain Eukaryota; kingdom Metazoa; phylum Chordata; class Mammalia; order Primates; family Hominidae; genus Pongo; species Pongo abelii. The sequence continues at coordinate 142,886,126 of NC_071991.2, read as the reverse complement.
TAATGTTAAATGACAAGTTAATGGGTGCAGCACACCAATATGGCACATGTATACATATGTAACAAACCTGCACGTTGTGCACATGTACCCTAGAACTTACAATATAATAAAAAAAAAAGCTAAAAAAAAAAAAACCAGAAATGATTAAGCTTAGTGAGGAAAGTACCTTGAAAGCTGAGACAGGCCAAAAACTAGGCCTTTTTTGCCTAACAGTGAAATAACCTTACTGCTGATATGGAGAAAGTTTTAATGGTCTGGATAGAAGATCAAATCAGCCAAATCGTTCCCTTAATCCAAAGGCTAATCCAGAGAAAGCCCCTCTTTTCAATTCTATGAAGGCTGAGAGAGCTGAGAAAGCTGCACAGGAAAAGTCTGAAGCTAGTAGAAGTCGATTCATAAGATTTAAGGTAAGAAGCCATCTCTATAACATAAAAGTGCAAGGTAAAGCATCAAGTGCTGGTGAAGAAGCTGCAGCAAGTTATCCAGAATATCTAGTAAGATCACTGATAAAGGTGGCTACACGAAACAATAGATTTCAATGTAGGCAAAAGAGCCTTCTATTTAAAAAATAATGCCATCTAGGACTTTCATAGCTAGAGAAGAGAAGTCAATGCCTGGCTTTGAATCGTCAAAGACAAGCAGACTCTCATTAGGGCATAATGCAGCTGGTGACTTTAAGTTGAAGACCCAGTGCTCATTTACCATTCTGAAAATTCTCGTGACCTTAAGATTCATGGTCAATCTACTCTGCCTATGCTCTATAATTGGATCAAATATTTTAAGCCCACTGTTGAGACCTCATGCTCAAAAAGAAGATTCCTTTTGAAATATTACTGCTCATTGACAAGACACCTATTCACCCAAGAGCTCTGATGGAGATGTACAAGAATATTAATGTTGTTTTCATGCCTGTTAACACAACATCTATTCCACAGCACACAGACCAAGGAGTAATTTTGATTTTCATATCTTATTATTTAAGAAATACATTGATAAGGCTATAGCTCCATCAACAGCGATTCTTCTGATGGATCCAGGCAAAGTAAATTGAAAACTTCTGGGAAGGATAAATCTTTCTAGATTCCATTAGGAACATTTGTGATTAATGGGAGGAGGTCAGAATATCAACATCAATAGGAGGTTGAAAGAAGTTGATTCCAATCCTCATTAATGACAAGAATTAGAAGTGGAGTCTGAAGGTATGACTGAATGCCACAATCTCATGATCAAACTTTCACAGTGAGGAGTTGCTTCTTATGGATGAGCAAAGAAAGTGGTTTACTGAGATGGAATCTACTTTTGATGAAGATGCTATGAACACTGTCGAAATGACAACAAAAGATTTAAAATATTACATAAATCTAATTAATAAAGCACCAGCAGGGTTTAAGAGGATTGACCCCAATTTTGAAATAAGTTCTACTATGAGTAAAATGCTATCAAATAGCATCACATACTACAGATAAATCTTTCACGAAATGAAGACTCAATTTATGCAGAAAACTTTATTGTTATCTTATTTGCCATAGTCACTCCAATCTGATTAGTGAGCAGCCAGCCATCCATGTCAGGGCAAGATCATCCCTCCACCAGCCAAAACATTATGACTTGTTGAAGGCTCTGATTATTCTTTGCATTTATTAGCAATAAAGTATTTTAAAACTACTATATATACATATATATATATTTAGATGTAATGCTATTGCACACTTACAGTATCTTGTAAACATAACTTTTATATGTACAGGGAAATAAAAAAAAATGTGTGATTCACCTTATTGTGCTGTTTGTTTTATTTATGGTGGCCTGGAACCAAACCCACAATATCCCTGAGATGCTGGTATATGTAGTAGGATTGTGCTTTTTTCTGATTATTCAGATTGGGTATTAAATGTTCACAGAAATAGATGTTTAAGGATTCAATGATAAAAATACTTGTCATCTGATATGGTTTGGCTGTGTCTCTACCCAAATTTCATTTTGAATTGTAGCTCCCATAATTCCTTGTTGTGGGATGGACCCAGCTGGAGATAACTGAATCATGGGGGCTGTTTTCCCCATACTGTTCTTGTGGTAGTGAATAAGTCTTATGAGATCTGATGATTTTATAAGGGGTTTCCCCTTTCACTTAGTTTTTCATTCTCTCTTGTCTGCTGCCACGTAAGATGTGCCTTTTGCCTTCTGCCATGATTGTGAGGCCTCCCCAGCCACATGGAACTGTGAGTCCATTAAATCTCTTTTCCTTTATAAATTACCCAGTCTCAGGTATGTCTTTATCAGCAGTGTGAGAACACACTAATACATTATCTCAGTTCCTCTATATGGAAATTTTTTTTCTATATCTTTACTCTCTCAGATTTTTTCCTCTTTCTTTCCTTCCCTCTATTTCTTTCTCCATTCCTCTCTTTTCCCTCTCTCCTCTTGTTGTTCTCCACTTTCTTCTTATCTCTTTCCTTTTCTTTCCTCCTTCCTTTTCTTTTTTACACTAATGGATTGGTTTCAATAATTATTGTTCATCATAGAACCTGACCATAATTGAATCAGTTCCTAAGTCTGAATAGAAAAATACTGGAGTTAAATTATGTATGTTTTCACCAAGACCCCAAATTCACAAACAAACCTAAGCAGCAAAGGCAATTAATGGCAAATGGGAGGGTTCACAGTCCCTGACAGAGACAGAGAGAGACCACCTGCCAATATATGTGACTCCTCCTCTCAGTGCAGCCTTCTTTCTGCTTCCAGGCACTACTCTCTTCGTTGTGATCTTTGCCATTCCTCCTGCATTGCCCCCTTTCACTTTACTGGTAGAACTATTTCTTAGTTCATCATTCAGTATAGAACCTGTTCTTTCAACCCTGTATGACCAGAACATAGCAGAGAAAAAACAACAAACAATCATTACAAAAACTAAAATCTAGTCTAGTCTCAAGCTTTGGAAATCCATCATTCTAACCCTTACTTCCCTTCTTCATCTAATTCCTATGACTTTCTTTTCACCTTGATAAGCATATCCACCCCTGACCTAACCTACAGCTTTGTAGATGCACGTTCCTTACCCTCAGCTGTACCTACCTGGGGCTGGCCATGGTGTCTTCCCTGAGGTGGGAAAAAGACCTTATCTCTGAGAGTTACTGACCCCCTGCTTGTCATGCCTTTCTCAGGCTGGTGATGCTGCACCTGAATTGTTTGGACAATTATCTTCTTTCCTGCACCCACTGTATAACCATAGGTCTATCATTCTAATAATCAGGGTCAATAGCACCTGTTCAGCTGTTATTGCCCTCCTTGCCTGATGTTCCTATGGCACTTTGAAGTGTCCAGGATAAAGTTGAAGAAAATAGTGTGTCACTTCTTTCTGGCCTCTATAGTTTGGGATGAAAACTCATCAGTAATTTTAATTTTTTTTCTTATAAGTAAGGTGTTATTTCCATCTTGCTGCTTTCAAGAGTTTGGAGAAGTGTCTCTTTGTGCCTTTGTCCATTTTCTAATTGGATTTTTTGTTTTGTTTCCTGTTGAGTTTTGAATGTTCTTTATATATTCTAGATTTCTTCTTTAGCTTTTGTTTTCAGCAGTTTGACTATGATGGATCCTGATGTGTATTTCTTAGGATTTATCTTATTTGAAGTTTGCTTGGCTCCTCGAATCTTTAAGTTTATGTCTTTTGAGAAACCATTACTTCATTGAGTGTTTTTGCAGCCCTGCCCTTTTTCTCCTCTCCTTCTAGACTCTGATGATATTTTTCATTTTCCCACAGGTCCCTGAAGATCCTTTCTTTTCTTTTCTTCTTTTTTGAGATTGAGTCTCACTCTGTCACCAGGCTGGAGTGCAGTGGTGTGATCTTGGCTCACTGCAGCCTCCAAGTTCAAGCGATTCTCCTGCCTTAGCCTTTCAAGTAGCTGGGATTACAGGCGCCCACAACCACACCCAGCTAATTTTTGTATGTTTAGTAGAGACAGGGTTTCACCATGTTGGCCAGGATGGTCTTGATCTCCTGACCTCGTGATCCGCCCTCCTCGGCCTCCCAAAGTGCTGGGATTACAGGCGTGAGCCACTGCGCCCGGCGTTTTCTTTTCTTTTTTATTTTCAGTCACTTTCATGTGGTTGTTAGGATTGGGTAATTTCTACTCTCCTATTTTGATTTTGTCCCCTCCATTCTGCTTCTGAATCCATCCATTACGTTTATGAAAATTTCAGTTATTGCATTTTTTCAGTAATAAAATTTTCATTTGGTTATTTTTCATTTTTATTTTCTACTTTATCATGACTATTTTTATTTTTGCCAAGACTTGCTATTGTTCTCATTTGTTTCAAGCATATTCATAATTGCTCATTGAAGCATCTTATAACTGCTGCTTTAACTTCTTTGTCAAATAATTTAAACATTACTGTCATCTCAGTGCTGGTGTCTATTGACTAGCTTTTTCCATTCCAGCTGAGATATTCTTGGTTCTTGGTATGATGGGTGATTTCAGACTGATGCCTGGATGTTTGGACATAAATGTTCCTTATCCTCAGCTGTACCTACCTGGGGCTGGCCACAGTGTCTTCCCTGAGGTGGGATGAAGACTTCATCTCTGAAAGTTATTGAAACCCTGCTTGCCATGCCTTTCCGAGGCTGGGGATGCTGCACGTGAATTGCTTGGACAATGATACTCTTTCCAACACCCGCTGTATGACCATAGCCCTATCATCTTAATAATCAGGGGCTTTATGCTATGAGAATCTTAAGCTGGTGTTAGCTGGCTTCTTCTGACACTTCTACTGAAGGAGGGAGTCATGCCATCTCCTTCCTTCTAGATGGGAATAGAAGTACAGGCTCCCACTTGGTTTCTGCTGATACACCCTTGGCTGGGAAGAGTAGGAATACTTCACATTACTGTCCTCACTTGGCGTCTACTGAAACACAGGGGACAGGGAAGAGAGAAGAAAGGGACAGAAGGAGATATGGCCTCCTTACAATTAGGCTGGGGTGGTAGTGAAAGTTCCGGTTCTCTTCTAGGCCTCCTCTGACACTAACTCAAAGGTCAAGAGAAGGGATGCCTCTCTTCTGGATAAATGCCTCTCATCCTAGATAAATTTTGGCAGCCTCAGAAAGGGTTCTGCTCATGGATGGATGAGGCAATTCTCTGACTGTAGTGGAGCACAGGTTTCAAACTATTTGTAAATTTAATATAGCCTTTTTTTCTTTGTAAAGATTACTAACTCAAATTCATGCTGTACCCCAATCTAAAATATCTCCAACTCCTAAATATGCCATATTTTAAAGTAAGTCCATGAGGATAAACGACTACAATATTTTAAAAGATAAATATAAAGTGAAAACAACTCATTTTTGTAAATCTCTTCACTATCACAAATGTCAGTATCCAGAAATAGCATTAGTGGTCAGCATTTTTTTTCTCAGGAAAGACAATAACAGAGGCAAGAGAGATAAAAACAACTGTGACAATGGTAACCAGTGCAGTTGCTTTTCATTCTTTAAATTATCTATTCTTATTTAAAATTATTCCTGTTTATCATGAGTTCAAAATAATCCAGATGTTTAAAGGGTATGAAAATATTATGTCATCCCATTTGCTAAAATATAGAAGATGCATTCTACATAGTATATACTCAAATTGCCACTTCAAGTCATTAAGTAATCTAAGCAATAAACGGTATGTTTTGAAAGTGGTAACCTACTGAATAACTAGTTAGGAGACCTGGCTGAGTTCTCTCTCTGAGAAATTCTTTCTCTAAGAAGAGTGGTGATATTGTTTATTGATCTGCAAATGAAGAGCATCAGTTAAGATCGGCAATGGCCATGCCTGATAAAACTCTGATATTTTGTATATTGAAGTAAGGTTAAAATCATCAAAGCATGTCGGGGGAGTACAGAGTCAGACATTGTACTCAGATTAATAAAATGTTGGGGTGAGGGGACGTTAGCTTCCTTCTTTTAAAAATTATTTTTGTAATTGTATCAGTCAAGGTTCTTCAGAGAAACAAATAATTGGGGGTAGGGGGAGAGAGAGAAGAGAAGAATTAAGATTTATCTTAAGGAGTTGGTTCATGTGATTCAGGAGTTGGCTAGCAAATTCACATCCAAAATCTGGAGGGCAGGGTATTGGACTATGAACTCAGAAAAGATGACTAAGTAACAGTCTTGAGACAGAAATGCTTCCTCTCCTGGAAATTTCAGAATTGTCTTTTAAAGTTTTCAACTGAGTGGATGAGGCTCACCCACATTGTCAGGGGTAATCCCTTTTGCTTAAAGTCAACTGATTGTAATTGTTAATTACTTCTACAAAACATCTTCAGAGTAACATCTAGATTGGTGTTTGACCGAAGAACTGGGCAATATAGCCGTGCCAAGTTGACACATAAAATTAACCATCACAATGGTGATGTATACTAATTATAGTACCTTCATTTGGCACCTAAGGTGTCTTAGGAATTATTCTTGGCACTTTGAATAAGCAGTCTTATGTAACCCTCAACATAGCCTTATGAATTTTATATTTATATATTGCTATTTTCATTTGAGACAGGAGGAAATTAACTCTGAGGAAAAAAAAAACATTGCTCACAGTGCAAAGCTAATAAATGGTGCAGTAAGGATTAAAATTCAGGTTTACATGAAAACAATGTGTGATGAAATTAATATTGGAAAAAAGTCTTAAAATTCAGATTCAGATACGTTCTCACTACCCAGCTTTTGAATTTGGGACATCTAACAGTCTTATTTTATTTATATCTGTAATTTAGAGGTTGAATTGGATGCTTCCTAAAAATAGTCTGTGATTCTATTTTCCAAAACTGTACACATTTTACCTGCCTTTCTTTTATAACACATTCTTGCCTTTTAGACATTCCATGGGAATTTGGGTTGGGCCACTCTCCTGAGCCATGTAATGAACATTTTGTGTCGGTTGATTATACAATTACAATAAAGAAGTGACAATCCATTATAAAGAGTTATGAATCTACACATTGGAGAGGAATCCTGTGATTTTGTTTTGCCTATCAGCCTTTCCATCTGCACTTTTATTATAATGAAACAAAATACAACTTAATGGTCAGGGGACCACATAAACTGAAGCAAACGGTAAGGATAGCTGATGCCAGATGGTGAATTTTGCCAAGATTCACTCAACACTCTTTTCTCTCCCTAGGTGTCTTGGCCCAATATCTACTTACCTCAGTAATAGAAAGCAAGTTTTTAACACCATTACCTCCTGCTGAACCAATGCAGTTATGAAAAAACAAGCTGGATTCTTTTTGTCTCATACATCAACTACAAAACTGTCAGCTGAGTTCCATTTGCAGAATCTTTATTACTGCTGATGATGTCAGAGAAAAGGAACATAGCTTGATTAATAGATTGCAGGTGGAATTTACAATACTGGCAACTAAAAATGATCTTTTGATTTATAAACTGAGAACATTCAATGTAAAAGTCACTGAGAGTGAATAAATATGTTTAAAACCCACCAGATCACTTTAGGAAATCGATTTTCTATTTATAATTACAATTTAAATATCATTAGAAGGCTTCTTTCCTTTCCGTTTTGCATACGGTTTTTAGTATTCTACAACCATTTGCCTTTCTGAGGAGAATCAGTGTAGGGAATCCTTCTACAAGAACCTATGCTTGGCTTTGTAACTTATTCCAAGACAACGGTGCATGTGTGCATGCATGCTCTATAGACACAAAAAGTCACATAGCACACATACAGAAATATGAATATCTGAAAGTTTATCTGCTATAATTTCACATATAATCCATGACAGTAATATTACTTGTAATTGGGATATTCATTTGCTCAGAATATGTTTAGAGGTCACAAACCAGCATCTGGCTTTTATCCTACTCCTTTTCTCTACTGCCCCTTTAACAAAAATATATAATTTCACATTTCATTAGCTGACTTTAAATCTTTTTTTCTATGAGGCCTAAATAAAGCTGGATATTTTTGCTTGTTAAAAGGAGAGATATCTAATGTTAGATAGTGACCTGATGAAAGGTAAAAGGTAGATCCCTTCTTGGAGTGAAGGTCTTTCATTCAGTTGCTTATGATTCTTATACCATTGAGGTTTAAATAGGCATCCTGGTGGAAAGGCACCTGACATGTTACTCTTAAATGCAGAAACTACACAGTGAATAAGACAGTTTTATTCTTTTAAAGAAGAAAAATCTCTGGGTATCTTATTATTAATATGTGATTTGTCTTAGTTTGTTTTGTATTGTTATAAAAGGATGCCTGAAACTGGGTAATTTGTAAAGAAATAAGGTTTATTTGACTCATGATTCTGATGTCTGGAAAAGTTCGAGATTATGCATCTGGTGAGGACCTCAGGCTTGTTGGTGGTGGAAATTGAAAGGGAGTTAGCATGTGCAGAGATCACGTGACAAGAGAGGACTCAAGAGGTGGTGGGGGTGGGGAGGATGTCAGGCTCTTTTTAACAACCAGCTCTCTTGGGAACCATAGAGTTAGAACTCACTCACCCCCAAACGAGGGCCTTAATCTATTCACCGCCATGACCCAAACACCACCCACAAAGCCCCACCTCCAATCTTAGGGATCAAATTTCAACACGAGTTTTGAAGGGGACAAACATCCAAACCATAGCATTATTGAAAGTTCAAAAAACATGCTGAGAGACAAATATCACTTAAATATTTCTGTAGCATCTATTCTTTTTTCAAATTTATTTTAATTAACATATAAAATGATATATGTTTATCATATACAACAATGTTTTCAAGTGTAAGAAAAATACTGCATAATCTCACTCATTTGTAGAATCTAAAAAAGTTCATCTTACAGAATTAGATTATAGAATGGTGGCTACTAGAGCCTGGGGTGGTTAAGGGTCAGGGAGAGATATTGGTCAAAATACACATAATTACAGTTAGATAGGAAGAATAAGTTCTAGAGGCTTATTGTGCAGCATGATGACTATAGTTAACAATGATATATTATTAAAAAATGCTAGCAGTGTGGATATTAAGTGTTCTAACCACAAAAGTTATAACTATGTGAGTCTATTCTCTATTAAAATTTCTTATTTATCTATTTTTCTACTGACAAACAAAATTGTATATATTTATCATGTACAACATGTTGTTTTGAAATATGTATACGTGGTGGAATGGTTAAATCAAGTTAATTAACATATGCATTACTTTATATGCTCATCGTTTTTTAGTGAGAGTCCATTCTTTTCTCACATTCTTCTAATTTGACTTTATTGAGTCTGTAACAGCCCTCTCACTAGTCTTTTTGGAGTTAGAGATGGTTTGTCCATTCATTCTTCATCTTTCAATCATTTGATATTTATTGGTTGAAATTCAGATGCATAACTTTACCTGAAATGGAGTATACTTCTGTATAGTCCCAGAGATATGCCACACATATTAGAAAGGGACGGCTTTAAGAAGAGATGGAGAAAGCATGCCTCTCTACATTGGAGATAACTTAACCTTCATAATTTTCTATATTATTATGTAGCATCAATAAATCAATATTCATGTTAACTTTAAAAATATAGTTGTATGTGCCCTTGGACTCACCCGAAACAAGCTCTTAATACTCCAAATCTACAGCTATAATCACTGAATACATCTGTTAGAGTTCAGATAATATTTTTACTACAATTCTCTATGGTTATTCTACAATTAACATACAATAGTTTTTTTAAAATTTATCTAAAAATTGCTTCTCTAAATTTCCTTAATCTATAAACTAGTAGGAGGCATAGCAGGCATGCCTCTCAGTTAACAGACTTGGATGTGAACTAAATTTAAGGTTCTGTTCTATTATTTCAACTTAATTTTGAACCACTATTTCACTGGGTTAGTATGACAATAATCTTAGTCTTTGGAGGAGAAAATGTTTGTCCTGATATCTAATGTCAGGTTTTGTCAGGGTCTGGAGTAGCATATATACTCTCAAGGCACGAAGGGATAGGAGGCCAGCAGGTCAAGTTATCCATCCTAAGCCAACATGAACATAAACCACCACCTAAACATGGCTTCGAGTCCAGCACCTTTTCATGCTGCATCCTACACCATGCTGGGCATGGGAACACAGCTGAAATACTCTTCAAAGTCATATTGGTCTTGTTAGTTCCTCAGTGGGCTGCTGGAAAGAATGTGTAGAAATAAACCACCTCACTAAAAACAAGAGGATGTTACTAGTAAACCAACACACACACACACACACACACACACACACACACAGAGCTCTCATTTGTAGCCTTTTTCAATTTCTGTGGTGTAAATACTCCCACCATAGACCATAGTCATTTTCAAGCTCCCAATATAAAGTAATTGAACCCACAAATGTGCAAATTTAGCTCATGAGAGTTGGTTTAAGCTGGATCCAGCATACCACTGTGTCTGTCCGCTCCGTTTCCTTTTCTCATCACTTTCTCTTTACTGCGTCTGTTTCCAATCATATTAGAGAAGAGACTAAGGGAAGGTGGGGAAGGGACTTTGTTTTTTCTAGCCAATTTTTCCACCTCGTGTTTCTAAAACGTGTTTCTAAAACGTGTTTCTAAAATTTCTAAAAGCAATTTTTCTCTGCCCCAATTCCAAATACCATTTCTTCTTGGGGCTTAGGCTTTTGGAACAAAAGACAATAATATTTGCAGAATATTTCTAATTTCCATGTTACTGAATTCCTTTCCCTAGTCCAGAGGCAAATGGCTAACCAACTGCTTGAATGAAGGAGTGTAGATTGAGGGAGGAGAAATACTTAATTTTTCAGTAATCCCATCACAAAGTTTTAAGATAAGAGGCTTCACTGGTTTCAGCAAATAATCCAGAGTGCCTTATTTTTTCAGATAGATATTATTTTTTAGAGCAGTTTTAAGTTCACAGCAAAATTGAAAGGAAGGTACAGAGATGTTCCACATACAGCCTGCCCCCACAAAGGCACAACTCACTCCTCTATCAGCATCTTGCACCAGAGTGGTCCATTTGTTATAACTGGTGAACCTTCACTGACATATCATTATCACTTCTGTTAGTCTGTTTTGTGTTGCTGTAAATGAATACCTGAGGCTAGGTAATTTATGAAGAAAAGTTTACTGTGGCTTACAGTTCTGCAGGCTGTACAAGAAGCACAGAGTCAGCTTCTGCTTTTAGTGAGGGCTTCGGGAAGCTTACAATCGTGATGGGAGGTGAAGAGGGAGCAGGCATGTCACATGACAAGAGAGTGAGCAAGAGAGTGGACAGGCTCTTTTAAACAACCAGCTCTCACATGAATAAATAGAGAACTCACTCATTACCTCAGGGATGGCACCAAGCCCTTCATGAGGGATTCACCCCATGATGCACCCCACCTCCAGCATTGGGGATCATATTTCAACATGAGATTTGGAGGGGACAAATATCCAAACTGTATCATCACTCAAACCCACGGTTACATTTGGATTCACTCCTGGTATATATTTTATGGATTTTGACAAATATATAATGACATGTGTCCATTATTGTAGTATCATGCAAAATAATTTCACTGCCCTAAAAATCCCCTCACTCCACCTATCCGTCCTTTCCCTAGCAGCCAATGATCCTTTTACTCTCTACATAATTTGATCTTCTCCGAATGTGATATAGCTGGAATCCTACAGTATGGAGCCTTTTCAAATTGGCTTCTTTCACCTAGTAATATGCATTTGTATCTTCCATGTCTTTTTATTTCTTTTTAATCCTGAATAGTAGTCCTTTGTTAAGATGTACCAGTTTAGTTATTCATTCATCTGCTGAAGGACATCTTGGTTGCTTCCGAGTTTGGGCAATTATAAATAAAGCTGCTATAAACATTAATGTGCAGGTTTTTGTATAAAAATAAGTTTTTAATTCATTTGAGTAAATACGAAGGAGACTGACTGGTTGGTTGTATAGTAACAGTGTGTTTAGTTTTGTAAGAAACTGCCAAATTGTCTTCCAAAGTGGCTGTACCATTTTGCATTTCCACCAGCAACGAAAGAGTTCTTGTTGCTTTAGATCCTTGTGAACTCTTGGTGTTGTCAATGTTTTGGATTTTGGGCATTCTAAGAGGTGTGTAATTGTTGCTTTAATTTGCATTTTCCTAACGACATATGATATTGAACATCCTTTTATATGCTTATATGCCTTCTGGACATCTTCTTTGGTGAGGGCTCTACTCAGATATTTTGCCTATTTTTAAATATATTTTATTGCTGAGTCTTAAGAGCTCTTTATATATTTGGGATAATAGTCCTTCATCAGATAAGTCTTTTGCAAATATCTTCTCCAAAGCTGTGACTTGTCTTCTCTTTCTCTTGATAGTATCTTTTGCAGAGCAGAAGTACTTATTTTAAATGAAACCATCTCAATTATGTTTTTTATGGATTATCAGATCTTTGGTGTTGAATCTAAAAATGCCATCACTATACCCAAGTAATCTAGATTGTTGTTCTATGCTATCTTCTAGGAGTTTTATAGCTTTTTGTTTTATATTTAGGTTTATGATCCATTTTGAGTTAATTTTTGTGAAGGTATAGGATCTGTGTCTAGATTTTAATTTTTATTTTGGGATGTGGATGTCCAGTTGTTTTGCACCATTTGTTGAAAAGATTCTATTTTTTCCATTATACTGTCTTTTCTTCATTGTCAAAGATTATTTGATTGTATTTATGTGAGTCTATTCTGGCCTCTCTAGTCTGTTCTGTTAGTCTGTCTATTCTGTCAGCCAGAGTGCCTTATTTATAATCTCTATTTTCCTCTTTACACATTGGGACCTTAACCCTGAATGTGTTGTCCTGTAATTATGTCTGCATTGTAAATTGGTTCATCAATTGTCAATTCTAACTAAATACACTTTTGCCTCCCATGAGTCCTTAGAAAAAGTCCTTAGTATGAGACATCTTCATAATATTGTAATTCAGCAGTAAAATTTACCAGGAATTGGTAAGTCTCACCAATGCTATGGTGATGATTTTCTCCTGTGATTGTTTCCATCAGAACCCAGCTCCACCTAGCTGCTGTGGTCTTCTCACTCCACGTTGCCATCTGCAGTGATCGTGGCAGTATAAGAATCTTGCTGATTATTATGGTGGAGATTTTTGTTTTCCCTTTCAAAGTTCTGTGCATCTATTAACTCTTCCTTTTCATAATTTAAGAATAGCACTAAATTTAATCTGGAGAACCAGGTGCATATTCAAGTTTTGCATATATATATGTGTGTATATATATGTGTGTGTGTGTGTGTATATATGTGTATATACATATATACACATATATACACATATATACATATATACACATATATACATATATACATATATATACATATATACACATATATACATGTATATATATATTTCAGTAACCTAGAAAATGTATCTAGCCTTTCTTTTATCTATTTCTATATTTTGTTTAACAAGCAATGGCATTTTCTTGCCTTGTTTTGATTTGTTCAAAAGATTTTGCAAGGATTATATATGAATATATATGCCAATATGCTTCAAAATTTATTATTCAAATGTTGATAATTTATTATCATCACAAAGACACAGAAAATAATATTGATTTAGCCATGTAGAAATAAGTAATGATATAATGTGTGAATATGCTTTAATATCTGTACCTTAGACATTTTTGTTTCTGTGAGAACCAAATGCATCTAGGAGGAAGTATCACAAGAGACTGGACCCTTAGGGACTCCTAGCTCCATCAACACTGCTTCTCTGACCTTTTATCTGAACTCCAGAATACATGATAAATGCTACGTGATATTTTTTCCTCAAATGAAGTAAATATTGAAATTAAAATATTTCCAAATAAATTAATAAAAATTGAATAGATATAGTTTTCATTATTTCAGTAAAGCATTTGATAAAAAATGTTGTGCCATGATGTTCCATAGGCATTTCAAACAGAAACTGTCTCTAAGTTATGTTACCACCCTCTGCTCACTTACCCACCCTACTCTTCCCCTAGTCTCTAATCACCCTAATGCAATTGTAATTAGAATCCCCCATTAAGATAGAAAGTAGAATGTCAGTTACCAGAGGGTAGGAAGGGTAGTGGGGAGTGGGGGGAGGAAAGTGGGAATGGTTAATGGGTATAAAAATACAGTTACATAGAATGAACAAGGTCTAGCATTTGATAGCAAAACAAGGTGACTACAGTCAGCAATAATTTGTTGTACATTTTAGAATAACAGAGGGAGTACAATCTGAATGTTTATAACACAAATGACTTATGCTTAAGGTGGTGGATACCTCATTTACCCCGATGTAATTATTATTATTCGATACTATATGTCTGTATCAAAATATCTCATGTTTCCCATAAATATATGATATAGTTTGGCTCTGTGTTCCCACCCAAATCTTACCTTGAATTGTAATAATCCCCACGGGTCATGGGAGGGGCCCGGTGGGAAGGAATTGAATCATGAGGGAGCGTTTTTCCCGTGGTGTTTGAGTGATAGTGAATAAGTCTCATGAGATCTGATGGTTTCATAAAGGGGAGTTCCCCTGCCCATGCCCTCTTGCCTGCGGCCCTGTAAGACGTGCCTTTGCTCTTCCTTCACCTTTTGCCATGATTGTGAGGCTTCCTCAGCTCTATGAGGAGCTGTGAGTCCATTAAATCTCTTTCCTTTGTAAATTACCCAGTCTTGGATATGTCTTTATTAGCAGCATGAGAATGTACTAATACAATATATTAACCTACTATGTACATATAAAAATTAAAAAGACAATTTTAAAAATATCTCCAGTTGTTCACCTGCTCAAATAAGAAAATTATTAACTTTCCCTCTCCTCTCCTCCCTCTTGTAATTCTCTTGCCTCTTCTTCTCCCATGCTCACTGTCACGCTCCTGGTCAGACCCCATCACTCTTATACAGACTATTGCAGAAACTTCTTAACTCGTGGTTACTCTGTGGCCTACAACCTCCACCTCCAATCTGTTCTGCTCTCTACCCCTTAGCATAGCTCATGCAAAAAACACAAATTCAGATACATCATTTCCCTCTTTAGAAAAACATCAATACCACCTCCATTAAAAAAAAATCAAACTTAAATAAATTAGCATGGTACTTGACACCTGTTTCAATCTAGTTCCCAGATAACTTTTCAGCAATCTCTCAGCATCCCACCCTCCACATGATTTGCTATTTCTGTAAAATGACACCTCTGAAGCATTCTATGTCAAAATTATTCTTCCATTCTTCTGTGTCTCTGAGTCAGGATGTGAATTTTACTATTTAAATGCATATGGAGGAGTTAGAAGGATTTAAAGACTGTGAGGAATGCTTGAGAAACACGGTTTTTATTGTTAGTGGTGGCAGTGGTGGGTTTTGGGGGTAGGGGTTGTTTGTGAGTAAAGGAAATCAAAATCTTTTATCATAAAATATACTTTTTTGACATTTTGAGATGGCTGTTCAGAAGCTCTGCAAACAGAAGTAGCCCTACAAAGCTGTCTTTGTGGGGGAAAATTGCATCTGTAGATAGAATCTGAATTGATGAAGCCAGGTTTTCTGATTTTTCAGCAAAACTTCCAAGGGCTAAAGGGAAGTTTTCCTTTGGCCCCTACAAGTGTTTCATCTAGAGACAATAAAACAAGGATTAATGGCTGCCTCTTAATATTTAAAAGAAGTCATGAAGTGAATGAGGAGGAGTAATTCTTTATAATACAACAGGATTTCAAAAAATAGTGAAATGTATAGAACAGCAGTCTTTTGCTGAGCTATTTTCTTTTTCCGAAAGAAAAGACTATTTTAATTGACAGTTTAAAAAAGAACATCAATGTATTGCTAACCTAGTACCCTTACAGGATTTCTTTAATTACTCTATTACATTTTTCAGAATGCTTACTCATAAGAACAGGGAGACTCAAAAAGGTTTAAACAACAGAGCTAAGACTTAAACTCCAAATTGCCCCACTCAAAGTGACATGTGTGTTCTTACCACCAGCTCTGAGCTGCCAACTATCCATTTGTTTAAGATATGACAGAATAAATTTCATCACTGGAATGAAGAAATAAACCTGCCATTAAAAAAAAAGATCTTTCTCAACATTAAAATTGGATAACTTAATACAATGGTAAGATTGGTATTAGAAATTTTTTTCAATTTCTATTTTTTTGTCTTTTTTTGTTTTTTGGTTTTTTTCCTTTGCAAATGTGCTGTTAAAAGAGGCCATCGAGTGAAATAAGTCTCTAATCCTTCCAGGGAACTGTAATCCAAGAAAACTGAGGCACGTTTCCCTGTTTTGTGCTTTCATGCATCTTCCCAAGGTCTTTTTGTAAAATTCACGTCAGGAGATTAATGGCGATATATTTTCATGACATCTATAGTGCAGAATTAGCCTCTATAATGGCACGTATGTACCTCAGTCATAAAATTCAATACTCCCGACTCTCTACTTCAGGCTCTTCAGTGGCCTCTATATTGTCCACTAAAATTATTTTCTAACTGATAAATTCTTCTTTGACACTAACCTTGTCAAAAGGCTTACAAAACTTCTTCGAGGTAAAGGAAATCTCCTGCAAAGGCATTTCCTTTGTTTTAAGTTGTTCTCCATGTTCCACAGTATGTAAGTAAACATAGGAATCAGGGATAAATATCAAAACAGAATAGTCTAAAAAACTAAAATGATAGATGTCTTGAAAACACATGTGAGCCATGCTCATGTTATACAAAGTAGATGTGAAAATAGAAACAGAAAAAAAGCATATGTGTGTCTGTGCAGTATTTTATATGGCTTAAATAATACAAATAAAGGTTTTCTTTCACACTGTATTTTATAACTGGAAGTTTGTCTTTACCTCCATATAATCCTATTCCAAATAAAGTAAACAACAGTTAGTACTAAAGTTACTGAAGTACAGAGCAACTCAGGAGTATGCTTTTTAAACTATTCATCCAACAAATATCTGTTAAACATCCAAAAGAGTAAATTAGTAGGTGGGGAAGGAAAAGGGAGTAGTAAGAGTTGAATAAACTGTGTTCACCTTCTGCAGGCACTTTCTTCAGTATTTGCTCAACTTAATATACTCCTCCACTTCTCACTACTAGTTTGATGCTGGCTGAGCAGCATTTTAGTGTTGGCAGCTATGCTGGACTGGCTGTTGTCTGTTTTAGGTTTTTCTCTCCCTTCTAAAATTTACCAGCATTTGAATAAAGTTGCTCGTTTCAGTGTTAATTGTTTTGGTTTGCACATAAATCATTTCTGATTTGTTTGAGTGCAGCATTCTTTTATTATTGCACATCCACATTTCTTCCAAAGGAAAAGAAGTCATCTTGGACATCTCTCTGGGTTAATTTTCCAAAATGATATTAATAATTTGCTTTTGTAATACTATTCTTAGAAACTTAAACCCTGTCAATGGGTTATTACACACGCCTTTCCTATTAGTCAATAAGCCCTTAGCCCCATTAAGCTTCAGTTGGATGAGGCTGTGATCACAGTTCAAGGCTAAGCACAGCATTAAGCTCTGTGATCATCAATATTTCAGAAGGAAAAGAAATAGCTGTTGTGGCACTATTCAGCCTGCCATTCACTCTGCTAGGCTTAAGATAAGACTTAGCACAATGTCATAGGTAAGTAAGGATCAAAGAAGGTACAAACTTGCACGCTCCAATTAGATGTATTTGAAAGTAAGTATGAAATACAATGGAGACAGTCAAACACAAAAACACACTTCTGACTGTTCTAACTCCTTTGGAATGGCCAAACAAGATAGAATATCACAATACACCCACAGAGAGCATCAGTATTTAAAATTGAAATAACTCTTATGTTATATATAACATTTAGCAGAACTAGAGAATTCATTAACTGCTTATTCCATGTACATATTTGAGTTTTTTCTTTTTAAAAGGAAAACCATATCACAAATAATAAACTTTTAAATTTAAACTTGTGAGTAATTTAGGAACCACAGTAATGAGGTTCATTTCTTTAACTAAACGAAAATGTATTGATTCAAAGTTTAAGAGTTCATAAACTGTCCTAGAATCTATTTGGTAATATTCAATGAAAAGAGGAAATAGTTCCTATTTTCAAGGAATTTATAATCTAGCACAGAAAAGAAATAACCAGAGCTCATTATGTAACTTGAAAACATTTGTAAAGCAACAGGCCAAGGTAATTTTTATAATTCAATAATATGAAGCAAAAAGGAGTGAAGAGATGATGAGAGTAAATGGTCAAACACAGGATTATGGGTTGTAAAGCACTTTAGGATAAAAAATTTTAAGAACTCCTTACTATTCACACAGATCAAGCTGAGCGCAGAAATCAAGCTCTTCACCACCAGATTGTGTTGCGTGAGTTAGGAGGTAAATCACCAGGATACATTTATAGCACTTTGCTAGGCCTAAAGTGGTATTCAGTTTAGTAAATCTGAACCTGCCACAGGCATAATAGCAGAGATCAGAGCTGGTAGCGTATTGTTCTTAAATTGCAAATTCCTTTCATTCTCTGTTAACAGAAAGAGAAGAGAGATGAAGCCAGGGCTTCAGGGTCAGGTAAAGAACTAAATTTCCAAACCAGGGCAAAGTTAACATTTAAGAATATACTACTGGGCCAGTCATGGTAGCTCACATCTGTTAATCCCAGAACTTTGGGAGGTTGAGGTGGGAGGATTGTTAAGGCCAGGAGTTCAAGACCACCCTGGGTATCATAGAGAGAGCTCATTTCTTAAACAACAACAACAACAAACTTACCTGGGTGTGGCGGTCTGTGCCTGTAGTCTCAGCTACTTGGAAGGCTGAAGAAAAAGGACTGCTTGAGCCCAGGAGTTCAAGCCTGCAGTGAACTATAGTTGTGCCACTGTACTCTGAGCTGGGCTACAGACTGAAACCCTGTCACAACAAATAAATAAATAAATAAATAAATAAAATATTAATTACATAAAATTATACAGTAGTCCCCCCTCCTTTTCTGGGGGATATGTTCCAATAACCACAATGCATGCCTGAAACCATGACTATAATTGAATCCTATATACACTATGCTTTTTAAATACATACAAACATTATATACATACATGCTTATGATAAAGTTTAACTTATAAGTTAAGCACAGTAACAGACTAACAACAAAAACTAATAATAAAATAGAACAATTATAACAATATACTGTAATAAATGTTATGTGACTGAGTTCTCAAAAGATTTTATTGTATCGTAATCACCCTTCTTCTTGTGATGAGGTGAGATGATACAATGCCTACATAATGAGATGAAGTGAGGTGACATGGTGTTAGGCTACTATTGACCTTCTGATGATATGTCGGAAGGAGCATCATCTGCTTTAGGTGATCCTGAATTATCCAACCATGAAGATGTTGGTGGGTGGATGTCAGGAACAGACAATGTTGATGCCCAATGGGTGAATAGCATCTTCAGTGTGGATACACCAAACAAAAGAATGATTCATGTCCCAGACAGCAGGTGGGAGATTTCATCTCACTACTCAAAGCAGTGTGCAATTTAAAATTCATGAATTGTTTATTCCTAGGATTGTCCACTTAATAGTTTTATACTGCAGTTGACTGTGGGTAAGTGAAATTATAGAAAGTGAAACCATGGATAAGGAGGAACTACTGTGGTGATAATCAACTGTCTCAAAAAACAAAAAAGGTTTTACTAAACTGTCCAGGTAAAACATAGGCGATGAGGCATGAAATCAGCGCAGCAAAAGAATAAATTGTGAAACTATCGAGCCAAACTTCAAAAGAAGTTTGGGGCATAGTTTTGGTATTCCACTGAAGACATCAAAGCTGAGCACTTTGCAAACCACATAAAAATGCTGGACCTTGAGATTCTCTCTGCCTCTTCCATTTTCCCATCTTGCTATTCCTCCCTTGCTTCTGGTCTACTCTGCCACTTCAGTTGGCTGTCCAGTTTAACCAACTTCTCTCTGCAATCCTCTTAAAGGGACAGAACACTAGGTTGGCTAAAGAGTTTTCTGCAGTAATTACATGGGTCTCAGAGTTACTCAACAAAGCAGTTCCCATACTTTATTTTGCCCTGGGACTATAAGAGGATATAGCCCATTTATAGAGTGTCTGGAAAGAAAACGTTTTTTGAAATTATACAAAAATGTTTACCTTTAGTTGAACAATATCAGAAAACTTTGAGTTACTTGAAAAAATTGCAGGAAAAAGAAATTTAAAATTGAGTTCTATTTGCTAGCCAAAAAAAAGAAAAATGGTAACAAAAAGATAAATTATCACTGGAAACTGTTATATAGTTGTTATAATTATTTTATTGTTGTAAAACTAGTCTATTCTTACCAAGTTATATTAATATTTACTCAAGGCTAAAAATTAAAATGTCCCCCAATTTAAGATACAAATTCAAGTTCTGACAGGCAGCACTATCATCCACATTTCACATACACAAAATGTTTCTAGGTAAGAGCTGTTTACTATATTTGATGATTGTTCTCACTCTTGGCCTCAAGCATGCAGAAAGAAATTTTGCACAAATTTATTGTAAAGAAAATTATAGAAGCCTAGTCACCTGCCAATAAAAATCTTCTAGTAATTTTCTGGTTATGGCTTTTTTTACATTCTTTTTTTTTTTAGTCTTTGCATTAACTCCTTGTAAACTAATGACCATTGCCCCTATCTGAAATATAGGAATATAAAGGTAGAGGGGATCGAGGGAGATAATCTATTCTATGTCTTATGCTCTTCATTTACTTAAAATTAGTTAATTAGTGTTTAATTCTGAACTTTCTCCTTTCAGAAATGCTCAAAAGGAAACTAAGGCTATTGCCTTGGAATATTCATGTCCACCCTTTTTATTTCTCATCATGCTGTAATCAGAACTATTTTGTCTATGTTTAATATCTGAAAGATACTCTCAGCATATATTTATCACATATTTATTTATTCTCAACATAGAGTTGTACAGAAAATTCTCTTGTTTTACCATTGTTGTTTCAGCATTATTGAATCATATTTAGATATCTTAACTCCTTTTCCAATACCATTATGTTAATTTATTTTTCAAATACTTTTATGATTATATGGTACATATTATCTGAAGAAATCAAACATTATATACAATATCTTATTCTTTCTTTAAAGTAGAAATTAAATTTTATCTCCCCATATCTTATATAAATTCTGTGTATCTTATGTTTAACAAATAGTATATACTGTTTCTTTTCTTGGCCAGAATAAAGATATCCATGGTATCATAATCTATAAACTACATTATTAACATATTTTATCTCATAAGATTGATATGGAAATTAAGCAAGTAATGTATATCTTGAACAATTTGCAATATATTAAGCAGTTTTTCTAGACTTTTCAATAATTTTAAATAAACTCGATATAAAAATAAATTGTTTTAAGACACCATATAGGAAAGTGGGTGGTAAAAGAAGTTACTAAATGTCACAGATGAATAAAACCTAAAAATGTAGGTATATTTTAATATACATAACTTGCTATGTACTTAGAGATATAATTGTGTTAGGCCATTCTAGCATTGCTATAAAGGAATATCTGAGGCTGGGTAATTTATAAAGACAAGAGATTTAATTGGCTCGTGGTTCTGCAGGCTGTGCAAGCATGGCGCTGGTACCTGCTCAGCTTCTGGGGAGGCCTTAGGGAGCTTTTATTCATGGGAGAAGGTAAAGCAAGAATAGGCACATCACATGACAAAAGCAGGAGAAAGAGAGGGAGTTGAGTGGGGGGTGCCATACACTTAACCAGATTTCACAAAAACTCACTCACTATCACAACGACACCACCAAGCCATGAAGGATCTGCCCTCATGACCCAAACACCTCCCACCCGGTGCCACCTCTGGCGTTCGGGATTACAATTCAACATGAGATTGGTGGGGATACATATTCAAACAACATCATTCCATCCCTGGCCCCCTAAATCTCATATCCTTCTCATGTTGCAAAATACAATCATGCCTTCTCAACAGTCTCCCAAAAGACCAAAGTCTCATCTGGAGATGAGCTCCTTTCACCTATAAGCCCATAAAATTAAACAAGTTATTTATTTTCAAGATCCAATGGGATTACAGGCATTGGGCAAACATTTCCATTCCAAAAGGGAGAAATCGGCTAAAAGAAAGGAGCAACAGGACCCAAGGAAGTCCTACAGCCATCAGGGCAGTCATTTGATCTTAAAGCTCCAAAATAATCTCCTTTAACTTCATGTCCCACATTAGAGCACACTGATTCAAGGGGTGGCTTCCCAAGACCTTGGGCAGCTCTTGCTTCTGTGTCCCTGCAGGGTTCAGTACCCATGGCTGCTCTCACAGGTTGTTGAGTGTCTGTGGCTTTTCAAGGCACACAGTGAAAGCTTCCAGTAGATCTACTATTCTGGGTACTGGAAGGGGCTGGCCTCCTTCTGACAGCTCTACTAGGCAGTGCCCTCAATCCCACATTTTTCCTCCACAATGCCTTAGTAGAGGTTTTCTGTGAGGATTCTGCCCCTACAGCAGGTTTCTGCCTGGGCACCCAGGCTTTCTTATACATCCTCTGAAATCTAGGCAGAAACTGGCAAGACTCCTTCACTTTGTGCACCTAAAAGCATAACACCATGTGGCTTATGGCTTGTACATTCTGAAGCAGCAGCCCGAGCTGTACATGGGCCCCTTTGGCCTGAGGCTGGAGCCAGAGTTGCCAGGATGCAAGGAGAAAACTCCTGGGATGGTGCAGGACAGCAGTGCCCCAGGCCTGGGCCCCAAAACAATTCAGTCCTCAGCCCCAAAACAATTCAGTCCTCCTGGATCTCTGGGCCTGTGATGGGAGGGGCTGCCTCAAAGATCTCCGAAATGACTTTCAGGCCTTTTCCCATTGTCTTGGCTATCAGGATTGGGCTGCTTTTTATTTATACAAATTTATCTAGCAGCCTGCTAGAAATCCTCTCCTGAAAAAGCATTTCCTTCTTTACCATATGGTCAGGCTGAAGATTTTCCAAACTTTTATGCTCTGCTTCCTGTGTAAGCATAATTTCCAACTTTAAGCCATTTCTTTGCCCCTGCCTCTGAGTATAGGCTGTTAGAAGCAGCCAGGCCATATCTTGAACACTGTGACTTAGAAATTTCTTCCACTAGATACCTTAGATCATTGCTCTGAAGTTCAAACTTCCGCAGATTCCTAGGTCATGAACAAAATGCAGCTAAGTTATTTGCTAAGGTGTAACATGCGTGACCTTTGCTCTAGTTCCCAATAAGTTCCTCATTTCCATCTGAGACCTCATAATCTATCTATGTCACTATCAATGTCACTATCAGCATTTTGGTCACAACCATTTAACCAGTCTCTAAGAAATTCCAAATTTCCCCCTCATCTTTCTGTCTTCTTCTGAGACCTCAAAACTCTACCAACCTCTATCTGTTACCCAGTTCCAAGTCACTTCCACATTTTCAGATACCTTTGTCATTAAGACTCTCCATCTGGTACCAATTTTCTGTGTTAGGCCATTCTAGAATTGATATAAAGAAATACTTAGGCTGGGTAATTTATAAAGAAAAGAAGTTTAATTGGCTTATAATTCTGCAGGCTGTGTAAGAATGTCACTGCACCTTCTCAACTTCTCGGGAGGCCTTTTACTCATGGCAGAAGGTGAAGTAGGAGCAGGTACATCACATGACAAAAGCAGGAGAAATAAAGGGAACTGGGGGGAGGTACAACACATTTAAACAACCAGACCTCATGACAACTCACTCACTATCATGAGGACAGCACCAAGTAGCCTTATGGCCCAAGCAGGTCCTACCTCCAACATTGGAGATTACATTTCAACATGAGATTTGGTGGGAACACATATTCAAGCTATATTAATACTCATTTTGTCTAGTTATAGCAATATAATATTAATCTGGTAGAAAAATTCATTTTAAAATATTTAAATTTTAATAATACTTCCAGGTGATCAAATTCCAAAAGTCTAGCTGCTTTGAGTCAAACATTCAATTACATAAAATCCTTTTAACATTATCTAGGTTTATTTTCAACACCAAAGTATTTTAACATATGTGAAGTCATCTGATCTCAAAAGCCCAGGGATATAAGCAGCACGTAGGCTCTCTTTATTTCACAAAAAAATAATAGAGTGACTCCGAGTTGAGAAACTTCTTTGATTTCATAGGACTAGTAGAGGGAGATACTGAGATGAAAACAAGGCTATTATTATTCATGAGTTTCCCTCATGTATGCATCGGAAACGCTACCCAATAACATTTTGGGTGCTGTATTAGTCCATTCTCACACTGCTATAAAGATACTACCTGAGACTGTGTAATTTATAAACAAAAAAGTTCAACTGACTCAAAGTTCTGCATGTCTAGGGAGGCCACAGGAAACACAATCATGGCAGAAGGCAAAGGGGAAGCAAGGTGTCTCCTACATGGTAGCAGGAGAGAGAGAGAGAGAGAGAAAGAGAGAGAGAGAGAGGAAGGGCCACACTTTAAAACCATCAATGCTTGTGAGAACTCACTATCAGGAGAAAAGCATGGGGGAACCACCCCATGATCCAATCACCTGCCACCAGGTTCCTTCCTCAACACGTCAGGATTACAATTTTTGATGAGATTTGGGTGGTGACACAGAGCTAAACCATATCAGGGGTCTTTTAAATTAATTCTTTATAAGAAAAGAAAATAATTATGCACACAATAATCCTCCCAATCTACTCTAATTGTAATAAATAAGATGCATATGCTTTAAAGTATGCTGCTAGAGGCTGTCATTTGTAAATAGGCAGATCTGCTTATTACTGACAATACCAGTCCAATCATTAGTATAATGTTTCAATTTCTCTTTGTGTTAATCTGGGTACTTAGAAAACCTTATAGTTACTTTCAGAATTCAGTCCCATTTCTTTTCTTTTTCTTCCTCTGTGAGTGGTATATTTTTTAAGATACATAATCAGAAGCAAGGCTTTGAGATAAACCATTAGAAAAGTTGAAGCATTTTCTGCATGTATGCTATTCTTGCAATTAATTCCTATCAGAATCAATTACACATTTCAGGCCTCCGGATAGAGAATTCTGTACCTGCTGGTGATTGAAAGAGCAGGAAGTTTATTTCATTTATATGTAAAAGATTCCTTTCCTTTCTCTCCAGCCCTCATAGCAATCATTAATAACGTAGCCTTCAGTACAATGGGCTGTCAGTGCTTACCCTCTATTAGAAGAAAAATATACCACACATTTCCATACTGAATGGGTAATGCAAGCTGAAAAATGTGATAATGTGAAGAGAGGCATTCCTTCAAGTTATTTTGCCTAATTCTATTTGATACGGGAAGGAAGGTGATATTTTATCTTCCTATTGTAGATACTGAATAGGAACAATCAAAGCAATATATTCTGGACTTTTGAGGTCAGAAGAAAAAGGTTTCTTTTTTGACGAAGGTTCAATATGGCAGGTTCTGTTTTTATTGTTGGTGGTAGAGTTGATCTAAGAATAATTTCCCAAATTTTGCAGGATATTTGCAAATTAGAATTAGAACTTATAATACAATTATGAAGCCCTATTCTCAACTCCAGGCATTAAAAATTTGAAAATACTAATGGTATAGAATCAAAAACTAATTACTATATGAATTAGTTTTATTTCTTTCTCTTTATCATTGCCATCAAGAAAAATTTATTTTTCAAACGTCAGTGGGAATTGCTCATGAAGAAGTCAGCCAAAATATAATGTAGTTAACTACTATGACCATGAAATTATAATATAATTCACATTAGAGACATATAGCAATTGTACTTAGTAGAATAAAAGAAACATTGCCCAATAGGCAGCAATAAAAGTTAGTGAGCTCATTGCCATAAGAAATATTCAGAGACTAGATGACCACTTATCAAAAATGTAATGATGTAATATAAGAAACATTCAGGAAACGTTTTAATAAAATAATGGATGAACCAATTTACACAAAACTCCCTCCCTGTCATGGCAGCCTATGCTTCTGTGAAAAGTAATATGAAATAAAAGATTAAACCTGGTCAAGATTAACCCAAGACACTAAGAATTTGTGGAAAGGATTGTTTAGTAGAGAAAATCAACTTATATCAAGGACTTATGTATGTCACTATATATAAATCATCTCATTTAATTTTCACAATAAATCTGAGTTAAATATAATTCTCTTCCTACTCCTCAACTGCTAAGAGAGAAGGAAATTTGCACAAAGTCACTCAGCCAGTGAGGTGGAACTAGAACCCCAAAGCCTATGCACTCAGCCATTTGCCTTTCTGTATTTAAAATTCTCTAGGTATTCTTCCAATTATTCTGAAAAATGTGATTCTAACCCCATTACAAAATATTACAATTGAAGCTTTGTAGAAAAAAACATATAGAGTAGATCATCTCAGGGAGCCTGTCAATGACAAAATGCCAATACGGAGCTTAAGTTTTTGGCTTAGTCAGTTCATTTGGATGATATCTCTTAGCAGATAGTCCTGGATATTTTCCCAAGATACACCAGAAGTGGTTCCAGAGGATGTAGAGAAAGGATTTCTAGATCTTTGTGAGAAAAAAGAAAAAAAAAGAAATTCATTTCCTCAGAAAGAAGCTTCCTTACCTCACACTGCAGAAATTAAGTGTAATTTGCATGAGTCTTTCAAACAGCCCTACCAGAATCCTTCTGGAAACTAATTGTAATCTACTAGGTCAGTTACAATGGAACCCCAGCCTAATCCAAATCTTCTTCACTAAAAAATTCATTTGACAAGCTATTTTTTTTTTTTGGCTTAAAGTGTTTGGTTTCAGCAACAAGATTAATATCTCTCCTAGTTTTTTTTCTTTTTTCATTATGCAGTAACCCAATTAAACAAAATAACAGTCTGCTTTCACAGGGAAATTACCACATATTTAAGTTTTAAGCTAAGGTAAATCCTGTCCATTAACATTTTTTAAGTCTCTCAACTTCTTTAAGATCCATCACAGTTTTTGTGACCTGGTAGGTTTTCTTGGATCCAGCTGTCCCCCGAGCTTCACGTTCTTGCTCAAAGAGCCCTGGCCATCACTATCCATCCTCTTGCTCCTCACCATCTCCTCATTATCTGATGCCTCAGAGTATCTCAGCCCTCCTAGTCATGAAGACCGCACTGCCACAGGACGCCATCGCACATGCTGCAGCAAAGGCATCAGGAGTCCAGGGCCCAGGTTGGACCCAGTTGGAACTCCAGAAGCTCTGGCTTGCCTATTGCTGCCCCCTGGACCAGACAGCAAAGCCAGTGAGTGCAAAGGAGTTAACACTTTTTGTGCAAATTTTGACCAGTGCAAGTCAGAATATGGTAAGTGTCTGACATATAAATTCTTCCTTCCTCCATACCATGGACAAACTGTTCCAGGAGCCCTCTCCTGGGGACATTCCACATGACTGAGCAACTAGTTCTGTGACTCCTAAGGCTGTTTGTCTTGGTAATACACCAAATCCCAAATCACATTTGCTTATAATTGTTTTCCCTCCTTCCCTCACACATAGAGCCCTGGGATTGCCCCCACTAAAGCCTGAGAATGTTAACTTTGCTTCAGTCTCTGATTTCCAAGAGACATTGTCTAAACGTTTTTTTTCTTTTTAGTTTTCCACAAGGCTTAAAGCAAAGAAATGCAAACATAGAAGTTTAATCAGGAGAAATTTTGTTTAGTTTAACATTACGACTAAAGCAATTTTCACAGACTTCTGAATGAAATCTGAGCAACACGTAACTATATAACCATAATGTAACATTTTCCTGCTGTCTTAATTAAAAATTAATAAAACTGACTATATTGCTTATTTAATTAACCATCACCAGAATTTACAAAATACCTCTTCCAATTTCGGGGGGAAAGGGTAAAACCTTCCATTTTTTTTTTTCTGTTTTACTTCTCTATATAGGTAGTGACTTCCACTTTAAAAGAGAAAATGCTGTTGCCAGAAAATGTACTTTACTGGTGCTTTAAGGTCAACAGTTTAATTTTGTGTAAGCACTTTCCTTTCTTTTATTCCCGTATCTTCACTATAGCTCACTTTCACATAAAACTAAATGTACTCTTTCATCACTAAGGCAATAAAAAGGTTAATTTAAAGCAAGATGAGGAAAAAAAAAGTCAGCAATTTACCATAGCCAATCTCTGATTCTCTTGAAGTCTTTTATTTAATTGCTTTAATTTTGAATTATTCCAAGCACCCCAAAATCTAAAGACTAATAAAATGAACACAAGAATACCTATCACCCTGCTTTAGCCAATCCAGGCATCTGGCAAATCTACTTCAGATTTTTTAAATTGAAAGCACATTAGTTAGGGAGTCAATACATGAGTACCCCTCCCTATGTCATTTCTTTCATTCTTTGCGATGAGGAATTTTATTTTTCAGTCTCTTATGGAAGCCTGTGTCATTCATACATATGAATTCATATGTGGAAATAATCTTTTAATTTTTTTATAAATGACATTAAAATATAGATACTCATTCATTTAGTTAAACAACCTTGTTTGTGGCACTTTCTGTGTGCTAAACAATAATCCAGGAATTGAATTTACAGTGAAAAACAATATAAAGTTTGCATTTTTAGACTTATATTATAGTTGAGGAACAAAAACACATAAATTTACAACATGCTATGAGGAAGTGATAATTGCTTTTTAAAAAGGATAAGCACTTTGGAAAGTAAAGGTGGGAGGATCACTTGAGCTCAGAAGTTTGAGAGCAGCCTGGACAACATAGTGAGAGACCTTGTTTCTACAAAAAATTAGAAAATTAGCTGGACATGGTGGTACGTGCCTGTAGTCTCAGCTACTCAGGTGGCTGAGGCAGGAAGATCTCTTGAGACCAAGAGTTTGAGGCTGCAGTGAGCTATTATCACACCACTGCACTCTACCCTAGGCAATAGAGAGAGTTCCTGTCTCAAAAAAAAAAAAAAAAGAGACAGATAAGGAAATAAAGAGTGTTGGAGTGGGACATGCTAAAACATTTAGACTGATGAACAAAGATTTGAATAATGTACAGAAAAGAGACAGCACAGCAGCTGTGGAGAAGTCTCCTAGAGAGAGGTAACAGCAAATGCAGAGCTAAGACAGGCCATGAGTGATGAGTTCAAGAAAAGAATCAAAAAGTGGCAGCAAGAATTTAATAAGCACGGTCGATGATATGGTTTGACTGTGTCCCCACCCAAGTCTCATCTTGAATTGTAGTTCTCATAATCCCCACATGCTGTGGGAGGGACCCAGTGGGAGGTAACTGAATCACGGGGATGGTTTCCCGCATGCTATTCTCATGGTAATGAGGGAGTTTTCACATGATCTGATGGTTCTATAAGGGGCTTCCCCCTTTGTTTGGCTCTCATCTTTCTCTCTCCTGCTGCCTTGTGAAGAAGGACATGTTTGCTTCCCCTTCTGCTATGATTGTAAGTTTCCTGAGACCTCCCCAGCCCTTTGGAACTGTGAGTCAATTAAACCTCTTTCCTTTATAAATTACTCAGTCTCGGGTATGTCCCTATAGCAGCAAGAGAACACACTAATACAGTTGAGAACCAGAAGAGGAATTTGCAAATGTTCATTGTGCAACATGCATTTTGCATTTAAACATGACTTTTTAGAGATTGAAACAGGTTGTAATGAATAAATCTTCTGTTTGTTAAGAAAATTTAATTATCCATGTCTATATTAGCTTAAATTTTCCAATTTTTACTATGTTCACTATTGCAAACAATGCTACAATAAATGTGCTTTATCATACCTCTGTTTTCAAACTCTCCCTATTTGTTGAAGACAACAGGTTTTTCACCTTTCACCTTTAGAATGACACATAATTTGAATTTTGATTATTATACAAAAACCATATTTCCAGTGGAATCATTTGTTTTTCTTTCTTTTAAATATTTCTCTATCATATGTATGCAAACCAAATGGGGTATTTTAATAGTTATTTTGACAGTAAATAAAATACTTACGGTGAAGCTCACCTAGTCTGAAACTCAACTAGTTATATGTGTGGAAGGAAACGATTGATAAGATTCTGCTTCACACCTCAAACCAGAAAGGTTTGAGCCTGATAAGCAAAGATCCCTCCTGTTACCAGCCTGATAAGCAAAGATCCCTCCTGTTACCCATTTACTCTAGTGGCTGCAGGTAAAGTGAAACTCGTTATATATCCAAGACTAATCAGAGGTGGGAAAAGTGCATCAAGAGAAAAAAATAGAACATGGCAAACCATGGGTTAATATTAACTAACATCAAAGAATCAAAGAATTCCAGATTCATCCAGTAACCAGGAAGCCTACAATGGTGAGAAAAATAAAGCAAGAATAATCAGAAAGCAATGCAAATGTTGGAGATACAAGCGAATACACCAGAAAACAAAATAAATTTTTCAGGAAAAGAGTCCAGTAAACATACACTGGATGCCTGATAATCAGGCAAGATTTTCTCTTGGTCAAATGTCCAAACACGGTTTCCTTGGATCCAAGCCCTAAAACAACTTAACAGGAACACCTCACCAGAAGGAGGAGTTAGAGTGGGAGAAAGAAAACAATGGCTCAAAACTACAGGACATAGCTTACATTTTTTAAAAAACTGAAAATGGAAAAAAATATAATGCACCTGTAATAGAATCTGTCAATATCTCATCATTCCTGAGACCTTTATGTACCCCTTCTGACTTCTCACTGCCAATTCTGGCATCTCTCTAAATACTGTTTGTTTGTTTGTTTGTTTGTTTTCATTCTTCAAAGCCCTGGAACAATACTTTGCTTATGGGCAGGAGACACCAGAAGCGCCAGCTTATTACTACTGTCAGGGAACAGTCCTCAATGAATGGCTTACTGGAGTTGTTGTAACAGTACCCCAGTCTTCTCTCCTCTTGGATGGGAGAGTCCTAAGACTTGGTCCTAAGACTTTTGCCCTGGCCTCAGGTTGCCTCTAAGAAACTAAGTTCCAGGGGCCCCCTGTTGTAGCTAGATTTGAAAAAGCACCTGTTAGCGGCTACTAAACCTCCAATCCTCTGCTGGCACACCCCACATCTTCCCCCACAAAAGTACTTGAACTTCAATTCTTATTTTAGGGACTGAGGTCTCCATTTTCTTTCTGGCCATGGGCTAGGGACCACTCTCAGCTCATAGAAGCCACTGCCTGTCCCTTGTCCCAGGAGCCCCTCCACTTCAGCAATGGAGAAATCAGTCAGGTCAAGCCCCTCTCATACTTGGAATCTCTCTAACTACTTCCTCAGTCACCAGCCAGAGAAAACTGCGCTGTTAAAGGACCTGTGTTTTCATATGAGGCCTGCTCAGATAATGTTCATATCCTAAGGTCAGCTGATGTAGGGCTGTCCCTAGATTAGTCGCTTGATTGAATCATCAAGGGCCAGTAGGCATGGAGAGCCATCTCACAATTGTGACAACCACAGCAATTGTTTAATTAAACATGAGATTGAGGTGGTGTTTGCACAATTCTGTAAATATATAAATAATCATTGAATTGTGAACTTAAAACTGATGGACTTTATGTATGTAACTTCTATCACAATAAAGCTTTTAAAAATCACGTCCAGAGACATCATCTTATTTATTCCTTAGAAAATCTTCTGTATTTTAGTTATTATTATTCCTATTTTTGCAGATAAGGCCAAACTAAGACAGAGTTTAAGGTATTCCCATGAACACATAGTGGTAAAAGTAGAATCAAATGAATGTCTTTTGCAGATTACATGACTTTGTCCTATTTACTGCCTGTTTTATGTAAATGTAAGGCAGACTTATAATTTTCTAGATGTTTCCTGAAAAATACACACCATTTTAAAATGCAGATCACATTACAAACAATTTTATATTTTCCTGTAGAATTGCTTTCAGGTTTTAAATCAGTTTCTACAGGGTTAAAGTTGAAGAAAATACTTAGGAAGTCGATTGCTCTTTTTATAAAACTCTCCTACATAGCAGAGCTGGGGTGGCAGGGAGGGAAGTGTCTTGAGATGAACATTAACAGCAGATAAGAACCTCAGTCAGTTTTTCTCAGTGTAAAAAGAAATGTATAATGAATTCTAGTGTCCCATATTAGAGACAGTCTATTTTATACTCTACGCGTTTTGCCTAAGAGTATGGAGTCTCAAATGCGCCACATGAACAGTCACAGCTGTTATTTCCACTGATTCAGAAACTACGGTCCTAAAATAAATCCCACACTTAATTAGCAATTCAAATATTGCATAAAATATTTCTATGCTCCAATTTTTTCAGCTGATAAAAATTCAGGTTTTTTAATAAAAAGGAAGACAACTAAAATATTATAAGTCCAAGGAGAATGCAGGAATAAAATTGATTTTAATTGTATTTCTTCCCCTAAAGGAAAAACATTTTTCTCATGTAAAGTATGTTTTAGGGATCACTAAAAATTCTGCAGTTGCTTAACAGCTGCCTGGCACATACACACACACACAAGTACACTCATATAAATTGATAAAAGTTTTGAATACTGACAAAAGAATATGTTATAAACTATTAAAACCTGAAACTGTCAGTTGCTTTTAATTTCATAAATGATGAATATTCATTAAACATACAAAAATATATGTACATGTATATATATTTAATTTCTACCCTCACTATTGGTTTAGTCATCCAAGATGTCTTGAAGACATTTTCTTTTTCTTCTTTCTTATCTACACTATGTCTTCAACACAAAATAAAATGAAGTGCCATTATAGATGTTCTACCATTAGAAAGTGTTAGAACAATCATTCCTTAGCTCTTTTCACTTTGCCTAATTTTACATATACATCTATCAAGTGAGATGCTTGTTAAATAGTCAATTCGTGTTCAGAGTAGACACACATGACTCAAACTTAGTGGCATTAAACACTTAAAATAGTAATAAGGCAACTGCTCAGTTGCTAAATTATAATCCCTGGGGCAGTCTTTTCTTTACACCCTGCACTCCTTTCTTGCCATCATTAACAGTTAAATTCAGATAGCAACCCCTGTTACTTCCTTTTTTTTTTTTTCTTTGAGATGGAGTCTCTCTCTGTCATCCAGACTGGAGTGCAGTGGCGCAATCTCGGCTCACTGCAACCTCCGCCTCCCGGGTTCATGCCATTCTCTGGCCTCAGCCTCCTGAGTATCTGGGACCACAGGTGCCCGCCACCACGCCTGGCTAATTTTTTGTATTTTTAGTAGAAATGGGGTTTCACCGTGTTAGCCAGGATGGTCTTGATCTCCTGACCTCGTGATCTGCCCGCCTCGGCCTCCCAAAGTGCTGGGATTACAGGCGAGAGCCACCATGCCCAGCTCTCTGTTACTTCTTAAACCTTTTATAATTATACTATTCCAGGGGTTCTGGTGACCTCAGGCTCTGATAAAAAAACTTGTTGAGCATTAGAAATGGTGGACCTTCAGTGAAAAAGAAATGGGTTTGGATATAATATATTTAAATACATAAGTTTTCTACTCTGTCATTATTTTGCTTATTCCAGAGTGAAAGATGGAATGCTCGGAAGCAATGGTTTTTGTCTCCCCTGGAAGAACTATGAAGGAAGTAATAGTTCTGATGTGATACAATAACTTCTTATCACATGATTTATGTTGTCTCAGTCCCCATTGTGAGTATAGGTTTAACTTTCTTACACCAGAAACCGGACCCAGTCACCCTTGATAGTTTCCAGCTCTACACCTCTCCTAGTAACTGCATCCTTAGTAACTGGCTAGACAAGACTGCTTAGAGTTTCTTGAGAATTAGGCTTGCTGGCAGCTTGGCATAGTATAATTCTGAACTT
This sequence comes from Pongo abelii, assembly GCF_028885655.2. Taxonomy (NCBI): domain Eukaryota; kingdom Metazoa; phylum Chordata; class Mammalia; order Primates; family Hominidae; genus Pongo; species Pongo abelii. Next base: position 142,852,410 of record NC_071991.2, on the reverse strand, counting down.
CTAGAGTCCCTATAAATAACACCAATTTGGTACAGCCAAGTAACCAGCTATGCAGCCATCTACACAGCTTCTTCATGCTCTTATTCTCTCTACTTCCCACACAATAAACAATTTCATAGTATAAACAGAATAAAGAAAAACAACCAAGGGCAGAAAGAAGACAAAATTAAGGATTAATTTACTAGCAGTTTCCCAGTACGCAAATTTGTATCAGTGGAATATACTGGAAATGGGATATAGTTAATAAGCTTTCCATACATGACATCCTGCACAACTGGCAAATATAAATTGAATCATACTCGAACGTATGTAATACAGAATGCACTGGCCAGATGACTGCCTTTTAAATTGTCATTTCCAAGCAGCTGACAGCCTGAGAAATAAAGAAACAGAAAGGATGGTGCAGTGGTGGTGTACTAGGGGCAGATGAAGATTGCGAATGTGTGTGATTAGATAAGGTAGATAGATTGATTGATAGATGATAGACAGATCGATCTTAAAATTCCTCCTGAGAAGCTATTCAGAAAATTTATAGTAAAAAATTTCTTATTTGAACAGGAATAAAACTTTCAGTGATAGATAATGTGTTTCTCAGTTCATCTAACTAATTAAATGTTGAGCAAACCATTGAAGGGTGATCAATTTTTGGAGAAGGCTAAAAAACTGTGGCAGGACATAATAGTACCATTTCTGATGCTAGAAGAATTGTCCTTAGAATTCTCCTATCTTTATTCCCAAAAAGAAACTATGATTTGTTTATCTAATTCTACTCATAATGACACAGAAATTTCCTAAATAATTATCTTCTCTAATTACCACCATCTGAAAACTAGAGTGAGGAGATGCCATTTGCAAAACTTTTACAATCCTGGGGAAATTTATGCAATCATACATAAAATACATTTATTTTTGTTATAACTATACAAAGAGCTATAATTGGCCTTATTTTAATAAACCTGTCATTTTTAAAGAAATTTTATTTTGGGTATAATTCTCATGCTGCTAACACTACTTTCTAAAATTCATATTGAAGACAATGCAAGTTCACCTGAAGATGTCTTTCTTGCAGTTGTTAAAATATGAACTAAATTATGAATGACTACAGCAGTGAATGAAAGTACCTTTAACATGCTACTAAAGCATAAGAAAAAGAACTTCTCTGCAGCCTTCATAATTCTAACAAAGACACTAAAATAGTGAAAGTTTTCTTCAAATCTTTTGGTGTGTCTTAATGATGCCAATTTATAATTCAAACATCTTCACTATCTTGCAAGCATTTTAGTATCTTTTTAAATGTAATTGGTCATGTTTACTCTTTCAGATTTGGGGTCATCTCCTTTTCTCCTGTGTTGATCGCTCAGTGTTCACCATTACACTGACTCAAAACACCCAACTCTCACGGGCGCGACCCACAGTTCCTTCCAGTGAGGCAAAGCTGCTGAGGCATGCTGTGAGCAGAGCTTTCCTCTGACTCCAAATTTGGTTAATGTAGTGCATTCACTCAGAGGTGAAAGAGTTCTTTACAAGAGCCCTGAAAACACGCAGCACTGTGGAAGGAAACATACCATCCGAAGCAATACAGAGTATATTTATAAAATAGAATAGCTCTTTTTAAAGTCTACTAAATAGGATCCACATTAGGCAGAACTATTTAGGGGTGCTTCCACATTGATGATGTAACCAGTCGAGATACGTTTATTAAGAAACTATCCTTCTATTCTTTTTAAATTATTTATTTTGAAATAATCATTGACTCACTAAAAGTTGCAAAAATAATAGAGTCCTGTTAATCTTCACCCAGCTTCCCCTAATGTTAACAACATGTATAATTATATTAATAGTATTATGTCAAAACCAGAAATTGGCATTGAGTCAATGCTGATAACTAAACGACAGACTTTATTCACATTTCACCAGTTTTTACATGCACTCTTTGTGAGTGTGTATAGTTCTATACAATTTTATCACGTGTATGTGCTTGTGTAACCACCATGAAAATAAAAATATTACACTGTTCCATCACTGCAAAGGAGCTCTCATGTGCTACCCCTTTATAGCCACCCTCTCTTATCCCTAGCAACTACTGAACTTCTCTCCATCTCTATGATTTTATTTCAAGAATTTTCTATAAATGGAATCACATAGCATACAAATTTTTTGAAAGCAATGTCTTATTTTAATTTCAGTAATTTGTATTCAAATAGCCTAATGCACTCAATTTTTAATAGTAAATATGCTTTAGGAAGGAAAAACATCTTCATATGATTCTGTTGTCATGCTAAGAACTAGAGGAGGGGCCAATACACTAGTAATTTTTTAATAACAAATTAATATATTCTTGCAAATATATGCAAGAAAAACATGGTATCTCTTTTGTTACTAAATTTCTTCCTTTTCTTGGGCAACCTTCAGAATTTGGCTGCTATGTCACTTTTTATATAGTGAATTCGTATAATTTTATGTTGTGTCAGCCACCATTGTGAATGTAGGTTTAACTTTCTCAAACCACAAGCAGGGCCTAGTCACCCTTGACAGTTTCCAGCTCTACTCCTCCCCCAGGTCCCCAGTGTGGTGGGTCCAAATATTTGTCTTATACAACCGCCTCCTAGTGACTACCTTCCCATGAGACAGCTAGTTACAACTTACTTGACTGGCCCTGCTAACCCTCATACCCCATATGAACTGTGCAGATATGCCACAATGACCACCTCTCAGTCATAGGTGACCTCCTAAAAGTTGTGCCTGCTTGCTTTAAACCCATCAATTAAAGCTTCCCACGGGAAACCTATTGAGATCATGTCCTGGGCCCCAGTAAAGGCACGGCCTGTGGTTCCCTCCCTCTCTTTTTTCATTGACCAACCTCCATGTGACCTTCAGGCATGTCATTCACTCCCAGAACCTGTAATTAATAAAATATTTATTTCCATCTTGTGTCTCTTCTAATCACTGAAGGGGTATTCGTTATAAAAAAAAAATCAAAACCTTCAAACACTTGATTGGCTTTCTTCACTCAGCATAATGTCTTTGAAATTCACCCAACTTGTAATGTGCACTGGCAGTTTGTCCTTTTTTATTACTACATAGTGTTTCCATTGTGTAGATGTACCACAATATGTTTAACCCTTTATCTTTCTGAAGGCCATTTGTGTTGTAATATCAGTTTGGGACCATAGCCGCTGTGAACATTCATGAACAGGTTTTGTGTGAACATGTTTTCATTTTTCCGGGATAATTTCCAGGAGTGTATTTGCTGGATCATATAATCCTATCTTCATTTAAAATTTAGAAGTTTGTTCATCGTGGGTTTTTTGCATTAATTTTTATTTTTTAAAATACTGCATTAAAGTGCCATTTATCTTAATTACTGATGTTTGGCACCCTTCCTTAAATCATTTACCAGAGGTGAGTGCCTCACTTACCTGACCTTAGTCTTGGCCCTGGCTATGTAGATATTTCGTTTTATAAGTATCTGCCTAATGTTTTTCTAGAGGGGCTGACAACATGGCTGGAATTTTCACCAGCAATGTATGAACGATCCAGTTTCTATGCATCCTTACCAGCATTTGGTATCGTGACTTGTCCATTCTGTGGCTTTTCTTTTCATCCTCTTTACAGTCTTTCAAAGACCAAAAGGGTTTTTTTAAATCAGGATGATATGCAATTTATCAATTTTTCTTCAACGAATTAGTATTACTTCTAAAACTTCATTACATAACCCTGGGTCCCAAAGCTTTTCCCATATTTTGTTTTTTCCAATGGTTTCATATAGTTTAAAATTTTACATTTAATTTCAGGATCCATTTGGTTAAAAATTTTATAAGAAATGAGGTTTAAGTTAATGATGTTTTGTTTTAGAGTTTTATCTAAACTGGATGTTTTATTTTATCAAATTTATATTCAAATTGTATAGAAATTATTACATATATCTATTTGCTACTTGACCTATGAAAGGAATATGACTAATATTCGGTATTTTTAACCTCTACCCTAGTATCAGTAATTCCACTAAAATAAGCTACTGATAAATTAATTGGGGTCTTGTTTGTATGTTTGCTTTTGGTTGTAGGTTTTTCAATAAAAAACAACAAGGTCATTTTTCTCATCCTTCCTATACAAAGTGGGTTAGGCCTTAGTTCATTTAAATGTATGGATCCACTGCCTAATGGAAAAATTATAATTCCTTTGTTAATATTTTAGTCTGATCTCCAACCCATCCACAAAATCCTCTTCAAAATTGTAAGAAATCTGGGAAACAAACTGAAACAAACACATATAAGAAGGTCTATGCCATGATTCACAACCTATTTAAACATAATGCACATTTTTACTACAAGAAATATAACACTCTAGTTGTTATTCTGAAATGAATTCATAAATGATAAAAAGCTACTTACATATAAATTTTTAATTCATTATAGTGGTGTTACTGTATAATAAAGGTGAAATAAAAGGAAATTGATTTATAATCAAATAATATGTAGATCATTTTAATGTTTGAGCATAAGTACACTAAAACATATAATGAAATAGTCAGATGATTTTACTTATGTGTAATCTCCCCAGTGCTATAGCTACAAGTACAGTCTGTTATAGGCATATTGCATTGGCCATTTAAAATTCGTGAATTAGAATGTCATTGTTTTCATAATTTGTCAAAATGGTAATCAAATTTTAGTACTAAGCAAAACAAAGTACCTCTTTTCTCAATTTATACAACATTTGCACTCCTACAAATGTATATAAAAACAATACAAAAACTATTTCTTATGTTGATTTTTACTATGGAGCTAAATTTTCACCTCAAACATATATATATTTCTCACCTTTGTAGAGATAACTGTAGAGAAGTTATCTCTACAGTTAAAGAAGCAAGATTTTGCTAATCAGAAGTGCTGCCTACATTGCAGAACATCTAACATCCCCAATCTTCAACTATTATTAACACCATACCCTCTTACATGCTTTCTAAATGCCCCATAAAGGTATGAGCTGAATCACTATTAAGAAACCCCAGCCTAATCTAACTGGCATGAAATCTGATTACTGCAGACACCTAGCAAATTATGTCAATGTATGAATTTGCCTGGTTATTAGGTCTGTAGAGTGCTTTAAATTTCAGTATTTTAAGTACTTAAATATATTTATAAATAATGTTGAAGGTCTTCCAAGATGACTAACTGGGGGCACAGGACACTCAACCCCTCCACAAAGAAGAGCCAAAATACTGAGTAGATAATCACACTTTGAATAGAACATCTAAGAGACAGTACTGGATTCAGCAGAGAAAAGGCAGGAAATACTTGAGATACCTGGGAAGAGGGAGGTGATGGGGACAGCCCAGTTGCAATGGGCTGGAAGCCCATAGAGGCTCCCCAGTGCAAGGAGAGGGCAAGAAGAGATCCGCAGTGGTTCACATTCTCACTGCAGACTTCTGTAGTCCTAGCTGCAGGAGAGTCCCTCAACCCCTGTAATCTCTGAGACTGGCATAGGGATTTCCCTGTAGTCTGCATGATGGTATTGCTCCAGAGAGGGAGCTCACACTGGGTCCCACACCATCCCTGAGTCCCATACAATTGCAGCAAAGGGCCATTTTGAGAGCCCAAACCCCAGCAGATTGCATCCTGACATGAGGCCCAAGAGCCTGTGTATCTCCACATCCCTGAAGCCCCACTGACATCCTCCTACCTCCACCTGGAGGGCTATAGTGGTGAGATGCTGATTAGACCCAGCAGAGCAGTAGGGGCCCTAGCACTCTAGCCCACATAGTTTCCTGCATGCCAGGAGAAGGGCAGTGCCGAGCAATAGAGAGGCTGTCTCCAGGACAAAAAGAACCAAAAAGCATACTCCCCAGAGTCTGAAACCCACACGTCTTGGGCCACTATCACCAACAGCAACCCTGCCTCCCTCCAGCAACAGGGATGCCACCCATGTCCAAGTACTCTGGGGACAGACTCTATTCACCATCTCCTGTAGTCACTGTCACCACTGGAAAACTAAATGCATAATCCCCAGAGTCTAAAACTTATCTTTGTGGGGCCATTGTCACTAACAGCAATGTTGCCCCCTCAACAGCAGAGCTGCCACATACATGCATATGCCCTAGAGACAACATTTCAACACTCACTACCTTTGCTGCCACCACCACACAAGCACACCACCAGGGCCTAGGGATCACCCTGCCCTGCTCACCACAGCCTGCAGCTGTGTTTGCCATTGGGGAGCCTGAGGACAGTGACCAAGCCTGCTACCTGGGAGTCCAGTGATCAACCCGCCCAATTGGTCACTGGGCACACATGCGGATCACCAGGGAGCCAAAGAACAAGTCCAGAAATAATTGCTACTGATACCCAAGCATACTTGCCGGGAGGCCTGGAGATTGCCCCATCCTATCCAACACTGTTGGCATCTGGGGGCTTATCCTGGGGGCTTGAGGACAGACATGGTTGGCTTGTCACAGCCACCACTAACATCAGCAGCTGCCACCTGAAAGCCCAAGCATTTGTCCCACTACCACTACTATCACTGCCCACATCACACACACTGCTCAGGGGTCCAAGGACTCCCCAACCTACCTGACCACCTGCTTCCACTTCTGGCACTCAAGCAAGCATTTGGAGGCCCAAGGATAGTCCTGCCTGGACCTGCTAGTGCCAGTGTACATGTATATTGACTGGGGCTCAAGGATAGGCATACTTGGCCTATTGCTGCCACCATGGGGTCCTGAAGATTGGCCCACATGGTGTCTCATTCCCAGCAAAAGCTCCTTTCAGCCTTCACTAACATCTGCATGCTAAATCACTGAAAAAGTCAGACACCACTCATACTGTTTACAGCCAAAGCAATCATATAAAAACTACACTACTGCCAGGATCCAAAATCAAAGCTAACGTGCCCTACACAAATAAAACCACAGATAGATCTACCAGAAAATCTCCTCTCCAATGAAAGCCAATTCAAAAAATTAGAAGAAGTAATTGTTACATCTCAGGACAGACATCAATGAAGGGCTACAAGAAACATAAAAGAGCAACAACAACAAAAATGACACCTCCAAAGGAACACAATAATTCTCAAACAACAGATTCCAACAAAAAGAAATGTACTGAATACCTGAGATATAATTCAAAATAATGATATTAAAGAATTTCAGTGAGAGACAACAGAACACAAATAAGCAATACAAAGAAATCAGAAAGAAAATTCAGACTATGAATGACAAATTCAAGAAAAGATAGATATTATTGAAAAGAATAAATAAAACACAATCCTTGAACTAAAGAATTTCATAAATGAAATGTAAAATACAACTGCACATTTCCATAACAGACTAGATGAAGCAGAAGAAAGAATTTCAGAACTTGAAGACAAGTCTTTTGAAATAACCTACCCAGATTTTTAAAAAATGAAAAAAAAAAGAAAGCAAGCCTACATGATATATGGTACATGACAAAGCAACAAAATATCTAAATTTGGGGTCTCCCAGAAAAGGAAAAGAAGTTTAATGGCATAAAAAACTGAAAAAATAACACCTGAGAAATTTTCAAGACTAGTAAGAGACTTACACATCCAGACACAGGACACTCAGGTGTCCCCAGATAGATACAACCCCAAAGGAACTTCTCCCTGGCACATTATTGTCTAATTGTCAAAGACCAAAGACAAGGAGAATTGCAAAATCCGCAAGAGAAAAGTATCTACTCACATATAAAGAAAATCCTATTAAACTAACAACAGATTTCTCAGCAGAAACTTGACAGGTCAGGAGAGAATGGGATAATATATTAAAAGTGCTGAAAGAAAATAACTGGTAACCAAGAATACCATTTCCAGCAAAGTTATCATAAGAGAAGGAGAAATAAAGATTCCCAGATAAGCAAAAACCGAGAGAATTTTTTACCACTAGAATGTCCTTACAGAAAATGCTCAAGGGAATCCTATATCTGAAAGCTAAACAGAGATACTCACAGTCATGAAAACATTTGAAAGTGTAAACTAACTGGTATAGAAAACATACCAATATGGAAGAGGAAGAACTTAAATGTTATTACTACCAAACCATAACCATAAACGATGAGAGAAAGAAAGAAACAAGGAATATACAAAGCAACAAGAAAACAATTAACAAAATGACAGTAATACATTCTCACATATCAAAATTACCTTGAAAGTAAACGAATTAAACTTTCCACTTAAAATTTATATGCTACATGACCCAACTATATGCTGTGTCCAACAAACTCACTTCACCTCTAAAGACACATACAGACTGAAAGTACAGGAATGGAAAAAAAAAACAATCTACTCAATCGAAAAGCAAAAGCAAGCAAGAATACATATACTTAGATAAAACACACTTTAAGTCAAAAATAGTAAAGATATCAGGAAAGTATTTATATAATAATAAAGGAATCAATTCATCAAGAAGATTTAACAATTCCAAATATATATGCACTGTATTAGTCTGTTTTCACACTGCTGACAAAGACATACCCAAGACTGGGCTATTTACCAAAGATAGAGGTTCAATGGACTTACAGTTCCACATGGCTGGGGAGGCCTCACAATCATAGTAGAAAGCAAGAAAGAGCAAGTTATGTCTTACATGGATGGCAGCAGGCAAAGAGAGAGAGAGAGACAGTGCTCGTGCAGGGGATCTCCTCTTTTTAAAACCATCAGATCTCATGAGACTTATTCACTATCATGAGAACAGTATGGGAAAGATCTGCCCTCATGATTCAGTTACCTCCCACATGGTGCCTCCCATAGGGTCCCTCTCATAACACGTGGGAATTCAAGGTGAGATTTGCGTAAGGACACATCCAAACCACATAATGCACCTAACAATGGAGTACTCAGATATATAAAGCAAATATTCATAGATATAAAAGGATAGATAGACTCCAGCAAGATAGTAGTTGAGGATTCCAAAACTCCACTCCTTGGAATAGATTGATTAGACAGAAAATCAGCAAACATTGGATTCAAACTGCACATTAGCCTAAATGGATCTAAACAGACATTTACAGAACATTTCATCCAACAGATGCAGGAATACACATTCTTCTCATCAGCATATGATACATCCTCCAAGAGATATCATATGTTAGACCGCAAGATAAGTCTCAACAATTTTTTAAAAATCGAAATCCTCTCAGTTATCTTCTCAGACCACAATAGCATACAACAAGAAATCAGTAACATGAGAAACTTTGAAAACTCCACAAATACATGGAAATTAAGCAACATGCTCTTGAACAATCACCGGGTCAGTGAAGAAATTAAAACAAAAATCAAAACTTTTTTTTGAAACAAACAAAAATGGAAACAATATACAAACCCTACAAGATACAGAAAAAAAAGTGGTGCTACTAGGGAAATTTATAGCAATAAATGCCTACATCAAAAAGGTAGAAATATTTCAAATAAACAACCTAACAATGTACCTCAAGGGACTACAAAAGCAAGAAAAACCAAACCCCAAATTTGTAGAAGGGATAAAAAAAAATCAGAGCAGAACTAAACAGAGACTAAAAGGAACAATACATATAATAAACAAAATGAAAACTTGGTTTATCAAAAAGATATATAAAATTGAAAAACCACTAGGTGGACTAACCAAGAAAACAAGAGAGAAGAACCAAATACACAAAATTAGAAGTTAAAAAGGAGACATTACTGCTGATACACAAAAATACAAAGATCATCAAGACTACTACGAACAACTAAACACTAACAAACTAGAAAACCTAGAAGAAATGGATAAATTCCTGGACACATACAACCTACTAGATTGAATCAGAAGAATTAAAAACATGAACAGACCAATAATGAGTAACAAGATAGAATCAGTAATAAAAACTCTCTCAACAAAGAAAAGCCAAGGACTAGATCACTTCACTGCCAAATTCTACCAAACATGTAAAGAAGAAATACAAATTATCCTTAAACTATCACAGAATATTGGAGAGAAGGAAATTCTTTCTAACTTATTATATGAATCTCATAGTACCCTGATGCCAAAATCAAACAAGGACACAAGAAAAAAAAACTACAGGCCAATGTCCCTGGTGAACACAGATGCAAAAATCCTAAATGAAACACTAGCAAACTGTATCCAACAGCACATCAAAAATATAATACACCTATCAAGTAGGATATATTCCAGGAATGCAAGTATGATTCAACATACAGAAATCTACAAACATGATACATAACATCAACAGAATAAAGAAAAAAAGCCGTATGATCGTCTCAATAGATACAGAAAAAGCATTTGATAAAAACATTCTTTCCTGACAAAAATGCTAAACAAAGCATAGAAGGAACATACCTCAAAATAATAAAAGCCATATATGACAAATCCACAACTAACATACTAAAATGGGTATAGCTGAAAGCCTTTCTTCTCCGCATCGACACTAGACAAGGATGCTCACTTTCACCACTCCTATTCAATATATTACTTGAAGTTCGAGCCAGAACAACCAGGATAAAGAAAGAAACAAAAGTCATCCAAAGTGGAAAAGATGGGATCAAATTGTCACTCTTTACAGACAATATAATCTTATACTTAGGAAACCTAAAGATTCAGCCAAAACCTCTTTGATCTGATAAAAAAAGATTAGATGAAGGATACAAAATCAACATATAAAAATCAGTAGTATTTCTACACATTAATAACAAACCAGCTGAAAGAGAAATCAAGAAGACAATCACATTTACCATAGGTACCAAGAAATAAAATGCCTAGAAATAAATTTAATTAATAAGGTGAAAAACATCTATCTACAAGGAAAAGTACACAACACTGATGAAAGAAATTGAAGAGAACACAAATGGAAAGACATCCTATGCGCGTAGATTAGAATAATTAATATTGTTAAAATAACCGTACTGTCCAAAGCATCTACAGATTCAACACAATTCCTATCAAAATACCAATGACATTTTTCACACAAACAGAAAAAGCAATCCTACGATTTGTATAGAACCAAAAAAGAGCCTGAATAGCCAAAGAAATCATGAGAACAAAAGAATAAAGCTGCAAGCATCATGCTACCTGAAACTACAAGGCCATAATAACAAAAAGAGCAGGATATTGGTTATAAAAATAGACACACAGACCAGTGGAACAAATTAAAGAACCCAGAAATAAACCCTCATATTTACTGCTATTTCACAAATCAACTGCTATTTCACAAAGATGCCAAGAACATACACTGGGGAAAGAAAATCCTCTTCAACAAACAGTTCTGGCAAAACTGGATACGCAGAAGAATGAAACTAGATGACTATCTCTCTAAATATATAAAAATTAACAAAAACAAAAATAAACTAATGCAACTACGTTAAACTAAAGATCTTCTGCACAACAAAGGAAACACTCACTCAATGGATTGAAGAGGTAATCTGTTAAATGGGAGAAAATAGTTGCAATTATTCATCTTACAAGGGCCTAAAATCCAGAATATATGTTTGTAAACAACTCAATAGCAAATCACAATCTTATTTAAAAGTGGGAAAAGGATCTAAAAACACACTTATCAAAAGAAGACATATGAATGCCCAACAGGTATGTGAAAAAACACTCAATATTGCTAATCATCAGATAAATGTAAATCAAAACCACAATAAAATATCATCTTGCCCCAGTTAGAATTGTATTATCAAATTACAAAAAAAAATGCAAATGCTGATGGGGATGCAGAGAAAAGGGAACTCTCATACACTGTTAGTATGAATGTAAATTAGCAGAGCCACTATGGAGAACAGTATGAAAGTTTCTCAAACAACTGAGAATAGAACTACCATATGATCCAGCAATGCCACTACTGGGTATCTAACCAAAAGAAAAGAAATCAGTATATGATAGGGTTTGGCTGTGTCCTCATCCAAGCCTCATCTTGTATTGTAATCCACGTAATGCCCATGTGCCGTGGGAGGGACCCAGTTGGAGGCAATTGAATCATGGGGGTTATTAACCCCCAGGCTGTTCTCATAATAGTGAGTGAGTTCTCAGGAGATCTGATGGTTTTATAAGCTTCTGGCCTTTCCCCTGCTTGCACTCACTCCATCCTGCTACCCTGTGAAGGTGTCTGCTTCTCCTTTGCCTTCCACCATGATTTTAAGTTTCCTGAGGCCTCCCCAGCAATGCTGAACTGTGAGTCAATTAAACCTCTTCCCTTTATAAATTACCCAGTCTCGGGTATTTCTTCATAGCTGTGTGAGAATGGACTAATACAGCACATCAAAGGGATACATGTGCCCCCTATGTTTACTGTAGCACTATTAACCATAGCAAAGATATAGAATCAACCTAAACATTTATCAGTGGATGAATAAAGAAAATGTGGTATATTTACACAATGAAATAATAGTCAGCCACAAATAAGAATGAAATCGTGTCATTTGCAGCAACATGGATGGAACTGGAGGTTATTATGTTAAGTGAAGTAATGCAGACACAGATAAATATCTCATGTATTTACTTATATGTGGAAGCTAAAAAAAATGATCTCATGTAGGTAAAGAGTATAATGATAGTTATCACAGGCTGTTAAATATATGGATTTGTGTTGGTAGGAGAGATGAAGATAGGTTGAATAATCGGTACCAACATACTTTCAGATAGAAAGAATAAATTCCAATGTTCAATAATAGATTAAATGTGGAGTACATTTCAAAATAGCTAGAAATGAGGACTTAAAATGTTCTCAACACATAGAAATGATAAATGCTCCTGGTGATGCATGTCCTATGTAGCCTGACTTGATCATTACACATTCTATACATGTAACAAAATATCATATGTACCCCATACATATGTACAAATATTATGTAGCAATGAAAGATAAAATTTAAAAAATACGAACACTATGCCTCCCACACAAAATACATTCACTACCTAGTGTATTCTAACTGTAGCTTGCCAGGTAATGAACCCTGATCTAGACCGGTTGATTCACTCCTTCTGGATTTTCTGAGAGCATAAGAAAAATGATGTTGGTGCTTCAGTAGGAAGATGATTCTGTAACAGGGCTTTGTAAACAGGGAGCAGATACCTTCAGTGGAGGTATTTATATTTGAATAAAAATTTAAAAGCCCATAAGTAAGCATCTCAGGATTGCTGAGAATTGACTGAAAACATCCCTGAGGGAACTTCTAAAGGCTGTACTTGAAAAAGAAATAAAAAATTAATTCAGAAAATAAGCAATGGTGAAAATAATTGGTAGTGATAAGGATAAGCCCAAATTAACATTGGCTGTATTCATAGCATTAAGAAAAACAATAGTAGGTTGAGCATGCTGGCTCATGCCTGTAATCCCAGCCAGCACTTTGGGAGGCTGAGGCAGGTGGATCACCTGAGGTCAGGAGTTCAAGACCAGCCTGACCAACATGGAGAAACCTCGTCTCTACTAAAAATAAAAAACTTAGCTGAGCTTGAACCTGGGAAGTGGAGGTTGCAGTGAGCCAGGATTGTGCCACTGCACTCCAGCCTGGGCAACAGAGCAAGACAAAAAAAAAAAAAAAATAGTAATAACAACCATTGGAAGCGGTTACTAATGAGAATAAGCTCAATATTAGACAAAAATAACATTAAAGAGGACATGACTTTCATCTCTGAAAAAAGTAAGAAGTTTGGTGCATTTTCTCCCCTCAAAACAGTTATCAAACTGGACAAAATTGTTCAAAATAATTGTATCAAGTACATAGGAATCGACTTAAGGCAAGAAACACAACGAGAAGCATTTATTTACTAAAAGAAAATAAATTAACAAAACTGCTAAACTTCAGGTAAGACCTGTGGGTAGCTAGGGCATTTATGCCTGAGGCTTCCACAATCACCATAGCAACTTGGACAGCATGGTGATTCTGCAGGGCGGTGGCTGGTTATGAACAACAGAGGCAAAGTAGCCAGAGGGGGATGACTTAATTTGGACTGGCAGGTAGAGCCCTGACACTCAGGGGCATTGTCAGTACAAGTAGCAAATTCATTAGATAATGACTGGGGAAAGCCAACAGCTCCCTTAGCCTGATTGCATTCCCCAGTAGGTGATACAGTAAAATAGAGGAATGGCCAGAAATTTAACAAGATCTTGAAATTGTCAGAACTTTTGAGGGTCCTCATGATCTTTCACAAGCCTTGGGCTTTCTGTGCAGGTATGTACACACATAGTAAAGGTCTGAGAGAACCAAACGAAACTAAATACTGAGGTGAGCTGAAAAATTACCTGAAATTCAAATGCATTTCACATCCACATTTTGATATATCAGCAGAGGGTGGAACCTTATTTCTTAAGATGTTTCAGCACATTACAAATTATAATGCATCAGTGGCTGACCACAAAGAAGTAAACACCTCTAGAAAACTAAGTAAAATGATAACTATAATAATTTTTTTTACAAAACAATAATACAGTGACTGTACAACACAGCAGACAGAGTCCACAGACCAGTCTAGGCAAATTACTTTTAAGGTTAATAAGTAAACAAAATAACAAAAACAGTAACGCTCAAGGAAGAAAAAATAAGGATCCAAAGTTGCTAAAATATTTTCTAAAATGCACATTTCAACAAGATTTTATGAGCTATCCAAATAAACAGCAAAATGTGACCCCTGCCCCAGAAAAAAGATAAATATGCAGAAACTGCCACTGCGTGGGCTGAGATGTTAGATTAGCAGTCAAAACTTTAAAAGAGCTACAACACCATGAAAAGAAATTAAGAAATGCTACATATTACAATATAAATGAACTTTTAAAAATTGTGTTAAGTGAAAGAAGCCAAATATTTATGCAAAATGTACAGAATTGGCTAACCTATAGACAGAAAGCAAATTCCCACTTGTTAGAAGCTGGAGGGTGAATAACTGGGAGTGATATAGTTTGGATGTTTGTCCCCTCCAGATCTCATGTTGAAATTTAATCCCCAGTATTGGAGGTTGGACCTGGTGGGAAGTATTTGAGTTACGGAGGTGGATCCCTCATAAATGGCTTGGTGCCCTCCCTCATGGTAATGAGTGAGTTCTCACTCCATTCATGCAAGAGCTGGTTGTTGAAATGAACATAGCACCTCTTCTCCTTTCTCCTACGCTCCCCCTCTTGCCATGTGGCGCACCTGTTTCCCCTTCACCTTCTGCCATCATTGGAAGCTTCTTGAGGCCCTCACCAGAAGCAGATGCCAGTGCCATGCTTCTTGCAAAGCCTGCAGAACCATGAGCCAAGTAAACCTCTTTTCTTTATAAATTACACAGCCTTAGTTATTATTTTATATCAATGCAAAACAGTATCACACAGGGAAGGACTGCTTAATGGTATGGAGTTTCCTTTTGGTGTAAGAAAAATGTTCTGAAACTAGACACAGGTGGTGGTTGTACTACATTATGAATGTCCTAAATGCCACTGAATTATACACTTTAAAATTGTTAATTGTGTTATGTGAATTACACATAAATCACAGAAAAAGAAAGAAAAAATATACGTTGAGCAATCTCTAATGTATATTGTTATGTGAATAAAGAGAGGTTGAGGAAAACAAAGAGCTACAACAATAATTTTTAAATAATTAAAAGAAGCCAAGTTTAAAGGAATAAAGAAATATATAGTGACAATGATTTAACTAATAGAGATTATCAATAAAGCAATAGAAACTATTAAAAAGAAGCAAATGGAAATTCTGGAGTTGAAACGCATAAAAACTAAAATAAAAAATTCACTAAATGGACTTAATAGCAGATTTAAAGTGGCATAAGAAATAATCAATCACCTTGAATATAGATCAATAGAAATTATCCAATATAAAAAAAGGAAAAAAGGATTGAAATAAATACATAGAATCTCAGAGACCTGTGGGAGAACATCAAGTGTACTAACATATATCAAATAGGAATCCCAGAAGAGGAGGACAAAGAGAAGGGACAAAAAATATTGAAAACTAATGGTAGAAAACTTCACAGTTTTGATGAATAATATTTAATAAAATTCGTACTGTCAAGCTCTGCATTTGTGAAGTGTTTTAGTCCATTTACTTTTAATGTTATTTTCAATATATTTAAGTCTAACATTTAATTCTTCTTTATTCTCTCTGTAGTCTTTTTGTTCCTTTTTTTTTCATTCATTAATTCAAGAGGTTAAAAGCATGATGTTTCTAACTGTAATATTTTAGTTCTTATCCATTTACATGATCATTTTCTGTCTTAAGTTGTTTGACTTGTATTTTTGTTATTATTTGTTTTCTTTCAAACCAACTTTTCACACTAGCTAATGTTCAAAAATAAATGGATATGGTTAAATATAAAAAAAATTTTTGATATTCCATTTTTAATTTATATACTGTGATTTTGACTATTTTATAACTGTAATGGTTTCTTTAGTGATAATAAAGTACATACTTATAGCCTATAGTTGATATTTTACAACTTTAATTTTAATACATAACACTGCCATCATATAGGTACCTTTACTATCCTCCCATATGCTATAATTGTCATATAAATCATATTGACATACATTGAAACCATTACATGCACTTTAAAGAACTCAAGATAAGAATAGTCTATTATATGCATGCAATATTTGCCATTTCTGTTGTGTGTCCTTCCTTAATGATGTTCCAAGTTTCCTTCCAAAATCATTTCCTTTTTGTCTGGAAACTTCTCTTTAGTATTACTGTAGACCACTTCTGCTGGATACAACTTCTCTTAAGTTTCCTTTATCTGAGAATATTTGTTTCACCCATATTCCTGATTTACAGTGGCTATGGCATTCTGGGTTAACAGTTCTGCCAGCATTTTAAAAATGGAGTACCACTTTCTTCTGGTGTCCATGGCTTTTAATGTGACTTTTACTCATTAGAATCTGTGTTCCTTTATAGGTAATGTGTCATTTTCCATTGGGGGCTTCCAAGTTTTTTTCTTTGTTTTGAGTGGTTTGATTATTACGTGTCTGAATGTAGATCATTTTGAATTTATCCTGTTGCAGTTTACTCAGCTTATTTGATTATAGTTTTATGTCTTTGCCAAATTTGAAAAGTTTTCATTCTTCATTTTTATCAAACACTTTTGAATCCTACACTCTTTCTGGAACTCCAGCAACATGGATGTTGGACATTGTGTTACTGACCCAAAGGTTCTTCTAGCTCTGTTTGTGCATTTATTGGTTATTTGGTTTTTTTCTAGCCTTTCAAAAAAAATCTCTACTCATGTTTGATAATTTTTATTAATCTGTTTTCAAATTCACTCACTCTTTTGTCTGTCATCTTAATTCTCCCATTTAGTCCTTACAGTTAGGTTTTTTCCCCCAATTATTGTATTTTCTGTCCATTTGGTTTATTTTTATATCTTCTGCTTTTTTAATGAGACTTTCTATTTTAGCATGTGTTTAAAAAACATGCATGATTGTTATTCAAGCAGTTTGGGGAAAGTTGTTTTAATGTCTTTATCAGATAATCTTCAGCATCTGCATCATCTTGGTGTTGGCATGTGTTGATTGTTCTTTCTATGTCAGTTAATATTTCCGTGGATTTTTTTAGACTAAGGAATTTTTATTTTATTCTGGGCATTTTAGATATTACATCAAGACCCCGTGTCGATTTTAATTCTATAGAGAATGGTGACAATTTATTAGCTTGGGTAAGTTCATTCCCTGAGTTTCAACCTACCTTCTACGGCTGTGATTCCAATATAAATGTATTTTTCAAAGTACGTTTAGTTCTTGTATCTATCCCAAATGTTTTTCATTCATTGGTCAGTACGTGTCATAGGTCTTATAATCCGTGTATTACATGCTAAAAACCATAAGTATGCCACATCAAAAAATATGAAGAGCAATAAACATGGGGTTTACCTGCAAGAATATCTAAGCCTTGTAACAAGATGGCATGCAAACAATGACAGTGTAATTATGAATGTGTACAAAGTCATACAGAAAACAAAACAAAAAGAATAAATGCATATGTCATCAGTAAAATTCATTTTCTTTATATATATTTGTAATTTTTCTAGTTTATATTTAAAATATGTATTTCCTTCTGAAGAACTGGTTGCTCACACTTTTATTTAACCTGTAAGAAATAATTTTAAAACCTCTGACTTAGTTCAATACAAGTTAATCATCCTTAACTTTAGCTGACAAACATGATAGAGAAAATTAAATGCATGCACACAGAAATATTTCTAATAGCAATTTGATCACTAGGTGAACAGTATTTATTAAAAATATTTTTAGGAAAATCAAACATTGTTAAAACACTTGTAATTAAATCATGTAGCCTGCACACCTTGCCTCTGGGCTTTATGAGTCACCACTAGCAAAATATTGCCTAGCAGAAGTACATATTACTTGGGGTGGCATGAATTGTTTTGTTATTATATGCATAAGATTTTTTTGTTTTTTTGAGACGGAGTCTCGCTCTGTCGCCCAGGCTGGAGTGCAGTGGCACAATCTCGGCTCACTGCAAGCTCCCCCTCCCGGGTTCATGCCATTCTCTTGCCTCAGCCTCCCAAGTTGCTGGGACTACAGGCGCCCGCCACCACGCCCGGCTAATTTTTGTATTTTTAGTAGAGACGGGGTTTCACCATGTTAGCCAGGATGGTCTGGATCTCCTGACCTTGTGATCCCCCCGCCTCGGCCTCCCAAAGTGCTGGGATTACAGGTGTGAGCCACTGTACCCGGCCATATGCATACGATTTTTAATGTACTTAAATTTAGACCACTTTCTAGAAATAGTTTGCATTTTCTTTACTTGTTGTAAATGTCTAAGTCCTTGGAGTCTATAATCGCACTGGATCTGTATTTGTGCTTTAATTATCTCTGGCTTTCCTTCAGTACTAAACTACTTTGTGCCCCTAAAAGCAAGAATAATTTTCTAAACAGAGAGAAAGAGAGAGGGATGTGGGGAAGGAAAAAACATGAAGCTGCAAATCAATTATGGACAGGGTACTGGAGTTGATAATATTTGTTCATGTTGGTAAATTTGGAATTC
This sequence comes from Pongo abelii, assembly GCF_028885655.2. Classification (NCBI taxonomy): domain Eukaryota; kingdom Metazoa; phylum Chordata; class Mammalia; order Primates; family Hominidae; genus Pongo; species Pongo abelii. The sequence goes on along the minus strand of NC_071991.2, from coordinate 142,833,429 downwards.
ATAGGGAAAATTAAAAGAAATGCATATAGCAAAGAAGGCTATAGCATAGAAATTTGCTATTTACTTATAATAACAGAATACATCGTTATATCTAAGGAAAGAATTCGGTTTATTTCATTTAATGTTATTTGTTTAATGAGATTTTATATAGTATGTAGTTTCCTTAACACAAAACTTCAAATACATATAGACATTTACTCTCTCACTCAAATGGTGCTGCTAAGCTTGAACTATTGATCTATGGTGTTTTCACAACAGCTTTTGAGTTTACTGATAAAATTATAGTAAGCATTTAGATTTAGTGTCTACATTGTGAGAATAATAAAACATGAAGATACCTGTAAAATTCTTTTTATAAATGTCTTTCTCTTAATAAGACTAGACAGAGAAAACATTTCTGTACAGTGTCTAAATGCCTAACCACTTAGTTCTCCAAAGTCTGTTTTTAGGAATCTGACATGCTTTGAACATTATCTTTTAGTTCAGCATTTACTTGAATGCCTTGATTTTTACTTTATATACATGAGTTGAATTCCATGATTGGACTAATTTTTATACAGCATTATTTTATGATAGCAAGATTCTTTCTTCTTGTCCATTATCATCACAGTATTACTCTGTTGCTGGAATAAATATGGTGATTAATTTGCCTTTGACATATTTGGTTCCTCTTTATGTACAATGTTTAAGAGTTTAGTCACAAAGAGCTCTGACATCCTAAGAAAAAGCTATGCTAGAAACAAAAATTAATCCTAGTGACTAAGAGTCCTTAACAAAAAATAAATTACGTACGTTGTAGCATAAAAACAAATACCTGGCCGGGCACGGTGGCTCACGCCTGTAATTCCAACAGTTTGGGAGGCCGAGGGGCGGATCACGAGGTCAGGAGATCCAGACCATCCTGGCTAACACGGTGAAACCCCGTCTCTACTAAAAATACAAAAAATTAGCCGGGCGTGCTGGCGGGCGCCTGTAGTCCCAGCTACTTGGGAGGCTGAGGCAGGAGAATGGCGTGAACCCAGGGGGCGGAGCTTGCAGTGAGCTGAGATCGCGCCACTGCACTCCAGCCTGGGCGATAGCGCGAGACTCTCTCTCAAAAAAAAAAAAAAAAAAAAAAAAAGCAAATACCTAACACAGAGAATACTCTGATTTCTGGAACTGATAGAATACTATTTCAGCACACCAAAGCACTTGAAAAAACTCTTGGAAAACAATATATTGTCTCAAAGTTCTACCACAAGATGTCAAAAATAAGCTAAACGAAGTCAGATGTAAAAGCATTACAGGACAATTAATATAATACCCAACAGCAAAAAACTCCTGCATATATTCATCTAATTTCTCTCTAGTTTAATTCAAACAAACTTTTTTTCACTTCTTCCATCCTCTTCATTCTCAGAGTTTGCTTACTACTTCACTGTGAAAGTTGAAGCCATGACCACATTAACCTGCCAGCCGGTAGTATCAGTGTTCGTATTCTCTGCCTTCCCACCTATTGTACTAGATAAACGATGGTAGCCATTTCTTCCCCTGGGGTATTATATTCCATTCCTGTTACCTACTCATAGCAGTATTTATTCAATTATATGGCTCTCCATTTGTCTCGTGTATATATGTTCTGTGTATTTCGGATATAGAGATTAGATTCCCTCACCCACATCAGAGCAAAGTGAGCGTATAGTCATATTTGAACATCTTACTCCCGAGAACCAAATTGTCCTATGACAACCGTAATAAGAACCAAACTTGGCAAACATAATTGCAGAGTTTCACTTTAAGAAAACTCACAATAAAATAGAGGGAGCAAATGAAAAGTCTGTACTGTCAGACTTAAGTGTATTGTAAGAAGAAGAAAAATAAGGTGGGATAAACAAATCTGAACTGAGTTCCTGCTTTTCAGAACTAGTAGATATCTATAGGAAAATCCACGAATATTCAGAATTGAGGCTTGGTTAATCAGGAGTAGTGAGGGGTGGGGAGGGGGCAGAAAAGGCTCCAGAAATCCTTGAAAAGCATCCCAACTGCAGTAGGCAGAACTCCAAAATGGCTGCTAAAGTTGTCCTGCCCCAACCCGCAGAAACTGAATGTGACGAGATACTGTGCTGTCATTGGTCAGCCCTTCGGGTCTATAGAGAATTGGTTCCAGGACCCCCTGCAGATATCAAAATCCACAGACGTTCAAGTCTCAACTGTGGATCAAAACAATTAGATGGAAAAATTGGGGATCCAAAGTTAGTTGAATTACCAAATGTGGAACCATGAATCTGAAGGGCCTATTGCAATAAGAAATGTGTTTGATTTCTGTTCCCAGCTCCTGGCACAGACCTCCTAAAACCCTTGAAATTTCTTGAGTGATAGGACTCTCTTTTATTATTCTTCATGAGCCTCACTTGTTCACACCTGTGTTTATGCTCATGCACGGACTTAGGGTGGGAGTACCTAGATAGCTTCAGATGGGACCAGTCACCAGAAAGACCAACTAACTAGGTATTAAAACTTTCAGCCCCACCTACTGACTTTTGGGAAAAGGAGGGGGTGCTGCAGATTAAGCCTATGAAACTCTTGAACAATGAGGTTTGAAGAGCTCTCCAGTTGGTGAATACGCCTAGGTGCTGGGAGGGCAGTGTGCCCAAAGAGGGCATGAAAATTCTGTGTGCTTTCCACCATACCTCATCCTATTCGTCTCTTCCATTTGACTGTTCTTGTATCCTTTATAATTAACCCAGAAACTGACTTCCTGAGTTCTGTGAGACATTCCAGCAAATTATTCAACCTTAGGAGGAGGTCACGGAAATCCCCGATTTATAGCTGCTCACTTAGAAGTTGGGGAGGCCCAGGACTTGTGACTGGTGTCTGAAGTTGGTAGCAGTCTTGTGGGACTGAGTCCTTAAGCTGTGGGGCCTGTGATAACTCCTGGTAGGTAGTGTTGGCATCAGACTGAATTATTGAACACCCCGTGCTTGGAAAATCAGAGAATTATTGAACACCCCGTGCTTGGTTGTTGGTGTTGGAAAACGCTCCACAAGCATGGATATTTTAGATTATACAGCACTAGGGACTTCACAGATGCTGTGACACTGGCCTCTAGGAGCAGAGTGCAGGCCCTGGTGGAGAGCCAGGAAGAAAGCAGGACTTACTCCTACAACCACAAAGAACTAAGTCCCACCAACAATCTGAATGAACTTGGAAACAAATTCTCTCTCCAAGCCAGAAAGGAAGGTAGCTAGCCTCTCATCCACATCTGATTCTGATGATGTAGATGATGAGATGGTGATGAGATAATTAGAATTTTGAGCTGATAAGGTACAGATGAGATTTGTAACTCTGAAATAATGCTGTCATAAAATAAGACTTTTGAGAACCTTGGAAAGGGGTAAATGTATTTTGGTTTCAGGAGGGACATGATTCTTTGGGGATGAGAAGGCACATTGTGACAGCTAAAATTCTGAAGATGACACTTCCATGATTCCAGTTTTTCAAATATTAATTTAGTTACTGCTTTAAAGGGATTTTGCTGGTGTAAACTCCCAAATCAGTTGACTTGAGATATGGAAACTTTCAGGTGGGCCTGATCCAGTCAGATTAAAGCCCTTAAAAGCCAATAGCTTTCACCTTGGAAGGAGACAGAAGGCATCAGAGATTTGAAGTGTGGGAAGAACTTGGCACACTGGTGCTGTTTTGAAGATGAAGGGAGCACATGAGAAGGCAGCCTTTAGAAGCTGAGAGAGAGGCCTTTGGTCAACAGATGGTGAGGAAGGGGAACCTCATCTCTCGTGGCAAGGTCTAAATAAATTCTAAGGCCAGCATCCAAAATCCCAAGAGCAATATGCTAACCCCAGACCCCTTCCCCATCCACAAAAGAGCCTTAAGCAGTGGCCCACTCACTTACCCAGTCGTGATCCTGAAGGCAGCAGTAAAAAGGGTGAAACGCCAAAGACTCATAACCTAAAGAGAATGATAAACATAAAGGTAACTGCATAGGCCAGGCATGGTGGCTCATGCCTGTAATCCCAGCACTTTGGGAGGCCAAGACAGGTAGATCACTTTAGGTCAGGAGTTCAAGACAAGCCTGGCCAAAATGGCAAAACCACGTTTCTCCCCAAAAAAAATACAAAAATTAGCTGCACGTGGTGGTGCGTGCCTGTAATCCCAGCTACTTGGGAGGCTGAAGTGGAATAATAGCTCGAACCTGGGAGATGGAGGTTGCAGTGAGCCGAGATGGCGCCACTGCACTCCAGCCTGAGCAACACAATGAGACTCCAACTCAAAAACAAAAGCAAAAAACAAACAACCAAAAAGTAACTGCATAAAGACAACTCTGATAAAGAGTTAACTTAAGCTTTAAGTAGACTCTTTAGTCTAAAAAGAAACTTATTAACCCAGGAAACAGAGAACTTCATCAAGTATAAGTTTTCTTTTCATCCCGTAGAGAGGAGTTTCAACGATTGGAGATTATAAAATCTAGTTTGTTTGGCACAGCTGAGAACAAAGAGTGAATTTTTTACCTTGATATGTTAATATAGTATCAATTCATATATATAATTTACAAAAATTAAAACAAAATTAAAATTATGTTATAATGTACTGATTGGTAATTATCTTAAAAAGTTCTTACCTATATAAGTGATTTATGTAAATCAGTAAATAAAAATGTTTGAAATATTATATCATGCATATTGGTTAACATGTGACTAGGAGCAAAAACCAATAAATTGCACTTTAATGAAAAGTTCAAAACCTTGAAAACTGTTCTTGCCTTTATTTCTCTACCTCCAAATTGAGAAAAATATGACATGCCTATAGAGGTATGTAATGTGATAATGAAATAGGTTGTGTTTTATGAAGAGGTTGTAAAACCCATGAAAAGTTGCCCACAGCCAAAAGGAAATTAGGCCAAGAATAAAAAGCATATAGCTAGTGGAAAATAAGAATTTTAATAAAATTGAAAATGCAACCCATCTCCCTTTTATACTTCTCCAGGCTACCAATGTTCTCTCTGAGCTGTGTTTCATTGTTATAACATTGATAAATGTGAAGAAAGCAGATAAGAGTTTTGAGAGCTGGCAAAATAGTTTTGGATGTTGGGCCATCCGAAAACTAATACGGCAAAGTTCATTTCTAATATTTAATTTGGTTGCTATATTAATTGCATAATAAATTATATAATTTAAAATGAGGAATATTTTACATGGGAGTATTAAGATTAAAGAATTATTAATTTTTATATATAGTAAATGACTTAGAGATTTCTAATCCAGCCTTTCAATCACAGCCAAGGAAACAGAAGATTAGAAAGAGTAACAGTAATTGACATGTTTAAATAAAGTTGAAAATCTGAAATTTGAGTCTATTCCTCCTGATGCTGTCTTTGTGTGCTCCTCTCAGCCAGGTAAAATAACTAGTAACAGAGTGCACGTCTTAAAAGAAAAAGAAAATATTATAGTAACACTTACCTCTTTAAATTATTAATATTACCAAGATTACCAACAAAATCAGGTAGGGTAGTAAAAAAATTCCAGACAGGCTTTCTCTGTTCCTATCTCTAACAAAGGAAGGCATGAAGGAGGATAGTTAGGAGTCTAGTTAGTCCAGGGACGTTACAGCTGTATCTGAGTCAATCCAAATTAATGACAAACAGCTTAACCTTTCTCTAGGCTTGATTCACACTGAAATTTCCTTCTGCAGTGCTCAGTCGTCCTTGGTGTTCTCATGATGGAAAAGTGGTACTGACAGCTGAGACCTTCCAGGATAGGCACAAAACTGGGCAGAAGTGGGTGAGATCCTCAGAGCAAATGGTTCTCCCAGAACAGAAGCTCCATTTTCACGACACCTACCTGCATTCAGACACACTCACATAGGACACACCCCTTATGAGGAAATACTTAATTTTTAACTTAACTTTAGCTAGGTTTACAACAAAAGAGTCCTAATTTGTTGGTTAATTTCTGTGCCTAAAACTGTTTATTCATTCCCAATATTTGAAAACGGAATGGAGGAAGAGAATGAGGCCAAGAACAATCACTCCCTTGTAAACTCCTGACTTAATTTAGTCACCTTAATTGTACTTTGGCAACATTAACAAATACTGACTCCTATGATAGGATGAATAATTGGAAACACAGATTGAATGCATAACATGGTTTCTTCCTTCATTTACACAGTAATCTACACTGATACTAGGGGCAGAACTGGCAGAAGCATGTTCTACCGTGTTAAGCATTAAGTTAAATTGCAAAGACTGCAAGCCAAAAGGTATAATACACTCTGCTAGCAAAACAATGAAGAAAGTGAGGGCTAATTTCAAGGTTTTGCACAAGGAATAAAGGAATATTAAAATATAAGTAAAAACCACATTTTATTATAAACATTTTGGCCTTACAAATTGTGGAGTAACTAAAGCCAATGACTCACTTAAGTACACAAATCCATCAAAGAGTAAAATGCATTAGTGGCTGGGACATAATAAAATACATAAGTTTAAAGTATAACAATAATGTATTTAGTTTAGGTTGCTATATTTGAATCTACTCTGTTCCATACAGTCCTAGGGATTTCTATCTGTATAATATAGCCTAAATTAACACGTGGGCTTTGAAATGGTTAAGGCAGTATTCCATGGATAGTGGCATTGTGAATATATAATTAAAAGTTTTATAACCCAAGAAATGAGATCAAGAACCCATTATAAAAAGTGAAACTTTCCTCAAAGTGGCTGAAGCCTAGACAGATAGATGATAGATAGATAGATAGATAGATAGATAGATAGATAGAGTAGACAGAGGTATAAAATTGTGAGTATAAATGCAGAGTCTGATACTGGGGCTTAAAGTCTACAAGAAAAGTTTTGGAAAGGGAAAATGGATATAAGTAGATGGCTGAAGCCTAGACTGATAGATGATAGATAGTTAGATGATGATGATGATAGATAGATAGATAGATAGATAGATGGATAGATGGATGGATAAAATTGTGTGTGTAAATTCAGAGTCTGATACTGAGGCTTAAAGTCTACAAGAAAAGTTTTGGAAAGAGAAAATGGATATAAGTAGAGGACAGCAAGGACAACCTGAAACCACAACATAAGCCGGAACCCATAAGGATGGACTAAAACCTGTGTCTCAGTCTTGACGCCTGTGATCTAGACGGTGGGGGACATCTGAAAGCTAACATGGCAGAGTTAGATCATTTGTAATATTTACTTTAGTTGCCACATTAACTGCACAATAAATTATGTAATTATAAATGACTAATATTTTATGTGAGAGTATTAAGATAAAATCATTATTAATTTTTAGATATAGAAACTAACTTTGAAATCTCTAATCCAGCCCTTCAATTCAAAGCCATGAAAATAGAAGCTTCTTAGCAGAGGAAGCTGGTGTCCATCATGACCGAACTGAATGCACCTCTGGATCAGGTGGTGAAAATGCTGCAAAAAGATCTAAGTGGCGCATTTGTAGGACAGGTGACTTCCCCATTATGTGAGGTAGCAGGTAAAATGCAACAGGTGTATGTTACAAAAAGGCTGATACTTTAATTCCTTCCTCCAGACCTCATTTAGGAATCTATCTTAATACTTACTCTAACTGGAAACATACAGGAAAAGAAATAGGAAATAATTTCAATGACAGCAGCAACAAATGTGCAAGGGCTATATGAAAGAAATACAAAATTGTATTGAAGGACATTAAAGGAACATGAATAAATGATGAAATATAATAAGTTAGTGAATGGGAATACTCAACAGCATGATAAAAATTTTACCTGTTAATGAATTAAAGGAAAATCTCAATAGTACTTTTCATGTATTTAGAAAAATGAATTCAAAAGATCCTGTGTAATAACAAGAATCTAAATGTAGCCAAGACAATTATGGAAATGAAGAACAAAGGAAAAGCTACACTTCTAGATACGAAATTTGTCCTCAAGTATTTGTGATTAAAACTAGGCCTGAAATGATAATAATGTTTCTAAAGCTGCAAAATCTTGGTGTTATTATACATTCATATCGCTGGTAAGATATTAAAACACAGAGATAGGCAAATACATAGGTGGCAGCCTCTCAAAATGAAGGTAAACACAAAATTATTTCTTTTAGTCTATTTTATATCTAATACTTAAAATAACCTCAAGTATCCTATAATTAAGATATATCTTATATTAAAAGTTACCATATATTCTCAAAATAACTTGGTGGCAAATTAGTCAGATTACTACTCATCGATTTCACTTAAACTTTCAGTACTGAATTAAACTTTAAAAATCTTCTTCACTTTAAATATAACAGGACAGTTCTAGTAATGCAAACACTAATATCACTCTAACTTATACTGAATAATATTTAAGATTCCACTCTGATATAATCAGAGGTTGTTTAGCTTTCTTTGTTGGGATGTCATTGAATGCATCCTTTTCGTGGGAAGCAGGCTGGCAAAAATACCATCATTAAAATATTCACTATTTTTGAAAACCCTGTTACTCAAATGTTCTTATGCATTTGGGGATGGTAGTCATAATGGTGAGATTCATTCCATGTTGTTACATTTAACCAATGTTAATTCTTTATTACAGCGATATAGTATACCATTGTAAAAATATGCCATACATTGTTTAATCTTTCACCTATTTACGGACATTTGAATCACTCTCAGTTTGACAAGTGCAAATATCATGTAAGATAAGTAATATTTTATGTCTCGTGTCAATTTAAGTCATATAGTGTTCATTCTTCAGCCATTAGTTCATAAATGTATTATTAATCCTTTCTAATATTCTCATCAAGGAAGCGGCGAGAATAGTTTTTACAGCTTAATGGACATAAAATTAACTGCATATATATTGCGTGCTTTTTTTTTTTTTTTTTTTTTTTTTTGAGACAGAGTCTTGCTCTGTCCCCCAGGCTGGAGTGCAGTGGCGCAATCTCGGCTCACTGCAAGCTCCGCCTCCTGGGTTCATGCCATTCTCCTGCCTCAGCCTCCTCAGTAGCTGGAGTTAGGTGCCCGCCACCATGCCTGGCTAATTTTTTTGTATTTTTTAATAGAGACAGGGTTTCGCCGTATTAGCCAGGGTGGTCTGGATCTCCTGACCTCATGATCTACCCGCCTCGGCCTCCCAAAGTGCTGGGATTACAGGCGTGAGCCACCACGCCCGGCCTATTGCATGCTTTTTAAAATCAGTTTTTACACACACACACACACGCACACACACACAATAAAACCATCACAACAAAGTAACAAAAATATTTATTACCCCCAAAAGTTTACATGTATATCTTTGAAATCACTCATCCTCCCTCTTTACTCCTCACCACCATCCCCAGGGAATCTCGAATCTGTTTTTGGTCTCTATAGATTACTTTAAATTATGTAGAATTTTATATACATGAAATCATAGAGTATATCTTCTTTTTTATCTGGCTTATTTCATAAAAATTATTTTGAGATTCATTGATGTTGGTGCATACAAACAAAGTAAATTATTTATTGTGGCTGACTCATATACCATTACAAGAATATAACTATTTAATCATTCATCTACTGATGAGCATTTGGGTTGCTTGCAGACTGAGGCTAGTACAAATAAAATTTGTATGAACATTTGTGTACATATCTTTATGTGGAAACATGCTTTCATTACTCCTGGGTAAGTACCTAGGAGTGGAATGGCCAAGTCATGTTATTAGTTTGTGTATAAATGTTTTCTAAGATAGTTGTGCCTTTCTACATTCTCAGTAAGAAAATATAAAAGGACAAGTGGTTCCACATCCTTGCCCAAATTTTTTTGGTCAAGTTCCTAATTTTAGCCATTCTAGTGAGTATGTAATTATATCTCATTGTTGTTTTAATTTGCATTTCCCTGCTGTCTACTGATACTGCCCATCTTTTAATGTGCTTATCTTGAATTTGTGTATCTTTTATGGTTAAATGTCTATTCATATTTTTCCAATTTTCTTACTGAGTTACTTGCTAACATATTATAGGCTTCATCTTTAAATGTTTGACAGAAGTCACCCCTAAAGCTGCTTTTACCTGGAATTTTCTTTGTTTACAGATTCAATTTGTTTAGTAGGAAAAGCACTATAAAGTTATCTATTTTATGTATTATTTTGAGGAAGCTTTGGCAGTTTGTATCTTTCAAGACATTTTTATACTTCTTCTATTTGTAATATATTAGTATAAAGCTATCCACAATATTCCTTATTAGCCTATTAAACTCTATAGGCTCTGTACTAATTTCTCTTCTCTCATTCCTGATACTGGAAATTAGTTTCATGTCTTCCCTCCTCCCCAAATCAACTTGGCTAGAGGTTTCTTTTCAAAGACTTCATTTAGTCTTTAAGTATCTATCTTGTTTTTCTGATTTCTTATATCTGTTCTTGTCTTTCTTCTGCTTATTTGGGGTTTTAATTTGCCCTTCTTTTTCTAATTTTTTTAAAGTGGAGTTGAGATCATTAATTTCAGTCCTTTTCTGACTTTATATATTTATTTTTCATTGTTTTTTTTTATTATACTTTAAGTTCTAGAGTACATGTGCACAACATGCAGGTTTGTTGCCTATGTATACATGTGCCATGTTGGTGTGCTGCACCCATTAACTCATCATTTACATTAGGTATATCTCCTAATGCTATCCCTCCTCCCTCCCCCCACCCCACGACAGGCCCCGGTGTGGAAATTGCACTATAAGCACTGCCTTAGCTATAAATGATAATTTTTGATAGCTTCTGTTCTCATTTTCATTAAGTTCAAAGCGATTTTAAGTTTTTCCTTTTGATTTCTTCTTTGGCCCATGAATTGCTTAGACTTGTGCCACTTAGTTTTCACATATTTGCAGTTTTTCAGCTATCTTTTTATTATTTATTTTGAATTTTATTCCATTAAGATCTGAACACATATTTTGTATAAATTCAGCCCTTCTAGAATTTATTAAGATTTATTTTGTGGTCCAAAACTTGACTACCCTGATAAATGTTTCAACTGAAATTGAATATATGCCATGGTTGGGGAAAGTACTTTATAAATGTCAATTAAGTACAATAGAGTGATAATGTTTGAGCTTTCTCTATTTTTGCTTCACGCATTTTGAAAATCTATTGTTAGTTAAACATTCACGATGTATAATAGGCCATTCTTGCATCACTATAAAGAAACACCTGAAGCTGAATAATTTATAAAGAAAACAGGTTTGATTGGTTCATAGTTCTGCAGGCTGTACAGGAAGCATGGTGTCAGCATCCATGTAGAGGCTGTACAGGAAGCACGGTGTGGCTTCCATTGATGCCACAGGAAGCTTACAATTATGGTAGAAGGCAAAGGAGGAGCCAGTGTCTCATATGGTGAGAGTGGGAGCAATAAGAGACTGGTGAGGAGGTGCCACACACACTTTTAAACAATCAGAGCTTATGAGAAACAATCAGAGCTTATGAGAACTCACTCACTATTGGGAGGGCAGCACCAAATGAATGATGCTAAACCATTCATGAGAAATCTGACCCCATGATCCAATCACTTCCCACCAGGTCCCATCTCCCACACTGAGGATCACAATTCAACATGATTTTGAGGGGACAACATCCAAACTCGATCAGGATGCTTATGCTTTTTTGAAAAATTAACTCCTTTATCATTATGAAGTGACTCTCCTTATTGCTGGTAATATTCTTTCATGAAAAATCCACTTTTTCTTATATTCATATAGCTACATTTTAATCAGTGTTAAAATGACAATCTTCCATCCTTCTATGAGTAATGTATTTGTGTTTTTATATTTAAATCGGGTTTCTTTTAGTCAGCATATTCATAGATCTTGCTTTTTAATCTAACTAGTGTGGTTATTCTGCCTTTTAATTGGGGGAGGAAACATTTACATTTAATTTGTTTATATATGGTTAGATTTAAATTTATAATCTTGGTATTTGTTTTATCATTTTCCCATATGTTCTGTATTTATGTACTCTTCTGGTTTGAGTATTACTGGGGAGTCCATTTAATCTCCTTAATTGGCTTATTACCTAAAACAATTTAGTTTCTCTTTTTAGTGGTTGCTTTAATATTTTAGTACACACTTTAACTTACCACAGCCTATGTTTAAGTAATATGACACCACTCTATCTGAAAAAGATCGTTTAAGACTGTGCTTCCATATGCCCCTCTCCGTCTTGGTGCTATTGAAACCACCCCTATATACTTTATAAATTTAAGCAGGGAAGAAGCAAGAGGGAAAATAAAAACAAATCAAACTTGCAACACATTCAGCATTAATCATTAGGTTAGCTTACCCTCTGACCCTCTTCCTCATAGTTGTTTGCCTATTGTCCTGTAATTACGTAGACCCTGTTACAAGATTATAATTCCTCTTAACTGCTCCATAAATAACAACTTGAACATTATAAAATGTTAAATTTTCCATTTGAGATATTCTTTCAGGTCCTACCTACCCAAAAAATTACACCAGGTGGTCTGAAGGATCCCACTTACACCAGCTGGTCTGAAGGTCTCAAGAAACTGACTTACCAAGCAATGCAGTTTCCACATGCATTCGTGGTGATGTTGAGAGGTGACAGCGTGTTGGCAGCACTCAGCCCTCGCTCACTCTCGGTGTCTCCTCGGCCTTGACGCCCATTCTGGCCGCGCTTGAGGAGCCCTTCAGCCCGCCGCTGCACCGTGGGAGCCCTTCTCTAGGCTGGCCGAAGCCGGAGCCGGCTCCCTCAGCTTGCGGGGAGGTGTGGAGGGAGACGCACGGGCGGGAACCAGGGCTGCCCCGGGCTTGCCGGCCAGCTAGAGTTCCGGGTGGGCGCGGGCTTGGCGGTCCCCGCACTTGGAGCGGCCTGCCGGCCCTGCCGGCCCGGGCAGTGAGGGGATTAGCACCCGGGCCAGCAGCTGCAGAGGGTGCACGGGGTCCCCCAGCAGTGCTGGCCTACCGGCGCTGCGCTGAATTTCTCGCCGGGCCTTAGCTGCTTTCCCCGCGGGTCCGAGCTCGGGACCCGCAGCCCGCCATGCCTGATTCTCCCTCCCCCGCCGCCCCGCCCCCATCGCTGCCCTCCCCCCTATCCCTAACCCCCTCCCGCCCTCGCCATGGGCTCCTGCGCGGCCTGAGTCTCCCCGACTATCGCCGCCTCCTGCTCCACAGTGCCAGGTCCCATTCACCGCCCAAGGGCTGAGGAGTGCGGGCGCATGGGGCAGGACTGGCGGGCAGCTCCACCTGCGGCCCTGGTGCGAGATCCACTAGGTGAGGCCAGCGGGGCTCCAGAGTCTAGTGGTGACTTGGAGAACCTTTGTGTCTAGCTAAGGGATTGTGAGTGCACCAATCAGCACACTGTGTCTAGCTCAAGGGTTTGTGGATGCACCAATCAGCACTCTGTATCTAGCTAATCTGGTGGGGACTTGGAAAATCTTTATGGGATTCTAAGGGAGAATCTAAGGGATTGTGAGAATCTAAGGGAATCTAAGGGAGAATCTAACGGATTGTGATGAATCTAAGGAATCTAATGGAGAATCTAAGGGATTGTGAATGCACCAATTGGCACTCTGTATCTAGCTCAAGGTTCGTAAATGCACCAATCAGCGCTCTGTGTCTAGCTAATCAGGTGGGGACTTGGAGAATCTTTATGGCTAGCTAAGAGATTGTGAATGCACCAGTCGGCACTCTGTATCTAGCTCAAGAATTGTAAATGCACCAATCAGCACTCTGTGTCTAGCTCAGGGTTTGTAAATACACCAATCAACACTCTGTATCTGGATAATCTGGTGGGGACTTGGAGAACTTTTGTGTCTAGCTCAGGGATTGTAAACACGCCAATCAGCACCCTGTCAAAACGGACCAATCAGTTCTCTGTAAAATGGACCAATCAGCTCTCTGTAAAATGGACCAATCAGCAGGATGTGGGTGGGGCTAGATAAGGAAATAAAAGCAGGCTGCCTGAGCCAGCAGTGGTAACCTGCTGGGTTTGCTTGCAGGGCGTGGAAGCTGTGTACTTTTGCACTTTGCAATAAATCTTACTACTATTCACTTTTTGGGTCCATACTGCCTTTATGAGCTGTGACACTCACTGTCGAAGTCTGCAGTTTCACTCCTGAGCCAGCGAGACCACGAACCCACCAAAAGGAAAAAACTCCGAACACATCTGAACATCAGAAAGAACAAACTCCGGACACGCCGCCTTTAAGAATTGTAACACTCACTGCGAGGGTCCGTGGCTTCATTCCTGAAGTCAGTGAGACCAAGAACCCATCAATTCCAGACATAATGTCATCCCTTTCACAATTTCCAGTCAACAGCCCCAATTTTCCAGCCCCTTATCATCCACAATCTCCTTAAAAACTCCAGCTCAGAACTCCTCGAGGAAATGGATTTGAATGTTTCCTCCCATCTTCTTGTTTGGTACCGTGTGATCATGAACCTTTTTCTCTCCTGTAAACCCTGCTTTCTCAGTGTGATTGGTCTGTTACTACAGAGCAGGCATATGGATCTGTTGGTCCCATTATGCCATTATTATCATACTTATTGATACATACATTATAAACCCCATAATCCATTATTATCCTTATTTTAAACAGTTAATTATAGCATCTTGAATTTTTAAAAAATTCTTTTTAAGGAATATTATATTGGTCAGGGTTTTCTGGTAACAAAATCAGTAGAATACAGAATCAATATAATCTCTCTCTTTCTCTCTCATATATATATGAGAATCAATATAATCCATATAATATCTCATATATACACATGAGAGAGATGAGAAAGATTATATATGAGAGAGAGATTATGTTGATTCTGTATTTTATTGATTTTGTTTCCAGAAAGCCCTGACCGATATGATATGTATAAAAAGAAAATTTTTATTTTAAGATGATATAAAGATAATTAACTGTTTAAAATAAGAAAAATAATGGATTATGGGGTTTATAATGTGTGTATAAATAAGTAAGACAATAATAGTGTAATAGGACCAACAGATCCATATGCCATATATGTATACATGAAAGAGAGAGAGATTCTCCAATAGAATATATATGATTATGGAGAATTGACTTACACAATTGTGGAGACTAAGAAGTTCCATAGTCTGCCATCAGCAAGCTAGAGAACCAGGAAAGCAAGTGGCATAGTTCAGTCTGAATCCAAAAGCATGAGAACCAGGGGAGGCAATGCTATATCAGTCTGAGGGCAGGAGAAGACCAACTTCCCAGCTCAAACAGGCAGATAGGAGTGATGAATTCCCTGTTCCTCTGCCTTTTGTTCTATTCAGACCCTTCACAGATTGGATAATGCCCTTCCACAGTGGGGAGGGTTGTCTACCTTATGGAGTGCACCAATTTAAATAATAATCTCATCTGGAAATACTCTCAAAGAAATAATGTTTATCTATATATCTGGGTACCCCATGAACCAGTCAAGTGGATACATAGAATTAACCATCATACACATATCTACCATTTCTGACAACTTTCATTTCTTTATGTGGCTCCGTATTTCCATCTAATATAATTTTCCTTATGCTGAACAACTTTCTTCCACATTTCTTCTAGAGCAGGTTTAATGATAGTTAATCCTTTCAGCTTTTTTATGACTAAAAAGTTCCTTACTTCAGCTTTATTTTTGAATGATGTTTTAGTGCCTTTTCTTTGTTTTAGTCTCTTTTCTTTTTGTGTTTATGTTTAGATATTTGCTGTTCCTGACATATGGCTCATACTCTTTTTTTGTCTGTAGTATCTAATATGCTGTTATTCCCATGAATTATATTTTTACCTCTGACATTGTAGTTTTTATCTCTAGAAGCTTGATTTGAATCAATATATCATTCATATTTCTACTAAACAGGCATAACCTCTTTTTTCCTTTCTTACATATATGCCATAATAAGTATAACCGTTCTAATATGCATGTCTGTCAGTTCTATTATTTGTATTCCTTATGTGCCTATTTCTACTGATTGATTTTTCTCTTCATTATGGGTCATATTTTTCCGCTTTTTTGCATGCTGGCAACTTTGGATCAGATGTCAAACACTGTAAATTTTACATTTTTGTAACCTGTATGTTTTTAATGTTACTATAAATATTCTTGATTTTTATTCTGGGGTGTTTTGAAGTTATCTGGAAGCAGTTTTATCCGTTCGAGGCTTACTCTCATGTTCTTTTGGATGGGAACAAGCTTGACTTATTCAATAGCTAATTTTGCTCTACTGCTGAGAGGCAATATGCTTCTGTGTACTCTACCCAATGTCTCCTAATTACAAAATTACAATTTATTTATTAGACAGAGAACTATTCCCACGCTTTGTGATCTCTGTAAATTGTTTCCTCTAACTCTTTTGAGTGAACCTTCTGTCTCCTTAGGTAGCTGCCTCACATGCATTTATCAGTACTTAACTGAAGACTTGAAAGAAATCCTCTGCAAATGCCTCTCTCCCCCTCTCGCTCCTCTACCACCCCCTTTCTCTCCTTCTCTCTTTCATCTAGTATTCTGGTCTCTCCTTGTTCTCTCACTTTCTGTGTTTCTCCTCTCGCAGGGATCACTGTTCTTCCCTATGTGATGTTCAATGCCTGAAAATAATTGTTGCATATATTTTGTCTGATTTTTTAAATCATTTCAGGTGTAAGTCTGGTTCATGTTACTTCATCTTCCCAAGAGTATTTTAAAACTTTCATTATTATATTATTGCAAGGAACATTGGATTTAGGATCAGAATATCTAAATTCAAGATCTAATTTTATTCCAACCATCAATGTTCTGTTCCTGGCTTGCTTTTTCACTAATTACAGTTGACCTTTGAACGACATGGGGGATCAACCCCCAGTGCAGTTGAAAATCAGTGTATAACTTTTGGCTGCCCCAAACCTAAGCTAGAGAAAAGAAGATGATATTAAGAAAACCACAAGGAAGAAAAAATATATTTACCAGGTATACTAGTTCGTTTTCATGCTGCTGATAAAGACATACCTAACACGGGGAAGAAAAATAGACTAACAGTTCCACATGGCTGGGGAGGCCTCACAATCATGGCAGAAGGAAAAAGACACTTCTTTTTTTTTTTTATACTTTAAGTTTTAGGGTACATGTGCACAATGTGCAGGTTAGTTACATATGTATACATGTGCCATGTTGGTGTGCTGCACCGATTAACTCGTCATTTAACGTTAGGTATATCTCCTAATGCTATCCCTCCCTACTCCCCACACCCCACAACAGGCCCAGTGTGTGATGTTCCCCTTCCTGTTACATGGCTGCAGCAAGAGAGAATGAGAGAGAAGCGAAAGTAGAAACCCCTTATAAAACTATCAGATCTCATGAGACTTACTTACTGCCATGAGAACGATATGGGGGAAACCACCCCCATGATTCAATTATCTCCCAACGGGTCCCTCCCACAACACATGGGAATTATGGGAGCTACAAGATGAGATTTGGGTGGGGACACAGAGCCAACCATATCACTTGTATTAACAGGAAATGGATTATCATAAAATATTTCATCCTGCTGTCTTCATGTTGAGTAGAATGAGGAAAACAAGGAAGAGGAGGGGTTGATCTTGCTGATTCAGGGGTGACAGAGGTGGAAGATATCCATTTATAAGAGGCACAGTTAAAATACATGTTGTTCAAGGGTCAGCTGTACAGTAACTTTGACAAATATTTCAATAAAGCACTCTAAAACTATATTACCCATTTTACAATGTCAATATGGTTATGCATATTCTACTTGCTAGGTATTCTGTGGGGGAAAATGATCAACAAATTATGTAGAATTGTTTTGTAATTTTACAGCAGAATTATTTTTTCCAAAGTTACTGCCCTTTCTATGATTGTCCACTTTAATAAATATAAACTTTAGCAATAGATTATTTACAATAAAACATTCTAAATGCTAGCATGATTTTCCATATATTTTGTTATATTTTTCCCTCTTTATTTTCATTTTAAACTAAATATTATCAGTTCTGAATTACTTTCTAAGGATTTATATAACTTTTCATTTAAAAAATGACATGGTCTCCAGTTGTATTTAGATTTCGATCATAAAGAGCTAGGTAAATCAGTGTTTATTGGATAGGGCAGCTGTATATTATCACTAACCAAATAGGCAACCCTTAACTCTGCTTTATACTGAGAAGTGCTGTCAGCTGAAAAGTACTACAGAATGTTTAATAAGTTTTGTAGAATATGAACCAATTTTAGTCAACATGTTTATAAAGAAAACTTGGTAAACAAACAAAAAACTAAAACAAAACAAAACAAAAAACACGCAGACCCTAAATTTAGGATTAGAAATGACTTTACAAAAATAATACTGAAAGTATATGTTGATTAAACTTTGTTTTTAGTACTTTCTATGTCTTCTTACCTCCACTGGTGTCTTTTCCAGTATCCTCATTTTCTCTCCTATTCTCTCTGTGAAAATAGGAAAAGATTATTTAAAACATTTTTACTGAAGTATTGCTACAGATAAGTCATTTCAGAAGATAATGTAGCCTTTTTATTTTTGGTTTTATTATATTTGGGATTTCAGAAAATAACTTAGCCCTTATTTAATTTAGATCAGAGAAGTTGTGTTTAAAACAAATGCCCTGCAATGTTGTATCTAATTCTGATTCTTCTGTAACTTTCTGAATGAAGGTTTGGTGGTGGAAATTCAACAGTTATCAAGGGATTCTGGAATGTAAACAATGAGAAATTTCATTGAAATGTGATGTTTGGGAGTTTGCAAAACATAGGACTGGGAGTCAGGAAACAATTTTGAGACCTGATTCTGGCTCAGAGTCCCAACATCCTCTTTATAGCCTTGGATAAAAATTTCTCTGGATGTAGTTTCCTCATTTGCAAACCTAAAAATAGTTAAAAGTCAAGGGGTTATCTAGGACACTTGCCACAAAGATTCCATAGCGAAGAGGTTTGTGAATTCAAATATCTTAGTCAGTATCTTACAACAGTCCCCAGAAGAAGTAGCAACCTTCTAACTACAAACTTTTACTGATTTTCAAACAAAAAATCAAACCCCTTGAATATATTAAAAAATGTAAACAATTTATCTTTGTTCTTAATTTGAGTTTCTGGAAGAACTGACTCAATGAGACAGCATAAGGAAAAAAGAGAATTTGTTAAAATGAATTAGTTAAAGCCTAGATCAAAGTAATTAGTTGGAGATGCTATGCCATCTCTATTTCCACTGGAGTCATAACAAAAGTTTTCTGGTTACTAAGACTTCATGGGATCTAGTGACTTCTTCTCGGATAAGGGACAATTTAAAAATAGATCAATCTTAGACTTAATAAGAAATCTCCTTAAACATATTTGTAAGGTTTCTAAAGAAAATTTTGAAAAGTAAATTAAGTAAATTTTCCTTTTTTCTTTTTGAGATAGAGCCTTGCTCTGAGTGCAGTAGCATGATCTCAGCTCACTGCAACCTCTGCCTCCCGGGTTCAAGTGATTCTCTTGCCTCAGTCTCCCAAGTAGCTGGGACTACAGGCGTGCGCCACCACACATTGCTAATTTTATGTATGTTTGGTAGAGACGGGGTTTCACTATGTTGGCCAGGATGGTCTTGAACTCCTGACCTCGTGATCTGCCTGACTTGGCCTCCCAAAGTGCTGGGATTACAGGCATGAACCACTGCACCTGGCTGGAAAGTAAATTTTCAAATGGAGTTAATACCTTAGGTTAGAACTATATTATATTATTCTGTCTTTCATTAGGCAATAAACTAAAATAGTACTTTCTGATGACATTCTAATTTGCTTTTTATTGGCTGAGGCTAATTCCATTTATTTCTTGAAAAGGGAACATATAATAATAGATTTGAGGATTTTAAAAATGTTTTTGTATATATATAATCTCCTTTGTTGATACTTAAACTAATGGTTATTGATAAACTAATCCTTAACTATTTGCTAATGACGTGTTATAAACCATAAAGTAAGGTATCAATATGTGAAAATTGATCATACAGATTGCATCATTCTTGTCACACCCAACTAAAACAGAGTCAAAAGCCTGGGGGAAAAAGCACTTGGGGCACATGAATTTGCTCCAAGAATGTAATTCTCTGCAAGCCTGGCTGCTGAAGCTGCCTGCTGGAACCTGAAACCAGTTTTATATAGTGGCTGGGAAACAACCTGCTGCCACTCTAAGACTAGCTTTACCCACCACTGTCAGTTACCAGCCAGAACCTGCCAGCTTCACAAAACGTTACTAGCACCAATGAACTTTCTGGAATAATACCATGCAACATTTCTCCTTTCATTGTAAAATCTCTAAACTTCTCTTTGTTCTTTAGACATACTAAAGACCACCTGATCTGTGTGTTTGCTCTGAGTTGCAATTCTTGCTTCCCAAAGACATGTTTTAAAGTTTTCTTCTTTAAAGTTTTTAGAGATTCATCTCTATATTGTATTCAACTTCAATAAATGATATTCTAGTTTGTGCACAAAATTTCCTTTTCTGTGTGTTTTGTTTCTCCCTTAAAAAGTCTTTGTCAAACTATCAATCCCACACAAAATTCTATAATAATTTTTGGTGGTTGCAGAGCCTCCAGAACCTGATAGAGATTAACTCGTCACCAGTTTTCCAATAAAAAATGCAAGAGACATTTTGTTATTCTATTTATTCCAATTAAATATTTTCAAAGCTGTATTAATACTTGTTGACTCTCCTAAGACTTCTCCAAGATTGGTAAAAATCAACTCCAAAACTTGTTAGGGGAAAATCCATTCTTTGGGATTGATCCTAGCCAGGGTCATATTCAATCCACACTCTTAGACTATAGTGATTAATCGTTAATATGCATAAGAATAATCTTTCATTTTTGGAAGGATGTTCATAATCCCCACATATGTGATATGCCTCCCTTTTTTTTAACTTTCTTTTTTTTATACTTTAAGTTCTAGGGTACATGTGCACAACGTGCAGCTTTGTTACATATGTATACATGTGCCATGTTGGTGTGCTGCACCCATTAACTCATCATTTACATTAGTTATATCTCCTAATGCTATCCCTCCCCCTCCCCTTACCCCACGACAGGCCCCAGTATGTGATGTTCCCCACCGTGTGTCCAAGTGTTCTCATTGTTCAATTCCCACCTATGAGTGAGAACATGCAGTGTTTGGTTTTCTGTCTTGCGAAAGTTTGCTCAGAATGATGGTTTTCAGCTTCATCCAAGTCCCTACAAAGGACATGAACTCGTCCTTTTTTATGGCTGCATAGTATTCCATGGTGTATATGTGCCATATTTTCTTAATCCAGTCTATCATTGTTGGACATTTGGGTTGGTTCCAAGTCTTTACTATTGTGAATAGTGTCACAGTAAACATACGTGTGCATGTGTCTTTATAGCAGCATGATTTATAATCCTTTGGGTATATACCCAGTAATGGGATGGCTGGGTTAAATGGTATTTCTAGTTCTAGATCCTTGAGGAATCTCCACACTGTCTTCCACAAGATATGCCTCCCTTTTATAGGAAGTTTCCTGACTCCAGACCTGTATCTACCTATTCCCATATCTAAAGTTTGCTCTTCTATACCTTATTGGAAACTGTTTCAGCAGGTCATATCAGTGGAAATGATTTGTTAGTATTCATGATAAGATTTAAAAGAAAAAACAAAAAACAGCATGCCTTAATAAATCAATTACCAATTACCTTACATGGAAAGCTGCTCATTCATACTTTTGCCCACTGAAGTTACCAAGAATATATGGTGTGAACGTATAGTTACCAGCCTGGGAGATCAGTGGTCTACTAGCTTTGCTGGGTAAGCCTTTGCCTCAGGCCAGAGGATGTGGAATTTGAGGACAATGGAACTTCTCTCATAGCCCTCCAACTCAGTTTTCATGAAGAGTTTCACTATTCTGTTATGCTCACAGCCTTCACTCATTTAGTAATTCATTTGCTCAAAAAATATTTATTGAGAATTTGCTATGTGACAGGTACTGCACTGAGTACAGAGGCTATAACATTGTTCCATACTTATTTAACTGACCTCAAAAATCTTAATATTCAGCCCCATTATTTTAAATATGAAAGGCAAGACCATTCAACAGCTTGATATTTATGCAATATTTTGCATAAATACACTTTTTAATTTATCTGATTTTTCTAGGTGATACAAGGCTCTTGGGACACAGTGGTGAAAAAAAAAATTGTTCCTTCTCTCAGAATATCACAGAATCAAATGCAGGTAGGGCATTAAGGAAGGAATGATTAATCCTATGCAAATTTATAAAGTAAAGAAATATTTACCTGAATTATTTGATTAATAGAGTAAATTTAGCCAGCGAAGAGAAGAAAACAACATACCAGGAAGAATAAACCAGGCACAGGATGGGAAAAATCATTGTGTTGTGCTCAGAAAATTAAAAAAAAAATGCTATGAAAAAGGCATAGGGTGTCAGTTGGGAAACTGGAAATGAAAACTGGAAAGGCAAATTAGGAAAATACTTTTAAAGGTCCAATGTGCCAAGCTGAGGAGTTTGGAATATTAATTCTTACTAATCAGTCAGCAGAAAATTTAGGCATATGTGTGACATAATCAGATTCCATATTGTGAAAAATGACACCTCAGAAAATGCACATGAGGAGAAAGAGGAGCAGAAACAATTAGGGAATTGCTGGAATAACAGAGCTGAAAAATACTCAAGAAGAAGGTTAAAGCAGTGGCAGTGAGGATGGGTGAGGAAAGGCAATTTAAAGGATGTGTTTTATGTAGAATTAAGGGGATTTTCTGACTGTAAAGGTTTTAATAGATGGTAAAAGAGAGAAAAAGGCAAATACTTGGACATTTCAAACTTAAGAGGCAGAATGATGATATTATTTATCAAACAAGGCTACAGAAGAATGAAATTGAATAATTTTGGGCAGGTCATGTGTTAGAAGACTCCAGAACTCAAAGTTGTAAATGTTGGTTAGGCTGCGAAATGGATGAGTATGTAGAGGAAATAGGAGTTGGGTTTGAAGATGTTGCCCCGTAAAATTATGCCACTAGTGGTGACACATATTTTTGAAAAAATATGTTGACTTAGCACAATTTTATAAACTGGCAATCATATGTTGGCCTACATGTTTTTCTTGATCTTAATGGCTTTTGAAAGCCTAACATCTGGAACCATTGTATTACAAATATTTTGAACCAACTAGTCTGTAAGATGAGTGAGAAAATGGGCTCAAAATGAAGAACTACTTTCCCCCAATTCTCGGAGTAGGTTTTTGACATATCCTGATTTGAACCCAGCCCAGCTTCCCAGGTAAGAATTCGTTGCACTGCATCATGTTCCCTACCAAAGGGTCAAAATCCTTATGTTAAGCTAGAAAATTATCCTACCAAAAAATTGTGGCTCAGGATACATGAAACACAAGAAAAAAAAGAAGGAAAATGTTGGCTGATCTTGCAGTGACATATATACCTGTACACATGGATATTTACATTCACACACTCACATGTAATGCTAAAATAATTTTCCATATCATAAAGTCTACTTCTTGGAAATATTGTGAATAGTAAGAAGAATAATGAGATATCACTCTTGAGAAGCAAAAACCAAATAACAAAACAGGATTGTAATGGTATTAAGGAGTGAGGGCAAGTAGTAATACAATAAAATCAAACAGAGCAAAATAAAGAAGAGACCTTGCATGAACAAGTGATAGTTATGTGCTAATAAAAAGGAGTAAGATCAGCTAAACTCTATAATACCTGAACATAAATGCTTGTACTTCAAATTAGTTTAACCATTGTGGAAGACAGTGTGGTGATTCCTCAATGATCTAGACCAAGAAATACCATTTGACCCAGCAATCCCATTACTGGGTATATACCCAAAGGATTATAAATAATTCTACTATAAAGATACATGCACACGTATGTTTATTGAAGTACTTTTCACAATAGCAAAAACTTGGAACCAACCCAAATGTCCACCAATGATAGACTGGATAAAGAAAATGTGGCACATATACACCATGGAATACTATGCAGCCATAAAAAGGATGAGTTCATGTCCTTTGCAGGGACACGGATGAAGCTGGAAACATCATTCTCAGCAAACTAACACAGGAACAGAAAACCAAACACCACATATTCTCAATTGTAAGTGGGAGTTGAACAATGAGAACACATGGACACAGGGAGGGGAACATCACACACTGGGGCCTGTCAGGGATTGGGGCGCTAGGGGAGGGAGAGCATTAGGAGAAATACCTAATGTGAATGACGGGCTGATGGGTCCAGCAAACCACATGGCACGTGTATACCTATGTAACAAACCTGCATGTTCTGCACATGTATCCCAGAACTTAAAGTATAATTGAAAAATAATAATACCAAATACTTACACTTCATACTTTTTATTCCTTGGATGTGTTAAAATAAAACTCAGTGTTGTTTAAAATCTATTCACTTCATTCCAATTATTTCCTATCATCATATATTCTACTAAGACTCCACTTCTTTTCAGGAAGAAAATAAAAGTCTCTATTACAGAGAAAAAGGGTTAAATGATGCAAGAAAGATTATCATAAAGATATATTGAATTTGTCTTAAATAGAATGTCTTGATAAAATACATAATTCTATACAAATTTAGTTACCATTGTCTAATCCAGTCATCTTCAAAGTAAATTGCTGCAATTCAGAGAGTGCACAAGATGATTCCTTGTAAAATGAGAAAAATATATTAGTATTTTTAGTTATATTTATTTTTTCATTCTTATTTGTAAATGCACGTGGCTCAGGATACATGAAATACAAGAAAAAAAGAAGGAAAATGTTGGATGATATTTTAAAAGTTCATGAAACACGAATACAGTTCAGTAATTTAGCCTCAAATATTATATCTAAGCTACAACCATTCAAATAAAGAAAACAGAATGTTGGTCAGTGCTGTGAAGCCCTCTTCATGCCTCAAAACTATTTTTACATTTTGTGTTTATTATAAATGGTGTGGCATTTTTCACTATATCTTGACACTTATTTGTGACAATGAGCCTCAAACTCCTGTGCTCAAGTGATCCTCGCACCCCAGCCTCCTGAGTAACCAGGACTACAGGTACACATCAACATACCTAGCTATTTCTTTTCATTTTTTTGTGGAGACAGGGCCTCACTATGCTGCCCAGGCTAGTACTGAATTCCTGGCCTCAAGAGATCCTCCCAACTCAGCCTCCTGATGTGCTGCAATTACAGGCATGAGCCACTGCACCCAGCTTATTTTTATATTTTATCCTATAATTTTGCTGAAGTTATTTATTATTCTAGTTACTTCTTTATACTACTTACCATAGGATTTCTACATAGACAATCATGTCACCTGCACATAAAGATGGTTTTACTTCTCTTCCAATCTGTATACTTTTTATTAGTTTTACTTGCTGTCTTAGCTTGGGCTGCAGTGCAAAGTACCATTCACTGGGTGGCTTATAAACAACCAACCAACCCGAATGCCCATCAGTGATAGACTGGATTAAGAAAATGTGGCACATATACACCATGAAATACTATGCAGCCATAAAAAAGGATGAGTTCATGTCCTTTGTAGGGACATGGATGAAGCTGGAAACCATCATTCTCAGCAAACTATCACAAGGACAGAAAACCAAACACCACATATTCTCAATCATAGGTGGGAATTGAACAATGAGAACACTTGGACACAGGAAGGGGAACATCACACACCGGGGCTTGTCATGGGGTGGGGGGAGAGGGGAGGGATAGCATTAGGAGATATACCTAATGTAAATGATGAGTTAATGGGTGCAACACACCAACATGGCACATGTATACATATGTAACAAACCTGCACATTGTGCACATCTACCCTAGAACTTAAAGTATAATAATAATAATAAAACAAATAAATAACCAAAATTTACTTCTCACAGTTCTGGTGGCTGGGTGTGTGAGATCAGGGCTCCATCATGGTCTGTCTCTGGCGAGGGTCTTCTTCCAGGTTGCAGACTGCCAACTTCTTGTATTTCATGTGGCAGAAAGAGAGCTAGTGAGCTCTCTGGGGTCTCCTAAGTAAGGGCAATAATCCCATTGATGAGGGCTTCACGCTCATGACCTAACCACCTCCCAAATGTCCCACCTCCTAATATCATCGCATTGAGATTAGGGTTTGGACACATGAATTTGGGCATGGGGGAACATCCAGGGCATTGCACTAGCCCCACTTGCATTGGCTGGAATGTCCAGTACAATGATGAACAGAAGTGGTGAGAGCGGGTATGGTATGCTTGCCTTCTTCCTGATCTTTTGGGGAACGCATTGGGTCTTTTGTTAGGTATGATGTTAGCTATGGTTTTTTTCATAGATGTTCTTATGAGTTTGCAGAAGTTTCCTTCTATTCCTAATCTGCTCAGAATTTCATTAGAAACTAATTTTGAATTTTGTCAAATGTTTTTCTGTATCTGTTAATAAAGTCATATTAATTTTCTTCTTTAGTCTGCTCATATTGTGAATGGCACTGATGGATTTTCAAGTGTTAAAACTGACAAGTTATTTATATTGCAAAGTTTACACATTGTTGGGAATTTTGGCATCCATGTTCATAAGAGACATTGGTCTGAGGTTTTCTTTTCTTGTGAAATCATTTGGCTGGTTTTGGTATCAGATAATACTAGCATCATAAAATGAGTTGGGAAGCTTTTCCTCATCTTGGACTTGTTATTATAGTTTCCATAAATGTTTGTTTGAATTCACCAGCATTCCATGAAGGGGAAGCAGAAAGAATCAGGCCTCCTGAGGCTTGTGCTCTGAAGATCACATAATGTCACTTCCCCCATATTATCTTCTTATAATATTTTAAATGTCTCTGTTTTTTTAATAGAATTTATTAGAGCAGTTTTAGATACACAAGAAAATTGAGTGGAAAGTACATACCCCCTTACCCACACTCACAGCTTTCCCCACATTCAAGATCTTGCATCAGAGTGGCACATTTCTAACAATCAATGAATCTACACTGACACATCATTACCCAAATATTACATTAGGGTTCAATGCTGGCATTGTACATACATTGGGTTTTCACAAAGGTGTGTGCCATTTATCTACTATGGGTGTATCCTACAAAATAGTATCACTGTCCTACAAATCCTCTGTGGCCGTGCTATTCATCTCTCCCTCCAACCCAACCCCTAACAACCCCTGATCTTTTCACTGAATCCATAGTTTTGACTTTTCCAGAATGTTATATATTTGGAATCCTACAATATGTATAGCCTCTTTAGATTGGCTTTTTCACTTAATAATATGCTTTTAAGTTTCTTCCATCTCTTTTTATGGAGATGGAGATTCTTTGTAGTGCTGAATGATATTCCATTGTCTAGATGTACCACAGCTTATTTATCCATTCATCTACTGAAGGATATCTTGGTTATTTTCAGGTCTGGGCAATTATGATTCAAGCTGCTTTAAACATCCATGTGCAAGTTTTTTTTTTTTTAAAATAAGTTTTCAATGGATTTAGGCAAAATTCAAAGCATATGATTTGTGAATGATATGGTGAGGGTATGTTTAGTTTTGCAAGGTACTGCTAGACTGTCTTGCAAAGTGGAGCTACCATTTTGCATATCCACCATCAATGAATAGAGTTCCTGTTCTTTCACACCCTTGTCAGCATTTGGTATTGTCAATGTTTTGGATTTTGGCCATCCTACTAAATGTGAAATGGTATCTCATTGACATTTTAACTTGCAATTCCCTAATGACATATGATTTTGAACACCTTTTCATATGCTAATTTGCTTAGGTAAGTAATTGAAGTTACTAAAGTGGAGAAAGTCTAGAAACTACAAAAATATGGCAATATAACTCTTTGGTTTTACCTAACTTTATAATCACAGATCCTCATACTTTAATACCTGGTTGTATATGATGCAAATTTTTATTTTATTAAGGTCAATCTGGTGTGCACTGAACTGAAAAATATAAACCTTGGTTTCTAACCAAATTGCTTAGCTTTAAAATTTTACTCTTTATTTTAGAACTGAATATACACATTCAGAAATTAGACTAGACATAATGAGTGAGATTCTATAATTATGTAGATATTAATTTGGGGGTATAAGAAGTGACATAATGAAGAAAATTTCATTTTTGAGACAAAAAATTTCACAAATTTTTTTGAATACAAAAGATTATCATATGATGTTAGATCCATCAAAATTACAATGGAGTTTATCTGAATATCTTTCCTCAATATTACTTGTAATTCCTTCAGTGATTCAAGTAGACTAAGAAGAGAGCTCATTTTCTGTGGATACCATTTTGAGAATTAAGCGACAGTCTCAAAGTGAATTATTTCGTAGTATTCCAATCGACCAAACATAGAAACACTGCATGTCTTTTACAAAGAACAGAAGAGAAAACCATTTTAGATAATATCTCTTTGTATCATATATTTTAAGTAATTCAGTGCAAGAAAGTATAAGAATCTGCTTTTGATATGAAAAGATACATTTCCTTATTTTAACTTCACTTTACTCTGCAATGCAGTAAATAAAATGATTGCTACTATAGTGAGATGAGGTATCTAGGGACCGAGTTAAATAAAATTTATTCCAAAACACAGCCTGTAGTTGTCTTAATTTATTTCCATAGGAATTGACATCACCCGAAGGTGCTGATAGCCAAAGGCAGAGGTCATCACTGCTTAGTTCATTTTCCTAATGGCACTTCCTCCTCCTTCTTGCAATGGCAAGTAGATAGTCTGATTTATTTTTGTTTGTTTGCAGTTAACCTACTTATTCAGAGTAAGGTAATTCCAACAGGGGTCATGTTGGTTATTTAAATTAAATTAATGAAAATAACTCAAACCACTTAAATTATTTTGACATTATTTCTTGATTAATCATTTAAAAATACTTTTTAAAAATGATTATGAACATAAGTACCCCAAACTGTATGGCTTTACAAACTCATGATATCGTAGTAGGTGGGCTACATAGACTAATATAAATTCATGAGCCTTAGTTTCAACAAATAATAAAATGTAAAATTCTATGCAAAGCCTTGAGGTGAGTTTCAGACTGCTATAGCCTGATGACAGGTAAAACAGAGGTCAAGATAATTTTATCTAGAAGAATTAATTACTTGAAAATACAAACTCTCAAATATCTTCTAGAGACTAGACAGGGATTCATTTTTGATACGATGTTTGATTTACATGTTGAACACTTGATCTCGCTTCATGATAGTAAAAAATCTACTTAAAATAGTAAACAATATTAAAAATAAATTCTAGTCTGTATTTCCTATATGCCTACACTAACTGACTAGGGGAAATTAATTAAGTAGAAAGATGAATTTGACAGACGGGAACAAAATGCAGTTTTTCAAGTATAAAAGACACCTATTACTTCCCTCTCCCCCCAATATCTCTTGTACTCACGTACACACATACACACACTTTGGTTTTCACTCAGATCAGGGAGAGTGAGTCTCCAACAAGAACATCTTTAGCTCTTCATTGTGAAGTATTCAAAAGGTACTTGGAAGGAGATTTCTGATGCATAGTGCCTTTCCTCCCACAAGCATAGTGGACCAGTAAGGGATTGTCTGCTGTTATAAAGAACAGTCATTCACTCTCTAAGGAACCTTTCCCCCAATCAAATCTGCATCTTGGATCTTAAAATAAGACTGTCCCTGAATGGTACTGTCTGAAAGATAGGCGTGTCAGCTGCCGCAGAGGAATGGGAGTCTAATGTGAGGGCTTGGTTGACACTGATAGTTAATGTGTGTGTGTGTGTGTGTGTGTGTGTGTGTGTGTCTGTGTGTCTGTGTATAGATAGTAAATTCAAGCATACATTTACCAAAGCAAAAGTGCTGCATTGTGGAGAAACAGCAGTATTTTTCACAGTAGTGTGTAAACTATAAATTTGTTAATTTGTTGCCACATCCCCAAAGTGCCTGTTGTTATGGATTCCTACATTAAGATTTTTATCATGTTTCTGTATAGTAGTCAAATGCTCAATACTTCTTTTGGCTTTCTGCATTCCCTCAGAGATAGTAGGTAGACAAAACCTTGATCCCAAACAAGATAGAAAGTTGAAAGCGAAATTTCTGCAAAAACTACGACACAAAACATTCACAAACAAAAACATTCAAATCCCAGTAAAGGTGAGTGCTAGAAACATTTCAATATATAGGACCAGAAATACCTTAAGGAAGTTTCAAAGAATCTTTTATCATCCAAACTACTGAATGGAGGAAAAATGTATCTCTTGAGATCACTACTCAATGAAGAGGTTTGAAGTTTGAATTTGTACTACATGTGTGATACAGGAATACCTAGGCTGAGAAATTATGGTCCAAAAGTTTTCTAGAAGGCCAGTGATACTTCTGGGATACAAAATCAGTCTAAAGAGACTCTTCCTAAAACAGGCTACATGTTATTTTACCAAAAAAAAAAAAAATCCCTTCTGAAAAGTATAAGTAAAAAATGGTAAAACTGATGAGAAAATAAGAAACTGTAAGTGAAACTAAGCAGGCACAAAAATAGTAAAAGTATACTTGAAGTTTAAAATCCAAAGACCATAAAAATACCTTTGGCCAAAATTGTTAAAAATTGAAAGTAAGTTTTAAAGTGACATATGAAAAGAAAAGGGCATTGTGAAAATAGAATGGATATATAATGAAAAAGAAAAAATATATAATACTTATGAACAAAATATAGAGCCATTACAATTTTTTTAAACACTCCAGTGTGGAAGTCAGTGTGGTGATTCCTCAGGGATCTAGAACTAGAAATACCATTTGACCCAACCATCCCATTACTGGGTGTATACCCAAAGGACTATAAATCATGCTGCTATAAAGACACATGCACACATATGTTTATTGCAGCACTATTCACAATAGCAAAGACTTGGAACCAACCCAAATGTCCAACAATGATAGACTGGATTAAGAAAATGTGGCACATATACACCATGGAATACTATGCAGCCATAAAAAATGATGAGTTCATGTCCTTTGTAGGGACATGGATGAAATTGGAAATCATCATTCTCAGTAAACTATTGCAAGGACAAAAAACCAAACACTGCATGTTCTCACTCATAGATGGGAATTGAACAATGAGAACACATGGACACAGGAAGGGGAACATCACACTCTGGGGACTGTTGTGGGGTGGGGGGATGGTGGAGGGATAGCATTAGGAGATATACCTAATGCTAAATGACGAGTTAATGGGTGCAGCACACCAGCATGGCACATGTATATGTATGTAACTAACCTGCACATTGTGCACATGTACCCTAAAATTTAAAGTATAATTAAAAAAAGAAAAACATTTGAAAAGAGACTAACTATGCAACAATATAAGGAAATTATACAGAATGCACTGGGGGAAAACGGTTCCAAAAAAAGAAAGAATGTAAAAATTAAAGGGGAAGAAAAAATAATTTAAGAAAATGTCCCATAAATGTAGGGTATGCACATCTACATAGAAAGGGTAAACAGCTCCAATAAGATTATCATACATTAAAAAGTCTGATATCACCCTGAGTGAGTGAACTATATAAATGAATATAGTTATTTTGGAGGTCAATCTGTAAGTTCTAGGAAGACTGGCAATGTGAGGGTTAAACAAGTTAATTAATGCCAGTTATTGCAACAGTCTTCAAATCCCATAACAAGTCTTACACAAATGTTCCTCATAGGACTACACTCCTGGTAGCTCTCCTACATAGTGTGACAAAGGACACTTGGCATCTGTATCCTGTGGCTCCTCCAACATAGAGTGCTTCTAGTCTAGCTGCACAGATGGAGAATACAGTATGGAGGGTCACACAGGAAGTTCCTGGAGTGAGGCCAGGAGGTGGCATATAAAAGCTCTGCACACATGCAACTGGTCAGAACCAAGCCATGTGCTTCTAATGGGAGACAGTAGAGCAACAGAAAACAAGATTAGTTTTCATCGACACAGCTTCTTGGTGCATTGTTTTCCATGATCTCTGGCTGCACCTACTGTCCATTATTCAAGAAGTGTGTGTGCATGCCCTTTTGTGGTCTTAACAACTAGAAAACTTACCCCCTCTTCATGGAAGTTGGGTAGCTCAAAAGAAGTTTAACTGTTGAAGCTGCAAATGCAATGTTTTCAGTCCAGGGTTTACAGGTTCTTCAAAAATATAGCTTCCTCAAAAACTCCATAATCTTCTGATCTCTTTGCTTATAGTTATTCAGTGTGCCAGTATCTAGTAATCTTTACTCTTTTTTTCCTTCTCTTTCTCTCTCTTTACATTTTGTCTGTCATGAAAAACAATTGGTTGGGAAGCCAAGCTGTTGATTTTATCATTAGCCTAAATAATTTTATTAAACTGATAAAATTAGGGCCTTGTTAGTTAAAAATGTGTCTAAATTCCAACACCTCTTATTAAGAATATGGAGATGGTAGGCTTTTCCAACCTTGCAAAACTCCATAGTTTTAGGGTAACTCTTCAGTTACTTCCCGTAAATCAGCCACTTCATTGCTATGATCATATTTTACTTGTAATAAAATCAATAGTAGCCAGTCCACGTGAACATAAGTTTATTTTTTCCATCTATCTCCCCTACACACACAAGCTAAGTCAGAACATGAGCTGCTGTCCAAGTTTCTAAAGGCAACAATCATACTAAAAGCTTTGCCAATACAGATCCCCATCTTCCCAGGCTTTGTTAACAGTATCCTTGTTACCTAGACTTTCGTTAGGGCAGTCTCTCTTCCTAAAGTACCGATTATGTACTAGTTAGCATAAATAATGCTAGCTGCTATGCCACCCCCAAATCTCAGTGACTTAAATGCCAAAAAAATGTGGATATCTTCGATCAGGCAACTCTCCTGGGAGGTATACTCTCAAGTGGTTGTTGAGTGGCACACGCTTCTTCAATTTGGTGGCCTTGCCATGTTGGTCTTTTGCTTTCCACTGTGGGGATAAGGGAGTAAAAGGACAGAGGCTCCAGAGGCATTTTACAAGTCACTCACATTTCTCTGTCAGAGCTTAGTCACGTGACTTCGATCTAAATATGAGAAAGGCTGAAAATGTAGTCTTTGTGTAGGTCTAGAAAGACAGCATTTGTTTACCTTCTGACCCCCCTATTTTTTTCATAGATATCTAATCTAAGAACTTTTTACTGGTATATAAAGTGAAACATGAATGAGGATTTTTTGCAGTACTGTTTGTAGGGACAAAACTTGAAAACGATATTTTCATTAATAACAGCATTGATTAATAACGTATTTTATTCAGAAAATGAAATGTTATATATTAATTGAAATTAATGCAACTGATATACATGTATCAACTTGCTAAAGTTTAAAATACAGGAGCAAAAATTTTGCAAAAGGACATTTAAGTATATTTGAAAGCACATTAAATTTATATTATGAGTTCTTAATAATTACATACCTATCTATTAAAAGAAATTTAAAACATGTTCTACAGGTTAAATAGTGTCCCCACAAAATCATGTTCATCCAGAATCTCAGAATGTCACCTTACTTAAAAACAGGGTCGTTGCAAGTGTACTTAGTTAAGATGAGGTCATACTGAATTAGGGTGGTTCCTAATCCATGTTGAGTGTCCTTCCTTACAAGAAGATCATGGGAAGACACAGAGATACAGACACATGAGGGTGATGGCCAAGCTATGTCAGAGGCAGCAATTGAGGTGATCTCAATCTCAAGTCCTTGGCATCTGTAAGCCAAGGTAATACCAAGGGATGCTGTTAACCACCAGGAGATTACAGAGAGGCATAGGACAGACACTTCTCAGAGCCTCCAAAAGAAACCAACGCTGTTGACACCTTGATTTTGTATTTCCGCCCTCCTGAGCTGTGGAAGAATACATTTTTGTTGTTTGAATCACCCGGTTTTTGGTAATTTGCCTTGGCAGCCCTAGGAAACTGATACAAATACCTAACAGCATATATACTTCAGCATGGGGACACTTCTGTGCAACGAGGTGGTAAAAAGTAAAAAGAACGTCTTTTAAGGTGGATCAGAAATATCAACTTCTGAGAAAAAAGTCAACCAAGGGCAAATACAGTCATGTGTAAATATCTGTTAGATATAGTTGTTGAGTACATTGGCATGTTACTTTTTTTTACTTTTTCCTATTTAATATTTAAATTTTTTAAAAAATTAAAAATGAGCAGTAACAAGACATCATAAACATGTGGTACAATATCAAACACTTAACAATAATAAAATATCTCCATAAGCAGATTTCTTTATCAGCTTATCTTTTAAAAGCCTACAACTATTACCTCTATTTTTTCATTTTACTTTAAGTTCTGGGATACACGTGCAGAATATGCAGGTTTGTTACATAGGTATAGATGTGCCATGGTGGTTTGCTGCACCTATCAACCAGTCATCTAGGTTTTAAGCCCCACATGCTTCAGGTGTTTGTACTAATGCTCTCCCTCCCCTTGGCCCCCACCCCCTGACAGGCCCTGGTGTGTGATGTTCCCCTCGCTGTGTCCATGTGTTCAAACTGTTCAACTCCCACTTATGAGTGGGAACATTCGGTGTTTGGTTTTCTGTTCTTGTGTTAGTTTGCTGAGAATTATGGCTTCCAGCTTCATCCATGTCCCTGCAAAGGACATGAACTCATTCTTTTTATGGCTGCATAGTATTCCATGGTGTATAGGTGCCACATTTTCTTTATCCAGTCAATCATTGAAGGGCATCTGGGTTGGTTCCAAGTCTTTGCTATTATGTATAGTGCCGCAATAAACATACATGTGCATGTGTCTTTATAGTAGCATGACTTATAATCCTTTGGGTATATACCCAGCAATGGGATCACTGGGTCAAATGGTATTTTTAGTTCTAGATCCTTGAGGAATCGCCACATTGTCTTCCATAGTAGTTGAACTAATTTACACTCCCACCAACAGGGCAATAGTGTTCCTACTTCTCCACATCCTCTCCAGCATCGGTTGTTTCCTGACTTTTTAATAATCACCATTCTTTGATTTACATTTCTCTAATGATCAGTGATGATGAGCTTTTTTTCATATGTTTGTTGGCCACATAAATGTCTTCTTTTGAGAAGTGTCTGTTCATATCCCTTTCTCACTTTTTGATGGGGTTGTTTTTTTCTTGTAAATTTGTTTAAGTTCCTTGTAGATTCTGGATATTTGACCTTTGTAAGATGGGTAGATTGCAAAAATTTTCTCCCATTCCGCAGATTGCCTGTTCATGCTGGTGCTAGTTTATTTTGCTGTGCAGAAGTTCTTTAGTTTGATTAGATCCCATTTGTCAATTCTGGCTTTTGTTGCCATTGCTTTTGATGTTTAAGTCATGAAGTCTTTGCCCATGCCTATGTCCTGAATGGTATTGCTTAGGTTTTCTTCTAGGGTTTTTATGGTTTTAGGTCTTATGTCTAAGTCTTTAATCCATTTTGAGTTAATTTTTGTATCAGGTCTAAGGAAGGGGTCCAGTTTTGGTTTTCTGCATATGGCTAGCCAGTTTTCCCAGCACCATTATGAAATAGCCCTCATGGACAACATCTGCTAGGGCCATGCAGAAGATAAATGTGGGGTTGGAGCCCCCACACACAGTACTACTGGGGCACTGCCTAATAGAGCTGTGAGAGGAGGGCCACCATCCTCCAGGCCCCAGAATTGTAGATCCACAGACAGCTTCCACTGTGCACCTGGAAAAGCCACAGACACTCAATGTCAGCCCATGAAAGCAGCCAGGAGGGCGGATGTACCCTGCAAAGCCACAGGGGCGGAGCTGCCAAAAGGCCTGCGAGCCCACCTCTCAAGTCAGTGTGACCTGAATGTGAGACATTAATTCAAAGGAGATTATTTCTGAGCTTTAAGATTTAATGACTGCCCTATTGAATTTTGGACTTGCATGGATCCTGTAGCCCCTTTGTTTTGGCCAGTTTCTCCCATTTGAAAGGGATGTAGTTACCCAATGCCTGTCCCCCATTGTATATAAAAAGTAACTAACTTGCTTTTGATTTTACAGGCTCATAGGTGGAAGGGACTTGCCTTGTATCAGATAAGACTTTGAACTTGGACTTTTGAGTTAATGCTGAAATGTGTTAAGACTTTGGGGGACTGTTGGGAAGGCATGATTGTGTTTTGAAATGTGAGGACATGAGATTTGGTGAGGGGCATGGACAGAATGATATGGTTTGGCTGTGTCTCCACCCAAATCTCATCTTGAATTGTAATTCCCATAATCCCCATGTGTTGGGGGAGGGACCCAGTTGAATCATGGGGATGGTTACTTCCATGCTGTTTTCATGATAGTGAGTGAGTTCTCACAAAATCTGATGGTTTTATAAAGGTTTTCCCCCTACTTTGCTCTGCACTTCACCTTCCTGCAGTCATATGCAGTAGGACATGTTTGTTCCTCTTCTGCCATGATTGTAAGTTTCCTGAGGCCTTCCCAGTCCTGCATAACTGTGAGTCAATTAAACCTCTTCTCTTTATAAATTACCAAGTCTTGGGCAGTTCTTTATAGAGATGTGAGAAATAACTAATACAGATGGTATCTCATTATGGTTTCAATTTGCATTTTTCTGATTAGTGATGATTATTTTCTCATGTTTGTGGCTGCTTATATGTCTTCCCTCAAGAAGTGTCGGTTCATGTCTTTATAGATTCCAGATATTAGACCTCCCTCAGATGCATAGTTTGTGAATATTTTCTCCCATTCTGTAGATTATCTGTTTACACTGTTGATAGTTTCTGTTGCTGTGAAGAAGCTCTTTAGTTTAATTAGGTTCTACGTGTCAGTTTTTGTTTTTGTTACAATTGCTTTTGAGGACTTAGTTATAAATGATTTCCCAAGGCCTATGTCCAGAATGGTGTTTCCAAGGCTTTCTTCTAGGAGTCTTACAGTTTGAGGTCTTACATTTAAATCTTTAATCCATCTTGAGTTAATTTTTGTATATGGTGAAATGTTGGGGTTCAGTTTCATTCTTCTGCAAATGGCTAGCCAGTTATCCCAGCACCATTTATTAAATAGGAAGTGTTTCTTCATTGCTTATTTATGTGGATTTTGTTAAAGATTGGGTGGCTATAGATGTGCACCTTTATCTGGATTCTCCATTCTGTTCCATTGGTCTCTGTGCCTGTTTTTGATCCAGTACCATGCTGTTTCATTTACTGTAACCTTGTAGTATAGTTTGAAGTCAGGTAATGTGATGCCTCTGGCTTTGTTCTTTTTTTCCTAGGATTCCTTTTGCTATGTGGGCTTTTTTTTTTTTTATTCTATATAAATTTTAGAATAGTTTTTTCCAGTTCTGTGAAAAAAATGACATTGGCAATTTGATAGAAATAGTATTGAACTATAGATTTCTTTGGGTAATATGGCCATTTTAGGGGTATTGATTCTTCCAGTCCATGAGCATGATTTTTTTTTTATTTGTTACCATCATCTGTGATTTCTTTTTGTAGTGTTTTGTAGTGCTCCTTGTAAAGATCTTTTATCTCTTTGGTTAGATGTATTCCTAAATATTTTACTTTTTGTTTGGCTGTTGTTGCTGGGATTGTGTTCTTGATTTGGCTCTCAACTTGAACATTACTGGTATATAGAAATGCTACTGACTTTTATACATTGATTTTGTATCTTGAAACTGCTGAATTTGTTTATTAGTTCCAGGAACCTTTTGGTAGCGTTTACAAATAATTTTTCTAAGTAAATCAGTTTAAAACAAGATACAAAATTTTATAGTTAAATCTGAAAAAAATATGTTATGTTACAAAATAAAACATAAATCATGATAAATTACTTTGCTTTACCTCGTATTTATTCAAATTAATCATATAATTTCAAACTATAATCATATAAGGTATGAATTATTGTAGATTTATAATTTTTGACAAAATTATATGACATCAAGAAGTTCATAAAAGTTAACATTTGACTTTCACAGTCCAGTCATAAAGAGTGTCATTTTTAAAAAAGTATTGATACATGTTATCAATTTCCCCAAGGAACTCTGTTTGTCCCTTAGACATGCAAATTAGTCTCTATAGAAGAACTGGTTCTACTTGTCAATTTTCTATTCTTTTTTAGTCAACGGATTGAACTAGTCCATATTCTTATTTATCAATATCATTTATATTGACTTCATGAAATCTTTCATCTGTTTAAAAATTTCAGTTGTAATTGCAGTCAATTTGTATCACATTTAAATTATATTATGGGATAGTTTACAACATCTAATAAACAAAAAAGAATAACTTACAAAGACATGCCATAATGATTGAGTATATGTAACTACTCCTGTGAACCAATAAGATACTTAAAAACAGACTAATTTGGCCAGGTGTGGTGGCTCACTCCTGTAATCCCAGCACTTTGGGAGGCTGAGGTGGGCAGATCATTTGAGGTCAAGGAGTTCGAAACCAGCCTGGCCAACATGGTGAAACTGCATCTCTACTAAAAATATAAAAATTAGCCAGGCATGGTAGTGGATGCCTGTAATCCCAGCTACTCAGGAGGCTGAGGCAGGAGAATGCTTGAGCCTGGGAGGTGGAGTTGC
The DNA here is from genome assembly GCF_028885655.2 of Pongo abelii. Lineage (NCBI taxonomy): Eukaryota > Metazoa > Chordata > Mammalia > Primates > Hominidae > Pongo > Pongo abelii. The sequence continues at coordinate 142,794,936 of NC_071991.2, read as the reverse complement.
AGTGAGCAAAGTGAGACTGCTTTAATTAAATCTCCTGAGAACAAATGTCAACTCTCATTTAATAAAGATGGTGCATTTTGTTTATGTTTTTTGTTTTGCTTTATTACGCCTGGCTTATTTGAGCCACTTGCCATGTCCATGTAGACAATTTGAGGTTGTGCCTTTGACTTGAAAGCAGAATGTTGATGTATTGAGGACAGTGACAAAGTGACTTCAAACCATAACATCAGCCAACCCAAAATTATCTTTAAATAATGCTGTTATGGATTGCACTGTGTCCCTCAAAATTCATATGTTGAAGTCCTAATGCCCAGTATTTCAGGATGTGATCTTATTTGGAGATAGGATCTTTATAGAGACAATCAAATGAAAATAAAATGATTAGAGTGGGCTCTAATCCAAAATTATTGGTGTCATAAAAAGGGGAAATTTGGAGGCAGTGTGCACACAGGGAGAATGTGAGGTGACCATGAAGGCAATGAATGAGTGATATTTCTACAAGTCCAGGAACACCAAAAACTGCCAGCAACATACCAGAGGCAGGAGAGAGGCATGGAACAGATTTTCCCCTCACAGCTCTCAAGACAAACCAACCCTGATGACCTTAATTTCAGTCTTCTAGCCTCCAGAAGCACAAGGCAATAAGTTTCTGTTGTTTAAACCATTCTGTGAGATGTTCTTTATGGTAGTTCTAGCAAACTAATAATACAAATGTTTTGCATTAAGCTTCAAAATACACTAGATTTTGTTTAAAGATGGCAATAATTTATCTTCCTTTTTGGATCACAGGTTCAGACTATGACAGTGTCTCATCCATTTCTAAATAAATGGAAACTCCATTAATTCCATCAGACACCAAGATAATCATTTAGTAAGACATGCTTCCATGGCACAAAGGAGGGAACATGATGAAGCCAGCCACAATCACTCTGTGCTCAAAAAGGGTCAAGGCGGCTCTGTCCTGTTCTGGAAATTACGACCTGCACATGCTGAGCTAGCTTCTTCCGGGGTGCCAGCTGCTCTCCTGTTCAGGAGACACGCTTGCGTTAATTCTTTCAGGTCTCTAGTGTACCATTAAGAGTAATTCACCAGTTTGGAATTTGCTAAGACTAGTCCTAAATTGTACTAAATAATACCCAAAGGGTTTGAAGTAGTTAATGTAGCTTCCAGATCCCAAGAATCTCCCTGCAACGACAGCCTGCTCAGGCAGCATCCTCTGGGAAAAGCAGAGAAATACACTCTCAGGAAAATGGTGGCTACTTACATTCTGGCTTCTAACTAACAGAAAAACACAAAAATTACCTATGTGGCCATCCCTGGAAACAATATGGATAAGTTTATTCCACTTATTATTATTTATTATACAGTAAGGGAAAGGAGGGTTATATAGACAATAGTAAATGCAAAAATTACATTAACCTCAGAAAGCCTAAAAAACATATATACTGATTTTAACCTTCCTCAACCCTTAAATCCATGCATCCACCACTAGATGCCTTCTGTCCTCATGCTCCCATCTTCTTTCTTTAAATCTGCTTGCAGGGATTACGCTCACTTTGCTAGAGAATAGAGCATTCACAGTGGCTTCAAGTTACTCTCAAGAAACATCCATAAGTGAATGAGGAAAGCAGGAGAGTGAGGGGAAGAAGCTAGAAAAAGATGTGATTTTAGGGGAAGTCAGACTCAGCCTGATGCCCTAGGGAGCTCTGGAGCATGAGTTGCATCACATTTTCTACTGCCCAAAGCAAGGAGGCTAAACTGTCACATCCCTACATTGGTTAATTAATGGCTGCATCTCATCCCCAGAGTGGGAGTGCATGACCTCCCAGGGATCACCAGGCAAGGCTGCACCTGGCAGCCCAAGACAATCCTCCAGAGATGTGTGCATCTGAGAGGCATCAGCAGTGAACACTGGCAGCAGCCAGGGATGGTGCTTCAACGTAGCCAGGGGGAACTGGGCAGGGCATAAACAGACTCTGACACAATCCTCAACACCTGAATGACTTATTGTAGATGCATTAAAACATAGCTTAATGCATAGCTTAATGATGTATTGAGAAGAGTGTGATGTATTGAGAAGAGATATACCCATGTCTGACTGCCCTTTAATAAGATCTCCAATAAGATCATCAATCTACTCTTCAGGATTTAATTCTTATTGAGAAGACAGGGTATTTTTATGCAAAAGGTAAACAGTGAAAATAGATTTCTATTTTAGCATAACTTATAATAAATCTGACAAACTTTGGAATGGATTACAACAAAATCCTTTATCTTTAGGTTTATCTCTCATGGGTTTATGTATTACATATAAAGAAATAGAAATGTTTAACACGAGTTTTCCTCACGATGAAAGCAATAAAGAACATTCAAATTCAAGCTACAGAAAAAATAATTTAAATGAGTTTGATATTTTTGAAGGTTGGAAGTGATCTTACGAAAACTTAGACATGAACATTCAATGTAATAAGAATTATCTTACAAAAATATGCCAAATACCAAAAAGGTGTTGAAGAATGTTTTACCTGAAGTGAAATGTGCATGTATTTTCCATCGTTTATTCCTCTTCCTTTTCTCAAGCATCACAGTATCTCAAGTCCCATAATAAATTTGCCCTGTAGGAGACATACCATAAAAACATTCCTCTCTCCTGTAGTATAAACAAAGATATACACCAGATATTTGCAGAAAATTATCTTACAAAGTAGCATTTTGGGGTAGAATTAAATGTTAAGGTTAGTCAAATATCACTTGATAGCCAAGTGCATTCGAGTGGTTTTGTCAGAGGGGTTTGAACCAGAGTGCCTCCATCTTGAATAGGGGCTGAATAAAATAAGGCTGAGACCTACTGGGCTGTATTCCCAGGAGGCTGGACATTCTAAGTCGCAGGATGACATAGGAGGTTGGCGCAAGATACAGGTCATAAAGACCTTGCTGATAAACAGGTTGTAGTAAAGAAGCTGGCCAAAACCCATCAAAACCAAGATGGCTATGAGTGTGACCTCTGGTCATCCTCACTACTCATTACATGATAATTATAATACATTAGCATGCTAAAAGACACTCCCACCAGCACCATGACAGTTTACAAATGCCATGGCAATGTCAGGAAGTTACCCTTATATAGTCTAAAAAAGGGAGGCATGAATAATCCACTCCTTCTTTAGCATATAATCAAGAAATAACCACAAAAATGGGCAACCAGCAGCCCCCAGGGTTGCTCTGCCTATGGAGGAGCCAGTCGTTATTCCTTTACTTTCTTAATAAACTTGCTTTCACTTTATGGATTCACCTGGAATGTCTTCTTGTGTGAGATCCAAGAACCCTGTCTTGGGGTCTAAATTAGGACCCCTTTTTGGTAACAGTTTGGCTTTTGTCTTGGAGAGTTATCAAATTCATAATTCTTAAAGAAAAAATTAAAAAATTATAATAATATGGTTGTTCACTATAGATGTGTCCTAAAATTCACAATTTTCCTGTTTACCATTAAGAATGCTTCTGATGGTTACCCATTCTTAGTTTCACAGAAAATAATGATAATTAAATGCTGTCATGAATTTTCCTCTCCAAAAGAATTGGTATTTATTTGTAGAATGCGAGACTAGTGATTGAAAACCTGTGTGATAGATTGTTGGCAACACCTTACATTCAGGAACTTACTAGTTAGTTGAAAGAAAACAAACAATTATGATAAAGATTCTGATCTGTCCCCTGACATGCAAAGCCACATGTATGCATGAAAATTTAGTATTTTCAAGGAAGAGTATTTTTCCTCTTGCTTGGGATACCAACATTGATTTCTATGTATTCTGGCAAAATAACCTGAAGCAGCGTTTCCAAAGTACTACACTCCGGGTAAGAGAAGCCTTCCATGCCAATGATGCTTACAGGCCACAGTCGACTTTCCTTGACGGCTAGGTGCCGAATCAGACCTGTAGTCTGAAATATGATGATTTAAAAGCAATTTAAGGATTTTACAGTTTATGCTTACGGTCATACAGGTCACTCTTTGCCTGGCCTTCATCATTTCAAATATCAAAAAATAAGCCTGGAAAACCAGATTAAAAATTCAGGAACACAAAGTTCAGTCATGAGCAGAACAAGCAATTACCAACATTAGGAAGGCATGCTTCAGAGTTATCTTTTGATTATTACCAAGAGAATATCTATGGAATTGAAATGACTTTCAGAGAAAGGCTGATAAACTGACTGAGAATGAATCAAGCTAAGACATGCTAAGATTTAAGGTAATGTGGTCAAATTCTTTACCAAATTTTTAGAAATTTTGGGTACAAATTCTTTATGTCCTTAAAGTAGTTTCCTTAGTCAACTATGCATCTATTCCAATGACACTGGTATTTTTTTACTTTTAAAAAAGTTTGGGACAACTCCAGCTACTTTGGGGTCTTTGATATTCTTTACTTATAGTAAATTCTTACTTACAAGAGTGTTTTTCATTTTTAGAAACTGTAAAAAGTCATTGAGATACAAGTGTAGTAAGTAAGAAGAAAAATCACAATCAGCAAATGCAAACAGAAACACATATTAAAAAGCTTATAAATACTGATTGTCAGGCATGTAGAATATATTATAAAATTTCACAGATATAATAAATGTATATGCTTTGATATGTCTTAGAGATTCTTAATTCTCTAAAGATTTTGGGAAATTGCCACTCAGAGTGCTTCCTATGGCTTGAGAATCCCTTTGAGAATCCCAGATGTATCCACTGCCTTGAAAGAAGGAGGTCAGAAAAATATTTCTTTCTGCAATTACATTATCTGCATTGAAATTACCTCACTGCCTCCAGAAGTGAGTTGTGGACTGTGGCCTTGATGACATAGTTGCCTATCTCATCACAGTTAATTGTGACCAGACTCTTTCAATCTCTGTCTTTCACAGATATGAATAATGGGTTCACAGGCTACATTAACTCTAGTCCAAGAAAAACAAGTTAACCTTTGTGGTCGGAGGTGGCCTTGCTCAGTTAGTGGAGGGCATATTCGCAAGTAATGAAAACAAAATGTCAAGATATCAATAGGCTTTGTAACTATTATAGATGAGTGACTCTCTTTTATTAGACATGTCTGGAAATGATTTGTCTTCAGTAATATAGAAGGATTATGGTATGCCAGTAAACGATGTTGTTGAGAATAACTTAAAAAAAATGGTTGTTCCCCTTGGAAATTCAATGCATGATGCTGGAGAAAAATATAATATCTGCCCAAATGTTAGTTCTATTTTAAAAGTAACCTTTGTAGAGCAAGGAGACTCTTATACTTTGTCATTCAGATAAAGCTTCATGTTCCACTGGTGAACCTGTAAAATTCAAATAAGGGTTTAGACTTTTGGGGTACATATTATCGCTTTATAGAAGAGTGTGTGTTCATGTATCTTGCTGTATTTGTGTGTGTGTGTGTGTGTGAGAGAGAGAGAGAGAGATAGAGAGAGAAAGTAAACTTTCAAAATTGTACTGTTAATATGCCTTTAGAAATTAGCGCGATAAAACATATTTTAATATAAAGAAGGTATTTATTTTCTTTTTCTTTTTTTCCCTTGAAGCATACTCAACTTGACTCAGTTGTGAGGACTAAAAGTTGAACCCCAGTTCAAGTTTCCTTTATGGGTTTATTTTCTAGTGTCCAAGAAGACACAGAAGAAAAGACTTGTGGCTGTATAACAATTTACTGTGCATTTAACAGATAGAAATGAAAGTTAACTTTTGCCAATCTCTGTTTATTTGATTTCCTTATGACTGCTAAACTGAGTTTTTAAGAGAACATATCTTTAATTTTAATCATGTAGAGTCAATTAACCATAATGTGTCCTTGCAAAATATAGAAGTAAAATATGCCTCCTGGTACATATAAATGGCTTACGGTAAAGTGGCCTACAGTGATGAACACTAAGCATAGCACTGGAATTAGTCAATGGCCTGTAGTTTAAATGCCATGATACACCTGGTCAAAACATGCTTCTTTGAGAGAAAAGTATATGGTATCATGTTTTCCATTTAGAGAACTTCAAGAAGAACAATTATTAGCCTAGTTTACCATTAGATCCATAATTCATTTTATACGTATATCAATAAGAAAGGGATTCCTGGGCTAGGCAGAAAATGCAAATGAAGGGGATGATACTTAAGGAAAAAAACCCTTTCCGCCATTTGTTGGGACCCTAAGATACCGTGAAGAGTAACATCAGACTTCGCAATCATGAGTTTTAATACTAATTCTTCTAACTTCTAGCGATGTCTCTTTAGGCAAATTATGTGACCTTTCCAAGTTTCAGTTCTATAATTTTAAAAATAAGAATAGTAAAATAAATTTACGATATTACTATGAGCATTAAATCAGAAAATGCATTTGAAGTGTTTCACACAGAGGGGACACTCAACTAATATAATTGTTCCTTTTCCTTTTTTCTTTCTACCTTTTTCTTATTTAACTTTAGAGGGAGAGAAGCAGTATACATAGCCATTAGAACAAAGATTCTCAAGCCAATATGCCTGGATTTGGTTATTATTCTGCAATTTAATATCTACATGACTTTTGGTAGCTCTATGCCTAATTTTTCTCTGCAGTAAAATAGAAATCAAAAGGACCTACTTTTTAGGGATATTGTGAAAAATAATTAATATATAAAAATCATTTAAACATGCCTGACACATTATAAGCACTAAATGAGTGTTAACTGTTATTTTTACACACAGAAGGGAAAACAATAAATTCTAAGATATTACAGGCTTCTATTGAAAATATCCTGGGTTGTTATACTTAATCCACACATATTCCTCTAATGCCTACACAAGTTGCACTTGAAAAATAGTAATCGTGATTGCAGTCAAGGGCGATTCTTAACATTATTCTCCATTTTTCCAGCAAATGTCCTAGATCAGCCTTGAAAGTATAGCATTATAGCATTCCTCCTTATTATTCCTGGGATCCCATATCACCACCCATCTCAAACTTCACATTCTAGTGAAAAATTAACCAAACAGCAATATTATTTCAGAAAATAAGGTAAAGAAATGTTAACATATAACATTAGGGGCATTTGGAAAACAGGAAAGAAAATGATATTTCTGACAAACAGCCCCGGTTTTGAGGAGTAGGTAGGTACTTAAATAAGCAATTAGGGTAAATAGGTTAGTTTGATGGAGATGCTGGAAAAAAAATAAAATGGCTTGAGCGCACACTTAATATACCCAAAATTGTGTCATTAATTCTGAGCTCTTAGCCCTATGTGGAAACAGACAATTGAATTATGTTTGATTTCATTCTATTTTTAAATTACTCTTACAAATATTAAATTTTCAGGGCTTAGAAGTTTTATTTTCTTATTGACTACTGTACCCCAGGGACATAGAATAGTGCCTGGCAAAACAAGGAGACACTATTTATTGAATACATGCACAGATAGATGACTAGCTGGATGGATGAATAGATTCTCCTTGGGTCATACTCATGAAACATTTATGGCCTCAACTCTTCTAACATGAGTACCTCTTATTTTTGTTCTATATGATAAAAACAACAAAAATTAGTATTACCATAAATAGATACCATCATTAAGTATAGTAGGGAGGCTTAGAGTTCCTATGGAAACATTCATTCTTGTGTTTCCATAGTGACATTTGGTGGCAACCTGTTATTTATTCAAATAATTTTGCTTTCCTGCCTAGTCCTGACCTAAGCTCTGAAATATTAAAATTATACCATTTCCTCTGATGTAAGAAAGGGAAAAGAGGAAAAGGACATAAGAATATGAACGCCTACACATTATAATAAACAGTAACTCACTGTCTTTTTTTGTTTTTGTTAAATAAACAAGTATAAGACACAGGCATTAATTAGAATATTAAATTTCACTATAATTTATTCTGTGCCTCCATTAAATTATTTTATTAAACATAATGGACCAATTACCCACAGATTTCTTCTTATATAGAACTAATATTTATTGCTGAAATTGTTTACAAATTAGCTTTCACCAAATTTTTGATCATTAAGAAATCAAAATAGTTTAGATTTACTATGCAACCTGTAAAAACATCAATAAAAAATTTTTATGGTTGATTTGCCTAAGATTTTATTAATTGTGATCAAAGAATGTGATCAAATAAATGAAATAAAATGTAAATATTTTTAGAGAATTACTATTTAATTCAAAATTAATGAGACTCTGAATTGAGCATGTGACAATTACATGTAACAACCTTTTTATTATCAAATCTGAAAATTAGAAATAATCATAAATATTATGTAGTCCTTTAATAAAAACAATAATTTTTAAATCCCTAATTTTTGTGATGATTCTCTATGTCCTGTGTGTGTGTGCGTGTGTGCATGTGTGTGCATGTGTGTGTGCGTGTGCGTGTGTGCCTGTGTGTGTGCATACATGTGTGTCCGTGTGCGAGTGTGTGTGCGTGCGTGTGTGTGCGTGTTGCATGTTGCCAGAAGAAAATATTGGGCTAGGGGTCAATGAACAGGATTCACTGCTTTCACTTCAATTAAAGTATTTTGCATTCATCTCTTTTAAATATTGGGACTGTGCATAAATTTCATTTAATAAAAGTATTCTGGTTCTGAATGCCTGAAAAATAGGTTTTTAGGATGATTAGGCAGGGACTGTGTCTTTTGTGTTTAACATTTTATTTCCAACACTTGGCACAATGTTCAATAAATATCTGTTGAATAAATGAGAGAGTGAGTAACTGCTTCTTTTCTTAAATTCCCTCTATAATATTCAGATCAAGTAGTGGTCCAGCTTACTTTTTTACATTTCCAGTAACAGCAAACATACAATTTTCTAAATGAATTAATTCTGTCTTTAGTGTTTGGTTTGAAATTTCTTCCTATTGTAAGACCAACTATCTTTTACTTCTGATTTTCCTATTGCCTCTGACTTCACCTTTTCATGTCATTACGATAAGTCAAAAACATTTTCACAGAACAGAATTTTTTACACAGAATGTTTGAAGGAAGCACAAATGTCCAGATAAACTGTTTCCTGCCCCAGAGAAGATATTCATGGCTAAATGTATAATTTCTTCCCCATCAAGGTTGCCTTGATTGGAGTCCCTAGCAGTCTTCGAGTTCAGTGACTAATGCCATCAGGATAGCATTATCTATCCCCTTATTTGAAATACTAGGAATCCCTTTTTTAGCACTTTTAGTACTCACACCACATTCTTGATTTGTTTTAAATGTAATGTTAAAAAATTAATCATTTTCATGTATTTTCATTATCTTTTCCTTTAAAAAAGATATAAATAAAAATAGAAATACGCAAAATTTAAATGTATATATTAACAGAGAAAAATAAAATGGACGCATATGTATCAAGCACTCAGCTTCAGAAATAATGCTTTATATTAACCTCCTCCTTTAAAAGAATAAAGAATCACATTTTAATAATACTTTACTATTAAATAGTACTAATAATACTATAATAATAATAATACTATATTCTTTTAACCTCCTGTGTGACCTCACTGATAACCAATTCCTCTCTCCATCCAGTTGAGTATAATAGTGTATTAGTCTGTTCTCATGCTGCTAGTTAAGACATACCTGAGACTGGGTAATTTATAAACGAAAGAGGTTTAATTGGCTCACAGTTCCACATGGCTAGGGAGGCCTCACAATCATGACAGAAGATGAAGGAAGAGCAAAAGGACAAAAGGACATCTCACATGGTGGCAGGCAAGAGCGAGCTTGTGCAGGGGAACTCCCATTTATCAAACCATCAGATCTCATGAGACTTATTCACTACCACGAGAACGGTATGGGGGAAACTGCCCCCATGGTTCAGTTATCTTTACCTGGTTCCACCCTTGATATGTGGGGATTATTACAATTCAAGGTGAGATTTGGGTGGGGACACAGCCAAACCATATCAAACAGTAAGTGTTGTAGAAATTATTTCCTTGCTTACCTTTATTGATTTTCAACCTATACACACATACAAATATATATATATGTGTGTGTGTGTATATATATGTATATATGTATATATGTGTGTGTGTATATATATATATATATATAAAACACAAACATGTATATGCAGAGACAGATGACCATTTAATTTTTAGCTTTTATCAAACTTGAATAGGAGCAAATGCTTGGGCTTCTTGCCTCAAATGGGCAACATTGAAAAGACATCTTAGCTGTAGATCTTCCTATAGTATCTGCTGGAATTGCATCACAGGCCAACTTCTTACTTCTGCCCCATATGGCTTGTCTTAAATCTCATAGGTGTTGATCTCACTGATCCTTTTCAATAAACCTCCTGCACACAAATATCAGTGTTTCTAGAAGAACACAATCTATGACAATTGATGCCAGTGTTGTACTCAAGAGGAAGACTCTAAAATGAGATGCTGAAGCTGGTCACCACCCACGCTGCTGACAATGAGGACCCCATCACTTGTAGCAGACAAAGCACTGATTATCATTTGTATATCATAGTGGTGAATTTGCTAAACTTTCATCAGTGATGAACTCAAACGGAATACTGGTTAAAGGGAACATACTAGTAGGTGCAATATCTCAGGTGTTTAAGAAGTACAAGGGAAACAGGAATCATGAGGACTATGGAATTGGAAAAGTTTCTTGGGCCTATCAAGGTGTTAAAGAAGATAGCAAAAGCTGGATGAATTGTCTACATAAGGCAAGGTGTGAAAACTAGAAAGTATTCTTCACAACATATAAAGAATTTCTGAGCTTCCAAGGGGGCAGAAAAGCTGAGGGTCAGTCAGAGGATTCTACTATGAGAGGAGAAGTGTTCTGTGGAAGGTTGAACTTGTGGCACTGACAGGATTTCTATAGGAACATCAGGGCTCTGGTGTGCAAGAAATGGGATGCAAAGACTGTGAATGGGATATCTGTGTCAACAACCTCAGTATATTGAATCTCAGATTCTCCTGAATACTCTGCACCTGGTAAGTAGTGCACTCATTCTTGTTGAAGACAAGTACTCCATTGTGGCTTGAAGCCATGCCAGAGTTTTCTGCTTTTCAAGACAACATATGTCCCACTCAAGATCCACTTCTCTACCCTGGATACGAGACCAACAACTAGAATAAAGTAATGATAAAATCTGGCCGCAGAATGTCTGGGTCTGCTAAAAAAGGAAAGGGACTACATCCTCAATGGAGCTGCAAGACCTAGCCAACATGTCCCAGCAGGAATGGGGAGAGTACATAAGGGACTGGACCTTTTAGCTGCTGGAATAAGAGAGATCAAATATACCATTAGGATTTGTTGAAATGAGAGCTGTATCCCATGATATGGAATTAAACATCCTGGCAAACAAATATCATGAAATAGTGTGTTAATATGTTTTTAGATTGGCATAGAAAAGCTTTGAAAGAGAAATGGTTCAAACTTAGAATATTAGGAATACAGAACTTCTATAGCAAACAGTACAGGAACAGATCAAAAAGCTCAGAGATTAGAAATTCTAAAGTCATCAAACCCACCATAAAACCCAGAGAAAATTCCAGTCTTCCATTCACCGAATTAGCTTTTCTTTGTAGACCAGAGCTAAAGGTAAGAGAAGCTACTACAGAACTGGGTGATGTTAGCAAAGACAATGATGGGATTCTTAAACAAGGGCAGTCAGAAGGAACTCATCTATTAGAAGCAAATTGGATATAATGCTTACAGTAAGTGACAAAGTCATAGTATCATCCAGGGGTATCTGGCCCTCAAAGGATTATGGAAGTGGTCAGTAGAACCCATGTCCACAGTCAAGAGAGATGAGCAGCCAATAAAGGTAATGTTCAGTCTGGTAATGTTCAGTCTGGTTTGCCTCGATTGGGACAATGTGGAAAGGCCATCCTAGACAAAGATCTCCCTTGGGTTGGCTGAGGCTTTTGTTACAACTGCATCATGGTTCAACTTCCCTCTTACCAACTCTGCATGTCTCACTGCACATAGGTACTGTTCCCAAGAGCACTCCCTAATAAATCTAAGCACAAATGTCAAAGTTATAGTTAGTTTTCTGAGGACTCTAACCAATGACATCATTCAAGTTTATTTGAAGCTAATCCATGATGACACGTATGCCGGTAGTTTGTTCATTTTTTGCTGCTATAAAGCATTCTGTCAGATGATTGATAGTCAGTTTCCTTAACTCTATGGTTTGTGGACATCTAAGTTGACTATAGCATTTTGCCATAATAAAGTTGTATGAGCATTCTCCTTCGTGTCTCTTGGGTCACATATGAGAGACTTTCTAGGACTGTATTCCTCAAACCTAACTGTACATACCAATCATGAAAAGAGCTACTAAGAAATACTGATGTTTGCACAATCATTTATAAGAGTCTTGAATTAGTTGCTTTTTGGTGAAGTCACAGAATAAATATATTTCGAAGGTTCTCCAAATGACTTTCATGTAATTGTCAAAGAATTGTAGATAAAGTTTCATAATTACTGACTCATGTATGTGTAGTTTTATATAATAATAAATTGTGTTCCATTTACACTTGCTCCAGTAATATATTGGAGTTCTCATTGATCCATACCCTTGTCCACATGTGGTATTTTCAGACTTTTTAAATTTGAGTGACTTGTAACATTTAAATTGTGTCTATTTATGGTTTAATTTTTAGTTGGTGATCATTAATGAAGTTGAGTTTCCTGTTTCCTTAAATTCAATTTTTTGCTTTAGCATGTGCTTATATTGGTTTGTCTTTATAAGTCATTGATTTGTTCTTCATATACTCTGGATTTTTTTACTGTTTGCATCTTATGCATATTGTTAATATCCTTACTGAATGTGTGGCTTGTATTTCTATTATCTTTATAATGGTTTTAGTGTAGTTCCATCTATTCTATTTTACTTAGCACTGCTTAAGTGTTGTTTAAGAAATCTTTACTTAATCAGAAGTCATAAAGAGATTCTTCTAGGAGGAGCCAAGATGGCCGAATAGGACCAGCTCCGGTCTACAGCTCCCAGCGTGAGCAACGCAGAAGACAGGTGATTTCTGCATTTCCATCTGAGGTACCGGGTTCATCTCAATAGGGAGTGCCAGACAGTGGGCGCAGGTCAGTGGGTGCGCCCACCGTGCGCGAGCCGAAGAAGGGCGAGGCATTGCGTCACTCGGGAAGCGCAAGGGGTCAGGGAGTTCCCTGTCCTAGTCAAAGAAAGGGGTGACAGATGGCACCTGGAAAATCGGGTCACTCCCACCCAAATACTGCGCTTTTCCGATGGGCTTAAAAAACGGCGCACCAGGAGATTAATATCCTGCACCTGGCTCAGAGGGTCCTATGCCCACGGAGTCTCGCTGATTGCTAGCACACCAGTCTGAGATCAAACTGCAAGGCAGCAGCGAGGCTGGGGGAGGGGCGCCCGCCATTGCCCAGGCTCGCTTAGGTAAACAAAGCAGCCAGGCAGCTCGAACTGGGTGGAGCCCACCACAGCACAAGGAGGCCTGCCTGCCTCTGTAGGCTCCACCTCTGGGGGCAGGGCACAGACAAACAAAAAGACAGCAGTAACCTCTGCAGACTTAAATGTCCCTGTCTGACAGCTTTGAAGAGAGCAGTGGTTCTCCCAGCATGCAGCTGGAGATCTGAGAACGGGCAGACTGCCTCCTCAAGTGGGTCTCTGACCCCTGACCCCCGAGCAGCCTAACTGGGAGGCACCCCCCCAGCAGGGGAAGACTGACACCTCACACGGCTGGCCAGGTACTCCAACAGACCTGCAGCTGAGGGTCCTGTCTGTTAGAAGGAAAACTAACAAACAGAAAGGACATCCACACTAAAAACCCATCTGTACATCGCATCATCAAAGACCAAAAGTAGATAAAACCACAAAGATGGGGAAAAACCAGAGCAGAAAAACTGGAAACTCTAAAAAGCAGAGCGCCTCTCCTCCTCCAAAGGAACGCAGTTCCTCACCAGCAACGGAACAAAGCTGGATGGAGAATGACTTTGACTAGCTGAGAGAGGAAGGCTTCAGATGATCAAATTACTCCGAGCTATGGGAGGATATTCAAACCAAAGGCAAAGAAGTTGAAAACTTTGAAAAAAATTTAGAAGAATATATAACTAGAATAACCAATACAGAGAAGTGCTTAAAGGAGCTAATGGAGCTGAAAACCAAGGCTTGAGAACTACGTGAAGAATGCAGAAGCCTCAGGAGCCGATGCAATCAAATGGAAGAAAGGGTATCAGCAGTGGAAGATGAAATGAATGAAACGAAGCGAGAAGGGAAGTTTAGAGAAAAAAGAATAAAAAGAAACGAGCAAAGCCTCCAAGAAATATGGGACTATGTGAAAAGACCAAATCTACGTCTGATTGGTGTACCTGAAAGTGATGGGGAGAATGGAACCAAGTTGGAAAACACTCTGCAGGATATTATCCAGGAGAACTTCCCCAATCTAGCAAGGCAGGCCAACATTCAGATTCAGGAAATACAGAGAATGCCACAAAGATACTCCTCGAGAAGAGCAACTCCAAGACACATAATTGTCAGATTCACCAAAGTTGAAATGAAGGAAAAAATGTTAAGGGCAGCCAGAGAGAAAGGTCGGGTTACCATCAAAGGGAAGCCCATCAGACTAAGAGCGGATCTCTCGGCAGAAACCCTACAAGCCAGAAGAGAGTGGGGGCCAATATTCAACATTCTTAAAGAAAAGAATTTTCAACCCAGAATTTCATATCCAGCCAAACTAGCTTCATAAGTGAAGGAGAAATAAAATACTTTACAGACAAGCAAATGCTGAGAGATTTTGTCACCACCAGGCCTGCCCTAAAAGAGCTCCTGAAGGAAGTGCTAAACATGGAAAGGCACAACCGGTACCAGCCACTGCAAAATCATGCCAAAATGTAAAGACCATGGAGACTAGGAAGAGACTGCATCAACTAACGAGCAAAATAGCCAGCTAACATCATAATGACAGGATCAAATTCACACATAACAATATTAACTTTAAATGTAAATGGACTAAATGCTCCAATTAAAAGACACAGACTGGCAAATTGGATAAAGACTCAAGACCCATCAGTGTGCTGTATTCAGGAAACCCATCTCACGTGCAGAGACACACATATGCTCAGAATAAAAGGATGGAGGAAGATCTACCAAGCAAATGGAAAACAAAAAAAGGCAGGGGTTACAATCCTAGTCTCTGATAAAACAGACTTTAAACCAACAAAGATCAAAAGAGACAAAGAAAGCCATTACATAATGGTAAAGGGATCAATTCAACAAGAAGAGCTAACTATCCTAAATATATATGCACCCAATACAGGAGCACCCAGATTCATAAAGCAAGTCCTGAGAGACCTACAAAGAGACTTAGACTCCCACACATTAATAATGGGAGACTTTAACACCCCACTGTCAACATTAGACAGATCAACGAGACAGAAAGTCAACAAGGATACCCAGGAATTGAACTCAGCTCTGCACCAAGCGGACCCAATAGACATCTACAGAACTCTCCACCCCAAATCAACAGAATATACATTTTTTTCAGCACCACACCACACCTATTCCAAAATTGACCACATACTTGGAAGTAAAACTCTCCTCAGTAAATGTAAAAGAACAGAAATTATAACAAACTATCTCTCAGATCACAGTGTAGTCAAGCTAGAACTCAGGATTAAGAATCTCACTCAAAACTGCTCAACTACATGGAAACTGAACAACCTGCTCCTGAATGACTACTGGGTACATAACGAAATGAAGGCAGAAATAAAGATGTTCTTTGAAACCAACGAGAACCAAGACACAACATACCAGAATCTCTGGGATGCATTCAAAGCAATGCATAGAGGGAAATTTATAGCACTAAATGCCCACAAGAGAAAGCAGGAAAGATCCAAAATTGACACCCTAACATCACAATTAAAAGAACTAGAAAAGCAAGAGCAAACACATTCAAAAGCTAGCAGAAGGCAAGAAATAACTAAAATCAGAGCAGAACTGAAGGAAATAGAGACACAAAAAACCCTTCAAAAAATTAATGAATCCAGGAGCTGGTTTTTTGAAAGGATCAACAAAATTGATAGACCGCTAGCAAGATTAAT
This sequence comes from Pongo abelii, assembly GCF_028885655.2. Lineage (NCBI taxonomy): Eukaryota > Metazoa > Chordata > Mammalia > Primates > Hominidae > Pongo > Pongo abelii. The sequence goes on along the minus strand of NC_071991.2, from coordinate 142,778,887 downwards.
AAAGAAAAAAAGAGAGAAGAATCAAATAGATGCAATAAAAAATGATAAAGGGGATATCACCACCAATCCCACAGAAATACAAACTACCATCAGAGAATACTACAAACATCTCTACGCAAATAAACTAGAAAATCTAGAAGAAATGGATGAAGTCCTCGACACATACACTTTCCCAAGACTAAACCAGGAAGAAGTTGAATCTCTGAATACACCAATAACAGGAGCTGAAATTGTGGCAATAATCAATAGCTTACCAACCAAAAAAAGTCCAGGACCAGATGGATTCACAGCCGAATTGTACCAGAGGTACAAGGAGGAACTGGTACCATTCCTTCTGAAACTATTCCAATCAATAGAAAAAGAGGGAATCCTCCCTAACTCATTTTATGAGGCCAGCATCATCCTGATACCAAAGCCGGGCAGAGACACAACCAAAAAAGAGAATTTTAGACCAATATCCTTGATGAACATTGATGCAAAAATCCTCAATAAAATACTGGCAAACTGAATCCAGCAGCACATCAAAAAGCTTATCCACCATGATCAAGTGGGCTTCATCCCTGGGATGCAAGGCTGGTTCAATATACGCAAATCAATAAATGTAATCCAGCATATAAACAGAACCAAAGACAAAAACCACATGATTATCTTAATAGATGCAGAAAAGGCCTTTGACAAAATTCAACAACCTTCATGCTAAAAACTCTCAATAAATTAGGTATTGATGGGATGTATCTCAAAATAATAAGAGCTATCTATGACAAACCCACAGCCAATATCATACTGAATGGGCAAAAACTGGAAGCATTCCCTTTGAAAACTGGCACAAGACAGGGATGCCCTCTCTCACCACTCCTATTCAACATAGTGTTGGAAGTTCTGGCCAGGGCAATTAGGCAGGAGAAGGAAATCAAGGGTATTCAATTAGGAAAAGAGGAAGTCAAATTGTCCCTGTTTGCAGACGACATGATTGTATATCTAGAAAACCCCATCGTCTCAGCCCAAAATCTCCTTAAGCTGATAAGCAACTTCAGCAAAGTCTCGGGATACAAAATCAATGTGCAAAAATCACAAGCATTCTTATACACCAATAACAGACAAACAGAGAGCCAAATCATGAGTGAACTCCCATTCACAATTGCTTCAAAGAGAATAAAATACCTAGGAATCCAACTTACAAGGGATGTGAAGGACCTCTTCAAGGAGAACTACAAACCACTGCTCAAGGAAATAAAAGAGGATACAAACAAATGGAAGAACATTTCATGCTCATGGGTAGGAAGAATCAATATCGTGAAAATGGCCATACTGTCCAAGGTAATTTACAGATTCAATGCCATCCCCATCAAGCTACCAATGACTTTCTTCACAGAATTGGAAAAAACTACTTTAAAGTTCATATGGAACCAAAAAAGATCTCGCATCGCCAAGTCAATCCTAAGCCAAAAGAACAAAGCTGGAGGCATCACACTACCTGACTTCAAACTATACTACAAGGCTACAGTAACCAAAGCAGCATGGTACTGGTACCAAAACAGAGATATAGATCAATGGAACAGAACAGAGCCCTCAGAAATAACGCCACATATCTACAACTATCTGATCTTTGACAAACCTGAGAAAAACAAGCAATGGGGAAAGGATTCCCTATTTAATAAATGGTACTGGGAAAACTGGCTAGCCATATGGAGAAAGCTGAAACTGGATCCCTTCCTTACACCTTATACAAAAATCAATTCAAGATGGATTAAAGACTTAAACGTTAGACCGAAAACCATAAAAACCCTAGAAGAAAACCTAGGCATTACCATTCAGGACATAGGCATGGGCAAGGACTTGACGTCTAAAACACCAAAAGCAATGGCAACAAAAGCCAAAATTGACACATGGGATCTAATTAAACTAAAGAGCTTCTGCACAGCAAAAGAAACTACCATCAGAGTGAACAGGCAACCTACAAAATGGGAGAAAATTTTCACAACCTACTCATCTGACAAAGGGCTAATATCCAGAATCTACAATGAACTCCATCAAATTTACAAGAAAAAAACAAACAACCCCATCAAAAAGTGGGCGAAGGATATGAACAGACACTTCTCAAAAGAAGACATTTATGCAGGCAAAAAACACATGAAAAAATGCTCACCATCACTGGCCATCAGAGAAATGCAAATCAAAACCACAGTGAGATACCATCTCACACCAGTTAGAATGGCAATCATTAAAAAGTCAGGAAACAACACGTGCTGAAGAGGATGTGGAGAAATAGGAACACTTTTACACTGTTGGTGGGAGTGTAAACTAGTTCAACCCTTGTGGAAGTCAGTGTGGCAATACCTCAGGGATCTAGAACTAGAAATACCATTTGACCCAGCCATCTCATTACTGGGTATATACCCAAAGGACTATAAATCATGCTGCTATAAAGACACATGCACACATATGTTTATTGCAGCATTATTCACAACAGCAAAGACTTGGAACCAACCCAAATGTCCAACAATGATAGACTAGATTAAGAAAATGTGGCATATATACACCATGGAATACTATGCAGCCATAAAAAATGATGAGTTCATGTCCTTTGTAGGGACATGGATGAAACTGGAAATCATCATTCTCAGTAAACTATCCCAAGAACAAAAAACCAAACACCGCATATTCTCACTCATAGGTGGGAATTGAACAATGAGAACACATGGACACAGGAAGGGGAACATCACACTCTGGGGACTGTTGTGGGGTGGGGGGAGGGGGGAGAGATAGCTTTAGGAGATATACCTAATGCTAAATGACGAGTTAATGGGTGCAGCACACCAGCATGGCACATGTATACATATGTAACCAACCTGCACATTGCGCACATGTACCCTAAAACCTAAAGTGTAATAATAATAAATAAATAAATAAAGTAAAAAAAAGGTACTTTTTTTTCAAGGTACATAACAGGAATAAAAATAAAATGTATACTGTTAAAAAAAAAAAAAAAAAAGAGAGATTCTTCTATTTTTCTTCCAAAAGTTGTATGGCTTTGTTTTTTATATTTAAGTTATGTGTCTTGAATTGACTTTTGTATATTTTTAGACTCAGGGACATAAACTTTTAGTCAACTATATCAGGACATTTATAGAACATTCTAACCTAACTCTATTAATCAGTCTTAAATAAAAATTTTTATATGTAGAGATCGGTTTCTTGTCTCTGAATATCAGTGCCTTTATCTGTGCAGCAGATAAAGTGCCACATTTAGTACCCTTGACTTTATGATACATCCTGGTATCTGGTAAATCACATCACTGACATAATTCTTCTATTCATGAATATTTTGGCCTTTGTTCTTCTAACTGAATTGTAAAAGCAGATTATCAAGTACTTCTAAAATGTAACAGTTTGCTTTAAATTGCATTAAAGCTACATAAGAATTTGTATAGTTGACATTTTAAAATTTCTATCTAGAAGTATAGTACATTACTCCATTTTTTGATATCTTCTTAAATTTTTCAATAGATCTTTTTCTGTAGAATGATATTTTGCATTTTTTGTAAGATTCTCCTTCTGTCCTCTCTCCTTTTTCTCTAAAATTTCTATATTTATGTGTACATACGTATATATACATCATCCATAAACATACATAAAAGCATATCTGTGTATATATCCTATATGAATGTATAACATGTGAGCTTGCTAAACTCTAGTTTGAGTTATAAATATAAAAAGCATACATAGAGTCACTTTCATGACACAGCATCAAGTTAATAATAATCTAAATTTAGTATATGCTTTCATATACACATATATGTGACTCTTTCAAAGATACAGTGGGAAAAATTGCCAGTAATAATAGCAAAACCAAAAGATAAAATGCCTAAGTATAACTGAACATGAAATATGCAACAGCTATATGTAGTATATTTTAAAACACTATTGAAAGACATAAAAATTGATCAAATGAAAATGTATATATGATTTTGATTTGAAAACACTGCATCATAAAAATATATCTATACTGCTTTCCCTCCTCACCAACACATACACACACACACACACACACACACACGCACACAGACACACACACACAGAGGCAATCTGGTTCTGTCCTCCTTTCCTGCCTTGCTTTTCCCTAATCACGTATTGACTTTGAATCCACTATATCTTTTGTTTCTTATACTTTGTTCATTGTTTTTCACCCTCCACCAAAATGTAAGCATCATAAACACGGTTAATCCCAATCAAGTAGAAATGGGCTGGTACATAACAGGTGTTGAATAAATAGGCACTGAAAGACACAAAAGGTTTTATAAATAGAAAAGTGTCCCAGGTTCTTGGGTAGTTATGCTCATTATCAGACAGATAAATAGATGATTGATTGATTGATTGATTTATGATGTCCCAAATATTCAACCCATCTCACACTCTTTATCTCCATTCCCTAATTCGCTTTTGTCCATAGCCCTAAAACCTTTTAATAAATTATGTTATTTATTCATTTTATTGTTCTCATTGTACATATAACATCACAAAAACATAAGTCTCTTATGTTTCAACATCTTAAGTACATTTATGTTTTTTCTTTTTCCTCCACTGCTGTATCCCCAGCACTGGAACAGTGCTTAGCACATCTTAGGCATGAAATAAATATTTTTCATCTGTAAGTTATCCTACACATTTAAAATAAACTCAAATAAGAATAAACTTTTTATACTATATAAGCAGATGTTAAAGTTCTTAGCAAAAATAAATAAGAATATTCAGTGCATTTTTATAAAAGGACCAATGAAGAAGGTTTAAACCTCCCCCAAATTTACACATACAAAGTCTCCATATTTGAAACAATATGGAACTAGTCCATAAATATATGGATCATTCAAACAAAGAAAGAAAACAAACCCAAATTAGACGAAAGAATATATGGAAATACATGAAATATCTTGGGTACAAGTTGTCACAAATTGTAGGAAAAGAATCTACCAATAGGAGACTGGTTAAATAAACCCTTGTTTTTTCCCATTGTAAAAAAGAATAAAAGCATCCTTATATACTGATATAGAAAAGTATACAAAATATGGTATATATGAAGAAAGCAAAGTCTAGAAGAGAATGTGCAGTATCCAATTTATATGAGAAAATGGTAAGATTACATATTTTTCTGCTCATATTTGAATAAAGAAGCTGGTATCAATAAAGCTAGTCACCTGCAAAAAAAAAAAAAAAAAAAAAAAGCTACAGTACAAGGAAAATGGGGCAGAACTTTAAAGCCACTTACAATGCTTGGTAAATAGTCTTTAAAAAATTAAAGCACTTTAGTTTTATTAGATCCCATTTGTCAATTTTGGCTTTTGTTGCAATTGCTTTTGGTGTTTTAGTCATGAAGTATTTGCCCATGCCTATATCCTGAATGGTATTGCCTAGGTTTTTTTCTAGGGTTTTTATGGTTTTGGGTTTTACATTTAGGTCTTTAATACCTCTTGAGTTAATTTTTGTGTAAGGTGTAAGGAAGGGGTCCAGTTTCTGTTTTCTACATATGGCTAGCCTGTTTTCCCAGCACCATTTATTAAATAGGGAATCCTTTCCCCATTGCTTGTTTTTGTCAGGTTTGTTGAAAATCAGATGATTGTAGATGTGTGGTGCTATTTCTGAGGCCTCTGTTCTGTTCCATTGGTCTGTATATCTGTTTTGGTACTAGTACCATGCTGTTTTGGTTACTATAGTCTTGTAGTATAGTTTGAAATCAGCTAGTGTGATGCCTCCAGCTTTGTTCTTTTTGCTTAGGATTGTCTTGACTATACGGGCTCTTTTTTGATTCCATATGAAATTTAAAGTATTTTTTTCTAAGTCTGTGAAAAAAGGCCAATGGTAGCATGATGAGAATAGCATTGAATCTATAAATTACTTTGGGCAGTAGGGCCATTTTCATGATATTGATTCTTCTATCCACGAGTATGGAATGTTTTTCTATTTGTTTGCATCCTCTCTTATTTCCTTGAGCTGTGGTTTGTACTTCTCCTTGAAGAGCTCCTTCACATCCCTTGTAAGTTGTATTCCTAGATATTTTATTCTGTTTGTGGCAATAGTGAATGGGAGTTCATTCATGATTTGGCTCTCTGCTTGTCTATTGTTGGTGTATAGAAATGCATGTGATTTTTGCACTTTAATTTTGTATCCTGAGACTTTGCTGAAGTTGCTTATCAGCTTAAATCATGTCCTTTGCAGAGACATGGATGAAGCTGGAAGCCATCATTCTCAGCAAACTAACACAGGAGCAGGAAACAAAACACCACATATTCTTACTCATAAGTGACAGTTGAACAATGAGAATACATGGACACAGGTAGGGGAACGTCACACACCAGAGCCTGTCGGGGTTTGGGGGGGCAAGGGAAGGGACAGCATTAGGACAAATACCTAATGCCTGTGGGGCTTAAAATGTAGATTAAGGGTTGAAAGGTGCAGCAAACCACCATGGCACATGTATACCTATGTAACAAACCTGCACGTTCTACACATGTATCCCTGAACTTAAAGTAAAATTTAAAAAAAAATTAAAGCTATGCTTTCTTAGCAAGCACTAGGCCAAAAATACATACATTTAACTGATCATTTAATGGAAAACACTTAAATAATATTTCTCATTTGCACTAATTCAATCATACTGATTATAGACCTTCATCATCTTTACCTGATACTGTGCTAGCAAAGACAGCAGGCATCCATTATGTAATGCCTATTAGCATAGATGAACCAATACTGCATTCTTCTACTAAACTGATTCTTGCTCCCTTTCAATACATGCAAAGACATAATTTTCTTTCACTATTAGCACAATTTTTGAAAGTGTCTTAGCTTTGATTTTGCTTTACGGATATTGTAGAATTCAGGCAGTAAGTAGAATTTGACAGTTTACAGGCTTGTTAATTCAAATGTGGCCTGTGACCATCATTAGTATCACCTGCAAGCTTGTTAGAAATGCATAATGGAACCTGTAATCCCAGCACTTTGGGGGGCCAAGACGGGTGGATCACCTGAGGTCAGGATTTCGAGACCAGCCTGGCCAACATGGTGAAACCCCGTCTCTACTAAAAATACAAAAATTAGCCAGGCTTGGTGGCACATGTCTGTAATCCCAGCTACTCAGGAGGCTGAGGCAGGAGAATTGCTTGAATCCAGGAGGCGGACGTTGCAGTGAGCCGAGATCATGCCATGCCATTGCACTCCAGCCTGGAGGACAAGAGCGAGACTTTGTCTCAAAAAATAAAAAGAAGTGCACAATGAAAGGTTCCATTCCAGAGCTACTGAGTCAGAATCTACATTTTAACAAGAGCCCTAGATAGTTTCTGTGCCCTGTAAAGTTTGCAAAGCACTGATTTACTGGACCATACACCTAGTTTTTTGTTTTGGTTGCTTCTTTATTACATGCATACACTACATTAAAAAAAAAATCCTCCATACATTTTTCTACATTATCTCCCATTTGTCATTTTTCTTTTTCTCTCTATTCTCTCATTTTCATCTCCCTACCTCATGTTTTCTAAGCTTTTTATTTCCTTCTGTCATCAAGATATCAAAAGATTTTAATCTTTGGGATCTGAGCCGTTTAATAAGTGGTGTGCTAGGGAGTTTAAGGCTTAAAGGAGTTACCTGCAATAATTTTCTTCAATTTCCCTATTGTTTTTAATTATTTTTGATTATCAGAGAGTTTCATATATTTGAGTTCTGCTAAAACAGCAGATCAACATTTTGGTGGTGGTGGAGAGGGCAATGAGAAATACCACAGTGAATTTCCAGCATTACAGGATGAATAAGTAACCAGAGATATGGGCCCACAGAAAGAAATTATGTTAAAAAGGATCTCTAATTTTAATATCCAATAACTATTTTTTAAAATTTTATTTGGGGGGGCAAGAATCCATTGTGAGACTCTTAAGAAAACCTTTTCCAGTAAAATACCATTAACACATACTTTATTTTTTTGAACATAGCTTTTGAGAGTTTATATAACCTGAAATCTACATATGTATTTTTAATTTCGTGTCCTAAGCACAAGCAGAAATAAATATAAATATCTACTCTTTGTTATCAGTATGTTAGCCAAATAAAAAATACAGATGATTCTGGGAGAGTAAAATTTTTGTCGCTGACTATGCACATTAATTGTAAAATATTGGTATAATCATAACAAACCAAATGAAATATAAATTTCCTTTAGTAAACTGAATATAATGAATTTCCTTTCAGATGATGAAGTGAAGCAGTCCAATAACTGTTTTTTGAAGTAAAGCTTCTTCTATGCAAAACTGTAGGGTCAAGAATGCTCAGCCAATTAAGCAATTGGGTTGGCCGCACATCCGCAAGTGCTGTATAATTTAGGTCAAGCAGGTTAATTAGCATATTATTGTTTGGCCAAATGAACAGCATGAAATTGCCAAACCTAAATTCCTTAAATAGTAACACATAAATCTTAGTATTCTGGCACTTCTACAGATGGCAGCCTGCTGTCTGATGGATGGAAAGGCCTGCTTGAGCGTAACATTAAGATTCTAAACAGCAAAAGAACGCCACACTGAAAGAATTTCACAGGGCAGCAGAAATCTATCATGTTTGCTTAGTCACTGTAACTCACATCTTGCCAACTCAACCCGATAAAGAAATAAGGGGCATTTACAGAAGGTAGAAAAAGGGAGAGTTAAGAAAAACAATTTATGCAAAAACAGTGTATGATTAACTGCATTCTGAGAAGGAAATGATGTGAAGTTTTGGATTATTGCTTTGCTGTTCATGAACAATGTCAACTTCCAAATATTTTTTGTTTGTTTCTTATTGGTCTTGCTTTTTATATTATTACACAATGTTTTTGGAAGCATTTGGTCAATTACTAATTCTCCAACTTATTGTTTTCTTCCTTCTATCCAGTGTGCATTATATTTATCTTGAATAAAAATAGAACATAATATCATGTAACACATTACAATAGCAATCTCTAGGGAAAAGGTTGATAACTAGAGAGAATGGATTAACTCTTTAAATCTCATTTCCCATGTGTGTTGGCGTCCCCAAGACCACTCTCAGATTTGAGGCTTCACTGGAAGGATTCACAGGACCCAGAAATATATTATACTCAAGATTATAGTTTATTATAGGAAAAGTATAGGGATTGAAATCAGCAAAGGAAAAAGGTGTAGAAGGAGAGTCCAGAAGAAATCAGGTATTACATACAGTTGGCTTCTCCTGGGGGAGCCACCCAGTCAATACTTAGCTCTCCCAACAATAGTGTGTGACAAGGGAGGCTCACCTGGGCCTTGGTGCCCAGGGATTTTATTTGGGAGTCAGTCTCCTAGGGCATGTATTGCCTGTGTGACTGACCTTAGCTACTCACACTCAAGCCTCCCAAGAGGTCAACTAATATATCATGGTTCAAAGACCCAGAAATTCTTACAAAATCAATCACCATGAATCCTACTGTTAGCATAACCTACCTGGTGTGGTGCAAGGTCTCGGGTATACTAATACATTTTTTATCAGGCAGAATATTCCAAGGGCTCAGAAGTTATCTTCCAGAAGCCAGTCAGGAGCTAGTCCTGAAGGCCTTTAGAATGTGCAGGGTTTGGGCAAACCAGGCCTGATGAGTTAATCCTTTACTGCACACTATGGAAAAACAACAACAATCATGGCTATATATTCACTCTAAGGTTTACTTCACTAACTACTGTTTTCCCTCACTTTCCCTGGATTTCCTGTTGATATACACTCTGATAAGACTATGTTTTTGCTTTCAGGAAGCTCTGATATCGCTCTTTATGTGTGTCCAAGTATAGACGTATCTTTTATCTTTTTCTCATCAGGTAGTCAAATAGATGTTTTCTTTTTAAAGCAATGAAAGTCATTATTAAGTGAATATCTCAGCATCCAAATATACGAATCTTGTGGGAAGCAAGATATGCCTCAAAATGCAGACGCTAAAATGTCTAAAGTGTGTATTTTCCTGCCTGTCTGGTTGTTTGGGCATGAGCATGAGACCTCAGCTCAGCCAAACATACCACCCTACCCATTAAAACTGGAGTGAGTATCTCCAAGAATGAGGCAGAATTGTTCTTCCCAGATGGCTCTTATAAATTATCTGGTTTTGGTTAATTCCTATCTACTGTTGAGTCAGGTTTTTCAAACTTTTTCCAAATTTCTACAAGCTACAAAATAACTTTCAGTAAATTAAGTTTATGTGAGAATTTCTCTGAGTCAAACTTTGTTGCTTTCAACAAAAAACTTTGACTAATATAAGAATTCTACTAAGAAATTAATATAAAATGAAACTGAACAATTATAGAGAAGGTTTCTACATTTGCAACAAAAGTCTAGTAACAAATTTCATGGTTGGCACAATGTCTAAAAAACTCAGATCCCCTACAGTGACCATCAATTTTTTTCCTCATTCACTCAGAAAATTAATATCATGAAGTAGCTTCTATGGGCTCTGTTGTGTCTGAGAATTTCAGTCTCTCCCAAGCTATTTCCTGACCTTTCTGAAGATGATTTCAATATCACCTGTAGTTCTTAATTTCATTATACTTTCAATTATCTTGTCTTACCAATTTTTACCTAAATCTAGACCCTATTGTGATGAAGACTCTAGAAGACCCTTTTTTAAAAGAACGTAGTCCCAAAAGTTCTGCCTTTGACCTCATGTTATGTAATATTAATACTGACTTGCCTACACCCTTCCTGAAGTATTTCTGTTCCCAAACCTTGAGAAATTTTATTCTCATCCTTGCACAAACAATCTACATTTTCAGAGGTACTCAACTTTGCTAATGTCACTATAGTTCTTTCGATTTTTGATGATGGACATCAGGTTTTTGGGGCTTTTACAAAATGAAAACAAATGGTCATTGCGTCTTTCAAATATTCAAACATTTATGTTTAAGTCCTTAATCCATTTTGAATTAACTTTTCATGGTGTAAGGCAGGGGCCAATCCCATTCTTATTCAGTTAGATATTCAGTTTTCCCAACACCATTTGTTGAAGAGTCTATCCTTTCCTCATTGTGCAGTCTTGGCACTCTTGTGGAAGATCATTTGATGATAAACATCTAGATTTATTTCTGGTCTGTATATTCTCTATATTCTGTTCCACTGGTCCACATGTCTATCTTTTGGCAAGTGCCATCTTTTTTTGATCACTGTAGATTTATAATATGTTTTGAAGACAAGAAGTTGGAGCCCTCTAGCTTTGTTCTTTTTCTCAAGATGTCTCAGCTGTTTGGGGCCCTTGGTGCTTCATTATGAATTTCAGTATTGTTTATTCTATTTCTGAAAAAATACCACTGAAATTTTGATAGAAATTATATTGAAATTGTAGATGCTTTGTGTAGTATGAACATCTTAACCATATTAAGTCTTTCAATCTGTAAACAAAGGATGTCTTTCCTCTTGAATTTTTTTTTTAACTTTTAAGTTCGGGGTACATGTACAGGTCTGTTACACAGGTGAACCCCTGTCACAAGGGGGGTTGTTGTATAGATTATTTCATTACCCAGGTACTAAGCCAAGTACCCAATAGTTGTTTGCTCTGCTCCTCTCTCTCCTCCAACCTTCCAACTTCTTGTATTCCCCAGTATTTTTTGTTCACTTCATTGTGTTAATGAATTCTCATAATTAAGCTCCCAATTATAAATGAGAACCTGCAGTATTTGGCTTTCTGTTCCTTTGTTAGTTTGCTAAGAATAATGGGCTCTGGCTTCATCAATGTTCCCACAAAAGAAATGATCTTGTTCTTTTATATAGCTGCATAGTAGTCAATGCTGTATATGTACCACATTTTCTTTATCCAATATATCACTGATGGGCATTTAGGTTGATTCTATGTCTTTGCCACTGTGAATAGTGCTGCAAAGAACATTTGCATGAATGTGTCTTTATGGTAGAATGATTTATATTCCCCTGGGTATATGCCCAGGAATGGGATTGCTGGGTGGAATGGCAGTTCTGCTTTTAGCTCTTTGAGGAATCACCATACTGCTTCCCACAATGGTTGAACTAATTTACACTCCAACCAACAATGCACAAGAGTTCCCTTTTCTCCACAGCCTCACCAGCATCAGTTAAATTTTTGACTTCTCAATAATAGCCATTCTGACCGATGTAAGATGGTATCTCATTGTAGTTTTGATTTGCATTTCTCTGATAATCAGTAATAATTAGCTTTTTATATATATATATGCTTGTTGGCTGCATGTGCGTATTCTTCAGAAAAATGTCTGTTCATGCCCTGTGCCCACTTTTTAATGGGGTTGTTTGTTTTTTCTTGTAAATTTGTTTAAGTACTTTATAGATGCTGGATATTAGAACTTTGTCAGATGCATAATTTGCAGATATTTCTCCCATTCTGTAGGTTTTCTGTTTACTCTGTTGATAGTTTATTTTGTTTTAGTTTAATCAGCTCCCATTTGTCAATTTTTGGTTTTGTTCCAATTGCTTTTGGTGTATTTGTCATGAAATCTTTGCCTGTTCCTATGTCCAGGACAGTGTTGCCTAGGTTATCTTGCAGGGTTTTCATAGTTTGGGGTTTTACATTTAAGTCTTTAATCCATCTTTAGTTAATTTTTGCATATGGTGTAAGGAAGGTGTCCAATTTTAGTCCTCTGCATACGGCTAGCCAGTTATACCAGCATCATTTATTAAATAAAAAATTCTTTCACCATTGCTTGTTTTTGTCAGCTTTGTCAAAGACCAGATGGTTGTAGGTGTGTGTCCTTATTTTGGGGCTCTCTATTCTGTTCCATTGATCTATGTGTCTGTTTTTGTACCCGTACCATGTTGTTTTGATTACTGCAGTCCTGTAGAATAGTTTGAAGTCAAGTAGCATGATACCTCCAGATTTGTTCTTTTTACTTAGGATTACCTTGGCTATTTGGGCTCTTTTTCGGTTCCATATGAATTTTAAAATAGTTCCTTATAGTTCTTTGAAGAATGTCACAGGTCTTTTGATATGAAGAGCATTTAATATGTAAATTGCTTTGGGCATTATGGCCACTTTAATGAAATTAATTCTTCCTATGCATGAGCTTCTTCACTCAAATTTGTTTCTATGAGTTTTATTCTTTTTGATACTATTGTAAGTGGAATTTTTATCTTAAATTCCTTTTTAGTTTGTTGTTTGTTAGTGTATAGAAACACAACTGATTTTTGTATGATTTTGTATTATGCAAATTGCTTGAATTTGTTTATTAGTTCTAAGAGTTTTTTGTTAAGTCTTTAGAGTTTTCCACATATAAGATCAGGTCATGTGCAAACAGGTAATTTTATTTTATTCCTGATTTATATGTCTTTTATTTCTTTTTCTTACCTCATTATTCTGGTAAGGTCTTCCAGAGCCATGTTGAATAAAAGTGGTGATAGTGGGCATCCTTGTCTCACTCCTGATCTTAGAGAAAAATATTTCAGTTTTTCACTATTGAGGATGATGTTAGCTGTGGGCTTGTCATCTGTGGCCATTATTATGTTAAAGTAAATTCCTTCTAGACCTGGTTTGTTGAGTCATTTTATTATGGAGGTGTTGATTTTTGTCAAATTCTTTTTTTGCATATTTTGAGATGATCATGTGATTTTTATCCTGTTAATATGGTTTATTACATTATTTGATTTGTTTATATTAAACCATTCTTGCATTCTAGAGATAAATTCCACTTGGTCATGGGGTATGATCCTCTTAAGGTACTGCTGGATTCATTTTGTTAGTATTTTGTTGAGTTTTGCATCTGTATCAGAGTGGTTGATTTATTGTTTTCTTTTCTTGTGATATCTTTGGCTTGGTAATGCTGGCCTTATAAACTGAATTTGTAAGTATTCCTTCTTTTTCAATTTTTTGAAAGAGTTTCAGAAAAATTGGTGTTAATTCTTTAGATGTTTGGTATAATTCTCCAGTGAAGCCATTTACTGTTGGGCTTTGTTGGGATGTTTTGGGTTCTGATTCGATCTCTTTCTTCTTTACAGTTCTGTTCAGATTTCTATTTCTTCAAGATTCAGTCTTGGTAGCTTGTGTGTTTCTAGGAAGTTACTCATTTCTTTTAGGTTTTCAAATATGTTTTGTGGTGGTTTTTTTTTCTATTGAATTGTAGGAATTCCTTATACATTTTGTACATTAACTTCTTATCAAATATATGGTTTACAAATATCATCTCACATTCTCTAGGTTGCCTTTTATTATCTGGATTGTTTCCCTTGCGATAAAAAAATTTTATTTTAATGCAGCCTCACTTGTCTCTTTGTGCTTTTATTGTCTATGTTTTTGATGTCATATCTAAGAAATCATTGGCAGGAGAGAGGGAAATGGGGAGTTTCTGTTCAACAGGTAAAATGTTTCAAATATACAAGATGAATAAGTTGTAGCGCCTATAATTAACAATACTGTGTTGTGCTCTTACATTTTTGGTAAGAGAGTGTATCTCAAGTTAAGTATTCTAATCAGAAAAAAAATAAAAATATATAAGACAGGCCACAAAGAATTTTTGGAGGTGATGATATGCATTACCTTGATTGTGGTCATGGTTTTGTGGATATATGTCTATTTCCAAACCCGTCAAACTCATATAAAAAAATATATATATAGATATAGATATATAGTAAATAAATATATATTTATTTATTTCCCCTCACTTCCGAGTGTCTTCAGCCAGCCAATGAGGGCTTCAGAAACAGTCAGAGGAAGAGAGGAGAATGTGAGCTTTTAGTTACTCCAATTCTCTATTTTTTATATATTATGTAATGGCCAAAAATATGTTTTTAAAAGCAATGGAAATGACACGTTAAAAAAATCAAATGTAATGTTATTTTCACCTTCTGTGTTATATAAAGACAGTGACACTCATTAGTAGGAATCCAGTTTCTACTTTTGGTAATAATGATAATTTTTTAATTGTAAAACATATAAAAATAAAAAATGAATAGACATACACATTTTAAAGTCTTCCACTGAATTCTTGTTCTAGATGAAGAAAATATACACTTCTTGATTTATTTGCAAAGCAGAAATTCTTAATAAACTCTGAATGCCAGTTCACCAGTAGACCCAAGAAGGGTCTTAGTTCCTGACCTAACCTGTTCCTTGAACTTTGGGTATCTTGACTTTGGCTTGCATTCTCTTCTGACTATACCCTTTCCCACAGGGTAAAACATCTGTAAGTCAAAGTAATGAGCCCACTTGAAATTTACTCATCCCTTTCTACACTGTATATGAGAACCAGAAATCATTGCTCAAATATCCCAATCTTGCATTTAGGACAAGTACACACTAATTCCAAATGTCTATTCTCTGAGGTACGTTCATGTCACAGATGCATTCGCCGCTAAATACAAGGAGCCAGAGGTATGGAAAGAAACTGTGCATGTAAGTTTTGTGTTCATACGTGCATGCATAATGTTTCTCACGGTATGACGTAGAACAAGGGTAGAAAGGTTTATACTACAAAAATGAACTTTTATAGGATACTCATGTTCAATACAAGGCAAGTGCATATCATTCTTTTGAAATATACAATATGTCAGAGAAGGAAAACAAACGGGTTGTATTTTTTTAAAAATAAAGATGTAATGTATTGAATTGGGTAAATTTTAAAAAATATACCAAGGGTAAAGGATTCAAGGTACACATGCCTTTTAAGGGACACAGATGAATCTTAAGGATACTGGGCTAGAGGACGACAAAGAATATTAAAAAGTAAAGAACATATGTGCCAAATATAAATTCAAACTGTCCATGTTCAGGCTGCAGGATTAAAAACTTGTGATCAACAGCAGCCCTGACAGAAATAGTTGAAAGTATTTTGCCCAAGTGGAATATTAAAAAGCATAGTGCATCTGAACATCACAGATTCTGCAGCTGTAGACACCTGTGTTACCTGGTAGCGCCACCTCTCACTCTCCAAGGAAAACAAGTGATATAAGTGACACAAAAGTGATGTTATGACCATTCATCATCACAGGAAATTTGGAAGCATTGCCAGAGGACCTCTGACATCAACAAGTGATCAAGCGTTTCTAAATGGAGTAAGTTCAATTCCATATTTGTATGTGTTTAATAACAACTAGAATGTGGCTTTTTACAATTAGCAACCTATATTTTATTTTTTTGCATTAGCTCTAACAAGATCTTGAAATATGAACTCATTATGATTATTAAAGAAATCTTCCTTACAGATAATAATGAAAAGAGCTCTGAACTAAGACTACTGTCCCATTGCTAAATTATTTACTTAAAAGAATTCAAAGCACTTCACCTTATACTCTTAAAGCCTTCATTTATTTCTTATGCAAAATAACTCTATTAACTCACATTTATTATTCAATCAATTTTTATTGTACATATCAAAAGCCACATTGTTTTTGTACATTGGTTTTGAGGGCAGGTTCTGTGTTTACATCCAGACTTTACTATTGGCAACTTAGATAACCTAACTGTGTCTCATTTTCCTTACCTATAAAAGAGACTACCTTACAGAGTTATAGGACATAAATCCTTTAGAACAGCACCCAGAATATAGTACAAAATATATTATTTATTTCATTAATATATATTAAATGAGACCATATATGCAAAAGTATTTAGAATTACATGGACCAATGCAAAGTACAAGGCATTCTTGTTTTTATTAAGTGATAATTTTATTTTCTCTCAAGTTTCAAGAGTATTGATATAAAATTCAGTCTTTACGACACGCTGATAATATTTGAGGCTAATTATGACAATTGTCATTTCGTGTTAAAAGAAAAAAATCTGATTGCTCAGTATTTGCAGATATGAATAGTCAAATGTGGCTGTGCCATATATGTCCATTTTCTGCTCTAGAGCCATTCTCTGCTCTTCTCCAACCTCTTGTTTCTCTGAGGCTCACCTGTAGAGACAGTATTAACAGGATAACCATTTCCTCTCACTTCCGATTGTCTTCAGCCAGCCAATGAGGACTCCAGAAACAGTCAGAGGAAGAGAGGAGAATGTGAGCTTTTAGTTACTCCATTCTCTATTGTTTTGAGTCCAGTATCTTTACCCTGCAAATCATTTATTCCTTCCCTAAGAGACTGCCTCATGCTGGCCATCTCTCTCTGAAAGCCACTGCTGCACTCAAACAGCCTGCCTGATGTGACTCTCCAACCCCTTGTCTCTTTGGCTACCCGTGGTGCGGTAGCAGCCCCTCTGCTGCTGGTCTAGGTTCCTCAACTACTATGGATCCCTAACACCCTGCTCACACCTCTGCCACAAGACCTATTATAAAAAAGCCTTCCTTGAATGATATTGATGAACATTTTTACTGGTTGAACTTAACTTATACAAGGGCCTCACTTTACCATAGTTTCCTCTTATTTTCAGTTTCACTTTCCATGGTCTCAGTTGCTGCTGGTCACAACAGTCCAAAACTATGTGGATACAGTACGACAAGATATTTTGAAAGAGACAGACCACATTGACATAACATATTGTTATAATTGTCCTATTTTATTACTAATTGTTGTTCATCTCTTACTGTGCCTAATTTATACATTAAACTTTGTTATAAGTATATATGTATAGGAAAATCATAGTATATCTAGGGTTCAGTACTATCTATGGTTTCAGGCATCCACTGGAGGTCTTGGAATGTATCCCTTGGGGATAAGGGGGAACTATTGTATTCTTAACTTTAATGTATCATACCCTTCATCTCAGCCAATGTATAAACTGTGACATCTTAAATCCCAAGCAACCCAGCTGTGGCATGACTCTAAAATGGTCAATGCTGGAGCTAGGTGCTTGACAAACAATTACACGGGAAAATTTTAGCCGCAGTCGTGATCAGAGGTTGAAACACTTCCCTGGAAGAAGAAGTATCTCAAGAAGCTACCTGTATTAATGTTATAGGTTGAGGACCTATTGAGAGTCTATAGGAGAGACAAAAAAAAAAAAAAAACAACAACTTTAAAAGTAGAGTAGACATGGCTGGGTGCGGTGGCTCACATCTATAATCCCAGCACTTTGGGAGGCCAAGGCGGATGGAGTTCGAGACCAGCCTGACCAATATGGTGAAACTCCTTCTCTACTAAAAATACAAAAATTGGCTGGGCAGGATGGTGCGTACCTGTAATCCCAGCTACTTGGGAGGCTGAGACAGGAGAATTGCTTGAACCCAGAAGGCAGAGATTGCAGTGAGCCAAGATCGAGCCGCTGCACTCCAGCTTGGATGATAGAGAAAGACTCTGTCTGAAAAAAAAAACGTGGAGTAGACACTTTGCACATAGCAGTAAAAGTCACTCAATTATAGTTGGGCACACATATTAATGTGACCTCATTTGTACATACAAGCTGGTGATGTCTAAGTACATTCAAATTACTCTAACAAAATCTGATAATTAATATATGGGGATAAGTCTGGAGTTATATCTGAAAGTGAGAAAATCCTACATAAGAAAATTATATTAAAAAAGCAGAAACAGGAAAGAGCATTGTACCTACGAGAGGCTGCGAAAGGGTCAGCCCAACTAGGAAACAGGTTGGGTATTTAGAAAGATAGAGAATAAAATTTAATAAGTACCATAGGACTAAATGATGCACATTCCTTAATGAATATTGAAAAGCTTAGCTCTGGTCACAAAGGCAATGTGTATGATGATACGTATGTAAGTACTCAGTGGAATGTTTGAAAAAATCTTGCAAATATTATTCTAGAAGCTGTTAGCAAGAAAATATAAAAGTCCACAAATATTGCATGTTGGACCACAGCCTAAGGGGGTGGCACTAATATTGGTCAGGAAAGAGAAAAAAATCCAAGAGATTATTTTCAAAAATGACTGATTATATCCATGTCTTGGTTTCTAATGCCATTCCCAAAAGCAAAGGAAAAAGAAACCAGAGATTCTTGGAAAAATAGATTATTCTAGGACTAGGACAAAAAAATGCAAAATAAGCATGGAGCATTCATTATAGTGCCAGAAAGTAAGAAAATGCCAAATTAAAAAAAAAAATCTCACGATGATTGGGGTATGTCAAAGGGACACAGAAGCCAACTAAAAGAATAGCGAAAGATGAAATAACTCGAGCAAAAAAATAAAGTGGTATTGGTTTGTTATCCAAATTATAAAATAAATATCCATGAGTTCACACTGATATAAATTAAAAGATTAAATAAGCAAATGGGGGAGAAAGACAAATCTCCTGTGCAGAACACTTCCAAATAATTTATATAGATACACTGCACTCTTAATGTGTTAGCTACTCTTAGAGACTTCCAAAGAATACAGAATAGGAAGGGGGAAAATGAATAAATTTTGAAACCTGAAGAATACTACCTTACTTAGGTGACCGTGCTCAACATCAACAGTGAAAAGTCATGTTGATAATATGTGTCTTTGATAGAATTTGGTTAAAATGGCAATTTGCCTCTGTGGTCTTTCTCCACAGCATAATCATGAGGAAAAGATAAAATTCAAAATTAAAAGGCATTGGACAAAATAGCTGACTAGGACTGCTTAAAACTGCCAAAGCATCAAAAACAAGGAAAGTCTGGAAGCTGTCACAAACAAGAAGAGCCTAAACAGACATGATGATTAAATCTAATATGATATTTTGGCAGTGATCCACGAAATGCAAAAAGGACATTAAATGAAAACCAAGGAAACCTAAATATAGACTTTAACAACAATTTATCCATAATATTTTTATTCATTGTAACAAAGATACCATGCTAATGTAAGAAGTTAATACTAGGGGAAACTGTGGGGGTGCAGTATATGGGAACTATCTGTCCTATCTTCACAAATTATTTATTTATTTTTTTCTTTTTTTTTGAGACAGAGTCTTGCTCTGTTGCCCAGGCTGGAGTGCAGTAGCACAATCTCGGCTCACTGCAAGCTCCACCTCCCAGGTTCATGCCATTCTCCTGCCCCAGCCTCCCAAGTAGCTGGGACTACAGGTGCCTGCCACCACGCCCAGCTAATTTTTTGTATTTTTTAGTAGAGACGGGATTTCACCATGTTAGCCAGGATGGTCTTGATCTTCTGACCTTGTGATCAACCCACCTCAGCCTCCCAAAGTGCTGGGATTACAGATGTGAGTCACCATGCCCGGCCCACAAATTATTTCTTTAAACCTAAAATTGATATAAAATAAAAATTGTATTTTAAAAAATCCCCATGTGAATATAATCAAATTATCTTCCATATTGAAACCATTTACAGTGTAAATAAAGAGAGAAAACACAATGTAAATGAAAACATCAGTAGTTTCTAATTTACTGTGATATGGTTTGGCTGTGTCCCCACCCAAATCTCAACTTGAATTGTAGCTCCCAGAATTCCCAGGGGTTGTGGGAGGGACCCATGGGGAAGTAATTGAATCATGGGGGCTGGTATTTCCTGTCCTATTCTCGTGATAGTGAATAAGTTTCATGAGATCTGTTGGGTTTATCAGGGGTTTCCGCTTTTGCTTCTATCTCATTTTTTCTCTTGCCACTGCCATGTAACAAGTGCTTTTTACCTCCAGCCGTGATTCTGAGGCACCCCCAGCCATGTGGAACTGTAAGTCCAATTAAACTTCTTTTTGTTCCCAGTCTCAGGTATGTCTTTATCAGCAGCATGAAAATGGACTAATACATACTGTTTATTATGAAAGAAAAAATAGAAAAATTAATGATTCATAGTATTAGTTATTTCCAAATGATTAAAATGTAACTAAAATATAAATTTCATTGTCCATACTCACAATCTACATATCCTCACTATAGATTAATAAAGGAAGTTTAAATAAACAATACTCAAAGTAAGGTTACCAAAGTTACTAGAAAATTGGTTTGGAGAGAATAGAAAATATATGTTGAGGAACAAAGGAACCAATGATGAAATGGAAATAGAACACTAAAGATGAGTGTGATATACCTGTGAATCATCAGCCTAAAGATAACTGTTGACTCTCCTTTAGAAGAAAGAAAGAAGAAAGAGAGAAAGAAAGAAAGAAAGAAAGAAAGAAAGAAAGAAAGAAAGAAAGAAAGAAAGAAAGAAAGAAAGAAAGAAAGAAAGAAAGAAAAAGAAAGACAAAGGGGAACGTAATTACAAGAAGAAAAGTTGAAATTATAAAGTGGTGAGACTAATTCTATAGGGCTCATGTCAAAACCAGTCACTTTATTTGAGAGTTACTTCTTATCAGGGTACAATTGAAATCCAAGAACAAGAAGTTTTCAAAAGAGGTTGAGGAAAATGACCAAAAGAAGCCGAGGTCAAGAAAGATGACTTGGGTAAGAAAAGACTATTGTATTAAAGTTGGAAACCTAAGAAGAACCTGGGTTGTAAACTCTCTGTATTCAAGACTGTGGCTTGCTCATCATTGTAAATAAATGTTGAGCACAGTGTCTGGCACATAGTAGATGTTCATTAAATATTTCAGGGGATAAACAGTAAGAGTGGAGCACCTGAGAACCAAATTAGACTGAAGAGAGTTAAGGAGGAAAAAAAAAGGTGTTAAGGAAACTAAGATAATAACATAAATAATGCTGTAATTGAGAGGGAATGATGAGTCAAGTGAAGCATGAGAAGAGAAAGAGCAGAGAAGAAAAGAAAAGAAAGGAGAAATATAGCAGCTAAATGGAATGAGGTATGTTGGATTTAATCCTGGAAAGAAAGAGGAAATGAGTGGAAAAACTAGAGAAATCCAAATAATAAATTCTGGAGTTAATAACAGTATAGGAATGTCAGTTTCTTAGTTTTAATAAATGAACCATAGTAATATAAGATGTTAAAAATATGCAAAAGTGGATGAGGGGTATACAAAAACTCTCTGAATTATCTTTGTAACTTTTGTGTAGGTACAAAATTATTCAAAAATAAAAAGTATTAAATTTGTTTAAAGGGATAAAAAATAGAGCAGGGTAAAGAATAGTGATGACAAGAAGGGAGGATAAAGGAACATGTTGTTGAGGTTTTTAATGTGGTTGTTTTACAATAGTTTGTGACAACTCAGTTTGTCTGCTTACTCCTAATGGTATACAATGACTTATGCTGCTGAAATGCCTCCTTAGAGTGCTTCAAGCCAGTCAATACAGACACTGTAAAAATCTAAGGGTTTTGAATTACTTTTTATTATAAAAGAAAAAGAATAGAAGAAAAATTAAAGATGTACTAATGTTCTCTCCAAAGGAATAAAATATGCCTGTAACATAAATTTAATTTGGGGGGCTTCCAAGCTCCAAAACAACATCCAGAAAGTATTACATTTACTCTTGAGCACCACAAAATAAATAGAACACAAATTCTGTCCCATATCTTCTTGAACAGATCATCATGTTCCCTCTCACATTCTGAAGACTTATTGAACTTACCGAACCCACAGATGAAGTGGTATTAACGGAAAAGACGTCTATTTCTGGAATCTTAGATTTATTGAACAACTTTCCATAAAATATCCTGTGTTTTAGGAGCATTTCAATGGCTTTAAATAGTAATACATATATACTTTATTTATTTACTCTATTAAAGAAAAAACATAGCCCTTAAAATATTCTTATTTTCTCAAAACAAATAGATATGCTCCTACTGTGTGCAAGATTGTGTTAGATACTAGAGATAAAAACATGGAAAGATATCACCTAAAATGTACCTACCACAGAAAAATATTATCTTAAAGAAAACTACTATAAATAAGTTAAATCAGGAATTCAAATTTCCAAGAAATCCGTATCCAGATTTACAAATTGTAACTGGTATTCAGTCAAAAGCCTGAGGCAGAAGAAATAGTAAATAACAAATCTCTAGGTGATAAATATGGGTAAACATTGCCAGGATTTATGAATTAAACTGCTAAAAACAAAATCTTGAGGATATAGGTATAATTTAGCCCCTTCTAATGCATCTCTTGGTAGTTTTACATTCTCTTACAATGAAACACATTCTCTTGCACCCCAATTTTATTAAGACAATAGATGAGGCTCTTTTTCATACCCATAGCAATCGGTTCAGAGATGGATAGATCAGCCCATTAGTGTTAGTTAGAATAGAGAAACTGTTTTCTTGTATCTCTGGGAAAGAATAACCTTCTGATCCACTGAAGATACCAAAAGAAGCTGTTCTTTTCCTTGACAATGTGAAGGTGTCAAGTTTTTAACAAAATGTGGAGTCTGAATCCCAAGAGAGCTAAAGCAAGAGCTACATGTCTTCTTAAGATCTAAGCTAGGAATTCTCAGGTGACACTTCTGCTGCATTCTATGAGTCAAAGAGAGTTATAAGATCAGCCCATCTTAAGACCAGCCTAGATTCAAAAGGAAGTAAAATAGAGTTCACCTGTTGGAATTGAATGGGAGGAATTGCATGCATGAAGAGGAATGAAATAATGGAATAATGACTGGTGACCATATTTGGAAGCACTCTACCACAGGCAGGGACATATTGAATGGAGATATGAAGAGTGAGAATAGCCATCTATTCAAATAGCTGAAGAAAGAGAATTCAAAGTAGAAAAAAAAATCCATTTCAAAGAATCTGACAGAGTACAGGCTAGTTGTGATCACAGAGATGGAGATAAACCAACATGATTGGGCATGATGCTAAAGGAAGAGAATTAATTAGATGAGGTGATGGAGTTGAGCAAGGTCAAGGCACATGGGGATGGGGGGAAGGGTTGTTAATGATCTGAGTTTATTAAATGTCAGAATTACGTAGGCCTGGTTCTTTCCCTGCCTCTCAATATTTTGAGAAAGTGCATCTTTAGTACATTCCAACAATTTTAATAAGAGAAAGAAAATCTGATTTGTCATTGGAAGTTCTAATGAAAATAGAATCCATCATGTTTTAAGATGATATTTTTATTTAATAATTCATCCTACTGAGACCATTTTCTAATTTTATTTCTCCTCTCCTCTGCAAGTACTTTGATTTATAATTTTTTATTAATGGCATAGTACTTTAACATCAATAACCATTAAGTGTTAGGAAAGTGTGATGTTTATTCAACATGATTTCCAAAAGCTTCTGAGTATTTTGCCATTAAAGTTTAAACCTTTAAATGCTTAAAACTGAATTACTTTAGGCTGTGTTGAGAAAAAGATTTCCAGAGTTGCAAAAACACAAAAGATACATAAACAGATACAAGTCTCTTGAAGAGATTAATAAGTAGAAGGATCACATTTATAAATAACAATGATTGTGTTCTAATAAAATGATACTGCTCACTCAAGTCAAAAAAGACAATATTCTTTTTCAAAAGATCATTACTTTGCAAGATATTTGAAGCAGGGAAGTGACTATGGTACAATACTAATAATAAACTCGAAATTAGGAATTTGTGTGTGAGTGTATTTTCACTTATGTTCTATCACATAGAATGTTTAATACATTGTAAGCACAGAATTCCATACAGTTATTTTTTCCAACAAGGATTATTCTGAGGTTGCCTTCTTTTCAGGATTATTATGTCAAATAATATTTTTAAATTATGTAATAAATGGTTTATGTCCTTCTAAATGAATACTTCCATGTTAAGACACAATACTTTGACTATTATACGTTATTTTACATTATATAGGTGTACTTTATTCACTTCTACTTTTATACTAACACACTAGTTGTGCTTGGGTTCCATGTATTGGGACAACCTGATATGTTAATAGTGCTTCATAAAGAAAGCCTGCCACTTCTTCCTTAGTTAAATCCCATTGGAAAAAGCCAAGGAAGACCCATTTCATGTGGAGCACTTTTCAATGGGAATATTGCTCCACTGAGGTTTCTGTGCTTTAAAGTAATTCTATTTTCAAAGGCACTTTACTCAAAAGCAGGGAATGAGGGAAGTACCAAGAGACTGTGACTTCTTATTCTGTGGCGACCACCTACTGCAGTCCTCAAAAACATTGTGCTCATTTGGTTTAAATGATCTCTCAATAGCGCTCACTAGGGCCCTCTGTGGAACATGTCGCCGTTCACTTATGCCTATTTATTATGTGTTGATTTTTCTACCTTTTTTGTATTCATATCAGTTTTAAGATATCTGCACTTTATTAGCCGTATTATATTTATCCTTTTATTGTTTCTGTGACTTAATGTTACTTTATACTCTGTCTGAAGTTTATGACTGCTCATTTGGGGGTTATTTTCATTTATGTACTTAAAACAAACCTCTAAGTTTGATGAATTGATTTTGTAATAAGAGAACATTTATTATAAAATACTTTATGAATACCTCATCTTTAAATTCCTCTCCCTAATATTCAAAGAGCACAAGTTGACATGACTTTTCTTTATATGTTTGAAAAGTGAATCACGAACAGTATTTCAGAAATAACATTACTAGCAACTTCCAAACATAAAGGAAGAAAGACAAAGAATTCAAGGACAGCTGAAAATACAAAGGGCAAACAGAAATGCTCCACATTCAATGAGATGCTGTTTACATTTTTCAGAATTAAAGAAAAAATAGACAAGGTAAAATTTTCCTTTTCCTATACCTGCTGGAAAAAGTTCATGTTTCTTCAATTTTCTTTTCATTGGTAGATAATTTGATGTGTTCTGAAGTCAAGGGAAGCAACAAAGAGCAATATGAGACAGAGTTGAGGATAAAATACCTGGACCAGCTTTCTGCCTCAGAAAAGAAAAAAAAAGATGAAGAATAATAGAGGCAAAGGTTTGTCACTTTCCTGACATATGCATATTGTCACTTTCTTATGGAATGCATTTTTGCCTGTATTAAAGGTTACTGGATGTTAAGTCTAATTGTATGGAAGTTCTGTTTAAGACTGCTGGAGCAGGGTGTTTACCGATAAAACAAGAGCCTGTCCTGAGAGATCCAGACACCTAAATAAGACTCCAGAGGAGACATCATGGCACGTAGGAGACAAATTTGGTTTAGTGTGATCTGATGTACAGTCTCACAAGAGTATTCTAACAGGAAATTTTTGTCAGAAAGCATTTATTCTCATAAAAGCTATTGCCAGGACAGCTGTTAACAGCATTAGCAAAAACAATAAAATTAAGATACTCTCCTCCTTAGGTTTAAAAGCTGAAAATTCTGCCTACCTGAGTTGGACTCATAAGTATACAACATAAATGCAGTAAGCTACTCTTGTGCAATAAGCAAAAATGATATGATACAAATCATTTTCCAAGGTTGTACTGCTAAGTACCTATTACAGCTAGACATAGAGCACTAACATTAAGAAGCAATGGACCATGTTGTACTGGCCCATTTATACTGTATATACACTGGATACTTCTTGTAGGTAATCCACCAGAATGCATCTAGCTTGAACTGTCACATAAAGGAATGGATTATTCTCAGGGGTTTTTGCATGTAAATGGAGCTAGTCATAGGGTAATAAATGCAGGCTTGAAACCAGAAATCAAAATAAAACAGAATGTTCTCCCTGTCCTTCCCTATCTTATTCATAAAAACCATTAAAGCAACTCCAGGCAGTGTAGAAAGCCACCTCATGGGAGAGACAATCCCTTGA
The DNA here is from genome assembly GCF_028885655.2 of Pongo abelii. Lineage (NCBI taxonomy): Eukaryota > Metazoa > Chordata > Mammalia > Primates > Hominidae > Pongo > Pongo abelii. Next base: position 142,752,449 of record NC_071991.2, on the reverse strand, counting down.
GGTTCCCCCAATCCATAATAGCTTCCCAAATTGGCAATGAGTCACCTCTATCTGATTCTGGCAGAGGACCCAGGTTGGTCAGGGACACCTGCCATCATTTTGGCTACTGCTTTAAATGTCCTTTCATTTTTATCTCTTGTTCCTATTTGGGAAAAGACCAAACGTAATGAGATAAAGGAAAAGTTTGACAATGAATCTTCTTAGATAACTTACTAGTCCTTCTCTTTCACTGCTTCTCTATTTAGATATGGATAGTCAAAGTGTGATAGTCAAAGTATGATAGCACATCCTGCAGCTAGCCCACTTCATCTTACAACTGTAAGTCTGCTCACTACAGCTGCTCCTCCTCTAGGATTAGGAATGCTAGTGTGGATGGCAATGTATTAAGGAAATGTTACCTGAGAGAGCCAAAGTGGGCCCTCTCTGTGTGTTTACGCTATGCTCCCAACTTTGCATCATAAATCAAAAGCAAAATGCAAAATAAAAACACAGGTTGTTGACCACATTTTTAAAAGTCCTATCTTCAGGCTGAACTATAATTATGAGCATCTCTCATCAGCAATAATGCTTAAAATGTTGTTAGGAGAGGAAGACGTTAGATTTCCAGGCAATCTACCAAGTTTGAAATGGGATCCTAGGCCCTGGCTAGGATGGAATATCAGAGTTCTCCTGGGATAGAATATCAGAGCTCTGCTCTGGGAAAAGGAAGTTTTCAAGAATGAGGAGAATTCTCAAGGTCCCAGCCAAGTACTGTAGAACCCATTTCCCTGGAACTAGAAATCTCTAGAAAACCATGCAGCGCGTCCCAATTGGGAAAAACTCGTGATACCTTCCTGAAGGTCAGAAAGTACAGAGGAGTCCAGAGATTTCCATCAAGCAAATGTCCTAGGGAGGCAAGATTGATACTTGGTCTGCTAGTTACATGAGTAATGTTCATAGGTGTCTACTAGCAGGTGAGTTTCAGGCAAGCTCAGAGGCTAATTGTCTAGGATGAGGGTTTCACCACCAGCTAATGAGTTGGGCTAGGGTAGGAAGGGATTGACAACAGTAGAAAATGAAAGTTTATGTATCTTTAAATAAAATGACCACAACAAATACAATAATGAAGTTTTAATAATTCAGGGAGTTCTAAAATGTTGCTTTCAGAAAAGAAATCAAATCTCTATTTTGATTAAGATAAACAGATGAATGGATAAATTGATATATATACAAAACGGCATACTACTCAACCATAAAAAAGAATGAAATCATGTTATTTGCAGCAACATAGAAGGAACCTGAGGTCATCATGTTAAGTGAAATAAGCCAGGCACAAAAAGACAAATATCACATGTTCTCACTTTTATGTAGGAGCCTAAAAATTGGATCACATGGAGGTAGAGAATAGAAAGATAGATAATAGAGAATGAGAAGGATGAGTTAGGGGGTGTGGAGAGGATGAGCAAAAGTGGGTTAAAGGGTACAAACATACAAATAGGTAGAAGAAATAAATCTAATGTTTGCTAACAGAGCAGGATGACTATAGTTAACCAAATTATACTATACTTGGGTGATGGCACCCTAAATGCCATGACTTGACTACTACACATTATGTACATGTAACAAAATTTCATGTACCTCATACATTTGTACAAATGAATAAATCATAAAATAAAAATGATTCTTTAAAATACTAGTGAAGAAAACAAACCTTATCTCCCAAAGCCATGACATAGCAAGTATGTTTTCTTCCGCATCAAAAATACTTGTTTATATAAATTGACCTTTATAAATTTGACATAGACATATCTTCTACTGTCTTCTTTCTCAATTATGAAACTTCCTTATAACCAAAATCTATCTTCTAATCCTTTGTAAAGAGTTTCTGTGTTTCTTCATTTGACAGTTATCTGAATACCAATTCACTTAAATGATGCATTATTTTAAACGTTAGACTTTCACTAGCTTTTCTTGAGCACAAATGTTAACACAAAGAGAGGAAGAAATCATTTTAAGACAATAATTTACCAAATTAAGTAAAAGAAAGAAAGAAAAGCAACAGACACACACAAACATTTTGGTGGTTTTTACCCTGAAAATAATTCAAGACTGCACATTTATTTCTGGTTTTGTGTTGAAAAAGATACAGCTATTAATATATGAATCATCCTAAGGAATGCTTCCTTTGGAGCAGCATAAGAAAAATAAAAGGATTGCATTTCAAAAGTGAAGCTATTTCTACATTTTGGCATACATGATCCTTGAGCACTAGTCTTCACCATTTTATCCACTCCACACCATTAATTGAGCCCAAATGTAAAATGTCCTATTTTCTTTTTCTTTTCTTTTCTTGTTTTGTTTTTGTTTTTTTTGTGTGTGTGTTTTTTTTGAGACAGAGTCTCGCTCTGTTGCAGTGGTGTGATCTTGGCTCACTGCAACCTCCACCTCCTGGGTTCAAGTGGTTCTCCTGCCTCAGCCTCCTGACCATGCTGGCTAATTTTTTGTATTTTTAGTAGATATGGGCTTTCGCCATGTTGACCAGGCTGGTCTCGAACTCCTGACCTCAGGTGATCCACCCGCCTTGGCCTCCCAAAGTGCTGGGATAACAGGCGTGAGCCTCCATGCCCAGCCAAATGTCCCATTTTCCATCATAAGAAACTTTTTTAAAAATGGGAGTTTCTACCTTCAAGAACCTTGCTGTTCATATATATATATAAACTTAATAGCTTTTAAATTACTCTAAAAACTAAAAAAATACTTTAAAATGATCAATTATATTTGTTAGAGCAGGTATTTATTTTAAAAATATTTTCTTACAATTAGCAACAATTGGAGTTGATTTTTAAGTAATCAACTACAATATAGAGTTTATTTAATTGGGGTGAAAATTCCCTTATAAAGAAAAGTTAATTCAGATTTAACAAAGACAGCCAATTTAAAATCTCCCTATTTCTCTGCATAAATGAAACTATGATTTCAGCCATCTGGACTTCCTTAGTGTAAGGTTCATTAGCATGCAGTAGTTTAGTTTGGCTGTGTACAGAAGGAAATTATATTCTGTAGATCCTACATTTTGTCAACCTTATAAATGGTTCACGTATTGTCACAAGCAGAATTAGGTTGTATCACTTGGACCGGCCATATCATTATCAGCATTTTATTAAAATTCACATAGATGATGTGCCCTATAGTCCAATAAATAAAATCAGTAGAAAATAATTTTAATCATAGCTAGTCTCCTGGAGCTAGCAATTGAGGGTCAGATTACATAAAAGTACTTTGGCTTTTCAGCTTAAAATACATAATTCCTAAAAGTACAGTGGTAAAAATACTGTTATGTTTCATAGAACGACACTTAGTCTTCACAATGCCTGAAAAGTTTTAAATAGTTTTATTCTCCTGCAATCAGCAAGTTTAAGATTTATATTCTGGAATTGTTTCTGAAAAATGTGTTAAGAGTACTTATACCTAATGTTAAATGACGAGTTACTGGGTGCAGCACACCAACATGGCACATGTATACATATGTAACTAACCTGCACGTTGTGCACATATACCCTAAAACTTAAAGTATAATAAAAAAATTCATTGCCAAAAAAAAAAAAGAGTACATTTGTCAAATATATCCCATGGTACAGGGTCAAACAATTTGAAATGCAAGATGGTGATCCTACTTGTAATAAAAGGCACAGGGATTGGGGTTTACTGAGACAAAATATAGCTCAACAGAGTACATTATATCATTATTTTATTTATTTATTTTTTTTGAGTCTCGCCCTGTCGCCCAGGCTGGAGCGCAATGGCACCATCTTGGCTCACTGCAACCTCCGCCTCCCGGGTTCAAGTGATTCTCCTGCCTCAGCCTCCTGAGTAGCTGAGATTATAGGTGTGCGCCACCATGCCTGGCTAATTTTTTGTATCTTTAGTAGAGACGGGGTTTCACCATGTTGGCCAGGCTGGTTTTGAAACCCTGACTTCGTGATCCTCCTGCCTCAGCTTCCCAAAGTGCTGGGATTACAGACATGAGCCACTGTGCCTGGCCACATTATATTTTTCTTTATACCCTTTAAAAGTCTAGAATATGCTCTAATTTATTGGTAGGAGTAAAAATATAGCTTTCACACAAGAAGGAAAAAAAACCTTAAGTGCTATTTAGGGAAACTATAAGATGTGCTACGCATTTATCTAGAATCTGTACAATTTTTCTTGTCTGCGACACTGGTCATTAATCTTTGTAAGAAGCCAAGTGGAAATCTAAGGTGTCATCCAGGCATAGCATCATATTCATAGACTACTAGAAGCACATTTCAAAGATCAGCTTACTGAATCTTTGAGCAACTTACTTCCTCTAAAAGAAGTTTATTTTGATTTATATCTGTCAAACTGGCAATGATTAGAGATCTTTACTGAATTACTTTTAGCAGAGTCATCGTTTTTCAAAGCAAGAAAACACACATACATGTTTTGATTGCAGTTGAAAATACCTTGAGCGATATCCGATGTGCACAGAAATGGCATCTTAAGTGTAATTGGAGTTTTAGTAAATCAAGATTCAACTTCTTTTTTGGTGGCTCAATTTCTCTTCTTAATTTGGGTGTTCAGCTGGCACTGCTCGGTCACCACTAGGATGGTCTTAAAGAATCACATCAGGTCAATGATAGCCAAATACTGCCAAACACATCCCATTTCAGGTTGGAAGAGAAGGTAACTGCAGACGTGTTCTTTTAGGCATATGTGGTTTATATGTGTTTGAATTATTATGAAAAATAAACTGAAAAAGTTTCAGGAAACCTAGGAGTAAGCCTGATTCCACCTCTTATTAGCTGTAAGACCTTGGACTAAGAACATGACCTCTCACACTGTAGTCTTACTCATTGAGAGACTACTAATATGGCTTGCTCTACCTATATCACACCAAATTCCCATAAAGTTCAAATTAAATTATGCATATGAATTTGACATTCAGATTTTAAATGCTGTGCAAGGGAAGACTTGATTATCATACCGCTACATTTTTGCCTTTTCACCTTTCAAGTGTCACCTTTCTCTAGTAGTTCAGGATAAGATGGTCTGTCTCATATTGATTCCTAAACTAGTTAACATTCTTCCTCCTGGATTCCTAAGTGTTAACTCTTTGTCTTGGGCTGTACTATATGGCTGGTCTTGTTCTGGGATTCTCTCTTACTTTCTTTTAATTTTATATTTTATTTTATTTTGAGATGGAGTTTCGCTCTTGTTGCCGGGGCTGGAATGCAGTGGCGCGATCTTGGTTTACTGCAACCTCTGCCTCCCGGGTTCGTGCGATTCTCCTTCCTAAGCCTCCCGAGTAGCTGGGATTACAGGTGCCTGCCACCACGCCTGGCTAAATTTTGTATTTTTAGTAAAGATGGGGTTTCATCATGTTGGCCAGGCCAGTCTCGAACTCCTCACCTCAGGTGATTCACTCACCTCTGCCTCCCAAAGCGCTGGGATTACAGGTGTTAGCCACTGCGCCCGGCCTGTTCTGGGATTCTTCTACAAGGTGATACTTCCACCAAAGTGGGACCAGTGAAGAGTGCTGCATTTCTCTCTACTTCCCCTGCCCTTAGTTGCTCACATAACTAACTCAAGGCTATTACATTGGCAGATTAAGAAAGGTTAGGCACCATGGAAGAAGGAGTACAATGCACTGTGTCAGGGAATTAGATCATTATACAACTGTATTAGGTACCTCAGTTCTCACAAGTTTATCACACAGACACCCTCTCAGAACTCTCCTTCAGGTTTAGGCATCCATGAACTCATTAGATCATGTCACTCTCTTGTTTTCTCTTCCCTTCCTCTCATCTGCAAATTACAAATTCCTATTCAGCTCCTTGCCACCCACCCAAAATTAGTCCTTGAGCCCCCTTTTCATAATCCCTCCCAAATAATATTAAGTATTAAGGTAAAATAGCTTCACTCTGTTCCACTTCTGTGCCCATAACTAATCAATTAAATTTTTGAATTATTTTCCAAACAGGTGTGGTTGTGCATGTATGTTTTGGTGGTTGTTATTTTATAATTACTAAAATTTAGGTAGAGTTCTCACACACCCAAAAAGTGATAAATCAATTATACTTATAAATATTGATGTAAAAATACTAAATAAAATCTTACTAAACAAAAATTTGTAGCAATTTAAAATAATAAAATTATGAATCTTCATGGTTTATTCCCAGATTGCAAGGATGTATTAATATTAGACGACGTAAAACTAAGATTTTCCTAATTAATAGAGCTAATGAAAAGGTTATATGATTATCTTCATAGATACTGAAAAGAAATTTGAAAAAAAAATGAAAATTTATTCTTCACAGAAATTACTCAAAGATGTAGGAAAACTGGGTACTTTAAAATTATTCATATTTTTGTGTCAAATATAATTTTGTAGAATATTTCACCTATCTATATATATAAATACTAGACAAATTTTCATCAAAATAGAAAAAAAAAGAATACTTGTTACCACCTATAGTATTTAACATAGCATTGTATGTATAAGCCAATATCATTGGAAACAAAAGTCAATTCAAATAATCTAGTTTCAAAATTATGACTATGACCTAGCAAAGACAAGAATATACTGAAAATTACTAAAAATAAAAGAATACAGTAAGTTATAAAATTTATATGTAGAAATAATAGCCTATATATATATATACACATATAGCATATATAGCATATACAGCCTATATATGTATATATAGGCCGTAAAATAGTAGCCTCACTGCTGCCTTGACTTCCTGGGCTCAAGCAATCCTCCTAACTCAGCCTCCCAAGTAAGTAGCTGGAACTACAGGCACAAGCCACCATTCCCAGCTAACTATTAAATTTTCTGAATAAAATAATAGCCTATATATACATATATAGCATATATAGCTTATATGTGCATATATAGGCTATTATATATAGGCTATTTTACATATATATGTATAAAGTCCAGAAGATAGAAAGTGAGAAAAGGTTGTTTACAGTAACAACAAAAAACTTAAAATATCTAGGAATAAACAACAAGGAATATCCATGAAGAAAAATTTTAAACACTACTAAAAACTCAAAAGAATATTTGAACAAACGAAAATCATACAATTTTTTTAGGAAGTCAACACACCATGTCTTTCCTACCAAGTTAATTCATAACTTTGACTCCAAAACCAATAAAAATATTAATAAGCCCTATTTCAAAAACATTTTACATATGCTTTTTGCAAGATGCAAGGAGTCACTACAAGTCAGGGATTTCTTCAAATAAAGTCCATATTTTGAGATTCCTTGGTTACCCCAACCTAAGCATACTGACAGAACAAATCCATATAAAGGCAGATCCTTGACCAAAAATCTTCCTTTCCCATTTTCATTTTATTCTACTGTCCTGATCAGAGCCATGGCAGCCTTTTCTGACACCCCTGGAGATTAGGGATGATCCGGGAATAGAGTGGGATAAAGTCTAGCGTACCATAATTCAATGCACTTAGACCTTTGATGTTCCAGTTTTATTGGGAATAACGAATCTTATAGAATTCATCCTTGGCCAAGTCCTGGGCCTTAACTTTTTCTGACTGTGTAATGCTACGAAATCAAACCTCAAGAAAGTTTTATCAGCAAGTTCCCCCAAGATAAAAGTAGATTTAGTGATTATGTCTCTGTTAACATACTTTTATTTATATATTGGGCCTTGGGATTTCTGTCTTTCTGATTCCTCATTGGTTTATACAATAATTTAAAAAAAAAATTCTTCAAGCAATTGTTACTGTTATTAGGTGGAAGCATTAATCTAAGTTTTCTCATCTTTCATTGCAAAAACTGGATCAGTCCTTAACCATAAAGTATGTATTCTGACAAGAATGTAGATAATGTTGCTAGATGCTAGAATATCTTCAGAAGTATAAGTAATGCCTTTTCATTCTACTTTAGCTATACTCCTTTCACTTGAATAAAAACTCCACTGTGAAGCAATTTAGGGTAGATTACTTTGAAATCAGCATTCTTAATCATAAATGTAGAATAATAGTTTTGTCCTATTTTGTAAATAGAGTCTCACTATAAGATTATTAAATTTTTGTTACCAACAAAATTCTGCTACAAATTTTTTGTAAAAACATTACAACTTCTAGGTACCATAAGCATACATAAATTTAAAAATAAGAAGCTAATTCTCATTAAAATTAGGAGAAAAAAATCCTGTCCCTGTCCTTTGTTTTATACATACGTTTTTATATATATGCCTTATATATATATGTTTTATATATGCCATATATATGTTTTATATATATGTCAATGTTTTGTTTTATTTTGTTATTGAGATGGAGTCTCACTCTGTCACCCAGGCTGGAGTGCAATGGTTTGAACTCGGCTCACTGCCACCTCCACCTCCCATGTTCCAGCAATTCTGTCTCAGCCTCCCGGGTAGCTGGGATTACAGACCCATGCCACCACACATGGCTAATTTTTGTATTTTTAGTAGAAATGGGGTTTCACCATGTTGGCCAGGCTGGTCTCGAACTTTTGACCTCAAGTGATCCACTTGCCTGGGCCTCCCAAGTGCTGGAATTATAGGCATAAGCCACCGTTCCTGGCTATGCCATATGTGTATATATATATATATAAAACAAGGGAAGTGGACAGGAATCTTTTCTCTTAATTTTAGCAAGGAGAATTAAGCCTCTCGTTTTTAAATTTATCGTATCAAATTATATATATATATATATATATATATATATATTTGAGACAAGGTTTCACTCTGTCACCCAGGCTGGAGTGCAGTGGCACGATTGTGGTTCATTGCTGCCTTGACTTCCTGGGCTCAAGCAATCCTCCCAACTCAGCCTCCCGAGTCGCTAGAACTACAGGCACAAGCCACTACTCCCAGCTAACTGTTAAATTTTCTGTAGAGACTGGGTCTCACCCTGTTGCCCAGGCTGGTCTTGAACACTAGGCCTCAAGCAATCCTCCCTCCTTAGACTCCCAAAGTGCTGGGACTACAGGCACCAGCTACCACACCCAGTGAATATTTTCTATAGAAAGCTTTCTTTCTCTGTGATATGGTTTGGCTGTGTCCCCAACCAAATCTCATCTTCAATTGTAGCTCCTATAATTCCCATGTGTTGTAGGAGGAACCCAGTGAGAGATAACTGAATCATGGGGGTGTTTACCCCCATATTGTTCTCATGGTAGTGAATAAGTCTCAAGAGATCTGATGGTTTTATAAGGGGAAACCCCTTTCAATTGGCTGTCATTTCTCTCTTGCCTGCCACAATGTAAGACATGCCTTTTGCCTTCTGCTATGATTGTGAGGCCTCCCCAGCCATGTGCAACTGTGAATCCATTAAACCTCTTTTTCTTAAAAATTACCCAGTCTTGGGTATGTCTTTATCAGCAGCATGAGAACAGACTAATACAGTGAATTGATACCAATAGAGTGAGGCATTGCTGAAAAGATACCCCAAAATGTAGAAGTGGTTTTAAAACTGGGTAACAGGCAGAGGTTGGAACAGTTTGGAGGGTTCAGAAAAATACAGGAAAATGTAGGAAAGTTTAGAACTCCCTAGAGACTTGTTGAATGGCTTCGACCAAAATGGTGATAATGATGTGGACAATGGAATCCAGGCTGAGGTGGTCTCAGATAGAGATGAGGAACTTATTGGAAACTACAGTAAAAGTGACTCTAGTCCCCATCCTAATGATCTGTGGAACTTTTAGCTTGAAGTAAATGAGTTAGTGTATCTGGTGGAAGAAATTTCTAAGCAGCAAAGTGTTCAAGAGACTTGAGTGCTGTTAAAAGCATTCAGTTCTAAAAGGAAAACAGAACATTAAAGTTTGGAAAATTTGGAAAATTTGCAGGCTGACGATTGGATAAAAAACAAAAACCCATTTTCTGAGGAGAAATTCAAGCCAGCTGCAGAAATTTGCATAAGTAACGAGGAGCCAGATGTTAATTGCCAAGACAATGGGAAAAATGTCTCCAGGGAATGTCAGAGACCTTCACAGCAGCCCCTCCTATCACAGGCCTAGAGGCCTAGGAGGAGAAAATGGTTTTGTAGGCCAGGCGCAGAGCCCCCCTGCTTTGTGCTATCTAAGGACTTGGTGGCCTATGTCCCAGCTGCTCTAGCCATGGCTAAAAGGACTCAAGGTACAGCTCAGGTTGTTGCTTCAGAGGTGCAAGCCCCAAGCCTTGGCAGCTTCCATGTGAGGTTGATCCTGTGGATGTGCAGAAGTCAAGAATTGAGGTTTGGAAACCTCTGTCTAGATTTTAGAGGATGCATAGAAACACTTGGATTCCAGGCAGAAGTGCAGAAGTTTGCTGCTGGGGCAGGGCCCTCATGGAGAACCTCTGCTAGGGAAGCACAGAAGGGAAATGTGGGGTTGAAGCCCCCACACAGAGTTTCCCACTGGGGTACTGCCTGGTGGAGCTGTAAGAAAGGGGCCACTGTCCTCCAGGTCCCAGAATGGTAGATCCACCAAAATCTTGCACCATGTGCCTGGAAAGGCCAAAGATACTCAATGCCAGCCAGTGAAAGCAGCAGTGAGGGAGGCTGTACCCTGCAAAGCCACAGGCCCATAGCTGCCCAAGACCACGGGGAACCACCCTTGCATCAGTGTGACCTAGATGTGAGACACGGAGTCAAAGTAGATCATTTTGGAGCTTTAAGATTTGACTGTCCTGCTGGATTTCAGACTTGCATAGGGCCTTTAGCTCCTTCACTTTGGTCTACTTCTATTTGGAATGGGTGTATTTATCCAATGCCTGTACCCCATTGTATCTAGGAAGTAACTTGCTTTTGATTTTACAGGCTTATAGGTGGAAGGGACTTGCCTTGTCTCAGGTGAGACTTCAGACTTTGGACTTTTGGTTTAATGCTGAAATGAGTTAAGACTTTGGGGGACTGTTGGGAAGGCATGATTGGTTTTGAAATGTGAGAACATGAGATCTGGAAGAGGCCAGGGGTAGAATGATACGATTTGGCTGTGTCCTCGCCTAAATCTCATCTTCAGCTGTAGCTCCCGTAATTCCCACATGTTGTAGGAGGGACCCAGTGGGAGATAATTGAATCATGGGGGCATTTCCACTCATACTGTTCTTGTGGTAGTGAATAAGTCTCATGAGATCTGATGGTTTTATAAGGGGAAACCCCTTTTACTTGGCTTTCATTTCTCTCTTGCCTGCCACCATGTAAGACCTGCCTTTCACTTTCTGCCATGATTGTGAAGCCTCCCCAGCCACATGGAACTGTGAGTCCATTAAATCTTTTTTTCAGTCTTGGGTATGTTTTTATCAGCAGTGTGAGAACAGACTAATACACTCTGTCTCTTTGAAATGTATGGAAATCTTTAAAACAAAGCCAGAGACATTACATTACCTGATTCCAAATTGTCTACAAGGCTATAATAACCAAAAAAGCATGGTATGGGTATAAAAATAGACAAATAGATCAGTGGAACAAAATAGAGAACTCAGAAATAAAGCCACATATTTACAGCCAACTCGCATTTCGCAAATTTGAAAGAACATATACACAGAAAAGAACACCCTTTTCAATAAATGGTGCTGAGAAAATTGAATTATCATATGCAGAAGAATGAAACTGGACTCTTCTCTCACCATATACAAAGATCAATTCAAAATGAACGAAAGGCTTAAATGTAGGACTGAAACTATAAAAATACTAAAAGAAAACTTAAAAAACTTTTAAGTTTTTTAAAAGAAAACTTAGAGAAAACCTCTCCTGGACATTGGTCTAGGTAAAGAATTCATGACTAAGACCTCAAAAGCACAGGCAACAAAACAAAAATAAACAAGTTGGACTTAATTAAATGAACAATTTCTGCTCAATAAAAGGAATAATCAACAGAGTGAACAAACAACCATCAGAGTGGGAGAAAATACTTGCAAAATATGCATCTGACAAGGGTCTAATATCCAGAATATATGAGGAAATCAAACAGCTCAACAATAAAAAATAAATTAAATAATCTTATTATTTTATTATTATTTGGGCAAAGGGAGGAGTGGAGCAAGATGGTGGAGTAGGTGGTTCCACTGATCACCCCCTCACAAGAACACCAATTTAACAACTATCTACACAAAGAAAGCACCTTTGTAAGAACCAAAAATAAGGTGAGCACTCACAGTACCTGGTTTTAATTTTATGTCTCTGAAAGAGGCACTGAAATGTATGAAAAACAGTCTTAAATGGCTAATTCTACCTCTGCCCTATCCCCTGGCAGTGGGGGTGTGGTGCAAGAGTGATTCTGTGTGTTGGAGAGAGGGAGAGTACAGCAACTGTGAGGCATTAAACTCAGTGCTGCTTTGTTATAGCAGAAAGGAAAACTGGACCAAACTCAGCTGATGCCCACTCATGGAGGGAACATTTACACCAGCACTAGCCAGAAGGGAATCACAGATCCCAGTGCATGCCTCACCACTGCAGGCTAACGGTCTCTGGGGTTTCAAATGAACTTGAAAGATAGTTAAGGCCACAAGTACTGCAACTCCTAGGTGAAATGAGTCCTGTTGCTGAAATGGGCCCAGAGACAGTGGGCTTGTGGGGCACAGGGTAGGAACTGGGAATAGATTTACTAAGAACTGGCCAGGACAGCTGAGGGAATGCTGGCATCACCCCTCTCCTAACCCCAGGCTTCATAGCTCATGGCTCCAAAAGAGACCCCTTCCTAACACTTGAGAAGAGGAGAGAGAAGAGTGGAGAGGACTTTGTCTTGAATCTTGGATACCACCTCAGCCACAGCAGGATAGTAAACCAGTCAGAGTCATGAGGCCCCCTTTGTAGCCCCTAGCTCCCTGATGATATTTTTAGGCACATCATGGGCTAGAAGGGAACACACTCCTTGAAGGAAAAGACCCAGTCCTGGAAAGATTCCTCACCTGCTAACTGAAGAGCCCCTGGGCCCTGAATAACCACCAATGATACCCAGGTAGGACATTCTGGACTTTGGGTGACACTCTGAGACTTGCTGGCTTCAGGAGAGACTCAGTGCATCAGCTCAGCCACAGGTGGGTAGAGCACCAAGTGGGCTATTAGGGTCCTGATTCCAGGACTTAGTTCTTGGACAGTTTTCTTAGGCCTGCTGTAGGCCAAAGAAGATCTCAGTTCCTGGAAGGATGAGTCCCATCCCAGGCAACATTCACTACAAGCTGCCTTACAAGACCTTGGTCCTTAAGAGAACATTGATGGTAGTCTCGCAGTACTCCCAAGGGTGTGTGGTAGCAGTGGCCAAGGGGTGAGGCATCTCTGCCTTTGGAAAGGGGAAGAAAAGTGGAAAGAATGCATCTTAGGGCTTGAGTGCCAGCTCAGCCTCAGTATAATATAACACCCAGTAGACTTCTGAAGCTTTTGACTCAAGTCCCTGGCTCCTAGATGGCACCTCTGGACCCATGCGGGGCCCAGGGAAACTCATTGCCCTGAAGGAAAGGACACAGCCCCGGCTGGCTTTGCCACCTGTTGATTTTAGAGCTCCAGAAACGTCAGGTAACAAAGGCAGTAGCCAGGAAATGGTTCCAGCAAGCCTCGGGTGAGACCCAGTCATGTGCTGATTCAGGTCTGATACAGTACAGTCCTAGTCGTGGTGGCCACAAGGGTGATTGTGTCACTCCACTCTCAAGTTCAGGTGGTTCAGAACAAAGAGAGATACTCTGTTCATTTTGGAGAAAGTAGGGGAAAAGAGCAAGAGTCTTTGTCTGATAATCCAGAGAATTCTTTCAGATCTTGTGTCCAAGACTATCAGGGTGGTACCTCTACAAGTCTGCAAGAACCACAATATTACTTGGCTTACAGTGTCTCCTAAAGCAGATATAGCCTCATGGTAACCTCAAACCAAGAAAATGTACAATTAACACAAAAAAAGTAAAAAGCGAGAAACTAAATCATATTACGACAGAAAATCACCTTTACTGAAATGAAGGCAGGAATGAATGAAAGAAAGAAGACCAGAAAACAAATAACATAAAGGCAGGAGTAAGTCCTTACTTATCAATAGTAACACTGCCTTTAAATGAACTAAACTGTCAAATAAAGGGCATAGAGTGTCTGAATAGATAAAAAAGCAGGACCCACTGCTCTGTTGCCTACAAGAAATACATTTCACCTATAAAGACACACATAGACTGAAAATAAAGGGATGGAAAAAGATATTCCCTACCAATGGAAACCATAAAAGAGCAGGAGTAGCTATACTTATATCAGAAAAAATAGATTTCAAGACAAAAACTATAAGAAGAGAGAAAGAAGACCACGATGTAATGATAAAGTGATCAATTCAGCAAGAGGATATAACAATTGTAAATATGTATGTACCTGACACTGGAGCACCCAGATATACAAAGCATATATTATTAGAGCTAAAGAGAATGATCAACTCAAACAATAATAGCTGGAGATGTCAATGCCCCACTTTTATTATAGGGCATATCTTCCAACCAGAAAATCAACAAAGAAACATCAGATTTAATCTGTACTATAGACCAAATGGACCTAACAGATATGTACAGAACATTTCATCCAAGGGCTGCTGAATACACATTCTTTTCCTCAGCACATGAATCATTCTCAAGGATACACCATATGTTAGGTTACAAAACAAGTCTTAAACATTCAAAAGAATTGAAATATAAAAGCAACTTCTCTGACAACAATGGAATAAAACTAGGAATTAATAATGAGGAATTTTGGAAACTATACAAATACATAGAAATTAAATAATATGCTCCTGAATGACCAGTGGGTCAACGAAGAAATTAAGAAGGCAATTTAAAAATTTCCTGAAACAAATGATAATGGAAATAAAAGGTACCAAAACCTACGGAATATAGCAAAAGTAGTACTAAGAGGGAAGTTTATAGCTATCAGGGCCTACATCCAAAAATAAGAAAAACTTCAAATAAACAACCTAACAGTGTATCCTAAAGAACTGGAAAAGCATGAGCAAAACAAACCCAAAATTAGTAGAAGAAATAAATTATGAATATCAAAGCAGAAATAAATGAAATTGAAATGAAGAAAACAACACAAAAGATCAATGAAACAAAAAGTTGTTTTTTTGATAACAAAATTAACAAACCTTTAGCCAGGCTAAGGAAAAAAGAGAGAAAACCCAAATAAATAAAATCAGAGATAAAAAAAGAAGAAATTACAACTGATTCTGCAAAATTTAAAGGATCATTAGTGGCTACTATGAGCAATTATAAACCAATAAACTCGAATATCTAGAAAAAATGAACAAATTCCTAAACACATGCAAACTATAAAGATTGAACCACAAAGAAATCCAAAATGTGAACCGACCAATAACAAGTAATGGGACCAAAGCTGTAATCAAAAGTATCCCAGTAAAGAAAAGCCTGGGACCCAGGGGCTTCACTGCCGAATTCAAGTGAACATTTAAAGGAGAACTAATACCAACCAGACTAAAAGTATTTCAAAATTTAGAGGAGGAGAGAACACATAGAATTTTATTCTACAATGCTGATATTACTCTGATATCAAAACCAAGCAAAAACACACACACACACACAAAAAATACAGGCCAATGTCCCTGATGAATATTGATGCAAAAATCATCAGCAAAATGTTAATTAACAAATTCAACAATACATTTAAAAGATCCTTCATCATGACCAAGTAGGATTTATCCCTGAAATGCAAATAGGGTTCAACATACACAAATCAATCAATGTGGTCTATCATATCAACAGAATAAAGGAAAAAAAAATGAAATCATTCCAATTGATGCTAAAAAAGAAAGCATTTGCTAAAATTCAACATTTCTTCATGATAAAAAAAAAAAAAAAACTTCAAAAAACTGGAGATAGAAGGAACATACCTCAACACAATAAAATCCAAACAGACACACGGTATTATCATACTGAATGGGGAAAAAATGAAATACTTCCCTTTAAATCTGGAATGTGACAAGGATGCCCACTTTCACCAGTATAATGCAACATAGTACTGAAAGTCCTAGCTGGAGTCATCAGGCAAGAGCAAGATAAAAGGGCATCCAAGCTGGAAAAGAAGAAGTGAAATTATCCTTGTTTACAGATGATATGATTTTACATTTGGACAAACCGAAAGATTTCACAAAAAAACTATTAGAATTCATAAATAAATTTAGCAAAGTTTCAGGACACAAAATCAACATGCAAAAATCAATAGCGTTTCTATATGCCAACAATGCACAAGCTGAAAAAGAAATCATAATGTAGCCCATTTTCTTTTTTTGTTTTGTTTTGTTTTTTCTTGAATTTTATTTTATTTATTGATTTATTTTTATTATTATTATACTTTAAGTTTTAGGGTACATGTGCACAATGTGCAGGTTAGTTACATATGTATACACGTGCCATGCTGGTGTGCTGCACCCACTAACTCGTCATCTAGCATTAGGTATATCTCCCAATGCTATTCCTCCCCCCTCTCCCCACCCCACAACAGTCCCCAGAGTGTGATGTTCCCCTTCCTGTGTCCATGTGTTCTCATTGTTCAATTCCCACCTATGAGTGAGAATATGCGGTGTTTGGTTTTTTGCACCTGTGAGTGAGAATATGTGGTGTTTAGTTTTTCATTGATGCAAAAATCCTCAATAAAATACTGGCAAACAGAATCCAGCAGCACATCAAAAAGCTTATCCACCATGATCAAGTGGGCTTCATCCCTGGGATGCAAGGCTGGTTCAATATACGCAAATCAATAAATGTAATCCAGCATACAAACAGAACCAAAGACAAAAACCACATGATTATCTCAATAGACGCAGAAAAGGCCTTTGACAAAATTCAACAACCTTCATGCTAAAAACTCTCAATAAATTAGATATTGATGGGACGTATCTCAAAATAATAAGAGCTATCTATGACAAACCCACAGCCAATATCATATTGAATGGGCAAAAACTGGAAGCATTCCCTTTGGAAACTGGCACAAGACAGGGATGCTCTCTCTCACCACTCCTATTCAACATAGTGTTGGAAGTTCTGGCCAGGGCAATCAGGCAGGAGAAGGAAATAAAGGGTATTCAATTAGGAAAAGAGGAAGTCAAATTGTCCCTGTTTGCAGATGACATGATTGTGTATCTAGAAAACCCCATTGTCTCAGCCCAAAATCTCCTTAAGCGATAAGCAACTTCAGCAAAGTCTCAGGATACAAAATCAATGTACAAAAATCACAAGCATCTTATACACCAATAACACACAAACAGAGAGCCAAATCATGAGTGAACTCCCATTCGCAATTGCTTCAAAGAGAATAAAATACCTAGGAATCCAACTTACAAGGGACGTGAATGTAGCCCATTTTCAATAGCCACAAATAAAATTAAATACCTTCAAATTAACCAAAGAAGTGGAAGATCTCTATAATAAAAACTATAAAACATTTATGAAAGAAAGTGAAGAGGAGACCAAAAAAAATGAAAAGATATCCCAAGGGCATGGATTGGAAGAATCAATATTGTTAAAATGTCCAAATTACCCAAGGCAATCTACAGCTTCAATGCAATCTGTACGCAAATACCAATGACTTTCTTCACAGAAATAGGAAAAAAATTCTCAAATTTACATGGAATCACAAAAGACCCAGAATAGCCAAAGCTATTCTGAGCAAAAAGAACAAAACTAGAAGAATCACATTGCCTGACTTCAAATTATATTACAGAGCTATAATAACCCAAACAGCATGGTTCTGGCATAAAAACAGACAAATAGACCAATGGAACAGAATAGAGAATGCAGATACAAATTCACACACCTACAATAAACTCACTTTTGATAAAGGTGCCAAGAACATACACTGGAAAAAAAAAAAAGACATTTGTTTCAATAAGCAGTGCTGGGAAAACTGGATATTTATATGCAGAATGAAACGTATCTCCCACCATATGCAAAAACCAAAATAGACTAAAGAATTAAATCTAAAACCTCAAACTGTGAAACTACTACAAGAAAACATTTGGAAAAATCTCTAGGACACTGCCCTGGGCAAAGATTTTTTGAGTAATACCACATAAGCAGAGGCAACCAAAGCAAAAATGGATAAATAGGATCATATCAAGTTAAAAAGCCTATGCACAGCAAAGGAAACAATCAATGAAATGAAGAGAAAACTCACAGAATGGGAGAAAATACTTGCAAACTACCCATTTGACACTCTTGTGAGAGTGTCAGAGATTAATAACCATAACACATAAGAGGCTCAAAAACTATATAGGAAAAAATCTAATAATCTGATCAAAAATGGGCAAAATATTTGAATAAACATTTCTCAAAAGATGACATATAGATGGCAAGAAGGCATTTGAAAAGGTGTTCCACATTATTGATCATCAGAGAAAAGCGAATCAAAACTACCAAGAGACATCATACCACCGCAGTTAAAATGGCTTATCTCCAAAGACAGGCAATAACAAATGCTTATTGAAGAAATATCTGCACTCTTATATTTGCTACAGTTCTGTTCACAATAGCAAATATTTGGAGGCAACCTAAGTGTTCATCAACAGATGAATAAATAAATTAAATATGGTATATATACACAATGGAGTACTATTCGGCCATAAAAAAGCAAGAGATTCAGTCATCACCAACAACATAAATGGAAACAGAGGTCGTTATAGTAAGTGAAATAAGCCAGGCGCAGAAAGACAAACATCACATGTTCTCATTTATTTGTGAGATATAAAAATCAATAGAACTCATAGAGACAGATGGTAGAAGGATGATTATCACAGTATAGGAAGGGTAGTCATGGCGTTGGGGGACGTGGGGGTGATTAATAGGAACAAAAACTAGTTTGAATGAATAAATAAATCCTAGTATTTGATAACAAAACTAGGTAACTATAGTCAATAAGTAATTAATTGTACATTTTAAAATCACTAAAAGATTATAATTGGATTGTTTGTAACACAAAGGATAAATGCTTGAGGGGATGGATACCCCATCTTCCATTATGTGATTATTATACATTACAGGCTTTGATCAAAACATCTCATGTACTCTATAAATATATACACCTATGATGTATGCACAAAATTAAAAATTTAAAAACAAAATTTTTAAAGTGAGCAAAGTATATCAATAGACATTTTTTGAAACAATACATACAAATGGACAAGTTATATGAAAAAAATGCTCAAAATCACTAATCATCAGAGAAATGCAAATTAAAACCACATGAGATGTCATTTTGCCCCAATCAGAATGACCATTACTAAATAGACAAAAACTAGCACATGTTGGTGAGAATGCAGAGATAAGGAAACTCTTATACATGGCTGTATTAGTCAATTTTCACATTGCTGATAAAGACATACCCAAGACTGGGAAATTTACAAAAGAAAGAGGTTGAATGGACTTACAGTTCTACTTGTCTGGGGAGGCCCCACAATCATGGCAGAGGTGAAAGACATGTCTCACAAGGTGACAGAGAAGAGAGCTTGTGCAGGGAAACCACCCTTTTTAAAACCATCAGATTTCATGAGACGTATTCACTAGCATGAGAACAGCATGGGAAAGACCTACCCTTATAATTCATTTACCTCCCACTGGTTCCCTCCCACAACACATGGAAATTCAAAATGAGATTTGGGTGGGGACACATCCAAACCATATCATTCTGCCCCTGGCCCCTCCAAAATATCATGGCCTCATATTTCAAAACCAATCATGCCTTCCCAACAGTCCCCTAAAGTCTTAACTCATTTCAGCATTAACTCAAAAGTCCACTGTCCAATGTCTCATCTAAAATGAGGCAAGTCCCCTCCACCTGTGAGCCTGTAAAATCAAAAGCAAGTTAGTTACTTCCTGGATACAATGTGAGTACAGGCATTGGGTAAATACAGCCATTCCATAGGGGAGAAATTGGCAAAAACAAAGGGGCTACAGGCCCATGCAAGTCCTAAATCCAGTGGGATAGTGAAATTTTAAAGTTCCAAAATAATTTTCTTTGACTCCATGTCTCACATCCAGGTCACACTGATGCAAGAGATGGGCTCCCATGGCCTTTAGCAACTACACCTCTGTGGCTTTGCAGGGTATAGCACCCCTTCTGGCAGTTTTCATGGGCTGGCATTGAGTATCTGCTGCTTTTCCAGGCACATGGTACAAGCTGTTTGTGGATCTACCATTCTGGGGTTTGGCGGACAGTGGCCCTCTTCTCACAGCTCCACTAGGAAGTGCCCTGGTAGGGACTCTGTGGAGGGGCTCTGATGCCACATTTCCCTTTCACACTGTCCTAGTAGAGGTTCTCCATAAGGACCATACCCCTGCAGCAAACTTCTCCCTGGAAATCCAGGTATTTCCATACATCCTCTGAAATCTAGGTGGAGGTTCCCAAACATTAATTCTTGACTTCTGTGCACCTACAGGCTCAACACCATGTGGAAGCTGCCAAGGCTTGGGGCTTCCACCCTCTGAAGCAACAACCTGAGCTGTACCTTGGCCCCTTTTAGTCATGCTGGAGCAGATGGGACACAGGGCAGAAAGTCCCTAGACGCACACAGCACAGGGACCCTAGGCCAGGCCCATGAAACCATTTTTTCCTCCTAAATCTCTGGGCCTGCAATGGGAGGGACTGCTGCAAAGATCTCTGAAGTGTCATGCAGAAATTTTCCCCACTGTCTTGCCAATAACATTTGGCTCCTCATTACTTATACAAGTTTCTGCAACCAGCTTGAATTTCTTCCCAGAAAATGGGGTTTTCTTTTCCATCACATTGTCAGTCTGCAAATTTTCCAAACTTTTATGCTCTGCTTCCTTTTAGAACACAATGCTTTTAACAGCACCTAAGTCACCTCTTGAATGCTTTGCTGCTTAGAAATTTCTTCTGCCAGATACCCTAAATCATTTCTCTCAAGTTCAAAGTTCCACAAATCTCTAGGGCAAGGGCAAAATGCTGGTGGTCCCTTTGCTAAAACATAACAAGAG
This sequence comes from Pongo abelii, assembly GCF_028885655.2. NCBI lineage: Eukaryota > Metazoa > Chordata > Mammalia > Primates > Hominidae > Pongo > Pongo abelii. The sequence goes on along the minus strand of NC_071991.2, from coordinate 142,731,517 downwards.
TCACCTTTGCTCCAGTTCCCAACAAGTCCCTCATCTCCATCTAAGACCACCTCAGCCTGGATTTCATTGTCCATATCACTATCAGCATTTTGGTCAAAGCCATTCAACAAGTCTCTAGGGAGTTCCAAACTTTCACACATTTTCCTATCTTCTTCTGAGCCCTCCAAACTGTTCTAACCTCTGCCTGATACTCAGTTCCTAACTCACTTCCACATCTTTGGGTATCTTTTCAGCAACACCCCACTCTACTGGTACCAATTTACTCTATTATTCCATTTTCACACTGTTGATAAAGACATACCTGAGACTGGGTAATTTACAAAAGAAAGAGGTTTAATGACTTAATAGTTCTACTTGGTTGGGGAGGTCCCACAATCATGGTGGAAGGTGAAAGCTATGTCTCACACGGTGGCAGACAAGAGAAGAGAGCTTGTGCAGGGAGACTCCCCTTTATAAAATAATCTGCTCTCATGAAACTTATTCACTATTATGAGAACAGCACAGGAAAGACCTGCCCCCATGATTCAATTACCTCCCACCAAGTCCCTCCCACAACATGTGGGAATTCAGAAGAAATTTGGGTGGGGGCTCAGCCAGACCATATCCATTGTTCATGGGAATATAAATTAGTACAACGTCTATGGAAAACAGTGTGGGGATTTCTCAAATAACTAAAAATAGAACTACCATTTCATGCAGAAATCCCATTACTGGATATATACCCAAAGAAAAAGAAATCATTGTATCAGAAGGATACATGCACTCATACATTTATCCCAATGCTATTCACAGTAGCAAATATGTGAAATGAAATTAAATGTCCATCAGTGAATGGTTGGATGTAGAAAACATGATATATGTACACAGTAGAATACTATTTGGCCATTTAAAAACCATGAAATCATATATTTTGTAGCAACATGGATGGAACTGGAAGCCATTATCTTAAGTGAAACAAGTCAGACACAGAAAGACACATACTGCATGTTCTCACTTATAAATGGGAGCTAAATCATGTGTTCACATGGACATAGTGTGGAATAATAGACAATGGAGACTCAGAAGGGTCAGTAGATAGGAGGGAGTGGGTGATATTATTTAATATATGTACTATGTACATTATTGGGGTAATATATACCCTAAATGCCTGACTTCACCAATACGCAATCTATGCATGTAACAAAATTGCACTTATACCTCATAAATTTATATAAATTTTTAAATAGGTAAATAAGCCTCTTACCAGGTTTACAACCTAGGACTGTCTTTCCCAAAGACTTGAGAACCATCTCTTTAAAATAAAATCTTCAAGGAAGATAGCAGCCCTATCTCTTAGTTTCCATGGAAAGATAGGAGCCTATCTTTGGCAGCCTCTCTCCAAGTTGCAAAACTTTCTTCCAACATAAAAGCATGAAAAGTTTACTTTTTTTATAGAGCCAATTAACTAACACAGATGGTCACCTAAATTACCAAATACATTTATAATAAACAGATAGTGCTGTTAACTCCTCTTATTTGAGAACTAGTTATTGTTTATCATGAGAAGACATATACAATTGACATTTCTGCTTGGTTACATAAAAGAGTATGATTTATATTTATCTTTGTAACTTCTCAAGCAGATTGCCTGTAATATGCGTCTCATTCTGTTTTAATGCTTATTCAATAATAATTGTTTTCTTCTCTTATAATCTTGTGGAGAGGTTTTCTGGGCTGGGAAGTGATTTTGCTAATTATATTTCCCCAGTAGTACCAAATTACATCTTAATTGAACTGCTATTAAGTATATAACAAAATAAGGAGTGAGATATTCTTAGAGAAGCTAAAACGTATAAAATAAAATGTCTATTGACAGCCAGCTAGAGTATGTTTAACTACCGATGAAACTAAACAATTGTAGTGCAGCCAGAAACGCTATTTCTTAATATTTATTAAAGGTAGATAAATTTGTTTTGAAATGTTTAGAAAATAGATATAACATCATTAATAAATGCATATACTTTATATTTTTAAAGTATTGTCACTTATAATTGTCATTTAGTTTTACCAACTTATAACAGATTTCAACACAGAAGCAATAAAATTTTTTATATTACTGTTAACTAATGCTGTTATGATTATAAACAATCTGCCAGTAAATCAACTGAGATAAAATATAAGAAAATTGATTCGTATCATAATGCAAATCAATAACAATATTAAACATTATTTTCATATCCATCCCAGCTCCTGAATTCCCATTTCCAAAATTCTAATTTGGAAAATTTGCACACATGTCATATCATTTCTAAATTACTACAACATTTACATAGCCTACAAATACAACAAAAATAAATATTAATATTTTCCTAAATTGTATGGATAAGCTCCAACTGTTCCTATGTGATTTTGTTATCACTGAGCTTTTCTTACACTGCTTAAGCTAGCTAACAGCTTACTATCACACCCTCTATATCATGAAGCTGTTGTTGCTGTTGTTTTAACACATATGTGTGCATATATGTATGTGTGTGAGTCATCAAATATTTATTGATTTAGCCATGTTGTCTTAGTCCATTCAGGCTACTATAACAAAAATACCATAGGGTGGCTTAAACCACGGGTCCCCCACCCCTGGACTACAGACTGGTATGAGGCGACAGACTGGTCTATGGCCAGTGATGAAGCGGGCCACACAGCAGGAATTGAGTGGGAGGTGAGTGGCAGGTGAGGGAGCATTATTGTCTTAGCTCTGCCTCCTGTCAGATCAGTGGTGGCATTAGAGTCTCATAGGAGCATGAACTGTATTGTGAACTACACATGTGAGGGATCTAGTTTGTGCATTCCTTACGAGAGTCTAATGCCTGATGATCTGAAGAGGAAGAGTGTCATCCTAAAACCATCCCCCTCTGCCTCAGATCCATGGAAAAGATGTCTTTCATGAAATCTGTTCCTGGTGCCAAAAAGGTTGGAAACCACTGGCTTAAACAACACTCATTTATTCCTTACAGTTCTGGATGCTGGGAAGTCCAAGATTAAGGTACTGGCAGATTCAATGTGTGGTTAGAGCCTGCTTCCTGGTTTATAGATAGCAGTCTTCTAGCTGACTTCTCACATGGCAGAAAGGGAGAAGGAGCTCTCTGGGGTCTCTTTTGTAAAGGCACTAATCCTATCCAGGAGGGCCCCGCTCTCATGACTTAATCACCTTCCAAAGGCCCCACCTCCTGACATAATCACTTTAGGGGTTAGGATTTCAACATGAATTTTGGGGGGATACAAACCTTCAGTCTATAGAACCTATACTTTGGACTTTTTTAGTATAAAAATTTGGGCCCTTCCAAAATTTTAAAAAGAAAAATCCAAGTTCTCACATTTAGCCTTAATATTTTCATTGCCTCCATTTTATATCCCCACAATTTATGTGCTCAACTATTATTCCGATCACTTCACTATAATTAGGTTGGAGTTACTGTCATTGTGCCGAGAGCAATAACTATTTTTGATTGGAGCCTTTAATCATTTCATTCTCCATTTGAAATGGACAGCATTCTTTTCCTTTTGGTATCTAGATACAAACCATCTTTCGTGACTGGGTTCAAGTTTCACCTCCTCCCTCTTCCCTGAAGATTCTCACCAATGTAGAGCTCTCTTTACTATTATCTCTATTAATAGGACCACACATTTGAAAGTTTCTATTCAACAAAATCCATAACATATTGCCATGCTGTATAATTTTTCCTGTATGCAAATTACCTTTCAAAATAAATGAGCTCCTTGAAGTAGCTTATCTTAGATGAGCCTTATTTATCATTATACTACTAATATGTTTTAAAAACATGTGATTTAAATTTTTTTTAAAACTCAGCTTTCCTAGTTTCCCCCAAGCCATTATTTACCATCCCTTGTGACATTTGGCACTTGAAGCTGATGATTCTATAAAATGATTTCAGTATTCCTGGCTATGTAAATGAGGCTTTTCTTTTCTTTTTTTTTTTTTTTAACAAAGCACTAGTGTTTATTAAGAATTTAAAATACTGTAAATAAGTCATACAGTTTATTTCACAGTAAATCAACCAAATCTTTTTTCTTTTACTTTTACTTTTTTCTTCTTTCTTCTTCTTCCTTCCTTCCTCTTCCTCCTCCTCCCCTCCTCCTCTCCTCCTTCTCCTACTCTACTTCCTTCTCTTCCTCCTCCTCCTTATTATTCTTCCTCCTGCTCCTCCTTCTTCTTCCTCCTTTTTCTCTTCCTCCTCCTTCTTCCTGCTTATTCCTCTTTTTCTTTCTCCTTCTTCTTCCTCCTCCTCCTTCTTCACCCTTCTTTTCTTCTTCCTCCTTCTTTCTCCTTCTTCTTCATCCTTCCTTCCTCTCCCTCCCCTCCTCCTCCTTCTTTCTTCTTTTCTTCCTTTTCCTCATTCTTCTTCCTCCTCATTCTTGTTCTTCTTTTTCCTTTTTCTTTCTCCTTCTTCCTCCTCCTCCTTCTTTTTCTTCTTCCTCTTTCTTCCTCTTCCTCCTCCCCTCCTCCTGCTCCTCCACCTTCTCCTTCTTCTTTTTCAGGCAAGACAGCCATTAAAGATCAATACAGCTCAAAGGGAAGGAAGATAAAGCAAACAGTTACAGAAATGAAGTGCACACATTCCTCACCGACAAAAGGGGCTTGCTGCAACAGTAAACCTCTTCATGGTTTGCTGAAAACAAAATAAAAGATTTGACTTATATTCCCCAGGGAGACACTCCATTCCTTCGTGGACAGCTCTCATAATACATTTCTTGAAAGAACCCAAGGACTCCCCTTCCTGGGATCTGAAACCTCTGCATTATTTGTTGACCCTCTAGAGAGTGATACAGGCCAGCCACGGGACAGAAGGGCACCAGGGACACTGCCGGGTGTTGTATTTCACATTCAGAACTGTCTGGATTCTTTGCATCGCTACCTTTGATATCACCAGATGATTCAGGAATTGAAAAGTCACTCACATCACGGGAGAGTGGTGACCCTCAAGTAGCTGATTCTTTTAAAATAAAGATGGAGAGGTGCTTTCCCCCCTCCTGATTCACAACTGACATCTATGCCTTTAAACCAGATTAAATTGGAAGACAACTGAGAGATATCTCAGAAAAATTTCAGTCAGAAGTATAAAAAAAGTACAATTAATTTTCCTTAAAGACAATTAGAAAGAAAAGTGTCACTCCTCCACATCCAGTCTTGTTTTACTCAAAAATCTGCCAGCCAGACAAGAGTTTTGAGATTAATCAGCTCTCTTAACCCTGAGTTGAAGCCATTATCATTTTTCTCTGACATTAGAAACATCCCTTCTAAAAAGTCACCTCTTACTCACTGGGGCTGGGCTTCAGGAAATCAAACACAGAGGCAGAGCACCTTAGAACCCAATGGTGTGACAATCATTGTAAATCAATTAACTGAGCACAAAATACAACGCCTTGGTGTTCAGACGGTATCTACCACTCTTTCAGACGGGACAAGGAATTGAGGGGGAGGGTACATAGGAGAAAACAACACATTTTATGATCATGAGAAATTGTGCTTCAGATCTGCGCCCTGCACACACAATTCATTGAGACCCTTTCATAAATCTTTTCAACCTTTACAAACAACCCATCCAGATTATTTTTCAGGTTATCTAGTAAACACTTGTTGATCCCAGGCTGTTCTCGTTGGTTCTGTTGTGGCCGGCCGGGTACACAACAAACTGTCTCCGACAGCCCTGAGCATTTTCAAGTCCAATTGCACTAGGCTGGCTGAGGATTTCAGGCTGTCTAGAGAAGAACAACGGTCCAGGAAGTCCTGAAGGGGTAGACGGGCAACCTGGGCTTGGTCCTGGCTGGGCAGCGTGTGCTAGGAGCTTGCCCACACACTTCAGCTCATCTGCAGCACCCTGGAGCACCAGCTGGGCCTGGCCAGGCTCCTCACCGCACTGCCAGGCCATCCCTGTCTGCTTCCGAGGACCCCGGGCCCACCAGGCGCCCCTGCAGGGCGGCCAGGCTCCGCCTCAGCTCCTGGCTCTTGGACAAGGCGCACTGCAGGCTCTCGGTCTGGGGCACAGAAGCGGTCTCCAGAGAACAGACTCCATCCTCCACGTGCTGAGCTTGGAGTCCAATCCTTGAGTCTTTTTCCGGAGCGTTTCTAAGGCGTCTGAGTGTTTGAAGGCCCATTCTCCCGCGTCCGCCCACGTCCCCGCACGTCCCCCTGCATCCCCCCGCATCCCCCCACATCCCCCCGCATCCCCCCGCATCCCCCCGCATCCTCCAGCATCCTCCAGCATCCTCCCGCGGTCTGTGAGAACGGCCTTTAGTTGGCCTAGTTCTTCCTCAACTCTCCTGATCCCCTCCAGGGCAGGAGATGACTCGTCAGCCTGGAGAAGCTTCTTCCTCTAAGGCCTGCAGGATGAGCCACTGTGTGTGGGCCTCCTCCTTGAACGCCTACTCCCGCTGGAGGCTCACCGGCTCCCGGACCTCTGTGTAGAAAGAGGCTTTAAAATAAAATGTGTTAGAACTCTAATCAAGTAATGCACATTCAGTACTTTAGAATTCTAGACCTATGCCTTTCAGTTATTAGTAATGAACACTATGGAATATTAAACCTATCAGTATGGAGAAGTCCTCAAATGTGTTAGCGAAGTCGTTGAAATAAAATAAAAGATGTATTAGATGTATTTTTAAAACCAAAAAATACTACAATACATTAGATGTATTTTTAAAACCAAAAATATAATATCTACAATTGTTGGAATGATTCAATAAACAATGGATTTCTAAAGATGTGAATTATATAAGATTTAGTTAGTGATTTGAACATACAACCATAATAAAAGTGTTTTGAGTAAGTAATGAAAACTTTAGTTTCTTAAACGTTTATTGACTACTTATTAAAATTAGTATACGCAAAGTATTATTTAGATTACCATAGAACACGGTAAAAGGACAAGAAGTGAGAATATGGAGATTACGCACTGGCCACCTTTGGAAAGTCATTTAATTTTCTTAACATTTTCATCCACAAATTGAGTGTAGAACCAGAAGTCCCATTTTTCAATTGTGGTTGAATCTTTATACTTCATTCTGTAGGACCTTCTCATCTTTTATTTTTACAGGAACAAAATTCAACTTTTTACCATGATATAATAGTTCTTCCGGGGGAGTCATCAAGACAGCAAACCAGGAAGCTACAGGGTTTTTCTCCTCCCATGGAGACACTAAGTCAACAGCAATATATGGGCCAGAATGCCACTATGAGAACTCTACAGTGTAATGGAGAAGCTACAGCGCCCATGCTATTGTTAACCAAGAAGGGATTCCAGCAAAAAATGGTAAAGAAATAAATAAACAAATGCAATTGTCCATTTGGCATGCCCTTTACGCTCCTCACCCCATGTGGGTTACAGTAGAACAACTAGGAGGACACCTCATGTACTGGGACTTCACCCTCAGGATGGAAAATGTGGACCATGCATTCAACATTCTGGCTTGTCTGGGAACCACCTAAGGGAATGGTTTTTGTCTTACTTGATGTGGAAAATGGACTAGATCTGTGCCAAAGTTTGGAAGCTGCTGAAAACCGTGGTGAGCATCATGTTATAGTTATAGCTCTGCAGACAGATACAAGGGGGAGGAAGAGATCAGAAAAGGTTTGAGAAGTCCTAGAACCTCCAACCAGTGGATTGGTGAAGATCTTTCTCTGTAGGAAGCCAGTACGCAAAGACAGAGAGAGAGGGCTCTTTTTTCAAATGTTCACATTTTAGCCAAAAAATAAAAATAAAAATTATAAGGTATTCAAAGAAACAGAGAAACATAGCCGAACTGAAGAAACAAAATAAAACTCCAGAAACCAACCCTAAAGAAATACAGATCTATAACCTGCCTGACAAAGAATTGAGAGTAATTGTCATAAAAAAGTTTAATGAGCTAAAAGGCAAAAAAAGCAAACAACTAAATGAAATCAGAAAAACAATGCATGAACAAAATGAGAATATCAACAAAGAGATGGAAACGCTAACAAAGAACCAAATAAAAATTCTGGGCCAGAAAAATACAATAACAAAGGTTAAAATTTATTAGATGGGTTAAATAGCGAACTTGATCAGAAAGAAGAAAGAATCAAAACAGCTAGTGCTGATGGTGATGAGAAGAAATTGGGACCTTTGTGCACTGTTGATGTGATTGTAAAATGGTGCCATCATTATAGAAAACAGTATGAAGGTTTCTTAAAAATTAAAAATAGAACTACCATATTGTCTTAGTCTGTTTTGTGCTGCTACAACAAAATACCTGAGACTGGGTAATGTACAAAGAACAGAAATGTATTTTCACACAGTTCTAGAGTCTGGGAAGTCCAAGATCAAGGTGTCCACATGTTTGGTTGTCTGGCAAGAGCTGCACTATCTGGAGGAAACACCATATCCTCATGTGGTAGAAGATGGAAGGACAAGCTAGCCAAATGCTGTGTGTGCCATAGTGAGGCCTTTCTTTGGCACACCCACCTCTGTGACCATTCTCTGCCTGGGACCTGAGGCTGCCCAAGACATCCTTTGAAATCTAGGTGGAAGCTCAGATTGCAGGCACATGCCATCACACCTGGCTAATTTTTGTACTTTTGGTGGAGACAGGGTTTCACCATGTTGCTCAGGCTGGTCTTGAACTCCTGAGCACAAGCAATCCCCCCATATTGGACTCCCAAAGTGCTGGGATTACAGGCATGAGCCACCATGCCCAGCCAAAAAGATTTTAAAATGTGCAAAATATCACAAAGTTTGTAGGAGACAGAAATGACTTAACACAATAACTAATGCCATACCCTACCAAAAATACTACTCAAAAAAAAAAAAAAAAAAGAAAAAAGAAAGAAAAAAAGAAATCTAGGTGGAAGCATCCATGCCCCTACAGCTTGTCCATTCTGCGTACTGGCAGAATGAGCACCACATTAACATGCCCAAGGTTTATAGCTTGTACTTTTGAAGTGACAGCCCAAGCCACACCTGAGCTAGCCTATCTCAGAACTAGGGCAGCAGAGAAGTACTGTACCAAAATGTGAGAAACAGAGGCTGTTCTGGACAGAGAGGCCCCAAGATCCCATAGATGCCCTCAGTTCTTCCCCTAACACTGTTCTGCCTGCAAGGGCTTGGCCCTCTGGGCCTGTAGGGGAAATGGCAGCCTTAAAGATCTCTAAAATGCCTTGATTTTATTGTCTTAATGAGTAGAACCTGACTTCCTTTTATCCCTACTAATACCGTTTGTCGAAAAGTTGCTTGGCCAGACTCTTAATTTTTCTCTCTTAAATACATTTTTTAAAATTCTTTACCAGGCCAGGCTACACATTTTTAAAACCTTACATTCCACTTCTCTATCAAGTATATGTTTTATCTTTAAATTATTTCTTTCTTCTTTCATTTTACTATAAGCAATTAAGAGAAGCCATGCAGAATCCTGAACACTTTGGTTCTCATACACTTCTTCCACTAAATATCCTAGCTCATCACTCTTGAGGTCTGCCTTACACAAAGTCCTAGGATGCAGACAAAATTCAGCCAAGTTCTTTGCCACATTATAACAAAGATGGCCTTTCCTCCAGTTTCCAGTACCTTGTTCCTCATATCTGAGAACTCATCAAAATAATCTTTATAGTCATGGGCATATAAGTAATTTCCAAGACAACTGAGGCCTTTTCTATAGCTCTTTCCTTCTGAGCCCTAACCAGAATTGCACTTAATGTTCCATTTGTGGCAATTCAGGCATTTTCCAGTATTTACTTCAAAACTGTTCCAGCCTCTACCCATTAGCTCAGTTCCAAAGCTGCTTCCATGTTTTCAAGTATTTGTTACAGTAACACCCAACTGTTGGTACCAATTTCTATCTTAGTCCATTTTACATTGCTACAACAAAGTACCTAAGACTGGGCAATGTAAAATGTTAAGAAGAGAAATTATGTTTCTCACAGTTCTGGGGACTAGGAAGTCCAAGATCAAAGTACCAGCAGGTTCAACAGTCTGGTGAAAGTTGCATCCCCAAGAATGGCAAAACGTTGTGTCTTCACATGGCAAAAGGCAAAAGGGCAAGCTAGCCAAATACTGTATGAAACCTCATTTATAAAGGCTTTAATCCCATTCAAGAGGGAAGAACCCTCGTAACCTGATCACCTCTTAACAGATTCATATCTTAATACTATTACATTGGCAACACCTGAATTTTGGAAGGGACACATTCAAACCATAGCGCATATGACCTAGCAATCCCAAGTCATTGTATGTACTCAAAAGAATTGAAAGTAGGATCTCAAAAAGACTCACACCCATGTTCATAGCAGCACTATTCACAATAGCCAAGAGGTACAAGCAACCCCAATGACCATGGACAGATGAATGGATAAACAAAATGTGGTCTATTCATACAACAGAACATTATTCATTCTTAAAAGGGAAATAAATACACGGATGAACTTTGACGACATTATATTAAGGAAAATATGCCAGTCACAAAATACAAATACTGTATAATCCCACACATAGGTGATCTCTAACAGTCAAATTCACAGAAACAGAACATAGAATGTTGGTCAGCAGCAGCTGGGAGGAGGGATGAAAGAGGAGCTGTTGTTTAATGAGTACAGAGTTTCAGATTTGCAGACGAAAAAGTTGTGGAGGTTTGTTTCAGAACAGCGGAAATATACTTAATGCTACTGGAATGTACACTTAAAAATGGTGAAGATAAAAAATTTCACTTTATGTTTTCTCTTTTATGATAATAATAATGATAGTCTCTTTGTGAGCTATCTCTAATGTATTTTGCCAGTTTTAACCTAAAATCTTCCCATCCTCCAACTACACTGAGTGGTTGTTTGAAGACATTAACTCTTCCATGATTTCCCACACACTCTTTTCTCAACTTGAAGTACTGTGATGTGTTTACTCACATTTTAAGTATTCTTCTTTCCGAACTAAAAGCCATTAAGGAATCATATCAGAAGCAGGACAAGGAATAGGGAAGAAAAACAAGAAGACAAGAAGAAACAGATTCAGATGGTGCTATTGCCGAGTGTCAAGTGTCAAGTGTCAAGTGTCAAGTACCCTCTTTGTTGCTGAAACCCAACCTTTTTAACTTAATTTAATTACCCTTTCATAAGTTGGCCTGTGGTTACAAATTAGGTACACTTTTTGCTACTCTTTCCTCCTCTCTTTTCTCAAATGTGCTTTCCTCTAACCACATTTAATTTCTCTCCTGAAAAAGCCATCTTTTTTCTCATACACTTTAGCAATGCTTTTAGCTATGCTGGGACACTACCCACTCCTTCACCTGAGTAATTCCTACTCAGTTGTTAGTTTACATGTATTTGCCTTTATAAAGTCACATTCAACATACCATGTCTTACGTTACATGTTGTTGCCATTGAGTTCTACATTGTTCTTATAGTACTCAGGAATCTTTAATTACAGTGTTTAATATTGATTGGAATCACCTATTTATTTATGTTGCATAGTATCACACATTCTTAGAGCTTCAGTACTCAACAAAATGTGTTGAATTAATGAATAAATGAATAAATCAATAATCTCCTTGTGATCTGGGGAGGGAAAAGGAAAAAAAAATTCCCAAACACATGCCTTCGGAGTAGAGATTGACAAGATGATGGGTTAATGACAGCAGAGTTAAGAGAGTGATTGAGGAGATTCTGCTTCCATTTAACATGTGGAATTTTACCAAAGAAAATTATTGCCACACTGACAAGAAAAAGTTGGATATCTTACGAAATCATGATTATTTTAAGCTCATCAGTCACAAAATAACCAAATGAACTAAGAAGAATGACAGCCCCTACTAGAAAAATAAAAGGACATACAAGAGTTTCGTCTTTGACAGAGCTGACACCATAGAAACAGGTGCAGTGGTCCTTCCTGATGTGTGGTTTCCCTCTCTGGTTTCAGTTACCCAGGGTCCAGTACAATCAGATATTTTGAGAGAGAAAGACTACATTCACGTACCTTTTATTATATTATGTTAGTATAATTGTTTTATTTTATTATTAATTATTGTTAGTCTCTTATTGTGCCTAATTTATAAATTAAACTTTATTGTAGATATGCATATATAGAAAAAAACATAGTATATATAGGGTTCAGTACTGTCCAAGGTTTCAGGCATCCACTGAGGGTCTTGGAACATATCCCTCAAAGATAAGGTGGGACTACTTCAGAAAGCAAGCAGCTGAACTTTTAACACATACTTAAAGGTCAATTGTAAGCTTACCTAGCAGTTTAAAAGCCCTTGAATACACAGACAGGTGTCTGCAATCTATGTCAATTGGCATTCATGAACCATTACTGAGTGCTCATGAGAAAGACCGGATGTAGGGCGGTAAAAATTTAGAGACCTCTTTTTTTTGAGACGGAGTCTTGGAGTCTTGCTCTGTCACCCAGGCTGGAGTGCAGTGGCGTGATCTCTGCTCACTGCAAGCTCTGCTTCCCAGGTTCACACCATTCTCCTGCCTCAGCCTCCTGAGTAGCTGGGACTACAGGCTCCTGCCATCACACCTGGCTAATTTTTTGTTTTTAGTACAGACCAGGTTTCACCGTGTTAGCCAGGATGGTCTAGATCTCCTGACCTCGTGATCCGCCCACCTCAGCCTCCCAAAGTGCTGGGATTACAGGTGTGAGCCACCGTGCCCAGCCTAGAGATACCTCCTTTAAGACACATTGTACTGGTTCTAAGTCTAAGGACGGAATAAGAAATCCAAGGAAAACACTCTCACTCCCTGGTCTTCACTGTATATATAGTGCTGACATCTACTCCCGGGGAAGAAACAAGAGTGGTGAGAGATGTTCTCTGAAAGGCAGCTACAGACGGCTGCCTAGGCCTGAGGGCGAAGAAGGAAATGAAGAGGAACTCTCCCACACTCTAGGCCCTATGATAAGTATGAGACAACCACTGTCTACCACTGGGAAATAGCTCTAGACAAGTCAAATGTTGCAGATTGCTTTTGTTTTTTTAACACCCACTAGTGGCTATGATGGAGTAACAAACACCAGATTTACTCTACTAACTTAATAACAAAACTGGTTAAAATATATAAAGCCACTGTTTACAGACTTTCAGGGAGCCACAGCACAGAACTTTAATCTTTTGTAAGAGAGAAAATGAATGAGACGAGCCCTACATTTGTCCCAACTTTACATTCTGAACCTTGGAGCAGGAAGGGAAATTCCAGACAGAGCACAGAATTCAAAGGGTCTGAGGTGGGTAGATGCCGTAAGACGGACTTCAAGAGAAGAGGGAGCCATGCAGACAAAGGGCTCTAAAAAATCTTCTGAATGTCCCCTAAGTCTTTGCAGACTAATAAGAAGTGTACATGAAGAGTGAAACTCCATGAGGTTAGGTAAAGAAGGCTTGTGGACCTGAGTCCTGAATGGTTTCCAGAATTTATACAGGATGGGGATTCCAGACAATCACAGTATGATGTTCTCTTGTCACTGATCACATTCACTAGTGACAGCTAATTAGCACATCCGAGTAATCAAAAAAAAATCACTAAAGACCACACTAGATATGCCTTATGTAAGCTTAAAAGCAAGCCCAAAGAGGAATAAAATAAACCACAAGTATCTCAGCTGTTGATCAGAACAAAGCTTAATATGCTTTACAGAAACAATCAGATTAATTCCAAGTAAGCTAACTGCAACCCACAATAAAGGACAAGACCACGAACAGGAATACAAACATCACATACATCTAACATCATAAAAGTTAACAGTTACATTCAGTTGAAAATTCATAAACATGAAAAAAGCAAGAAAATATGACAAATAATGAGGACAGAATTCAATCTGTTGAAATCTGTCCAGAACTGACACAGATGTTAGAAGTAGCAAACAAGAATATTAAAAGGTACTTAACTGTATTCCGTATGTTCAAAAAGTTAAGCAAAGATATAAAAATGACCCAAATTGAATTTCTAGAGACGAAAATCACAATGTGTGAGATAAAAACAACAATAAAAATACTAAATAGGATAGCAAAATCTTAAACATTGCTGGTAAACAAATTTATGAACTTAAAGACATAGAAATAGCACAATCCAAAATAAAACACAAAGAAGATATAAAGCCCCCAAAATAATAAACAGTATTAGTGGCTCTGAGACAACTTTAAATGACTACACACACACACACACACACACACACACACACACAGACACACATATTTAAATGTATATTATAAATTGGAATAGTCAAAGAAGAGGACTGAGGAGAGACAAAAATATTTGAATAAAAAATTATTAATTTTGTTAAGTTTAATGAATATTATGAACTCATAAATTCAAGAGGCTCAACGAACCTGAAGAACAAGGAAATTCAAACACATAATGCCAAGACACTTCACAATCAAATTGGTTAAAAAACATTGATAAAGGTTAAAATGTTAAAGAAGCCATAGAAATGGAAAAGTTACATACAAAGCAACAAAACAAGAATGGTAGCAGCTTTCTGTTTCTGAACAATGCAAAAGACAAGAAAGTAAACAACACCTTTAAAGCACTAAAAGGAAAAAAAAACTTGTCATCTGAGAATCTTATACCCGGAAAAAAGTAGCTTTCAAAAATGAGGTGGAACCAGGACTTGTTTAGAATATTAAAGAATGAAAGAATTTACCAACAGTGAATTCCTGTTGCACAAAAATGTTAAAGCCAGTTAACCTGGCAGAAAAAAAATGATATTAAATGGTAACTTTTATCTACATAAAGAAATTAACATAGGTGATTTTTTTCTTATTATTTAAATATCTCTAAAAGATAACCAACTGACTAAAACAAAATAATAATACTGAATTTTTAGATGTCTAACCTATATAGAAGTAAAATGTATGGCAACATAGCACAAAGGCCAGGAGGGAAGAAACGGAAATATACAATTACAGGTTCTTATGTGTGAAGTATTATAATTGCTATATTATCACTTGAGAGTAGACAAGGATAAGTTAAATCTGTAGAATATGAATCCTAAAGTAATTAATAAAATTAAAAACAGAGTTATATTGAACAAGCAAAGAAGATAAAATAGAATCATTATAAACACAAGATTAATCCAAAAGAACTCACAAGAAGGCAGAAAAGAAGAAAAAAAAACAGATCTGATAAAAAAAAATCAGGAAGATGGTAAATTTAAACCTAATGAATAATCATAATAAATATTAATTGTCCAAACACCCCAATTACAAGGCAGATATTATCAGGTTGGATTTAAAAAGCAACATCAAACTATATATGGCCCAAAAGAAACCTTCTATAAATATGAGGCTCAAATAAGTTTAAAGTAAATGGATTGAGGACTTCAGTTTCAGCATAAACACGTAGTGAGCTGAAAAAGCTTACTATCCTTACAGCAAAAGAAAAAAGATGGACATGCAGCAAATTAATGATCTTTCATGGACTCATTAAAGAGCTAATGTCATAGGACAAATGGCCATCCTGAAAAGAGACAGAAACCTCCAGAGAAACACAGAAGCCAAGCACTTGTTTACAAGGCAAAGAAGCTACTACTGGGTGCCATGTAAGTCAGTAGAAACTATAATGAAAAATTCTTAGGAATAGGTTGTCTAGAGTGAAAATACGAAACCCCCAGGGCCTGAAGCCTTGGGAAGTTCCTCTCCATTTTGCAGGATTTCTCTTCAAACCTTTATAGGCAGAATAGCAGAGAAACTGGAGAAAGGTCTCCCGTGGTACTAGTTGGGGAATGAAGAAAGCAATCATTGTAAAATCTGTCCAGACCTTTGTCCCTTTTGAAGCAAAAAGCTCAGTCTGCAGGGTAAAGGATACCACCTGAAAGCATAGGTAAAATTCCATATCAGCTAACAGAAGGCAGCTCTAACCAGCTTCAATATCCCTGTATCACCTAAGGTCACATAAAAGCTTTAATCTTCTGTCAGTGGGGTGTTAAAGTCCCCCCCCTATTATTGTGTGGCTGTCTAAGTCTTTTCATAGGTAAAGAACAACTTGTTTTATAAATCTGGGTGGTGCAATGTTGGGTGCATATATATTTAGAATAGTTAGGTCTTCTGGTTGAATTGAACCCTTTATCATTATGTAGTACCCTTCTTTGTCCTTCCCAATTATTGTTCATTTAAAATCTATTTTATCTGATAAAAGAATAACAACTCTTGCTCTTTTGTGTTTTTGTTTTTCATTTGCTTGGTAGAACTTCCTCCATCCCCTTTGTTTGAGCCCGTGAGTGTCATTACATGTGAGATGTGTCTCTTGAAAACAGCAGTTAGGTCTTGCTTTTTTATTCAGCTTGCCACTCTATGTCTTTTTCGTTTGTCTGTTTGTTTGTTTGAGATGGAGTCTTACTCTGTCTCCCAGGCTGGAGTGTGGTGGCACGATCTCGGCTCACTGCAATTTCTGCCTCCTGGGTTCAAGCAATTCTCCTGCCTCAGCCTCCTGAGTAGCTGAGATTGCAGATGTGTGCAACCACATCTGGCTAATTCTTGTATTTTTAGTAGAGACGGGGTTTTGCCATGTTGGCCAGGCTGGTCTCAGACTCCCGATTTCAGGTAATCTGCCCACCTTGGCCTCTCAAAATGCTGGGATTACAGGTGTGAGCCACCATGGCTGGCCCACTCTATGTCTTTTAAGTGGGGAGTTTAGACCATTTACATTCAGAGTTAGTATTGATATGTGAGATTTTGATCCTCAGACAAGATTATGAACACCTCTATGCATACAAATTAGAAAATCTAGAGGAAGTGGATACATTTCTAGAAATATACAGCCTCCCAAGATTGAATCTGAAAGAAAGTGAAAACCTGAACAGACCACTAACAAGTTCAGAAATTGAATCAGTAATAAAAAAAATCTAACAACCAAACAGAGCCCGGGACCAGATGGATTTATTGACTAATTCTACCAGATGTACAAAAAAGTGATACCAATCATACTGAGACTTTTCCAAAAAAAATTGAGGGAGAGGTGCTTCTATCTCATTCTATAAAGCCTGCATCATCCTGATACCAAAACCTGGCAGAGGCACAACAAAAAAGAAAACTTAAGGACAATATTTCTGATAAATGTAGATGCAAAAATGCTAAAAAAAAAAAAAATACTAGCAGTCCAAATCCAGCAGCATATCAAGAGTTAATTTCCCATGATAAAGTGGGCTTTTTTTTTTTTCTGGTATGCAAGGTTGGTTCAACATACTTTAATCAATAAGTGTGATTCACCACATAAACAGAATAAAAAAACTATATGATCATTTTTATAGATACAGAAAAAAAAGACTTCAATAAAATTCAACATCTCTTCATGATAAAAATCCTCAACAGATTAGGCATTAAAGGAAAATACCCCAAAATAATTAGAGCCATCTATGACAAACCCACAACCAATATCAGACTGAATGGGCAAAAACTGGAATCATTTCCTTTGAGAATTAGAACAAGACAAGGATGCCTACTCTCACCACTCCTATTCAACATAGTACTGGAAGCCCTAGCTAGAGCAATCAGACAAGAGAAACAAAGAAAAGACATCCAAATAGAAAAAGAAGAAGTCAAACTATCTCTCTTTGATGACAATATGATTATATATATAGAAAACCCTAAAGACTCCGCCAAAGACTCCTGGAATTTATAAATTCAGTAAAGTTTCAGCAAACAAAATCAATGTAAAAAAATCATTAGCATTTTTATAAACCAACAACATTCTAGCTGAGAACCAATTAATAACACAATCCCATTTACAACAGGCACAAAGAAAATGAAACACCTAGAAATTCATCTAACCAAGAAGGTGAAAGACCTCTGCAAGAAGAACTACAAAACACTGCTGAAAGAAACCAGAAATGACACAAATGAATGACAAAATATTCCATGTGCATTGACTGGAAGAATCAATATCATTAAAATGGCTGTACTTGCCAAAGCAATTTACAGATTCAACATTATTCCTATCAAAATACCAACATCCTTTTTCACAGAATTAGAAAAATCTATTCTAAAATTCATTTGGAACCAAAAACAGCCTGAATAGCCAAAGCAATTCTAAGCAAAAGGAACAAAGTTGGAGGCATCACATTATCCATCTTC
Source organism: Pongo abelii (assembly GCF_028885655.2). NCBI lineage: Eukaryota > Metazoa > Chordata > Mammalia > Primates > Hominidae > Pongo > Pongo abelii. The sequence goes on along the minus strand of NC_071991.2, from coordinate 142,713,460 downwards.
AAACTATACTGTAAGGCTACAATAACCAAAACAGCATGGTATTGGTATAAAAACAGATGCATAGACCAGAGAAACAGAATAGTGAATCCAGAAATAAACCTGCACACCTCTCACTATATATGAAAATTAACTCAAGATGGATTAAATATTTAAATATAAGAACTCACAAAATATGAAAATCCAGAAGAAAAGCTAGGAAATAGCCTTCTCAACATAGGCTTTGGCAAAAAATTTATGGCTAAGTCCTCAAAAGCAATTGCAACAAAAACAAAAATTGACAAGTGTGACCTAATTAAAGAGCCTCTGCACACAACAAAAAAAATTACAAACAGGATAAACAGCCTACAGAATGGGAGAAAACATTTGCAAACTATGCATCTAACAAAGATCTAATACTCAGAATCCACAAGGAACTTAAATCAACAGCAAAATCAAAAAGTCCAATTAAAAATTGTACAAAGGGCTGGGTGCAGTGTCTCATACCTGTAATCCCAGCACTTTCGGAGGCCAAGGCGGGCAGATCACGAGATCAGGAGATTGAGACATCCTGGCCAACATGATGAAACCCTGTCTCTACTAAAAATACAAGAAATTAGCCAGGCATGGTGGCACGCACCTGTAGTCCTAGCTACTCGGGAGGCTGAGGCAGGAGAATTGCTTGAACCCAGGAGGCGGAGGCTGCAGTGAGCCAAGATCATGCCACTGCACTCCAGCGTGGGCAACAGAGTGAGACTTTGTCTCAGAAACAAACAAAAATGGACAAAGGACATGAACAGACACTTCTTCAAAGAAGACATACAAGCAACCAACAAACCTGAAAAAATATTCAACATTTCTAATCATCAGAGAAATGCAAATCAAAACTACAATGTGAAATCATCCCACACCAGTCAGAATGATGATTATTAAAAAGTAAGAAAAACCCAAAAAAACAGATGTTGATGAGGCTGGAGAGAAAAAGGAATGCTTATGCACTGTTGGTGGGAATGCAAACTAATTCAGTCACTATTAAAAGCAGTTTGGAGATTTTTCAAAGAACTTAAAATAGTGCTACCATTCAACCCAACAGTCCCACTACTGGGTAGATACCCAAAGGAAAATAATTCATTCTATCAAAAAGACACATGCATCTACATGTTCACTGCAGTGTTATTCACAATAGCAAAGACATGTAATCACCCTAGGTATCCATCAACAGTGAATTCCATAAAGAAAATCTGGTACATATACATCATGGAATACTATGTAGTCATAAAAATGAATGAAATCATGTCCTTTGTACAAACATGGATAGAGCTGGAAGCCATTATCCTAAGTGACCTCATGCAAGAACAGAAAACCAAATACCATATGTTTTCACTTATAAGTGGGAGCTAAATATTGAATACACATGAACACAAAGATGGACACAATAGACACAAGAGATCACTATTTGGGGTAGAGTGAATGGACTGAAGAAGAACCTGTTGGGTATTGTGCTTACTGCATGTGTGACAGGATTGTTGGGACCCCAAACCTCAACGTCATGCAATTTACCCAGGTAACAAACCTGCGCATGTACCCTTTAATCTACAACAAAAGTTGAGATTAAAAAAAAAAGAAGTACAGCCAATGTGCTCCATTTACCATCCTTATCTTTTGTCTTTTTTCCCTTCAATTCATCATCTACAGCACTGAATAAGTAATCATTCTTGATTAGCAATATGGCATAGCTCTACTCTGCCTAAGAATCTTCAAAGACAGCCTGGTGCAGTGGCTCATGCCTATAATCCTGGCACTTTGGGAGGCCGAGGCAGGTGGATTACTGAAGGTCAGGAGTTCAAGACCAGCCTGGGCAACATGGTGAAACCCAGTCTCTACTAAAAATACAAAATTAGCTGGGCGTGGTGGCACGTGCCTGTAATCCCAGCTACTCAGGAGGCTGAGGCAGGAGAATCGCTTGAAACCAGGAGGCAGAGGTTGCAGTGAACTGAGATCGCTCCATTGCACTCCAGCCTGGACAAAAAGAGTGAAACTCTGCCTCAAAAAAAAAAAAAAAAAAAAAATCTTCAAAGAGAAGCTATACAACAAAAAATGGAGAGAATCAGAGCCAGACACATTTAGAATCAAATGACAGCTTCATCACTTCTGGGCTGTGACATCTAGGAAAATAATATAAACACTTTCAGAACCTCTGTTTTTTAATCTGAAAAGTGAGAATAATAAGCCTATTATGAGGATTAAAATAGATAATAACATAATACTCTTCATACCACACATTAAGGGATGACTAAGTGGCAGTGCTATTGTCAATGCTATTAATTCATAATCTTTAGAATTTAAAGACCTTCTTTGCTCACATTACCATCTTACAATCCTGATAGTATTTGTATTTTCCATTATTTCACATTTCATCCAGTCAAATAATGTTCCCTAATGACCTTAAGATATTGAACTTTCTTGAGCCTCCCTGACTGTTCCAGTCCATGATGTCTTCTTCTCATGGTTCCGTAGCATTTGAGATCTGTACCAAGAATATAGCATTTACTATGTTGACATTTTGTCTTCTCCAATTAGCTCAAAGCATCTCAAGGACAACGTTTTCTTCTACATCTTTGGATGTTTCACTCTACCTGGTATTGTCTGAATTAATTTTACTTTTTATTCTCACCAAATACTATAGCATATTCAAGATATTTAAAAAGTAGCTTTTCTGTGATACTTTAAATAAATTCTGTCTTTTTGAAATTTTCTTAGAATATCATACAATATTGACAATAATCCAATCACATAATTTGAAGTACATGAATTTGTATCTTACTATTTCTCAAGCTGTTTTCCTTAGAACTCCTAGGTATGAGCATATGTCAATGCAAATTGTATCACTTTGGTTTTCATTTCCAAATGTTTAAGTTTCATTGTGTTTATGTTTAAAATACCGTGTTAACAACAGAGTTCATATTTATATAAAATCATATCAAAACAATATGACCCAGACTTGAGTAAAAATTAAGGACTTTCCTAAATGCAGTAAATAGAATGTGTTCCTTCAGAAACATGTAAAATAAACTACAATCGTGTTTTATGATAAGCACTGTGAGTGTTATGGAAATTATCAAAAAATTCAAAATGACAAATGTAATTCAACAGAAAGTGAATACCTTGTCTATATTTTATTCACACTAAGGAGAGCAGATTGACAAGCAATACTCAACAGTTACGATAATGTCCTTGTAGCTGAAAGTAAGAGGTAAACCTACTAAAACTTGATAGTAATAAATAAAACTGGCCACAATGCCATCAGATTATACAATTACATCTAGTTTTTCAATGACATCTCTCAATTATTAATCTGAGTCCAGTTTGCATTACATTTTAAGATGTATTTGCAGTTTTTCAGGAATAAGTTTCAGGACTTCAGGTGAAGAGTAGTTTGTAGTTTTCTTGCTGCTATAATCTTTATGCTCATTTCTCTGTCACCTCATATGCCTGAAATACCCTTGTATTCCTTCTCCCCTGAAAGTATGTTAACTGGTCTCTTCTGAAAATTCAAGTTGTTGATTTGATTCATAAAGAGCATCTTTCTACACAATGAGTTTCTTGAGGCAAGGAACTTGCGCTACTCCTGAAATGCACAGAAAGAATATCCCTTTAGTAAATATTCAATAAATTAACTATAAATTCTAAAAGAGACCAACACATCTTTATTGCTCAAATGAAGAAACTGAGGATATTGGACAATAAAGTAATTGCTCAAGCTCACAGATAGTTGATGACAAAAATGGGACTAAAAACCTGTTATTCTAATTTCTATCCTAACATGTGTTCAAAAGTTCTATCCTGTAGCATATATTTTTTGCATAAATTTTCTTATTAATCAATGGGAAACCATCCTTCAATAGATAGTGACATATAAGGGTATTGACCTCATTTGGAAACAAACAAAAATAAAAGTACTATTAATCCCTGGTGAAATCAGATCCATTTTCTTCTCCCAAAGCAGCCCTGACTTGAGGGAGGAGGGAGGGGGGAGGATAAATTTTTAAAGAGATCATATTTGCTTTGGAAGGAATCCATCAGAATGTTTAAAACACTCAACCCCATGCAGGGATTATATTAGTTCAAATATCAAACTTTTAATATAATAAATAAAAGAAAAAGAGTAAGCTCTGATGCTGATTTTTCCTGTATTCTAGTAATTGGTTCAGTTAACTGTTGGATGTTTTTGAATATAGTTACAACATCAAGCTATAAATATATGACTTCATCTTTCCTGTAGTAAAGAATTGACTATAAATCTGCTGGAGACAGCTAATACTGTTACATCTCAAAGGCATGCTCTTTCTCTTTTGGGGTATATAGAATTTTTGAAGGTTCAGAGTCAGAGTCTTGAAAAACTGAGGATAATCTATAGGTAAAGGCAAGAGCAAATATAACTGATGTAATAGAAAGAGTTTCTGCTTGCTCATTTTAGCCCTATTTCCTAACAGCTCTACCCTTAGATTTTACATATTCTCTTCCAGCCTACATCTTATGGTCAGTTTTTTCATATTTTCCATTCCAGAACAACCAATTTCCTTGCAGTTTATCCTGTTAACCTACCAGCTGTTTTCACTGCTGCCATTTCCAAATGCTGTGGACAGCTAGAAAACTTAGATAAAACAAGAGTCCAGCAACCATCATAATATTCTGATAAACTCCACCACAAATTAATTTCAATCACTGTATCTCTGCAGTCCCCTGGTTCCTTTATACACCTCTGTCTTCTAAAGCTGAGTCTGAGATGGGGCTTCTTCTTCCAGTGATTTATTAAATGCAATGCCCTCAGAGAAAGAAGTGAGAAACAGGATAAGGAAGAGGAAAAAAATCCAACAAGAATGCGTTTCCACCTTCAGGCTAGCTGAAGTCTGATGCCACCGCAATGCTCTGGATCTTTAATTGCACCCACAGAGTTGGTTCCACCTTGAGTCAAGAAACAGCACAATCTGATTTTCTTTGTTAGCCTCCAGGCTTATGCTGAAATTATCTCATCAAAGATCAACTATCTAAGAACCAAACTCAATGATATTTTCTCAGTTTAAAATCTCCAATATGGCACTTAACAGCACCCATTAGCTCCTTTTCAAATTCCTCCTCTTGGGCAAAATGATATGAACAAAATTGTGTATTGTCTTGACTTAGAGAATAGTTATGGAAAAACAGTATATTTTTATTTACTTTTTAAATACAATCTTCTCTTCTCAAATACTTCTATAGTCTGCAGAATAGAGACCACCCGTGATACTTCTTTTTCTTTTTTTTTTCTTTTTTTTTTTTTTGTGACGGAGTCTTGCTCTGTCGCCCAGGCTGGAGTGCAGTGGCGCGATCTCGGCTCACTGCAAGCTCCGCCTCCCAGGTTCACGCCATTCTCCTGCCTTATCCTTAATGTCAGCAGAATTTGTGATGCTGGGAATAAAAACTCAGCACATACCTGTGATGACGCAAAACAGGTAATAGATTCAACACAAACAGGATAAGACGCATACGCTGCTTAGCTTTTCCACTGGTTTTACAAACTGTTATATAGGAACTGTTTTCTGTCCCTAAAATAATCCCCTGGGCTACTCATTTAAATGGAAAGTCCCTAGGAAAATCACAAGGTACAAATTATGGGAAGACAAGAGATATACATACCTCTTGCATATCTCATCAATTAATATATCCAGTATCAATAGTGACAGAATACTTGGCTACTGATAAAACACAAGAATAAGCCAGGAAGAAGAGAGGCTGGGTAACACATATATGCAAAAATACATATATATTTACATACATTTGCATACTGCACATGTACACACCTTCCAGAGCCTAGTGCACATTTTCCCATATAGATGGTATCCAATAAATATTGGAATATATGTGGAAGAGAAAAAGGAAGTGAATAGGGAAGAAGGAAAGGGAAGCAGGAAGGATAGAAGAAAGGAAAGAAGGAAGGAAAGAAGGAAGGAAGGGAGGGAGGGAGGGAGGGAAAAGTTGAGCTTATTTTCTCCACAATTCTAAAATATGTTTGGCTAATTATAAATTTCCTTATGAAAGTCACACAAGAAACAAAGTCAACTGCCTTTTAAAGTGTCCTTTACAGGAGTTAAATATTACCTATAGTTGGATTGTTATATTTTAAATTCTTGTCAAAAAAATGTTAATTTTTCTTATAAGGATAACATCCTTTCATCCACACCTTAGGATCTGATGATAGGTTGTAGGTAGTTGTAGGTTGTTGATAGGATTTGTAGATAGGTTGTTCTCACTTTGAGTGAAAATTAAAAATAAATTAGCCCAAGAAATGATGCCTTAAAAGTGCAGGTTTGGAAAAACTAGCTTCAGCCTCTTTTAACACCCTCATTCGTGCTGCATTATTTACAAATACCTCAGAACTGACCACGATATTTAAGGTAGATCTCAGTTTACCAACATCATCATATCTTTTGCCAGCTCCTGGGTAAGAAAACTATTTCTTCTTGTGGCTTAAACTTAACAAATCCTCCATAGAAGTCACTTGAGGGATAAATGGACTCTCATAATACCATTTTTACCCACTCACTTTTATGGTCATAACTGTATTTAAAAGTCAGCGTGGCTGTCACTAATCCATCTTGGCATTCTGGCTGATCCTCCATATAGTCAATCTTGCTGCTTTAAACCATCAGTATCTGTAGTGCAAGTATGTCAAGCAATAGGAATGGGGAGTTCAGCATTTCATTGGCTGTCTAAATCAATCATTTTTGAACATGAATAAGTCATGCTTAAATGGATGGCTTCAGCCTACATTAGGAAGCACTTGTGTGAGGAGAAGTTTGAAAAATAGAATAAATTCAGGTTTAGGGAAGCCACATTGCATTCTCCTTCAGCCAGTCTCATTTTTTTTCTTCTACCAAAATGATAGATATACAATCGTTTTAATACACATCCTGCTTAAGTCTCCTGAAACGGATTTAATAGAACAGCTTGTGATATTCCAGCAGAGAACTCATTAAGGAAATGTAAGATTCTGAAATCAGAATAATGTTGCTGCCTTTCAGAACACAAGATGATCGATGGGAAGGTCTTGCTGTGCATGTTTACCAGCAGGCAGGTGTATTTCATTCTCTTGATCCCTTAAAGAACAGCTGAAGGATTTTTTTTTTTTTCAGCATTAACTTCTCTCTTTCCAGTTCCACCATGAATCTGTAATTTATTTCAGGAAGTGTTTTTGCTGGGCATCTGTCGCTGTGAGTATTTCATTGGTTTCTTTAGAAGGTCACACTTTTGTATTTGTCTTATAGCCAGAGTTAAGATTTTGCCAAGAGTGATGGGTTATGTGCTGAGGGATCAACCTACATGTCTTCAGTTTCACATTCTCCAAAGCCTCTGCCATATTTCATTGCACATAATACAGGAACACTTTACTGCCCCAAAGGAAACCTTAACCATCAGGAACATAGCTGAGGAATTAAAATTATGAGAAAAACAAGACTTCTATGCTGTAATATATGTCATAAACTAATATAGGTAATGTTTACAGATATTTCCAAAATTCTCAATGTTCTCTTCCTTATATAAGTCTAGTTGTATAATTTCCCATTTCATATCATATTAGATCAAACTAGACAGCCTGTGAAAGTCAGGAACTGTACAGGAGAAAAGTTGGAGATATTTAAATTGGAAAAATTGTAATTACCTAGGAATAGGGGTAAAATGAAACAAAGTTCACAAATTACATAATCTCCATACACTAGAATACAGTATAGCAAACAAACTGCATGATCTAGAGCAGAAATTAGCAAACTTTTGCAGTAAAAGATCAAATAGTAAATATTTCAGACTATGTGGGCCATACAGTTTCTGTCACAATAACTCAGTTCTGCTACTGTAGCACAAAAGAAGTCACAGACAATCCATAAACCAAGCCGTGTTACATGGCTCATATCCCAATAAAACTTTATTTATAAAATCAGGAATCAATCTCAATTTGGCCTGCAGGTTTGCTAGCCTGCAGTAAGCCTCTGGTTTACTAACCCCTATGAAGAATTAGTGAATAAATACAAACAAGTTTCAAAACATAATTGGGAATGAAAAAAGCAAGTTCCAGAATGATATATACAGAGTGACATATTAAAGTATGAAAAGATGAAATACTTTCATATATGATATTTATGGATCCACACACTTACCCTAAAAGCATAAGGGCATGAAAAAGTGATAAACACCATATTCAGAATAGTGATAAAGTCTGGAGGAAAAGCTTATGAAATAGAAGAAAAAAAGGAGGGTCAGTAACTATATCTGTAATGACTTTTTTTTCTTAAACTCTGTGTTGACTGCAAAGCTGTTCATTATATTCATCTCTATACATTTTTATACACCTAAAATATTTTATAATCATAAAATATAGGCATTTTAACTCATGTAACATAACATGCTGGGGCAATTTAATAGGTTTAAAATGAACTATACAACTTAGTATTTCAGAGCTTATCAACATTTTGCATGAAAAAAATGATGCGCATACCAATAATTATAAACTCGAGATGAAAATGCAAACATTTAGTTCAGTACAGTCTTTAGTTGTGGAACCCAAAAGTATTTTACACATATTTCAGAGAGAAAAATATAATGTTAACACACTGAGCTAGAATGTTTTCATGCTTATAGTACTCTGTTATTATCATCTCTTCTGTGAAACATCTCATCTTTGATTTGCTTAATAAAGAGTTTTATTATCTTCCAGTTTTTTAATCCAGTCCATGCTATTTTAAAATATACATATGTTTGTATTCTGATATGCCCTCAAGATTTCAGGGGGTCTTTCCTGGACTACTCTATAAAAGTGACTTCTTCCCTCATTGCCTTATATTAAAGTGACTATATAAAAAGTAGCATTGTACAGGCTCACTTACTTGTCTTCTTTAACAGATGTTTTAAGGTTTTAATCAAAAAAGCTGGTAATTGGCAAGTCAAGAGATTTGTGAAAGTTATTCAGTGTTACTTGCCTCAATAGTATCTTAAATACCATTACCAGGTAACAATCAGTAAGCAAGCATTGTTAAGGATGATATGTGGGGAAGAAACATTTTCTTCTAAACATGCGAGTTTAAGAATTGTTCTTGAAGGTATAAAATTTCTTTCCAGTTACTGGGAACTATAATAACAAACTTACAGAGGTTATGTCCTTATAGGAAAACAATAAACTACTTTTCAGATACATATATTTTAACTATAGTAATCAAAAAAGTGTAGATGAAAATCTACAGAGGTTATGTCCTTATAGGAAAACAATAAACTACTTTTCATATACATATATTTTAACTATAGTAATCAAAAAAGTGTAGATAAAAATCTGAATTTTTGAAAAGGCAATTGTCTATGCACGCATATTCCATTATTCTGTCAGTTGAGAATCCAGAGGCAAACAACAACCTAATAGCAATAAACGCACCTAGCACCTAGAGTTTAGTTCTAATTCCGTTCTCCAATTAAAAAAAATAAAAAACTAGAGTTCAATTCCTTAGAGAAATAGCTGAATCTAGAACTGGGGCAGGAAATATACCAGATAATCTTGAAGCATTTTACAATTCCAGGAAGAAAGGAAGTATATGCACAATACACACACACACCCCACCCACCCACACACAGTTACGGAGGCATGTCAAAGGGACAGAGGAACCAAATGAAATAGCTGTCAGGTGCCAAAGACAGAGCAATTCAAGTGACAAAGTAAGTAAAATAGTATTGGATTGTCCCAACAGAGAAAATAAATATTCAGGGATCTGCATTAATATTAAAATAATTAAGTTAATAAATGGGAGAAAAAGGACAAATTTCCATGCCAAAGAATTCCAAATAATTTATGTAGATACTCCCCCTCTCAATGAGATGGAGCATCACTCCCCACTCTTTAATTCTGGGCTACTTATGATAACTTTATTACAAAAAATACAAACAGGAAAAGAAAAGAGTAACCTCATGGTAGAGAAACCTAGCAAACACTCCCTCAATCAGGTAATCAAGTTTAACATCAACCATGATAAGTCGTGTTGATACCATGTACTCAATATGATGTGGTTACAATGGCACTTTAACTTCGTTGTCTCTCCCAAGAACACGATCCCCCCTTGTAATCATGAGAAAAACATCCAAGAAATCTAAATTAAATAACATAGCACAAAATAACTGACCAATATTCCTCAAAACTGTCAAAGTCATCAAAACCTAGGAAAATTCAGAGAAACTGCGAGAGTGAAGATGATCCAAAGGATACATGGGGACTAAATATAACACGAACTTGGATGGGATTCTAGAACAGATAAAGGACATTAGGTAGAAACTAAGGAAACCTGAATGGCATATGGACTTAATGATTTATCAGTAATGACTCCTTAATTTTAACAAATGTGCAATACTAATGTAAGACGTTAGAAATAGGAGAAGCTGGGCATGGAGTATACGAGAACTCTCGGAACTATCTTCACAATTTCTTCTATAAATCCAAAACTTCTCTAAAGTAAAAAGTTTATTTTTTAAAAAAGGGAAATTGTGGAAAAAGTTTATTTTTGTGACTTAAACATGAAATTTATTTATTACACATACATAATTTAGCTGTGTTGAAGCAAATCTCCCTATGTATCTTACACTCCTTTATGTTTACCATAGCATTTATCATCATCTGACATGCAGCCTACTTATTGCTCGGGAACAAGAAATATGGAGGCAGGGTTTCTGTGTGTTTAGTTTAGTCCTGTATCTCCTTCATTATATCAGTTAGCTATCATTGATTAACAATCCACACCAAAACTTGTTTTAAACGGCAGCCATTTTTACTTCTCACGTGTCTATGGGTCGATAGGCAGTTCTGCTGATCTGTGCTAGGTTTGGCTGATCACTGCGGGGTTCATTCATCTGTCTTTGGTTAGCTGGCTGCTGAGCTGGAGACTAGCTAGTCTAAGGTGGCCTTAGCTGAAATGATACATTAAGCATTAAAGATTTTTGTACGGATTTGTATTTTTACTTCCTTGGCATCCCCTTAGCCATGCTATCAATGTCTGTCCCATACTCCTGTTAAGCTTGTTTTTTTCTAGTCCTCCTTAACCATTTATTTTCTATGAGAGACATAAGAAAAAAAAGAGAACACTGTGTCTCAGAGCTGTTTCTATATGTTAAGGGCTTATATGTGTGTAGACTTTAAATGTAAATACACAAATAAATATATGAAAAAAATTCATTTCACATTAATATACTTTGGATGTTTTTCCCCTCCAAATCTCATGTTGTGATGTAATCCCCAGTGCTGGAAGTGTGGCCTGGTAGGAGGTGTTTGGGTCGTGGGAGTGGATTCCTCATGAATGGCTTGGTGCTTTCCCTGTGGTAATGAGTTCACAAGAGATCTGGTGTTTAAAAGAGCCTGGCACCTCCACCTCTCTTTCTTGCTCCATGTGATATGACGGCTCCCCTTTCTGCCATGATTGTTTCTTGAGGCTTCACCAAAAGCAGATGTTGGCACCATGCTTTGTGTATATCCTGCAGAACTGTGAACCAAATAAACCTCTTTTCTTTATAAATTACCCAACTTCAGGTGTTTCTTTATAGCAATGCAGACAGACTAATACACGCATTCCCACAGCAGATCAGCCTACATGTGTTCTCAGAGTAGTGGCAAGATGCTGAAAAAGGAAACAGAAATGTATAAGCACTTTTTTAAACCTGTACCAACATCAACTTTGCAGGTGTTTGATTGGCCAGATCAAGTCACATGGCTGTGGAGTTATAATAAAAGAAAAGGGGTCAGGCTGACAGTAGCAGGGAAAGGCACAAAGAAAAAGCAGATAAGCTATGTCTGCCTGCCTTTCTTCATCGTCCAGGACATGTAGCCCTCCTGCACTCAACTCATCACCAAACACCTGCAAGTTAGCTCACTGCAACCTTGGTGTTATCAGCACTACACAAAGCCCTCTTCAGCACACAGCCCAAGCACCATTCTGCCTTTCCAGATTAATTTTAGAATAAGTTTGTCAATTCCCAGAAATTCGTTTTGATTGATATTGTATTGAATCTATAGATTTGGGGAAGAACTAACATCTTTACAATATTACAATCTATGAGCAGAGATTATGACCTCATTTATTTAATTCCTCTTTAATAAAATTTTGTAGTTTTCTGTGTAGAGGTTTTTCACAGTTTTCCATTCAGTTTTTTCCTAGGAATTTGATGTTTGTTGATGCTGCTATTTGTCAAATCTTATTAAATTTTATTGTCTATTGTTGTCTGCTAGTGTAATATATTTTAAAGTTTATTTATTTTAAAATGTATTCTTACACCCAGCACACATAAATTCACTTTTTAATTTTAATTGTACATTCATAGATTATTTCGAATGTTTTAAGTACACAACTATGTGACCTATGAATAATGATACTGTTTTTCCCTTTAAAATATATAGATATTTGACCCAGACTCACTTTTATCTTTTTTCCCTCTGGCAGCAATGGCCTTCTGGTAATCTTTCATTCATTGTCATCATTATTCAATTCATATTTAATCAACAATTCTTGCCAGTTATTCTGAAATGTCTTCTACATGCATTCCTTCCTTTCCATTCCATAGTCGCTGCTACTCTGTTTCTAACCAATGCTTTCACGTATCAGTATAATAGTTTCCTAATCATTTCTTCTACATCATCTCTTCTTTTTTTCACTTGTGACTGACTGCTTCATTAAATTATCCTCTAATATATCATACCAACCACTGCCTCTTTGCCCAGTATTTTACTGATTCTTTGCTCAATGAAAAGTCCAAATTTCTCAACCTAGTATTTAAAGCCTTAAAAATATAATCTAATCCTAAGATTGCAACTCTTTCACCTTTAAATCGTGCATCAGGTCAAACTATTTACTTAATTCATATCTTCAAAATCCTGAATTTCCCCTTTTATAAAACATGATTCCCATTATCTCCCTCTACTTAATATCTATATTTCCTTTTTTGTTACAAAAGCTTTCCACCTTTTTTAATGCTTATAAAAATTCTTATCCATCCATTTCACATGGAACTTAATTAGGCACTGCTTTTGTCTTCAACTAATACTGTAGCTTTTATGTCTCTTGCTTTCCCAAAGCCAACTATAAGATCCTATGACCCAGGATTCAGCAAACACTTAATGCCTACTATTATGGCATTTCAGGCATTATGGAGACAAGGTACCTATTTTGATCACAAATACTAACAGCAAGGCAAATAACAAACAAACAAACAAATAAACAAACAAATATCTAAATGAGACATTTCCAAATTTTGATTAAGACTACAAGAAAAATAAACAACACGATTTGAAACAGAAGAGTGGGAGAAGTCAATTTTGTGGTCACTAAAAAAGGAATCTCTTAGGAGGTGGTATAGGTATATGTGTCAAGAAAAAAATGATAAATAAGAGCCAACCATAATATGAGCTGAGGGTAGAGCATTCCAAGCATAAAGAATGGCAATTGCAAAGGCTCTGAGGTAGGCAAGGTTTTGTGTGCTGAATAATCAGAATGGAGAACAGATTGTCTGGAGACTATTGGAGATGGTAAGCCATATGAGATAAAACTGGAGAAGGATACAGGCCTATTAACATGCTTGAAAGAGACTGAAAATGTCTGAATTTTTCCTAAGAGAAATGAGAAGCCAATAAATTGATATAAAACAAGGAAGTAACATGCCTTCTTCCACTGTTGTGTATGACCACTGTGGCTGATATGTGAAGAATGGATTTGGGAAGGGCTAGAAGAGAAGCAAGAAGATAAGATTTGAGGCTACTTTCATTTTTCCAGGTGAGAGATAATCCTAGCTGGATTTGGGTGGAGACAGTGAAAACAGAGATGAGTACATGGATTTGAGAAATGGTTTTAAGGTATAAAGAACTGGATACCAGTTGATGAAAAAGTCATTTTTACTGAAATTACAGAAGACTTGGAAAGGGACAAGTTTGTGATGGGATGTTGTGGCTCCATTTTTTACAAGACTAAACTATTAAAACTCCCTATTACTAGTTGACTATAAGTTGATAATACAAGATTTAAATTATCAGTAATAGAAGGTATTTAAGGCTGGGAGACAAGATATCATCTAGGAGACCAAGTAGTTAGAAGAGAAGAGGGACTAGGACTGGCCCTAAAACATCCCAGATTATAAAGGTCTGATAATCTGCATATGTTGAGCCAGCCTTGCATATGAACAGAACCAAAGACAAAAACCACATGATTATCTCAATAGATGCAGAAAAGACCTTTGACAAAATTCAACAGCCCTTCATGCTAAAAACTCTCAATAAATTAGGTATTGATGGGACATATCTCAAAATAATAAGGGCTATTTATGACAAACCCACAGCCAATATCATACTGAATGGGCAAACACTGGAAGCATTCCCTTTGAAAACTGGCACAAGACAGGGATACCCTCTCTCACCACTCCTATTCAACATAGTATTGGAAGTTCTGGCCAGGGCAATCAGGCAGGAAAAGAAATAAAGGGTATTCAATTAGGAAAAGAGGAAGTCAAATTGTCCCTGTTTGCAGATGACATGACTGTATATTTAGAAAATCCCATCATCTCAGCCCAAAATCTCCTTAAGCTGATAAGCAACTTCAGCAAAGTCTCAGGATAAAAAATCAATGTGCAAAAATCACAAGCATTCTTATACACCAATAACAGACAAACAGAGAGCCAAATCATGAGTGAACTCCCATTCATAATTGCTTCAAAGAGAATAAAATACCTAGGAATCCAACTTACAAGGGATGTGAAGGACCTTTTCAAGGAAAACTACAAACTACTGCTCAACAAAATAAAAGAGGACACAAACAAATGGAAGAACAGTCCATGCTCATGGATAGGAAGAATCAATATTGTGAAAATGGCCATACTGTCCAAGGTAATTTATAGATTCAATGCCATCCCCATCAAGCTAACAATGACTTTCTTCACAGAATTGGAAAAAACTCCTTTAAAGTTCATATGGAACCAAAAAAGAGCCCACATTGCCAAGACAATCCTAAGCCAAAAGAACAAAGCTGGAGGCATCACGCTGCCTGACTTCAAACTATACTACAAGGCTACAGTAACCAAAACAGCATGGTACTAGTACCAAAACACAGATATAGACCATTGGAACAGAACAGAGCACTCAGAAATAATACCACACATCTACAACCATCTGATCTTTTTTTTAAATTTTATTTTATTATTATTATACTTTAAGTTTTAGGGTACATGTGCACAATGTGCAGGTTAGTTACATATGTATACATGTGCCATACTGGGGTGCTGCACCCATTAACTTGTCATTTAGCATTAGGTATATCTCCTAAAGCTATCCCTCCCCCCTTCCCCCCACCCCACAACAGTCCCCAGAGTGTGATGTTCCCCTTCCTGTGTCCAAGTGTTCTCATTGTTCAATTCCCACCTATGAGTGAGAAAATGCGGTGTTTGGTTTTTTGTTCTTGCGATAGTTTACTGAGAATGATGATTTCCAATTTCATCCATGTCCCTACAAAGGACATGAACTCATCATTTTTTACGGCTGCATAGTATTCCATGTTGTATATGTGCCACATTTTCTTAATCCAGTCTATCATTGTTGGACATTTGGGTTGGTTCCAAGTCTTTGCTATTGTGAATAGTGCTGCAATAAACATAAGTGCGCATGTGTCTTTATAGCAGCATGATTTATAATCCTTTGGGTATATACCCAGTAATGGGATGGCTGGGTCAAATGGTATTTCTAGTTCTAGATCCCTGAGGAATCGCCACACTGACTTCCACAAGGGTTGAACTAGTTTACAGTCCCACCAACAGTGTAAAAGTGTTCCTATTTCTCCACATCCTCTCCAGCACCTGTTGTTTCCTGACTTTTTAATGATTGCCATTCTAACTGGTATGAGATGGTATCTCATTGTGGTTTTGATTTGCATTTCTCTGATGGCCAGTGATGAAGAGCATTTTTTCATGTGTCTGTTGGCTGCATAAATGTCTTCTTTTGAGAAGTGTCTGTTCATATCCTTTGCCCACTTTTTGATGGGGTTGTTTGTTTTTTTCTTGTAAATTTGTTTGAGTTCACTGTAGATTCTGGATATTAGCCCTTTGTCAGATGAGTAGGTTGCGAAAATTTTCTCCCATTCTGTAGGATGCCTGTTCACTCTGATGATAGTTTCTTTTGCCGTGCAGAAGCTCGTTAGTTTAATTAGATCCCATTTGTGAATTTTGGCTTTTGTTGCCATTGCTTTTGGTGTTTTAGACATGAACTCCTTGGCCATGCCTATATCCTGAATGGTAATGCCTAGGTTTTCTTCTAGGGTTTTTATGGTTTTAGGTCTAACATTTAAGTCTTTAATCCATCTTGAATTAATTTTTGTATAAGGTGTAAGGAAGGGATCCAGTTTCAGCTTTCTACATATGGCTAGCCAGTTTTCCCAGCACCGTTTATTAAACAGGGAATCCTTTCCCCATTGCTTGTTTTTCTCAGGTTTGTCAAAGATCAGAGGGTTGTAGAACAGAGCCCTCAGAAATAACACCGTGTATCTACAACTATCTGATCTTTGACAAACCTGAGAAAAACAAGCAATGGGGAAAGGATTCCCTGTTCAATAAATGGTGCTGGGAAAACTGGCTAGCCATATGTAGAAAGCTGAAACTGGATCCCTTCCTTACACCTTATACAAAAATTCATTCAAGATGGATTAAAGACTTAAACGTTAGACCTAAAACCATAAAAACCCTAGAAGAAAACCTAGGCATTACCATTCAGGATATAGGCATGGCCAAGGAGTTCATGTCTAAAACACCAAAAGCAATGGCAACAAAAGCCAAAATTCACAAATGGGATCTAATTAAACTAACGAGCTTCTGCACAGCAAAAGAAACTACCATCAGAGTGAACAGGCAACCTACAGAATGGGAGAAAATTTTTGCAATCCACTCATCTGACAAAGAGCTAACATCCAGAATCTACAAAGAACTCACACAAATTTACAAGAAAAAAACAAACAACCCCATCAAAAAGTGGGCGAAGGATATGAACAGACACTTCTCAAAAGAAGACATTTATGCAGCCAACAGACACATGAAAAAATGCTCATCATCTCTGACCATCAGAGAAATGCAAATCAAAACCACAATGAGATACCATCTCACACCAGTTAGAATGGCGGTCATTAAAAACTCAGGAAACAACAGGTGCTGGAGAGGATGTGGAGAAATAGGAACACTTTTACACTGTTGGTGGGACTGTAAACTAGTTCAACCACTTTGGAAGACAGTAGCAATTCCTCAAGGATCTAGAATTAGAAGTACCATTTGACACAGCCATCCCATTACTGGGTATATACCCAAAGGACTATAAATCATGCTGCTATAAAGACACATGCACACGTATGTTTATTGCGGCACTATTCACAAAAGCAAAGACTCGGAACCAACCCAAATGTCCATCAATGATAGACTGGATTAAGAAAATGTGGCACATATACACCATGGAATACTATGCAGCAGTAAAACAGGATGAGTTCATGTCCTTTGTAAGGACATGGATGAAGGTGGAGACCATCATTGTCAGCAAACTATCACAAGGACAAAAAACCAAACACCGCATGTTCTCACTCATAGGTGGGAACTGAACAATGAGAACACTTGGACACAGGAAAGGGAACATCACACACCGTGGCCTGTTGTGGGGTGGGGGGAGGAGGAAGGGATAGCATTAGGAGATATACCTAATGTAAATGTTGAGTTAATGGGTGCAGCACACCAACATGGCACATGTATACATATGTAACAAACCTGTATGTTGTGCACATGTACCCTAGAACTTAAAGTATAATAATAAAAAAAAGGTATCTAAAGGAGGTGATGGGAATAGGTGCACTGAATAAAAGCACTGATTTGAAGTGCTTTCCATAAAAAAAAAAAAGAAAGAAAATGGCACATATATACCATGGAATACTACGCAGCCATAAAAAAGGAAGAATTCATGTCCTTTGCAGGGACACAGATGAAGCTGGAAACCATTATTCTCAGCAAGCTAACACAAGAACGGAAAACCAAACACCACATGTTCTCATTCATAAGTGGGAGTTGAACAAAGAGAACACATGGACACAGGGGAACAACACATACGGGGGCCTGTCAGGGGGTGAGGGGCTAAGGGAGGGATAGCATTAGGAGAAATACCTAATGTAGATGATGGGTTGATGGGTGCAGCAAACCACCATGGCACATGTATACCTATGTAACAAACCTGTACGTTCTGCACATGTGCCCCAGAACTTAAAGTATGATAATAAACAGTTGCTTAAAAGGAAAAAAAAAAAAAAAAAGAAAAAAGAAAAAAGGTCTGATAAGAAAGTGGCCAAGAAACAACACTGAGAAGGATCAGGCAATAAGGCATGAGGGAAGCGAAGTGAGTTCAGTATCACAAGAGCCAATACGAAGAGTAAGGATGTAGACGTATGTAAAAAAACCTGCACATTCTACAAATGTATCCTAGAACTTAAAGTTTAAAAAATAATAAATAACAAACTAAAAATAAAAAGTTTTGAAAGAAAGAAGAAATAGTGGGCTGGGTTGGATATTCCTGAGAAGCTAATAAAATAAGAAAAGGGTTCCCACAGATTTTGGCAACATGAAAAAAAAAGTGATGATTTTATTCAAGTGTGTTTCAATCATTGGGATGGAAGTCAAATTGGATGGACTTAAGAGATGTGAGAAGTGGAAGACAGTGAAGACAGAACACGGTTTTAAGAGATTTTTCTATTAAAAAATGGAAAAATATGTGGTGTTAGCTGAAGGGTTATGTGGAGTCAAAGGACATTTGAGGTTTTGTTTTTTCTTTTGGAGTGGTTTTTATTTATTTTAAGATGGATGGTTTGAGAGCACTTGTGTATGCTGATAGTCATGAAATGGTTGAGCAGGCAGGACTCATGATATATGAGAGAGAACCCATGGGTGAAAAAGTGATGTTTTAAAATACTGCTGAACTGATCTGACCCTGTGCCTTCAGGCTCATAAATAGAGCACACTCCTTATTGTCCGTATTAGCAAAGAACTGGGTCAGCACAGATTGATAAAACTTGGCATAGCACCAACCCCCAAGCTGACCATGAATCTCAATCTTCTCACTTTTCCTTCACCTACTAATTTGTTTTACATCCATAGCTGTTAAAAAGTTATAAAATATATGTCATATCATCCTACCTACAGTTCCCTTATGAAATGAAACTGTCTTTAAAAAGAAAATGGCCAAAATTATATAATGAAAAGAATGAAGAAACAATAAATATTGTCAGTCCACAAGTTTACAAACTAGTTTATTAGAAATATTCAAAAGTTTATTATACACAAAGTTTTTAATAAGATGGCAGTTTGCTGAAGTATCAATTAAGCACCACTGGTGGTGAACTAGGTGATTTCACAAGTGATATACTAAGGGATGGAGAAGAAGGGAGCCTCAGCTGGAAGGATGGGGCCATACTGGTGGAAAAGGCAGGGAGGGGAACAATGGATAGGAAGGGAACAAGTGGAAGAGGAAGAAAGTCCAGAGGCTGCTGAAGTATTTTCTGATTTATTCTGCCTGATCCAGCAGTGCACACAAGCAGACAAACACACACACATACATGAACTTGTGCCAGGGTCCTGCCTGCCACCCTGCTTTAGAGCTTTCAGAGCAGGCCTGGGCCAGCCGAGATTAGATGGCCAAAGAGCAGCAGAGCAGCACCAGTCTAAGCAAGGTCAGCTCCTGGCAGCCAATGCTGGTACCCAGATCAAGTATTTTCAGAAGGCAAGGGTCAAGTCCTTGTGTCCCCTTTACCTTTCTCAGAGGTAGATGAGTTGAGCTATTACGAGAAAGGCTTGAGATCTATTATCATTGGGCTCTAGTCTTGGCTTTGAGACTCACAAGCTATATTAGGCTGTATGTATCATGTCACCTTGCTGAGAATCAATGAAATGGTATGAATAGGAGAACTAACCAATGAGGTCATGAGTGTAGTGCCTTGCTCATTTTTAAAAAAACAGAACCCTGGGAGTAAATCTTTCCCTTCATTCATTCAATTCTCCAATCAACAAATATAATTGTTTGAATTACCTCGTTATTAACTTATCAAAAATTGTTTCAAATATCCAGAACATTGTGAACTTGGTGCTGACAAGACTGGGAATTATTAAATAGCCACATGTTCTGAAGAACAGACCCAGAATCTTTTTCAGATGACCTCTTGAAATAAAAATGTGTTGAATAAAAACTACTTATAGAGAGCCCAGAAAAAATGTACACCTAGATCCACCTGATCTTCAACATGGTCAACAAAACAGGCATTGGGAAAAGGATTTCCTATCTAATAAGTGGTGCTGGGATAACTGGCTAGCTATATGCAACAGATGAAACTGGACCCGTTCCTTATACCATATACAAAAATAAACTCAAGATGGATTAAAGACTTGAATGTAAAACCTAAAACTATAGAAACACAGGAAGATAAATTAGGAAATACAATTCTGGACATATGACCTGGCAAAGATTTCATGACGAAGATGACAAAAACAACTGAAACAAAAGCAAAAACTGACAAATTGGATCTAATTAAACCACAGAGCTTCTACACAGCAAAAGAAACTATCAACAGAATAAACAGACACAAAATGGGAGAAAATATTTGCAAACTATGCACCTGACAAAGGTCTAATATCCAGAATCTATATGGAACTTAAATTAGCAAGCAATAAACAAACAACCCCATTAAAAAGTTGGAAAAGAACATGAACAGACACTTTTCAAGAGAAGACATACAAGTGGCCAACAAGTATATGAAAAAATGCTCAATATCACTAATCATTAGAGAAATGGAAACCAAAATCACAATGAGATACAATCTCATACCAGTGAGAATGGCTATTATTAAAAAGTCAAAAAATAACAGATTCTGATTAGGTTGCAGAGAAAAGTGAAGGATTATACACTGATCATCGGAATGTAAATTAGTTCAGCCATTATGGAAAGAAGTTTAGTGATTTCTAAAAGAACTTAAAAATGAATTATCAATCAACCCAGCAATTCCATTATTGGATATATACCCAAAGGAATGTAAATCATACTACCATAAAGACACAAGCATGTGTATGTTTATGACAGCACTACTCACAATAGCAAAGACATGGATTCAACCATGATGCCAATCAACAGTAGACTGGGTAAATAAAATGTGGTACATATTCACCATGGAGTACTGTGCAGTCTTAAAGAACAATGAGATCATGTCCTTTGCAACAACATTGATAGAGCTGGAGGCCATTATCCTAAGTGAACTAACACAGGAACAGAAAAGCAAATACTGCATGTTTTCACTTATAAGTCGGAGCAAAACTTTGAGTACGTATGGTCACAAGAAGGGAACAATGGTCACTGAGGCCTACTTGAGGACAAAAGGTAAGGATAAAAGAACTACCTATTGGGTAGTTTGCTTGTTACCAGCATGATTAAATAATCTGTACGGCAAACCCCCAAGACATGCAATTTACCTACACAACAAACTTGCACAGGGAAGCCCTGAAACTAAAATAAAAGTTTAAAAGTGTTAAAAATAAAAAATTTAAAAAATACTTATAATTAAGAATTAACTTTTAATATCCAACTCTATTGGAGTTATGTTTAAAATACATGTTATATTTCCCTGCTAAATGGATATGCTGATTGGCATTAAAAATTTAAAAACACCTTAGGCCGTGCACGGTGGCTCACGCTTGTAATCCCAGCACTTTGGGAGGCCGAGGTGAGCGGACCATGAGGTCAGGAGTTTGAGACCAGCCTGACCAACATGGCAAAACCCCGTCTCTACTAAAAGTACAAAAAATAGCCCAGCATGGTGGCACGTGCCTTTAATCCCAGCTAGTCAGGAAGCGGAGGCAGGAGAAACATTTGAACCTGGGAGGCGGAGGTTGCAGTGAGCTGAGATGGCACCACAGCACTCCAGCCTGGGTGACAGCATGAGAATCCATCTTAAAAAAAAAAAAATTTAAAACACCTTTGCATAATTAACTTTAAACCCCATTTTCATCTCGAAATAAGTGAAACTGTACTGTATAATTATTAATGACAAACAAACTCTATTTTTCTGCACCATCTTCACTGAAGAATTAATTTTTAGCTCTGAAATTTTGTAAATGAATTACATGTATTATGTTGTTTTAATGTTTTTCAGTTTTGAAAAGTCAATAGCATGCTTGGTTACACATATTTATATTTCATTATACATGTAAAGCCTGTTTTTGTTACATATGTATTTTTATGTTTACCATACACACATGTATATGTGTGTGTATATATATACATGCATATATGATAAACATAAAATGCATATGTATTTTACATATAATACATATATCTATATGTCTCAAGTATTATCAAAGGAAATGTAAAGTTTATATTTATATGTTTATTAAAGAAAATATAAAGTTTTCAGTTTTTAAAAATTAATAGCATGCTTAGTTATACATGTTTATATTTCATTACGTATGTAAAACCTCTTTTGGTTACATATGTATTTTGTGTTTACCATATATACATGTATGTGTGTACACATGTATGTGTGTATACATGTATATATGGTAAACATAAAAATACATATGTATTTTATATAAAATATATATATAGTCCCAAGTAAATATTTTTATTAAAGGAAATATAAAGTTTATCATTAAAATAAGCTGGAAAAAGAGTCAGAGTCTTTTAAAAAATTATTAACAAACAAAAATTAGTAACAAATGAAACTATGGTAGATATCATGAAGGTAATTCCAATGAAAACAAATAAAACTGAAGTTTGAGAAATGCTGACCTGCATAAAGAAAAGAAAAAAGGTGACAATCCTTTATCAAAGACATGTCTTTCTCCATACATCAATAATTAAAGAGGATTAAATTTATTTTTCACAATCATTCTGGAGTTAGAGTCATTTTCATAAACTTCTCACAGTCTTTGAATGACCAGGAAAAAAATTATAAAGCAGCTGTAAGGTAATGGTACTTAATTATGAGTGATTCCTAGACTATCATCAGGGTGATTTTAAAAATTTTTAATTATGCTGCCATATAATATTTGCATAGTAGATATGTCTATAATAAATCCTTCTAGACATTGGCTTAGGCATGGATGTCATGACCAAGAACCCAAAAGCAAATGCAATAAAAACAAAGATAAGTAACTGGGACCTAATTAAACTAAAGAGCTTTTGCATGGCAAAAGGAACAGTCAGCAGAGTAAACAGACAACCCAGAGTGGGAGAAAATCTTCACAATCTACACATCTGACAAAGGACTAATATCCAGAATCTACACGAATTCAAATAAATCAGTAAGAAAAAAAGAAACAATCCCATCAAAAAGCGGGCTAAGGACATGAATAGACAATTATCAAAAGAAGATATATAAATGGCCAACAAACGTGAAAAATGCTCGACATCACTAATGATCAGGGAAACGCAAATCAAAACCACAATATGACACCACCTTACTCCTGCAAGAATGGCCATAATCAAAAAATCAAAGAATGGTAGATGTTGACATGGATGCAGTGATTAGGGAACACTTCTACACTGCTGATGGGAATGTAAACCAGTAGAGCCACTATGCAAAACAGTGTGGATATTCCTTAAAGAACTAAAAGTAGAATTACCATTTGATCCAGCAATCCCACTACTGGGTATCTACCCATAGGAAAAGATATTACATACACGTTTACAGCAACACAATTCACAACTGCAAAATCGTGGAATTCTGCAATTCCACGATTACAATATATATGATGGAATACTACTCAGCCCATAAAAAGGAATGAATTACACAGTATTTGCAGTGATCTGGATGAGACTGGAGATTATTATTATTATTATTATTATTTGTGAGATGGAGTTTCACTCTTGTTGCCCAGACTGGCCAGCTGGCGTGCATTGGTGCAATCTTGGCTCACTGCAACCTCCGCCTCCCAGGTTCAAGCAATTCTCCTGCCTCAGCCTCCCGGGTAGCTGGGACTACGGACGCATGCCACCACACCCAGCTAATTTTTATACATATTTTTAGTAGAGACGGGGTTTCACCATGTTGGCCAGGATGGTCTCGATCTCTTGACATTGTGATTCGCCTGCCTCGGCCTCCCAAAGTGCTGGGATTACAGGCGCAAACCATCACGCCTGGCCCTGGAGATTATTATTCTAAGTGAAGTAACTTAGGAATGGAAAACCAAACATCACATGTTCTCATTGACATGTGAGAGCTAATCTATGAGGACACAAAGGCGTAAGAATGATACAATGGACTCTGGGGACTTAGGGGGGAAAAGTGAGAGGGGGACGAGGGATAAAATACTACAAATATGGTGGAGTGTATGCTGCTCGGGTGATGGGTGAACCAATATCTCACAAATCATCACTAAAGAACTTACTTATGTAATCAAATATCACCTGTTTCCCAATAACTTATGGAAAAATAAATTTAAAATAAATATAAATAAATAAATGAAAAGAAAAAGCCATCCATATTACTACTGCCCAAGTACAAAAGTTTGGACAAAAATGCTCATAAAATGCTTTCCCAGAGTGATCAGTTACCCTGAGGTTGCAGGTTGCATTCCAATGAAATAGGCATTCTAATGAAAATGGTGACACCTGCATATGATTATCCCAAATCAAGGTCAGAGTCCAGACCAGAGAGGGCAGTACTTCAAAAGTTGACTGAATATTGTCTTAGGAAGGTAACTTTTGCCTTCTCCCTAAAAATGTCTTATAGTCAGAGGCTTGCAGGCTCAGAGACTTCAAAGCTGAAAGTTACAAACTCTTTTAATTATTCTTGTTATTGACTCAACTGCAAGTTCAAGAAAGATGATTAACATAGATTGTACTACTCTAAAAATATTATCAGTAATTTGACCAAAATTATTTATTTTCTTGTGTCTGCTTGTTACTTAACATAGAAGATGAAAGAGGAAGAATTAGATCTGTTATACATGACTTAAATTTAGACACTTGAAAGCTGAAGAGGATCTACATCAAAGATCATGTAACACAACCATTGTTTGTATAAAGAAATTGAGTTCTTAAAGTTTAAGTGGCTTGTGCATCTGTACACACACACACACACTTGCACACACACATAAATTGAAAATGATAAAGATTTCATAAGTTTTTGAGAGAGAAAAAGCTCTTCTAACTTGAGGATTGTCCAAATCTGTATTTATGTTATTAGTTGAAGTCTTGTCTTTCAAACTAAAGCAACATAGGTTCCCATATTTTTTATCTGCATTTTCTGCATTTAATCTGCATTTTCTGCCCCAAAATATGTCTCTAAGAAATATAGTTTTCCTAAAAACCTCTTAGGAAGAGCAGCAGGAATAATGGTGAAATTTCAGAACAGGTATTAGAGATTCTCAGACCCTCTGCTCAATTTACCAGCCCTCTTTTGGGTGCCTTTGAGGCCAGGTGTTTTGGTCTCTATTACAGCTAAGAGAATAACTCTATTACAGTTAAGAGAATAACTCTCCACTTCCTGCAGAGGCTCATGCAGCCATCTCACATACAATATAGTTGACTTTATTTCTGAAAAATAATACATACCCACAGAATTATTGTTCTAATCTTAAAGTAATAATTTCATGGTTACTAGAATATCTGGAAAGCTAGAAAAGAACAGGAGAGATAATAAAAGTCAATCATAATCCTACTGTAGTGGGAAATTAATTACTTTCTCAAAATCCATTCCTACTTCCTAATAACCCCCAGGTTTATTTTTGAATCTGTATGTTTCTGGGAAAATAGATGTTCCTTCAAGACCCAAAGGGGTGTCCAATAGGTGTAAATCCCATGTCCATAGTCACAGCGATGATTTAGGAGTAAAACTGGGTCTCCTAAGTTAACATGTGTTTTTCTTATCAAGAGTGTCGTCACATGATTGTACTTACTATTTATCAATCTGTTTTTTATTTTGTTTATGGCATTTTAACAAATAATTTTTGAAAATTTTTATATATGCAAAGACACTATACTTTTTCCTTTAGAATTTAACCATTGCCTTTATGCTTAGAAGTCAATTTCTTTTTAGAAATGAGCCCTATCCACCTATATTTTTGTCTAAGTTTTATGTCGCCATAGTTTGCAAGAAAAGTTTTAACACTAGTTCTAAAAGTAGCTGAGAAACTGTAAGAAGTGCTTCCTATCCATAAAAATCCTAAAGTTATTTTTTCTCCATGTTATATTAACTCCCAATTTATTTAGCATTTATTTAAAATACATTCATTAAGTTCCTACAATATGTTAAACACTGTGGTAGATAGAAAACAGAGTTTCTATTAGAACAGCATCAGGATGAAAACAGAATGCCACAAAAAAAGAATGCGGAGAATCGTGGGAGAGAATTTCTCCCTTTGCCCCCTGCTTGGAGATACTTGGCAGGACAGCGGGAAGGAGTAAGTGACCAGAGGGTAGAGAGGAGTGCAACAGAGGAGAAGCCAAACAATAATGGTGTCGGCAGAAGCATAAAGGGGAAAGAGTGAAGGGGAAATAATTCACATCTGCTGGAACTTAGGACACACGAAGAAAATCATTAAAAATAAGACTAGAGAGCTGGAAATTACACAACATAAAGGCCTCAGAAGACAGACAAAGGGAATGCATACACTTTGTGGCAGAATGATCTCCCCTAAAGAGTTTTTGAAGGAAACTGGAAAGAGTTATGTTTTAGAAACTATATCATTAAATTGTGATTTGTTTTAAAAAAGACTGAACAATTACATATTTCTAAATTGTAGTACCAAAAAAGGTACTCTGACATCTTTTAATACTGTCACATATCATCTCCTGTGATAGCAGATAAGTTGAACTACATCTACAATTTTCTAATGTCAAAAGTAAAACAGTTCAATCATCAATTTATAGGAAAATAATTACATTGTCCTTCCTCCTCATTATCAGAATACAAAAGAGCCATAAAAACTACCCCTTTTATCCCTGCTAACTCACTGTTAGAAGCCCAGAAGCAGAAAAAAAGTCCCCTAAAATTCTGAGGAATTAGTCAAATATAAGCAAGAAGCAAGAAGAGTAGGTGGAAATGGTTTTCTTCTCTATCTAGGTCCCGAGAGATTCCTAAATATTATATTTAATTGTTGATATAAACACTACTCTCCTTTACATTTTTAAATGCTTCTCAGGCTCATAATTTTATTTTTGGAGAGAATAATAGTTACATTTTCAGTCACTATGGATGTCTAATTTCTATTCACACATTGGACTTTTTGCTACTAGGAAGTTAAATTTAACCTTAAAGTGATTTTTTTCCTGCTGCATTAATTCTCTCTACCACACACAGCACAGTTCAAATCGTGTTGCTCTTCATAGTCTCTCCTGGGGACAGTGTGAACTTCATAGAGCCAGTTTATGGTCCCCTACAGCAATTTTATGAGCCTCAAAGTATGGAGCCATCCTGTATGATTTTCATATACCTAAGAGAATCAGATTGAGAAGTAATAGGATTTATCTTTGCATTATTTTCCAAGAAATGTTGATATTCCTTCTGCCATACTAGCTCAAAATGCCTGGAGATAATTTACCTTAAAAATATTAAATATTGAAAATAAAATCATTTTACTTTAATCATGGTCAGGTTGAGCAAGATACCCAGGCATAACTAAGGTCTTTATTTGAACTAAATCCTGTTATAGAGTTCTATTGTAAATGTGACCCCTAGCTTTTTATGACCAGGCTATAGTTTGAATGAAAAATCACCTCATTTAAACATAGTTCCAGGTAATGTTTTCCTTGACTTTTATACAAGGGAGTGTTTTACTGCAGCTGCTAGTGGATAAAGTACAAATTTTCAAACCAATGTGTTCAGCGCTTTTGAAGAACTAATTCGTTTTTCATAAAGCTAAAATCATATAAATTTATAGTCAAGCATTAAATTCCTGGAAATATCTATTCCAAGATATGTATCTAACTCAGGAAATTAGTAGTTCGTTCTAATTCAATCATTTAAACATTCTAGTTATGCTCTTATAACAACAAAGACAAAACTGTTCATAAATGATAATTGTTAAAATATTTTACTAACAAGTATAGTTCAAACTTCATGTCATGATACAATACAAAATATGTGTAGACAGTGTTTTATTAGGCATTAGTGTAAAATTAAACTTAAGCAAAATTTTTTATGAAAAGAACCATATTGTACCTAAAGGAACATTTATAAAATAAATTGCATTAAAAAGCAATTCAAGGGTAAACTTCAGAAGAACAAGACGCATCTACTGAAATAAACTATGTACATAATATTCAAGCAACTGATTTGATTATCTGAGTTATGGATTAATACAAAAATATAAATTAGAAATAAGTGCAAGGGATTGGAAAAAGAATATGGTTGTAAGTGTACTTACTGACCAGCGATGATAAAGCCAGTTAGTGAGAGTCTATCTGGTACAAGGTCAGAAAATGAAAAGTTGACCAACCCCAAAAGTTGAAGAACACACCTTAAAAGGGTCTCACCATTTAAAGCAAAAATAATAGTAATGAATAGTGGTCATTTTAGCATATTTATGAATAAAATATCTGACAGCAATAGCATAAAATGGGAGCAGGTATGAAAGTATATTTTGTGCAAATTTCTTAGCTATTGTGCAGTGATAGAATATTACTTGGAGATAGACTTATAAAAGATGTACATTAAAACCCTTAAAGAAATCACTGTAATAAAAACAATGAGGTGTTGATAGTAAGACACCACAAAGTGAAGAAAAATGGAATCATTAAAAAACACTTAATGCACCAGAGAATGAGAAAAGTTTTAACAAAGAGGATATGGGACATATACAAAGCCAATAATAAGCTAGTATATTCAAGTCAAACTATATTATTACATTAAATATAAACGGTCTAAATACTGAATTTGAAAAATCAAAAATTGGCAGTTTGAATTTAAAAGATTTCAATATTCCTGTCAGCGATTGATAGAAAAAAGTAAACAAAAGATAGAAAAATTTATAGCTAAAAGTAGAGAAAAGCAGAAGCAGGAGGTTCATTTAAGGTCAAGAATTCAAGACCAGTTCTGGCAACACAGACCCTGTTTCTGCAAAAAATAATAATAATAATAATAATATTAATACATTTAAAAAATTAAGTTAAAAAATTGTCTAGATGTGGTGGCAAGCACCTGTAGTCTTGGCTACTCAGGAGGCTGAGGTAAGAGAATCACTTGAGCTGCACTGCAGTCTGGGAGACAGAGTGAGACCCTGTCTCAAAAGAAAAAAAAAACAAAGCAGTCTTCATAAATTTAGGAAGACTGAAAACATACAGCATGTTTTCTCATCACAATGAAATTAAACTAGAAATCAATAACAAACACATAGGTAAAATCCCCAAACATGGAAAGCAAACAACAAAATTCGAACTTACCCATGTCATAGAAGAAGCACAAGGGAATTAGAAAGATATTGAGCTGAAACAAAATTAAATCACAATACATTAAAATTTGTTGGATGTAACTAAAGCAGTGTTTACAGGGAAAATATTAGCAATAAATATTTACAGTAAAAATAACAAAGATTTCAAATCAACAAACTAAGCTTGCACCCTGAGAAACTAGGAAAAGAAGAGCATATTAAACACAAAGCAAGTAGAAGAAAAAACAGGTTGGCCCGGCGCGGTGGCTCACGCCTGTAATCCCAGCACTTTGGGAGGCCGAGGCGGGCGGATCACGAGGTCAGGAAATCGAGACCATCCTGGCTAACACGGTGAAACCCCGTCTCTACTAAAAATACAAAAAATTAGCCGGGTGCGGTGGCGGGCGCCTGTAGTCCCAGCTACTCGGGAGGCTGAGGCAGGAGAATGGCGTGAACCCGGGAGGTGGAGCTTGCAGTGAGCCGAGATCGCACCACGGCAGTCCAGCCTGGGCGACTGAGCGAGACTCCGTTTCGAAAAAAAAAAAAGAAAAAGAAAAAGAAAAAGAAACAGCAGGTCAAACGTAGAGACAGAAATCAGAGAAAAAGGAAATAGAAAAGCAATAAGGAAAACGCTAAAAGAGAGTTATTTGTGAAAATGATTGTAAAAACTGATAAAATACTAGCGAGACTTATCTGAAAAAAAGAATTTACAGAGCTATTCTAGTATCACAAATGAAGGAAGGGACATCACTTCAGATTGCATAGACATTAAATAGATAATAAACATCATGAACAACTTTATCCCAATAAACTTGAAAATTTAGATGAAATTAATAAATCACTTGAAAGACACAAACTAGGAGAGCTCACTCAAGGTGAAGTAGATAACCTGGGTATCTCAATACTTATTATTTTAAATAAATTTGTTGTTAATCTTCCCACAAAGAAAATTACAGGTCCAAAGGGCTTCAGAGTTGAATTCTACTAAACACTTATGGAGGAAATAATCCCAATTCTACATAAACTTATCTGGGAACTAGAAAAGGAGGAAACAGTTTATTTTTACAAGGAGAGCATTGTCCTGATATTTAAACCAGAGGAAAAAAAATAAGACTATTCTTCATAATGAAAAAGTCACAAAAATCCTCAACAAAATATTGGCCATTCAGAAATATTTTTTAAAAAACAATGCATCATTACTGATTTCATTACTGAATGCAAAGTTGGTTCAACAATTAAAAATCAGTCACTATAATTCATCAAATTCTGTTAAAATTTAAAATTATTTACTGATATTAATAGATGAAGTAAAATCACAGGACAAAATTCTACAATCATCATGATAAAAATTCTCTGTAAGCTAAGGCTGGAAGAAACTTCCCCAAAGTGAAAAAGCAGCTCTACAGAAAGCCTACAACTAACATCATTTCTGTCCTAGTAAAAGAGTGAATGCTTTCTGCTTAGAAACAGGAGCAAAACAAGGGTGCTTGCTCTTATCCTTCCTATGCAGCATAGTACTGGAGGGTCTAGCTATATGACTGCATACATTTGTCAGATCTCACCTACTGTAAAATTAAAATTGGTAAGTTTATTTTATATATATTTCCCTCAATTAAGCAGATTAAATATAAATGAATAAATAAACAGATATTCTGGGAATTAGTTAAGTGCAGTTTGAATAGAAATCTGTAATCCAGGATGACAAGTATATGATTAAAGAAAAAAAAGGGGGGCAAGTTTCAGTTTAAATGTCATCATTGCAAAAAAAATGATAAACTCTGACAAAAATAACAAAATAGCATAGACGCATAATTTAGTAGTCATAGGGATGTCCAATTGTACAAGTCAGAGAACTCTCTGAGCGACTGCAGATAGATTTTCAGACTGCTGGGTTTGAAAACCAGGCTGTGGACCAATACACTGTGTTCGATCTGACTACTAGTATACTGCTTACCTTAGCATCCTGGTCAAAATGTTGTTTCCTGTTTTCTGCCCATGAATTTAACCACGAACTTAAAATTGTATACTAGTCTCCTTTGAATTGTGCATATTATCTTATGCTTTGAGTGGAGTCTGACTTTATCTGGGAAACTTTCTTAGCCCAGTCAAGTTGACTCACAAAATTATCCATTGTAGCTAGTGTCTGAGACGTGGGGCAATGTTTTACAAATGAGCTCTGTGTTTTCATTTTCTATTCCATTAAATTTTTCACCCCTGGAACAGGCCCTTGTATGAGGCTACTTTTGCATTGCTACAGATGAGTATCTCAGGTTGGGTAATTTACAAGGAAAAGCAGTTTAATTTGCTTACAGTTCTGCAGGCTATACAGGAAGCATGGTGCCAGCATCTGCTGCTGGTGAGAGCCTCAGGGAGCTTACGATGACAGCAGAAGGCAAAGAGGAGCAGACATGTCACATGGCAAGAAAAGGAGAAGCAGAGAGAAGGGGGAGGTTCCAGACAGTTGAAACAATCAGATCTCGCATGAACTGAGCAAGAACTCACTCATTACCAAAGGGATGGTGCCAAGCCATTTGTAAGGGATCTGCCCCCCACCATGATGTAATCACCTCCCACCAAGTCCCACCTCCAACATTAGGAAACACATTTTAACATGGGATTTAGACAGAATAAGCATTCAAAACATACCAGCCGTGAAGAATAGGCCTCTTCAGAAACTGTGTTTTGTTGTTTTCATTGTGTGTCTTCTCAATAACTCATTCGGGAGTGGCAGTGAAAAATCCCAACTTCAGAAATAACATTGATAAAGCTTATGTATTGTCATGGTGAGGATAGACCTCTAATGTATTCTTTCTTAATATATACAAGTGCATGTGTACATATGCACATAAGCATAGACACAACCATATTTCACTGAAAATTTCTCATTTGGCAAGCTGCAATGTAATTCAATTCTATATTTCTAAAATCACAGTTATTAAAAGTATACATTTATATATAAGCTTCATGTGCTTGGCTGAAGACCTCGCATTGTTTCTAAAATCATAAGTAGAAAGTAATTTATATGTTTATTATTCTCTTGTTTTCGTACTAGTATATATCCAATGTGACATATGAACGGGCAGTGCTAATCAAAAATTAAATGAAGACTACAAGGTCACATAGAAATTGCTGAAATCAGTGGGGAAATACCTTAATCTGTAGACAGCATCAATTACCATTGTTATGAGACTACATTTTGGTAACTATTGAAACGCTATTAAGCATCTCTGGGTCTCTTGATAGTCTGTTTAAGGTACACCATTGCTGTTCACTGTTCCATCATTTTTAATGAAAGGAACTCTTAGGCCTTAGAAATAAGAAACATGGCCGGGCATGGTGGCTCACACCTGTAATCCCAGCACTTTGGGAGGCCAAAGTGGGCAAATCACCTGAGGTCAGGAGTTCGAGACCAGCCTGACCAACATGGAGAAACCCCATCTCTACTAAAAATACAAAATTAGCCAGCCGAGGTGGAGCATGCCTGTAATCCCAGCTACTTGGGAGGCTGAGGCAGGAGAATCGCTTGAACCAAGGAGGCAGAGGTTGCGGTGAGATGAGATCATGCCATTGCACTCCAGCCTGGGCAATAAGAGTGAAACTCCATCTCCAAAAAAAAAAAAAAAAAAAAAAACAAAGAAATAAGAAACATGAATGGGTGCAGGCACCCGACTTGAGAATTGATAAGAAGGGAAAAGAGGAAGAGACCAAAAGGGATGTCTCCATTCCTAGACCCAGCTGTGGCTCCTGCTCATTTGATGCTGCAGGCTCAGAGATAGGAGAGGAGAGCAGAGGGGCTGTAGGAGTCAGCAGTTTAATCTGGCTCAGAGACAGTAGAGGAGGAGTAAACCACATGAAATCACACAAAAGTGCTGGAGCATCTCTTTCTCCCACTCCTTCCTGCGCTCCCCACATTCAGGGCACCCTCATCTGAGTCGCTGGTCCCCCACAGCCCCGTTTCTGAATATCCCTCCTCTCATCCTGGTGGATGTTCATGGTAATGAGGAATAAAGCTTTGCAGCAGAAGTTGTCACGGGGCAGACCTCCAAAGGGAAAAAGGAAGAGAATTAGCTTAGCTAACAGGGAAGTGTAATTTCTACTTGGAAATAAGTCCAATTCACTGGTCCAAAGAGGAAAGTCAAATGGGAGCAAAACCAAGGGAAAGTGAGGATGGAGATGTGTGTTTACCTCTCCTATGTAACGTGTTTTCTAAGTAAACACAACCACACTTTTCTTCGAAATCTTATTACTATAAGAAACTATGCTAATGTAAACTACATACACATATATGTGTATATACACACTACTAGTTGATTTTTTATACCTTTCTAATGTAGTCACAAATATCAGTCTTGAAAGTAGTGATGCCTGAAAGATGCTCCAATTACATTTCAAAAGGATATACCCTATCAGAATGATAAAAAAAAAAAAGAAACAGTGCTGGTTAAAATATCTCCATTTTCTCACATTAATCCTCAATACACATGCAGTACTTTCATAGGGCGAGCTGGGGAAATCAATAGTGTAAACGAAATATCACTGGCGTCCTTTTCTCATCTCAGCTGTGGCATAAGTGAAGAGTGGCAATGTCCCGATAAATAACGTTGAACTTCAGTCTCTTTTATGCTCATTCCAAACAGATGAGCAATTTCTGAAAAGCTACTGTAGAAGATGCACTTTTACCTCTTCATCAAAAACATATAAAAATGAAATATATTGTGATATTTATTACCCTGTGTATTACAAACCACTATGGTGATCCAGTACAAATGGCTTTTTTTCTCTGTGGCGCCAACCTTCAAAAGTGATGATGTGAAAAGCCTAGACTTTATGACAGCTTAACTAGAAATACATTACAGCTGCTCTATTAATATGTACTTGTGGCTTTGCTATACAGTTTGAATATGAAAAGAAACTCTGAACCCGTGCTCTGCTATAAACTTTAAATATGCAGAAAAATATGTTCATGAAAGCAGCAGGAGGTTTAGATAATGTTTATGTGAAATGATGCTCCCTTTCTTCTCAGCCTCAAAACTTCATGGTCGGTTTTACATTACATAAATTTAATGTCAGCAACTGAATGACTTGTATCAACCTTAGCACAGAAAATTAGAGAAGCTAGCCAGAAGTGTGCAATTATACATATTCACATTATGTGTGATTGAAATACCTTTAGGTTTCTGTGTATGGTGACATGTGAATCCCTGGGTACAGATGAAGTTAAGCTCCATGTTATTAAATCAATAAATATATTTCAGTGATCAAATGCTGAGAAATGAAAAATTGATGGGCACTGAAATATTACTTTGAAACTATCAAATGCATTCCTCCTCTATACTTTCAAAATATTTTCATATGCATAACTATTGTGGTGCTACATTGTGAGTAACTTATGTAATACCTATAATGACTTTGGTCAATGTTTTGGTTTTAAGTAGTTACAATTTTTCCTGACATGTAAATGATGCCATAGTGCATACCTAAATGATTTTTACGGGATCTCAAATTAATTCACAAACACTCCTAAAAAGGAACATTATTTATTCTTTTCAGACGATGAAGGAGAGCACGAGTTACACTGCAACAGGCATGCTCAAACAGACACACATCTGAGGAATTAACATCTATATGCATTTTAGCAGCAGAATGGGTTTTTGTAAATTATCTAAACAATAAAAATAAGAAGGATACAAGTAAGCCTAATTTTTATATTAGTAAATATTTTCTGAATGTTGATTTTATACACAATCAGCATTTGATGTCTGAAATTAAGGCAGAAATAAATAAGTACTTTGAAACCAATGAGAACAAAGACACAACATACCAGAATCTCTGGCACACAGCTAAAGCAGTGTTTGGAGGGAAATTTATAGCACTAAATGCCAACAGGAGAAAACAGGAAAGATCTAAAATCGACACCCTAACATCACAATTAAAAAAGCTAGAGAAGCAAGAGCAAACAAATTAAAAAGCTAGCAGAAAACAAGAAAATAACTAAGATCAGAGCAGAACTGAAGGAGATAGAGACATAAGAAACCCTTAAAAAAATCAGTGAATCCAGGACCTGGATTTTTGAAAGATTAACAATATAGATAGACTGCTAGCCACACTAATAAAGAAGAAAAGAGAGATGAATCACAGACACAATAAAAAATGATAAAGGGGATACCACCACTGATCCCACAGAAATACAAACTACCATCAGAGAATACTATAAACACCTCTATGCAAATAAACTAGAAAATCTAGAAGAAATTGATAAATTCCTGGACACATACACCCTCCCAAATCTAAATCAGAAGAAGTTGAATCACTGAATAGACCAATAACAAGTTTTGAAATTGAAGCAGTAATTAATAGCTTACCAACCAAAAAAAGCCCAAGACCAGACAGATTCACAGCCGAATTCTACCAGAGATACAAAGAGGAGCTGGTACCATTCCTTCTGAAATTATTCCAAATACTAGAAAAAGAGGTATTCCTCCCTAATTCATTTTATGAGGCCAGCATCATCCTGGTACCAATACCTGGCAGAGACACAACAAAAAAAGAAAATTGCAGGCCAATATCCCTGATGAATATCGATATGAAAATCCTCAATAAAATACTGGCAAACCGAATCCAGCAGCACATCAAAAAGCTTATCCACCATGATCAAGTCGGCTTCATCCCTGGGATGCAAGGCTGGTTCAACATACACAAATCAATAAAGGTAATCCATCACATAAACAGAACCAGTGACAAAACCACATGATTATCTCAATAGATGCAGAAAAGGCCTTCGATAAAATTCAACACCCCTTCATGCTAAAAACTCTCAATAAACTGGGTATTCATGGAACGTATCTCAAAATAATAAGAGCTATTTATGACAAACCCACAGTCAATATCATACTGAATGGGCAAAAGCTGGAAGCATTCCCTTTGAAAACCAGCACAAGACAAGGATACCCTCTCTCACCACTCCTATTCAAGATAGTATTGGAAGTTCTGACCAGGGCAATCAGGCAAGAGAAAGAAATAAAAGGTATTCAAATAGGAAGACAAAAAGTCAAATTGTCTCTGTTTGCAGATGACATGATTGCATGTTTAGAAAACCCCATCATCTCAGCCCAAAATCTCCTGAAGCTAATAAGCAACTTCAGACAAGTCTCAGAATACAAAATCAATGTGTAAAAAGTACAAGCACAATAACAGACAAACAGAGAGCCAAATCATGAGTGAACTCCCATTCACAATTGCTACAAAGAGTATAAAATACCTAGGAATCCAACCTACAAGTGAGGTTAAGGACCTCTTCAAGGAGAACTGCAAACCGCTGCTCAAGGAAATAAGAGAGGACACAAACAAATGGAAAAACATTCCATGCTCATGGATAGGAAGAATCAATATCATGAAAATGGCCATACTGCCCAAAGTAATTTATAGATTCAATGCTATCCCCAACAAACTACCATTGACTTTCTTCACAGAATTAGATAAAGCTACTTTAAATTTCATATGGAACCAAAAAAGAGCCTGTATAGCCAAGGCAATCCTAAGCAAAAAGAAAAAAGCTGGAGGCATCAGGCTACCTGACTTCAAACTATACTACAAGGCTACAGTAACCAAAACAGCGTGGTGCTGATACCAAAACAGATATATAGACCAATGAAACAGAACAGAGGCCTCAGAAATAACGCCACACAAATACAACCATTTGATCTTTGACAAACTTGACAAAAACAAGCAATGGGAAAAGATTCCATATTTAATAAATGGTGTTGGGAAAACTAGCTAGTCATATGCAGAAAACTGAAACTGGACCCCTTCCTTACATCTTATACAAAAAATCACTCAAGATGGATTAAATACTTAAATGTAAGACATAAAACCATAAAAATGCTAGAAGAAAACCTAGGCGGTATCATTCAGGACATAGGAATGGGCAAAGACTTCATGACTAAAACACCAAAAGGAATGGCAACAAAAGCCAAAATTGACAAATGGGATCTAATTAAACCAAAGAGCTTTTGCATAGCAAAAGAACTATCATCAGAGTGAACAGGCAACCTACAGAATGGGAGAAAATTTTTGCAATCTATCCATCTGACAAAGGGCTAATACCCAGAATCTACAAGGAACTTAAACAAATTTACAAGAAAAAAACAAACAACCCCATCAAAAAGTGGGCAAAAGATATGAACAGACACTTCTCAAAAGAAGACATTTGGCTGGGCGCGGTGGCTCATGCCTGTAATCCCAGCACTTTGAGAGGCCGAGGCAGGCGGATCACGAGGTCAGGAGAGCGAGACCATCCTGGCTAACATGGTGAAACCCCGTCTCTACTAAAAAAGTACAAAAAATTAGCCGGGCGTGGTGGGAGAACGGCGTGAACCCAGGAGGCGGAGCTTGCAGTGAGCTGAGATCGCGCCACTGCACTCCAGCCTGGGTGACAGAGCGAGACTCTGTCTCAAAAAAAAACAAGAAAAAAAAAAGAAGAAGACATTTATGTGGCCAACAAATATATGAAAAAAAGCTCATCATCCGTGGTCATTAGAGAAATGCAAACCAAAACCACAATAAGATACCATCTCATGCCAGTTAGAATGGCGATCATTTAAAGTCAGGAAACAACAGATGCTAGAGAGGATGCGGAGAAATAGGAACACCTTTACACTGTTGGTGGGAGTGTAAATTACTTCAACCATTGTGGAAGTGTGGCAATTCCTCAAGGTTCTGGAACCAGAAATACCATTTGACCCAGCAATCCCATTACTGGGTATATACCCAAAGGATTATAAATGATTCTACTATAAAGACATGCACACGTATGTTTATTGCAGCACTGTTCACAATAGCAAAGACTTGAAACCAACAAAAATGCCCATCAATGATAGACTGCATAAAGAAAATGTGGCATATATATACCATGGAATACTATGCAGCCATAAAAAGGATGGGTTCATGTCCTTTGCAACGACATGGATGAAGCTGGAAACCATCATTCTCAGCAAACTAACACAGGAACAGAAAACCAAACACCACATGTTCTCACTCATAAGTGGGAGCTGAACAATGAGAACACATGGTCACAGGGAGGGGAACAACACACACTCCAGGGCCTGTCGGTGGGTGGGGGCCTGGGGGAGGGACAGCATTAAGAGAAATACCTAATGTAGATGACAGGTTGATGGGTGCAGCAAACCACATGGCACGTGTATACCTATGTAACAAACCTGCATGTTCTGCACATGTATCCCAGAACTTAAAGTATATTTTTAAAAATAGAAGAATGTCAATAACTTATACTTGAACAAAGTATCAGCAACTAAAAAACTGAAAGGACAAGGATCATCCAGCTTGTTAATTTGATTTAGGAAATGGTTTAAAACAGTGTGAAATCAAGTTGACATTATAACATGAATTTAGGGTGAAGGGAAAAAAGCAAATGAACTTTATATTAGTAAGTCACCTACTGTGTCTCATAATGGTGGCCATTTCTAACTTATGACTTCAAGTAATTCTCAAAACTTTTCAAAGAAAGATAAAAGTAATAATAGCTTAGTTTTACAGATGAAGAAATTACTTGCCCAAAGGTCACACAGCTGACAGTTGTGAAGCTCAGAATGGAACCCCGGTATGCTGAACTTCAAAAGAAAAGAGCAGATAATGCTCCTGACTCTGTATGGACCCAGGGAGAAAAAGCTGTGTTTTTTAATGGAAGTGCTACGTATGACAGAACAAACTGAGAAAAAAATTATAGTAATCTGAAAAAAAAAGTTTGAGAAGAAAGAGGCTGAGATAACAATTCTGATTTAAATCACTTTATGCTGATTTTTTTCTTTGCCCTGTATGCTTTATAACTGGTTATTTTATTTGTCCTTTGAAGTGACATTTTAAAAAGAGCTTCAGTTTAATCTTTGCTAATCTATTCCATGATAGCTAGAACTGCCTTATATGCCAGTATCTATATCTAACCTGTCTAATGCTGTAGCCACTAGGCAGATGTAGCTATTTGCATGGAAATTTAAGTTAATTAATGTAAAATAAAATTTAAAATTCAGCTCCTCATTCACAGTAGCCACATTTCAAGTGCTGGACAGCCAAAGGCAGCGAATGACTACTATGTTTGGCAGTGCAGATGTAGAACATTCATTTCGTCATTGCAGAAGGCTCAGTGCTGCTCTAGGGCAAGGGGCAGCAAAGTACAGCCTGTGGGCCAAAGCCAGGCTGCCACGTGTTTTCGTAAATGAGCTTATTGAAACACAGGCATACTCATTCCTTTATGTACTATCTATGGCTGCTTTTGTGCTATCGCAGCTGTGCCAAGTAGTTGCAACAGAAACCACATGCCTCGTGAAATCTGAAGTATTTAATATCTAACCTTTTACAGAAAAAGCTTTGCCATCCCCTGCTTTAGAAGATGAATATCATGGTAGTTGGCAGCTCAGGTTCTGCAGATCAACATACTGGAATTTCAACCCTGACTGTCAAAAATTAAATCAAATTCATCTAAGCACTCTTCTTGTTTGCAAAATTAGAATAGTAATAATAACAGTCAGTGATATATGTATACATAATACTGATCTTACATAGTTTCATGAAGATTAAATCAGAGAATGTATGTAAAACACTCAGTGCAATGATTGATACTACATTGTAAGCCTTACAAAAAATGTTTGTTAAATTTTTATTATTGTTCTTTTCATTTTCTCTTTCTTGTAACTGGTAAAAGGTTCATGAAGATTCCCTGTCTCTCAAATCAGAATCCCAGTTGAAGCTGTGACAAATTCAACAAAGGCATAAAGATCTCATATTTTCTAGGCATGATAGTGACCCTAGGTCTGTAATTCACTTTAGACAATGTATATTAATTTTTTAATTACACATTTTTTGGAAATGTTATATATATATATATATATATATATATATACACATACACACACATACATATATATTCCTACTTAGTATGTAAGACACATAAACACATCTGAAGTATCTTATGCCTATGAACCAGCAAGCCAGATTTTGTCTGCAATTTCTGCAGTGCCTGCCCAAAAGGCTTGGTTCTGTACAAAACTGTGGATACACTCAATCTGTCTTCCATATTTGATAATATTCTAATTCCCAATCGTTTTATACTTAGGATCAGTTGACTTAACTCCTTGACTTGATCGTGATGCTCACATGCAGTTTCAATGCTATCTTTTTCATTATAGATTAAAGAGTAATATAGGAAATATTTACACAACTTTGTCAATAAATGGTCATGTACAGACAGTGGAAAGCAGCCTTTGGCAACTGTGAGGAAGCTATCTATGCTACCTCATCCTCTGTTCTCTCATCTCTGTTGATTTGGGAGCTTCTCACACTCCTGTACCATCCACTCCCAGTCCGCTTTGACCAATGAGTTCACTGTTCTCATGTAATCCTCTGCTGCCGACAGCCTTCCTCCCAAACACTAATCTCCCAGGCAGATGTCCCATGCATAGAAGTGCTAACGGGTATTGGATCAAAATAGGGTCTACAAAGATCAGATCCTGTGAGAAGCCTACATAGTCTAACGGCTGTTCTCAGTTTTCTTTATCTATCTTTCTACTCTTGTCTCATCTATCCTGAAGAGCTTTTAACAGCATTTATTACTTTCAACAATGCTTATGATTAGTTGTATGGGTACCCTCTTTCTTAAAATAGTACCCTATTTCCTAAAATATTTCCTAAAATATTTTAAGTCTTATTTGCAAATGAGCCTTGAAATAAAAAGAAAGAAGAGGCCGGGCATGGTGGCTCATGCCTGTAATCCCAGCACTTTGGGAGGCCAAGGCAGTTGCAACACCTGAGGTCAGGAGTTTGAGACCAGCCTGCCCAACATGGCAAAACCCCAACTCTGCTAAAAATACAAAACTTGCTGCATGTGGTGGCACGTGCCTGTAATCCCAGCTACTTGGGAGGCTGAGGTAGAAGTATCACTTGAACCCAGGAGAGAGAGGTTGCAGTGAGCCAAGGTCATGCCACTGCACTCCAGCCTAGGTGACAAAGCAAGACTCCATCTCAAAAAAAAAAAAAAAAGAAAAGAAAAGAAAAGAAAAGAGAAGAGGGATGGAATGTTGCACTTTATTTGAACCAAATGAAGAAAAAAGGGTGTAAATGGGATGGAAACAAATCAACAAATCTCTATACTGATAATTTGCTTTGTGCTTGCATCATGCTAGGCACTTCACAAGTGGTGATTTGATAACTAATTTTGTCAACACCCTTCTGAGACGGTTATTATAAGCTCCCTTTTTTTTACTGAAAAGCTGAAGTTCAGAGAAATTCGTAATTTACATCAGGTAACGTAATAAGCGATGGCGCTGGAATTCGAGTTGAGTTTCTGGTTTCAGCATTTATTCCCTTTCCTCTATGCTGCGTTATCTGTTATTATTTAAAGTAATTTCCAGTGCGTGCTATTTTATATGGTACAATTTTCTTTTATAAAGTAAAAAATTATCCTGTAATTCATCTCTTTTGCAAATCTGGATTGTAGCACAAATTTGATACACATGTAAATAGTCATAATCCCCAGCAATAAATTTGAGTTATAGGAGACATGTACAAATCTATAAACTACATAACTCTGTTCTTTCCTTAAATTTCCATTTGAAGGCCATGTCTGTACAGCAGCTGGTAGAGTTGCTGGAGCTTACCCACTCAGGCTCCCTGCTTGGCACTGCACGTGTGCACTAACATTCTGCAGGGTTTTTCTAGAATACATGATTCAAAGGACCCCCAAGCATTTATTTTAACATGGAGCACCTAGAAGTAAAGGGGACAGAACACTATCAGCTAGATAAAACTTGGCCTTGATTATTTCTGATGACTTCAGAGAACAGATCTCTCTCAGTTTATCATGTTGGCAAATGATTTCAGACTTCTGCCATTTGTACACAGGAGAAAAAGCATTAAAGCATTTCGGATTTTTGTTTGTGAAGATCCTCAACTTTAAAATTCTACATTTTCAGAATTTAATAAAGCTTGAAATTGGTGACCTATAGAACATTTTCAATTCTAAAGCTTTTTCTGAGTAATAAAACTACTTGAACATCTTGTTTAATTTGCAAAAACTCTTTGTCCCAAATATTGTCTCAGAGGAATGTAAAGTCATACATGACTGGTAAATATTGCTGCTCCTATTTCTTCTACTTCAATAGCAGGGGCTACTTGCATATTGCTATGGATTTTATACACTGATCTCATTTATTTAAACAGCACAATAACTCTGAGATATATGTTCATTGTTTCCACTTTGCTAATCAGAGACATGGAGAGTTTAAGTAATTCACCAGGGGCTCCCAACAACAGGTGTCTTTGTACTTTTGGGCTGTTATAACAAAAACACCATAAACTGGGTAGCTTATTCATAACAAAAATTTATTTGTCACAGTTCTGGAGGCTGGAAAGTCCACTATCAAGGTACCGGCAGATTCAGTATCTGGTAAGGGTCGGTTCCTCAAAGATGGTGACTTCTTACTGAATTGTCATAAGGTAGAGGGGGGAATAGGCTCCCTTTGGCTTATTTTGTAAGGGTAGTAATCTCATCCACATGGTTCTTCCCTCATTACCTGAGCACATCCTAAAATCCCCATCTCTTAATAGTATTGCGTTGAGAATTAGGTTTTTAACCTATGAATTTTCGGGCAATACCAACATTCAAGCCACAGCAGACGGCATATACAGAATTTGAACTGACACTGAGGACAAGGAAGATGCTCCTAACTATGGATGACAGAAAGCAAAGGTACAAAGATTAGAACTTATGTCTGAGCCCAATACTTTATGCAAACCACAGGGCAATGAGTATGCAAAAGAAATGTTTTATTTCCTTGGAAACTTTTCAAATTCTGCTAGAGCATCTCTATCATCCTTTGAAACCAGCAGAGTGGTTTTCAGTCCTAGCCTCACTTTCAATCACTTGGAGAGATGGGCCCCACAAATTAAATCAAAATATTTGAAGGTAGGATCCAAGTATTGGGTAGGGGTCTTATAGTGGCCATTTCAATATACAGGTCAGTTACAACCAGAAAGATAGGGTGATGGTGATTGGAGTAGAGGTAATGGTGGTTTTTGACAGTGCTTGGGGGAGGAAGACATGGAAGAACTAGTAGGGAGAGAAAATCTCAAACAAATTATTCCAGAGTTTTCAGGGTTGAAAATTATATCAAAATGTGTGCTGTTATCCTTATAAACCTGTCCTATGCGCACTAAAGTCCCATCCAATCTTTCTGTATGCTGACAAATGAAGTAGCCAGGGAAGTTTAGTTACCAAGTCTATTGCAGTTAAAAAATATTTGATGGTTGGATAAATGGATGAAGTGAACTTCCTGCTCACTGGTTCATCATGGGTGCAATGGGGCAATTCCTAAAATTGCTTACATTTCATAAAAGCAAATTTTATTGCCAAAAATTATTTATCCAAAATATCATGATCTTTCTCCATGGGGATTAATTCAATAAACAAAAAA
Organism: Pongo abelii; assembly: GCF_028885655.2. Taxonomy (NCBI): domain Eukaryota; kingdom Metazoa; phylum Chordata; class Mammalia; order Primates; family Hominidae; genus Pongo; species Pongo abelii. The sequence continues at coordinate 142,669,544 of NC_071991.2, read as the reverse complement.
GCACAATAAAGGGAATAAATCTGAGACTAATCTCATTGGGTCAAGACATCACCCGTGCAATAATTAGAATTTCCTGCTGTTTTACAAAGTGAATTGGATCTCAATGAAGTAAGATAGGCCAGAATAGAAAATCACTTTGAGTTGTTTGGAGCTAACTTGGAAAGCTGAAAGCCATTTTTAAATATCTGTCATTAAGATCACAAAACAGTAGTAAACCTTTCAAAAAATGCTCTACCCTTTGTAGGCCAATATGCATGTGTTCTGGTAGATTTACAAGACCTGAAACAAAATAATATACCCTCAGTATGTCAGTGGTTCTCACATGAATTTACATTTTTCAAACTTTATCTCAGAGATGTAGGAAGCTCATATACCTCAGATAAATTTCCCTTTTGTGGAAAAGTATCAAAACATCCCAAAGATGGATAATCACAATATAGTTAAGAAAAGCCACAACCACCTCATATGAAACTGCTGGAAGCTTGCAGAAACATTACACATAAATAGCAAGATTCTGCATATGAGCCATAAACATCCACTTTTCAACTCATTTCTATAGCATTTCTGAGCCAGATTGAAATGTTGTAAAAATCTAGGTTAAAAAAAAACACACGCACGAGTCTTTTACCAGCCTTTCAATGGGAGCAAATATGTTTACTATTTGTGTCTGATTAGAGGTTCAGAAATATTTTTAAGAACTCAACTGCTCCAAATTCTTTGTGTAAGACGTGAATGCCCTGATGGACAAATGAATTCACTTAATAGGTCTTCTTGGAAACTTGCTCACTGGGCCTCTGACTTCAGCCCAAGCAGTAAATGTTTCTTCAGATGGGATTTGACACAGGTTCAAACTTTATGTACAAATGTATTGTCAGTATTGCAGAGGGCTTATGCCCTTATTTCTGTGCTAAATAAAACACTGATGACTACTGCCTCCTACTATTAGACATTCCAATTTAATTGTTATGGGGTGTGACCTGCCATTTGGACTTTTTAAAGCTCTCCAGGTGTTTCTAATAGGCAGGAAAGATTGGGAACCACTCTGCTAGACTGATTGGTTTCCAGTTCCTATATGACTCAGTGATTCTTCTGATTAAAATGCCACACTCCTATTCTTGGTTAAATAGTCCAAACTCACCAATACAACGTCTATGTTCCTTCAAGTCAGACTATTTACAATCACTCTAGCCTCACGTCTTATTTCTCTCCTTCTAACCTACTTCTTAAAATCCACCACACATCACCTATCTTTTATTGTTTGAGCTTCACTATGGCCCCTAAACAACATAAGGAAGGCAAAGATTAGTTGAGCTCATAATATCTTGGGAGATTCTATTTGTCTTCTGAAAGCCTATTGATAACAAACCCATGTCTGAGTAGTAAATTTTATCAAAGTTTTCATAGTTGAGCATAATAGTTATAATATTATTCCTTCTTGTATCCCTAACACTATAACAATCTATATTCCACAATGAGCAGTATCATTATGAAGAAAGGCACAATGGGAAGCTTTTTTCTTTCTTTTAAGGTGGGAGGGAAACTTGCAAGACCTGGTGTCAGCTTTGGGAGTTCTTTACAGTTTATAATCTAAAGCTTACTGATTAAGTTGTAAATTTCCACATGGCCCCAGCCACCCTTGACAGCTAGGTGCCTATACTCTAAGTCCAGATGTGTCCTCACTCTATGTTCTGGCATCTTGTACCACAAATCCTTGCTTGCATAAACTATGTACAGTAGATAACAAGAGAGGATCCTGTCCCCTAAGTAATCAAAGGGATCTGGGCTATAAACAAACTTCCTCAATGTCTGTAAGAAAAAAAAATGCATGAATGTGGAGTTATTTTTCATCATAAAAGCTCCTAACCAGGAGAACAAAATGAAATTCTAGAGCTCCTAGCCCTTGGGGAAAGTTCTTTATCCTTTATAATTCTAGTCAGGACACAAAGAGAAAAACTAAGTAGATGTAAAAGTCTTTGTCCTCTAGATTCATCCAGTTATTTTCAGGTGTTCGGTCTTCCTCTTTCACTTTTATATACTTCCTCTTTTATCACGTACACTCTTTCTGCTTAAAACACCCTGCACAGATTCCCTCACCCAACCCAACCCCATTTCTCTTCCTGGCTATCTTCTCAGTGACCTCCAGGGTTAAGCTCAGTTACTGCCTGTCCTGGGAGGCCTGGTGTGTCTTGGATGCACGTGTGTCCTGAGCTCTCTGTCAGGGTCTCTAGCTCAGTCTCCCGTACACTGCATGGAAGGTTTTGGTTCCCTCGTCTGTCTTCCACAACAGATTGTGAAATATTTCAGAGCAGGAATCCTGTGCTATTTGTGTTTGCAACAATGATGGAGTCAGTGTGATTTGTACTCAATAAATGTTTAAGGCTTAACGATTGATTGGATGGGTGAATACATGAGTCTTTCTCATTAAACTCTCTGGGGCAGCGTTCTCATTTTTAGATAGTACTTGCTTATCACAAAGTTGATTTGAATATTAAGAAATATTATATATAAAATATCTGGAAATAGTAAGCTCTTGGTAAAAGTTTATTCTTTTTCCCTTTTCTCCTTATTATTTAACAATTGTCTTTATGTGAGTAATGTAAATTACAGAGTAACAAAGCAAAAACAAAAAAAAAACAGAAAGTTAATCTCACTTCCTGATTAAAGCATGAATAAAGATGTAATGCTTGTTTCATAACTTTAAAAGATACAGATTTTATATTAGAATACTATGCTCTCCATTTGTGATAAAAATATTGAAGACAAGAGGAATTATTATCATAATAGTATGCAGAACATCAATTCTAAAGTCTTTTAGAAGCAGTGCAGTGTGATAGTTAGGATCATGAGCATAGACAGAGACAAAAAGACTTGCTCTCAAATCTTAGCTACTTAGTAGGCAGCATCTATCCTTAAATGTGTAACTTAACCCTGCTCAACTTCAGATTTCTTACCTTCAAAATGGGGACAATTCCTAAGTACCTAATGTTGCAAGTACTAAATAAGATTATATAAAGTGGATAGTAAGTACTCAACAAATGAAGTTTTATGTTTGTTTTGTTTTGTTTTTTGAGATGTAGTCTCGCTCTATCGCCCAGGCTGGAGTGCAGTGGCGTGATCTCTGCTCACTGCAACCTCTGCCTCCTGGGCTCAAGTGATTCTCCTGCCTCAGCCCCCCAAGTAGCTGGAATTACAGGCGCCCGCCACTATGCCTAGCTAATTTTTGTATTTTTAGTAGAGATGGGGTTTCATGATGTTGGCCAGGCTGGTCTTGAACTCCTGACCCCTAGTGATTTGCCCACCTTGGCCTCCCAAAGTGCTGGGATTACAGGTGTGAGCCACCACGCTGGGCCTGAAGTTGTTATTAATAACAGTAGCAACAATATGTCTTAAAAAAATAGCCTATGGGACTGGTATACATATCTAATATTGTCTAGCCTCTGGCCCTTCTCCTCTTTCTTATTTTCCTGGGATACATATGTCTCCTTCTTTTGAGAAATGTCTATCCACATCCTAAGGTCCTGCAGGAGTAAGAGGCTACTAACTTTCTTACACTTTCTCTTCCAGCACAGGTTTAGGCAAATATTGAGCCAGAGTCCTTACACAGAATATCACAAATTAGCCCTAAAGGAAGAATGGGTTTATCACTGTGGTGAAATGGAAGACGAACACCTGAGAGTTATTGTACTCCAAGATCCACTATCTTAGAGGGAATCCACGTGAGAGAATTGAACCAGCACGCAAAAGCAACAGAGAGGAGGGTTGGGAAAAATTCAAAGGGGTTCATGTCTCTGATTCTAGTTTTCCTCGGGATGTATCCCTGCCCTTCATATGAGAAGACATATCCCCTTTTTAACTAAGTTTGTTAGATTTGGGGTTCTGTCACATGTAACTGAGATAACTGATTAGCCTGGGGACAAACACAAGGAAACCTCAAGGTGCTCAAGCTTGAGAGTGACCAAAATCTCTTTTGGACTTAGATGCAAATATTCTTAAGCAAACATGAACAAATGGAACCTAATAATATAGAAATGATAATATGCTACAAGTAACTGGAGTCTATCTCAGGAATGTGAGACTTTGTTAACTTTTTAAAAAATCAACCAATGCAATTTGCTATACTAACAAGATAAAAAAAAATGATATCAATGAATACAAAAAGACCTTTTGATAGACAGCATCCACTTCTAACTAAACAACAAAAAACTCTCAGAAAACTAAGACTAGAATAAATCTTCCTCAACTTGGAAATGAATATCTACAGAAATTATACAACAAACATAATAGTAATGAAATGCTGAATACATTTTTCCTAAGGTCAGAAAAAAAAAAAAAACAGGTCCTCTTTTGCCATTTCTATCAACTGTGCTAGAGGTCTAATTGGGCAGATGAGTCAAGATATATAAATTAAAATCATTCCTTACTGAAAGGTAAAAAAGAAAATTGTCTTTATTTGCAGATGACATGATTTTCTATGTAAAAAATCTAGTGGAATCAAAAAAAGCTATCATAACTTACAAGTGATTATATTAAAAGTTGGAGGAACAAGGTAAGAACTAAAAAACCTCAGCAACAACAAAAGACATGAACAGACATATTTCAAAAGAAGGCATAAAAACGGATAACAGGCATATGAAGAAAATGCTCAACATCACTACTTATTAGAGAAACACAAAACAATGAGATATCATCTTACTGTAGTAAGAATGGCTCATTAAAAAGTCAAAAAATATGTTGGTGAAGATGTAGGGAAAAGGGAACACTTATACACAATTGGTGGGGATGTATATTAGTACAACTTCTATGGAATACAGTGTAGAGACTTCTCAAAGAACTAAAAATAGAACTACCATTTGATCCAGCAATCTCACTACTGGGTATATACCCAAAGGAAAAGAAACTATTATATTTTTAAAAAATACCTGAATTTGTGTATTTATCACAGCTTTATTCACAATAGCAAAAACATGGAATCAATCTAAGTGTTCATCAACAGAAGATTGGATAAAGAAAATGTAGTATATATAGACGATGGAATACTATTCAGCCATAAAAAGTATGAAATTATGTCTTTTGTAGCAACATGGATGGAATTGGAGGCCATTATCTTAAGTCTAACAAGTCAGACACAAAAAGACAAATAGTGCATATTCTCACTTATAAGTGGGGACTAAATAATTGCACACGTGGACATAGAGCCTGGAATGATAGCCAATGGAGACACAAAAAGTTAGGAGAGTGGGAGGGGAGGAAAGTATGAGAAAGTACTTACTGGATATATTGTATATTATTCACATGATAGTTACACTAATAGCCCTGATTTCACCACTATACAACCTGTGTATGTAACAAAATTACACTTGTACCCTCATAAATTTATACACATGAAAAAGTCAATTCTTTTCTACATGCCAGTAATGAACAATTTGAATTTGAAATTTAAAATACAACTCCATTTATGTTAGCACAAAAACAAAAACCCCACTTAGATGTTAGATTTGTTAAATCTAACAAAATATGTGTAAGACCTATATGAGAAAAACTACCAATCTTTGGAGATGGAAACCAAAGAGAATTAAGTAAATGGAGAGATATTTCATGTTCATAAATAGGAAGACTCAATATTGTCAAGGTGTTAGTTTTTCCCAACTTTGTAGATTAATGGAAACCCCTATCTAAAATTCCAACAAGTTATTCTGTGGATATCGACAAACATTCTAAAGTTTATGTGGAGACCTAAAAGACCAAGAATAGCCAATACACATATTTAAGGAGAAGAACAAAGTCAAAAGCTGAAACTACATGAATTCAAGATTTACTGCAAAGCTACAAAAATCAAATAGTGTGGTGTTAGCAAAGGAATAGACACATAGATCAATGGGACAGAATAGAGAGCCCAGAAATAGATCCACACAAATATAATCAACTGATCTTTGACAAAAGAGCAAAGGCAATGTAATGGAGTGAAGGTAATCTTTACAACAAAAGGTACCTGGAACAAAAATGAACATCCACATGCTAAAATATGAATCTAGACACAGACCTTAGACCTTTCACAAAAATTAACTCAAAATGGATTTTGAAACTGAAAGTAAAATGCAAGAATTTAACACTCATAAAAGATAATTTAGAAGAAAATCTAGGCCAAGCGTGGTGGCTCACGCCTGTAATCCCAGCACTTTGGGAGGCTGAGGCAGGCGGATCACGAGGTCAGGAGATCGAGACCACCCTGGCTAACATGGTGAAACCTCGTCTCTACTAAAACTACAAAAAATTAGCCGGGTGAGGTGGCGGGCGCCTGTGGTCCCAGCTACTCAGGAGGCTGAGGCAGGAGAATGGCGTAACCCAGGCGGCGGAGCTTGCAATGAGCTGAGATTGTGCCACTGCACTCCAGCCTGGGCGACAGAGCCAGACTCCCTCTCAAAAAAAAAAGAAAAAAAAAAGAAAAGCTAGATAAACCTTGTGTTTGGCAATGATTTTTCTTAAATATAACACCAAAAGCACAATTCATGAAAGACAAAATTGGTAAGTTGTATTTCATAAACATTATAACCTACTCTGTGAAAGACACTGTTAAGAGAATGGCAATACAAGCCACAGACTGGGAGAAAATATTGGCAAAACATGTCTAATAATGGTATATCCAAAACATACAAAAAGTCTTAAAACCCAATAATAACTAACCTAACAAGCCAATTTGAAAATGGGCAAAAGATCTAAACAGACACCCCTCCAAAGAAAATACACAGATGGCAAATAGGCATACGAAAAAATGTTCTTGGTTGCTTCCAAATTTTTGCAATTATACGTAGTGCCAGAACTTGGAAGTAACCAAGATGGCCTTTATTAGGTGAATGTATAAACAAACTGTAGTGCATCCAGACAATGGAATATTATCAGTGATAAAATTAAAAGGAGTGATCAGCCATGAAAAGACATGGAGGGATCTTAAATACATACTACTAAGTGAAAGAAGTCAATCTGAAAATTATACATACTGTATAATTCCAACTTTATGACATTCTAGAAAAGGCAAAACTGTGGAGACAGTAAAAAAGGTCAGTGGTTACCAGTGGCTGAGGGGAGGAAGTAAGGATGAATAGGCAAAGCGCAGGAGATTTGTAGGAAGTGAAATGATTCTGTTTGATTCTATAATGGTGGATTCATGACATTATGGATTTGTGAAAACCCATAGAACTGTAGAAGACAAGAATATACCCTCATGTAAACTATGGACTTCAGTACCTAATAATGTAACAATATTGGTTCTTTAATGGTAACAAATTTGCCACACTAATGCAAGATGTTAATAAGGGAAAACTGTGTGTAAAAGGTGGTGATGAGGAGAATATGGGGCAATTCTCGGTACTTTCTGTTAAATTTTTCTTTAAACCTAAAACTGCATCGAAATTAAAAAGTTTATTAAGTAAGGAAAAGAAGCCAAGACATTGTTAATTCATTTTCAAGCCAAAGAAGAGTAATAGGAACCAGATTTATCTTCCTACCTGAGATAACTGAAAAACTGGAAAATTATAAAACATCAGCGTTCAAGACATTGGACAATGGGCAATAAAGGAGAGTGATGCAAGAGATGGAGAAAAGGGTGAGATGTGCTCTAGGATAGCAAAAGGGTATTGCTTATAGAGAGCTCTCACACCACGGTGCAAGGAGAGAGAATACACATAGAACCTGGTGATATTCCTGAGTTGAGGGGATGAAGCTGGTTTCTGGGGAGGGCAAGGCAGCTAGAGTTCTCCAAAGAGAAATATAATGAAACAATCCCCGGGGGATTACACAGACCAAGAATAGTTCTGTTCACAACAGAAATATTAGAAACATAAAATAATTCATGCTACATCAAAAAGAATACCCGGAAGGGTTTTGCCTCAGCAGAGCAGAAATCCAGCCCCAGACAAACACTGCTCTGATATTGCCCAACAAAGCTTAAAAGCAAGCAAAAAAGTAACAACCTGTTTTAAAGAACTTTACTACAAGCTAGACCAGACTTGAGTATTTAAAAGAGCGGGGGGAGGGGTGCGGGGAAAGACAGAACCCAACAATGTAAAGGCCACAATGGGCCACAATGGCACCCAATAAAAATTTACCAGGAATCCAAAAAAAGCGAAAAAAAAAAAAAAAATACAGTGAGGGGAAAATTCCACCGATCAAAAACAACCCTAGAAGAGATCATAGAATCAGTAGAAAAATGAATAAAACTGAAATAAGTGTAATTTATATGTTCAAGAAGCTAGAAAAAATATCAAGGGTTAAAAGTAGAAACAAATAAGATATAGAAAGACCACTCAGAGATTAAAACTGCAGTGTCTGAGATGAGAAATGTATGGATGGGATAGAAAACAGATGAGTCAGTAAACTTGAAGACATAATGATAGAAAACTCGAAATGAGACAGAGAGGGGAAAAGAAAAACAAAACACAGTTTTAGTGATCGCTGGGAAAAATCTATGGGTTTAGTATACATGTAATTAGAATCTCCCAAAGAGAGGAAAGAGAGGGAGGACAGAAAAATATTTAAGAGAATAATGGCCAATTTTTTTTCCAATGTGATAAATACTCTAAGTCTTCAGACCAGAAAAGTGCCGTAAACTTTCAGAACCACAATAAGAAAAGAGAAAGAAGAAAAATAAACCAAGATACAGTATAACCAATTACTTAAAATTGGTGATAAAGAGAAAAATCCTATAGCCATTAAAAAAAAAAAAAAAAAAACAAGAGAGAGATAGAGTTTGGCCATGTGTGGTGGCTCACACCTATAATCCCAGCACTTTGGGAGGCTGAGGTGGGCAGATCACCTGAGGTCGGGTGTTCAAGACCAAGCTGGCCAACATGGAGAAACCCTGTCTGTACTAAAAATACAAAAATTAGCTGGGCATGGTGGTGAGCACCTGTAATCCCAGCAACTTGGGAGGCTGAGGCAGAAGAATTGCTTGAACCCCAGGAGGTGGAGGTTGCAGTGAGCCGAGATTGCGCCACTGCACTCCAGTCTGGGCAACAGAGCGAGACTTTGTCTCAAAAAAAAAAAAAAATTACGAATGAAAGAAGGCTTCTCATTGCAAGCCATGGCAGGCAGAACACAGTGGCATACAGAGAGGACAAAAAAAGAAAACCCTTTAACCTATAACTATGTGACCAGAAAAAAATAGCTTTCAAGGATGAAGGCAAAATAAAAATTCTTCAGATTAAAAAATGGCAAAAGAATTTATCAGCATCAGCCTTACACTATAAGGAGTAAAGGAATATCTGAAGGTAATGGGAAATAATGCCATCTGCAAATATGTATCTACACAAAAACAAAGGACACTGGAAATGGTACCTGCATGTGTAAATTTATTTTTAATACTTTTTCTCAATTTTTATACAGCTTTAAAAGATATTTGACTACTTTAAGTAAAAATAGCAACAATGAACTTTTCAGTTATGACAGGTAGACTGTTACAACAATTAGACTGTATGATAATAGGACAAAGCAGAAAATTGAAGTATTCTATTATAAAGTTTATACACTATATGTGAAGTGGTATAATTATCACACAAAAGTAGACTCTCACAATTTGAAGACGTATACTACAGACAATAAAGTAGCTAATAACATAACAAAGAAATTTAGTTTATAAGACACTAATGGAGATAAAATGAAACAATTAAAAATTTACTGATGCCGAAAGAGGCAGGAAAGGAAAGCAAAGGTAAAAAAGAACAGATGACACAAATAGAAAACAAAAAACAAGACGTTAGATTTGAAATCATCATGTTAATATTCATGTTAAATGTCAATCTAAATACACAGATAGAGAAGTAGATGTTGTCAGATTACATTAAAATCTATAAACTATGTAAACACATGAATGACGTGCTGCCTAAAAGAATTACACATTAAGTATACGAACATAAATACGGTAATTTCATAGGATGGAAAAGGATACATCATGCTAACAATAACAAAAGAAATCTTGAGTGACTATATTAACATCAGACAAGTAATGTCTGTAATTATTAAAAGGGATAAAGACTGTCATTTCATAATTACAAAAAAAAGAATCAATACATTGAGAGAAGATAATACTTGCAAATATTTATGCACCTAATAACAGATTTTAAAAATAAATTAGGTAAAATCTGATAAAACTGCAAGGAGAGATAGAGAAATCTACAATTATAGCTGGAGATTTCAACACCACCTTCTCAAAAAATAGAATACAAATCAGAAAGGACATAAAGAACAATACTATTAACCAACTTGACCTAATTGAGGTGTGTAGCACACTCAACAGAAGCGGAATATTCAATCTTTCCAATTGCACACAGAATGTTTAACAAAATGAACCATTTTCTGGACCACAAACAAGACTCACTGATATTTTAAAAAATTAAATTGTACAAAGTATGTTCTCTGACCCCAGTGGAATTTAATTAGAAATCAGTAACAGAGATATCTAAACAATCCCAGATATTTGGAAAATGTTTTAAACTTACAGACTTTTTAAAAGTAAATAAATAAAAATTGAAACTCAACATATGCAGACCCTTGGGACACAGCTAAAGCAATATTTAAATAGTAATATAAAGCAGCAAATGCCTATATTAGAAAAGAAGAAATATTTCAAATCAATGAACTCAGTTTCTACCTTAAGAAACTAAAAAAGCAAATTAATTCCAAAGAAATTATAAGAAATTGCAAAGATCAGAGCAGACAACAAAAAGAAACAGAAAAATGATTTCAAAAATTAATGAAACCAAAAGCCATTATTTTGAGATCAATAGGACAAACTGTGATCAATAAAAAAAGAGAGAAGACACTAATTACCAATTAAAAAATGAGAAAGATGATGTTATCACAGATTCTATATATAGGCAAAGCATTAAAATGAAGATTTTTAATAATTGTATGCCAATAATTGACAATTTAGATGAAATGATTCCTTGAAAGATGTACACTACCGGCCAGGTGCGGCGGCTCACGCCTGTAATCCTAGCACTATAGGAGGCCAAAGCGGACATATCACTTGAGGTCAGGATTTCGAGATAAGCCTGGGCAACACCATAAAGCCCCATCTCTACTAAAACTACAAAAATTAGCCGGGCATGGTGGCACACGACTGTAGTCCCAGCTACTCGGGAAGCTGAGGGACGAGAATCGCTACCGGGAGGCGGAGGTTGCGGTGAGAGGAGACAGGGCCACCGCACTCTGCACTCCAGCCTGAGCGACAGAACAAGACTCGCCTCGAAAATAAAAGGAAAAAGGGCATGGCATGGCATGGCATGGCATGGCAGGGCATGGCAGGGCAGGGCAGGGCAAACACTACCAAAGCACACTCAAAAAATACATACAACCTAAATGATGCCTTGGCTATTAAAAAAACATTATTTGGCTGTTTTTAAAAAATATTATTTGTAGAAAAGTGGCAAATTTTGTGGAGAAAAGGTGGTCTTTTTAATAAATGCTGCTGAAAAAATTGGATATTAACATGCCACAAATGAACTTTGATATTTATACCTTATGAAAAAAAATCAGTGATGGTTCATATACCCAAATAAGCCAAAAAACAGAAAACCTTTTTGACCTTGAGTTAGGCAAAAATTTCTTAGATACAACACCAAAAGCATAAACCATAAAAGAAAAAGTTGATAAACAAGACTTAATTAATTTCATAATTTCTGTTCTTCAAGAGGAATCATTAAATATTGTAAAAAACAAAACACAGATGGAGAAAATATTTGCGAATCACATATCTGACCAAACCATTCTCTCCCTAGATATTTTCCTAACTAAAGGATATATCTGTACTAAGCTTACATCTGAATATTCGTAGCAGCTTTATTTATAATAGCTAAAAAGTTGAAACAATCTTAACATCTATGAACAGGTGAATGGATAAACAAATTGCAGTAAACCCATGCAAAGGAACACCATTCAGCAATAAAAATTATAAACTATTGATACACTATACACTGTAATTTGGATGAATCTCAGAATAGTCATGCTGATTGAAAGAAGCCAGACCCCTTTCCCCAAAAAGTATAATCCCATTAATATAAAATTCTTAAAAGGGCAAACTAGTGTATAGTGACAGAAAGCAGATCAGTTACTACTTGGGGACTGGGATAGAGGGGTAGTTATTTACAAATCGGCAGGCGGTTTCTTTTGGAAGAGATGGAAATGTCCCATACCTTGATTGTAGTGATGGTTTCACAGGTGTACGAGTATGTGTGTTTGAGAGAGAAAATTTGTTAGTTTCTACACCTTAAATACGTGCAATTTATTATAGGTCCACTGTGAATCAATAAAGCTTTAAAAAGCAAACAGATAATTTTCTCAGAGAAGAAAAATGAGAACTGATAAATTTAATGGACTCACTAAAATAATTTCTGATGGAGGTCAAAGAATAATTCAAAATGAGAAGATCTTAAAAAGTAAATAGATAAATAAATTAAGAAATAAATAAGTAGGTATAACAATAATAGCTAGTATTTATTATTCAGTTAACATGCAACAGGCATTGTAATAGCCTGTACACCTAGTGGTAGCATAGTTGACTTTTAACAGCTCACAGTTGAGTCCCTCTCTGCTATTCCTGTCTGTTTAAGGAAGCTGCCTACCCAAGGCTATGGCTTCTTCCTGGAGAGTTACCTATATCCAATGACTGGTCCAGGTAATACTGCAAAGAACTACTCCCTTGCTTTATTGGAGGCACCTGAAGACATCCCAGCTCCAGGGCTCTCTGTGGAATCATCTGCCACTTCTGTTGTAGACCAGTTCAGCCTCTCCCTCTACACAAATTTCAAATGTCCTAGAGTCCCTCAAATCTTCCTAGCTGTTGATTCCCTGAAATTTCTCCAACTAACCCCTTGTATCCAACTCCCAGAGGCTCAGAATCCATTTCCCAAGGAATCAGACTTAAGATAGTTGATTATCTTATTTAATCTACCAAACAACTCTCTGAGACATGTGCTATTTGTATCTATGTTTTACAAGTGAAGAAAGAGTTGAAGTTAGAAAATTTATGTAACTTATCCAAGATCACTAGGACAATAGTTGGAGGAACTGATTAAAACAAACAAACAAAAAACGGGCCTTTATAATAAAAAAACTATACAGTCTCGTGGAGGTGGTTTTATTATAAATGAATCATTAAAATCCATCCTAATGTCTTCTTGACAGTATTTTCAAGTTGGCAGATTATATAAACGCTGAAGGCATAGTCTATCTTGTTACATCAAATACCTCTAGTAATAGCTGTATAAGTAGAAGGTGAAATGAGATATAAATAATGGTATGGATGGATGAATTAACAGTTAGTTGTATCACTGTACCCAATAAGTGTTGATTAATAGGGCCATGTAAAAGTAGCCTGTGTATTTTTCGAGGGCAACATATTGTTAATGACTACACTGGCCTGCCGCATATATAGCTCTGATAAATGCTTGTGGAATTTAATTGAAGCCTTAGGGAGTCCTTGATAGACTGCCATCAAACCCTATTCTTGTCTTACATGATATTTATGTCAGTGAATTGAATAGAGCCTGCAATCATAATTATACAATCCGCTCTAACTGTTCCATTAAAACCATGCTGATAAAATACACATTAAAGGAAAATTCTAAGATATCTAATTCATTAATATTTTTAAAACATTTGATGAGTAGCCACTAGGTAATAGATCCTCTCCTATGCACTGAAGCCACAAAAATGATGAAAATGCTTTTGATTATGTGGTAGAGACAACATCCAATAGATTTCAAGTGAAGTGCTAAATTAACTTTTTTAAAAATTTAGGATAATTGGTCAAGATGTTCATTGGCATTGGGGTGATTATACATTTATGGAAAACCCAACAGTAGAATATTGTTATCAGAACTATCTGAATCAAAGTTACTCTGGGTTAATAGAAACACAATGTCCAGATCATTCAAAGGTAGAACACCCAGCTCTACTCTGATCTGTGAAGACCACATCTACAGTACTATATTCAGTATGAGCACCACATTAAAACACCACAGCCAACATTTAAAACATGACACATAGGCTAGCAATTACCCAGACTGAAGCAACTAGAACACTCTGGCGCCTGTGCTCTAGGGAAAATAAGGGATAAAGATTAACTTTAAGAAATGAAGCCTAAGAAAAGTCATAATCCATTCACAACAGTTGCTATGCCAAAGAGAGGGTAGGCTTGCCCTTTGACGCTTCAGCAAAAAAGGGGTAAAAAAATCACAAGGAGCACATTTTGGTTTTACCTGAGAAAGAACTTTGTAACATCTATACCGATTTTAAAAGATAAGTCTTCTCTCTCAAGACAGGGTGAGTTTTCTCTTCCATGAAATATATATATATATATATATATATATATAAAAATACATAAATATATATACACATATATATATATATTTTTTTTTTGAGATGGAGTCTCACTGTGTCACCCAGGCTAGAGTGCAGTGGCACGATCTCCACTCACTGCAACCTCTGCCTCCTGGGTTCATGCCATTCTCCTGCCTCAACCTCCCTAGTAGCTGGGGCTACAGGTGTCCACCACCACGCCTGGGTAATTTTTTGTATTTTTAGTAGAGATGGGGTTTCACCGTGTTAGCCAGGATGGTCTCCATCTCCTGACCTCGTGAGCTGCCTGCCTCGGCCTCCCAAAGTGCTGGGATTAGAGGCGTGAGCCACCACACCCGGCCCATGAAGTAAATTTTTGAAAGAAGCTGCATAATGTTTGTTGAGCTCAATAATAATAAGGTTTTTTTCTGCTTCTAAAAAACAGAGACCTTCTGCTTGAGAATAAGCCATTTCATAAAATAGAACGTCACAATGGTTTTTTAAACAGAGTTTATATCTTGAAATAATGCATATAACTTATTTCTTATAATGATATACTTGTTCTCCAGAATGTATTCAGATAAACATAATGAGAAAATAGAATTCAAAGTGCAACAATCTTTGTGGAGTAGGGTCCAACAAATTGATCTTATACCTTATTCTATTTATTTGAAAATCTCAGGTTTTATTAGCAATACCATAATGATAATTCTTTACTATATACGTATATATACAATATATATATACGTATATATATACACATATATATACGTATATATATACACACATATATACGTATATATATATACACATATATACGTATATATACCTATATATACCTATATATACATATATATACATATATACACATATATATACATATATACATATATACATACATACATATATACATATATACACATATATACATATATACATATATACACATATATACATATATACACATATATATACATACACATATATATACATATATATATATATACTATATATATATTAGTCCTTGTCTCATGATATCACTATGCCACATAATGTACGGCGTCATTTCAAATCTTAGAGGAATATCTACATACCTTGAATTGAGGGAATATAGATCTACTACAGGCACTATTTTTGGTGTCAATTTAATGAATTAAAATAGAAAGAGCAAAATATATAAATATTTTACTATGTGTAACATAAACATGATTTGTACTTTTTTTCTTCTTTGGCCAAAAGATAAAATAAGACAAAAATACTTTATAATTCTTAATGTTTTCCAGCCAGATAATTATCAATGGTTATGAACATCAGGCATGTTGTTGAAACTATAAAAATATTTTTGCATTATCTGTTCCCTAAAGAGACTTAACATCCATTCTTTTCACTAACATCCGAAGCAGAAGCCCTTACTGTTCTAAACAAACAAAAAAAATGGTGAAAACCATTCATGTGAACAAGGCAGAGTCCTGACTAGTATATAGAACAGTGACCCCTGTCCAGAAATCATTTTTTAAAAATAAAATGACAGGGATTTTTATAAAGTTAATGCTTCTATTTGTTTATTTGTACAGTGTTAGTGGGTCTAAGTACAATTTTGTTACATTGATGTATTGGACAGTGGTGAAGTATGGCCTTTTAGTGTAGCCATCACCCAAATAGTGTACACTGTACCCATTAAGTAATTTATCTTCCCTCACCTGCTCCCAAACCTTCCACACTACTGAGTCTCCGGTGTCCATTATTTTATACTCTATGTCCATGTGTACACATTATTTAGCTACAACTTGTAAGTAAGAACATGCAGTATCTTATTTTCTGTTTCTGAGTATTTCACTTAGGACGATGTCTCCAGTTTCATCCGTGTTGCTGAAAAAGACATAATTTCATTCTTTTATGGCTAAGTAGTATTCTCTGGTGTATCTGTACCACATTTTATCTAATCATCTGTTGATAGACACTGAGGTTGATTCCATATGTTTGCCATTGTGAATAGTGCTGCAATAAACATGCAAGCCAAGATATCTTTTTGATATAATGATTTCTTTTCCTTTGTGTATATACCCAGTAGTGGGATTGTTGGATCAAATGGTAGTTCTATTTTACTCTTTGAGAAATTGCCATATTGTTTTCCATAGAGGTTACACCAATTTACATTCCCACCAACAGTGTGCAAGATTTCCCTTTTCTCAACGTCCTCACCAACATCTGTTATTTTTTATCTTTTTAATGCCAGACATTCTGATTGGTATAAGATGGTATCTCATTGTGGTTTTAAATTGCCTTTCTGATGACTGGCTGCATTGAACACTTTTTCATATGCTTATTGTCCATTTTAATGCCTTCTTTTGAAAAATGTCTGCTCATATCCTTTGCCTACTTTTTAATGAAGTTATTTGTTTTTACATGTTGAGTCACTTGAGTACCTTGTAGAGTCTGGATATTGGTCCTTTGTCAGATGTATAGTTTGCAAATATTTTTTCCTATTCTGCAGGCTGTGTGTTCACACTGTTGAGATATATGTATATATGTGTGCGCGCGCACACACACACACACACACACACACACACACACACACACAGCTTTTTAGTTTAATTAAGTCCCATTTGTCTATTTTTGGGTTTTGTTGCATTTGCTTGTTAGGTCTCACAGTGATTAGTAAGGTCAAACAGCAGATATTTTTCTAAGAATAGATATTAACTGTAAAATACATCTATTCTCAATTTGTAAAGAAACCAGTGATCCATTATATGCAACTATCAACTCTTCAAACGTTGGTCTTTTAACAGGAATCAAACAATGTGTTATAATTCTAGGTCAAGGAGCTAATTAAAGAACAGAAAGTTGTGATTTCCACTGTGGAATATCATGTTAGAAAAGGAAAATATGGAGAAATAAAACCATCATTTTATAAGTTAAATCTTAGGAAAACAAAATGAACCAACCAATGGAGGATGATTTGCAGGAAGAATTTTGATGAAACTGTACAATACCAGGAGGTGGAGGTTGCAGTGAGTGGAGATCACACCATTGCACTTCAGACTGGGCAACAGAGACTCCATCTCAAAAAAAAAAATAAAAATAAAAAGAAAGAAAAGAAAAGAAAAGGAAGAAAAGGAAAGGAAACTCTACAATAACTTTTAGCAATGATCAAATTTCAAATCACTATCAACATCCTGATGACAAATATAAATGAAGCCCCTATTATATGCAAGCATTATACTAAGTACAAGGATAAAAAGAGATTTAAGAAATGTTCCCTGTTGCTATTGAGCTTAAAGTTTAGCAATCAGGGACAGGAGATCAACTTCACCACGCATGCTACAATTAATTTGTGATGGCTTTCCGGAGTGTTGCATAGTAAAACAATCTGATCTAATACCAAAGCTTTACAGAAAAGGAGACCATTTTTTATTTATTGAAGTTTGCCATTGCCAGGGGAGAGAGTAGTGAACTGCATGGACAGGCAGCATGCGTAATGATTAAAAGCACAGGCTCTCGAGCCAGGGAGCCTGGCATAAGAAAAAATAAGCATAGGCTGGGTGTGGTGGCTCACGCCTGTAATCCCAGCACTTTGGGAGGCTGAGGAGGGCGGATCATGAGGTCAGAAGATCAAGACCATCCTGGCCAACATGGTGAAACCCCGTCTCTATTAAAAATACAAAAATTAGCCAGACAAGGCAGCACACGCCTGTAGTCCCAGCTACTCAGGAGGCTGAGACAGGAGAATCACCTGAACCCAGGAGATGGAGGCTGCAGTGAGCTGAGATTGTGCCACTGCACTCCAATCTGGGTGACAGAGCAGGACTCTGTCTCAAAAAAGAAAAAGAAAACATACGTATACTAGCATGTACTAATAGTTACAGACATATTCATGTTTATATACAGACATATATAGAGGGTGAGATAAGGATAAACCTGTTGCAATGTGTGTGATGTACAGATAGATGATAATCACACCAAGATAAATTAATGTGTACCAGAACACTAACAGAAGATTTCATTGAAAACATGGAAACTAAACTGGTCTAAAGGAAAGGCTAGAAACTAAATAAGTGAAGTGGAAATTACAAACAAAGTGGGCCAGGTTGAGTAATAGCAGTAGTTAGGCTACTCCAAAGCAAAGCCCTACGATCTGTGATTTTCATTTTGATGACAGACCTCTTTGGATGAAGTAGAAGTTTCTTCAAAGAGCCGTGGAGCAGACAGAATGCAAGGACAAGGACAGTGGACACTTTTTTATGCTTGGACTTTATTTTGTACTTTAGGGAATAACAGATATTTCTTGAACACAGAAGTGTTATATTTTAGAGTGGCTCTCAAGGGTTTATAGGAGACCTTCCAGAAGTTCAAAGAAAAAAGCAGTCACCTACATAGAATTCTTGCACATATCTTCCAAAAATTTATACAAAACAACAAAACAATGTTTTGCCAAAATAACAAGAACTTGAGTTTAAAAATGGGAGAAGGAGAGAAAGGGGCAGCCAGGACCTGGTGCTTCAGGGCTTTCTATTACTCCAGACTTCATTCAGAAACTGGAGACTTAATTGGTTACTTCTGGCAAATGGGCCACAACAGCACACATCAAATATAATATGTATTGCATCCATGAGGAATTATTAGCTGTTGGCTCTTGGCTCTGAGTTGACACTAATTTCCAGGAACTCAAAATCCCACCCACTTTTGTTCACAAGAGTGAGGAATTTGGAGCTCAAATATATTTGAAGTCTTGCAAATAGTTTATCTTACAATGAGTCCAGTAGACCTGAGGGACCATTCTGAGCTTTTATTTTTTGGAAAAGCATATTACACAACTGTCAAAATCTCTAAGCTCTGTGTGTGTGTATAGACTGCTAGAGTAGAAATGGCCAAGAGCAAATGCCCCTCCAAGAACCCTGAATAAAACAAAACTAACATGATATGCATTTATGGAGAATTCCCAAGATTAATGCCAAAAGTAAAGAACTGAAAGATGCAGGCATGTTAGTTCTTGTCATATCCCTGCATAACTCAACTCTGGCCAATACAGGGGCTTAATGGATCCTGGAGGGTGACAGTAGATTTTCATAAACTTAATTAGAGAGTGATGCCAATTACAGATCCCATTGCAAATACAGAATCTTTAGTGGTGCAAATTATCAGAGCCCTTGCACCTGGTATCTATTTATGCGCCTATTGAGCTACTGAGTGCTTTTTTCCCAATATCAATTAATAAACACAATCAGAAGAAGATGACCAATGACCTTTATCTGACCAGAGCAATAGTACTCCCTCTCTGTCTTATCTCAAGGTTATTTATACTCTCTTCATCTGTTATAATATAGGCTACAGAGACATCTCGTATTCCAGAAAACATCATGCTAGCATTTTACATGATTGCATTTATGCTAATTAGACCTGGTGACACAGTATTCTGCTAGTAAGACACACACATCTTGGCAGGTGATAGACAATTCCCATGAAAAGACAGGGGCCTACCATATCAATAAAATTGCTAAAGTTCAGTGTTCTAAAACATGTCAAAATATCCTTTGTGAAAGATAAGTAGCAATAGAGCCAGGTATGGTGGCTCATGCCTGTAATCCCAGCATTTTGGGAGGCTGAAGCGGGTGGATTACTTGAGGCCAGGAGTTTGAGACAAGCCTGGCCAATATGGTGAAACCTCGTCTCTCCTAAAAATACAAAAAGTAGCCAGGTGTGGTGGTGCATGACTGTAGTCCCAGCTACTAGGGAAGCTGAGGCAGGAGAATCACTTGAGCCTGGGAGGTGGAGGCTGCAGTGAGCTGAGACGGTGACACTGCACTCCAGACTGAGTGACAGAGCAAGACCCTGGAAGGAAGGAAGGAAGGGAAGGGGAGCGGAGGGGAAGGGAGGGGAGGAGAAAGGAGGGGAAGGGAGGGGAAGGCAGGGGAGGGAGGGGAGGGTGAGGGGAGGGCAGAGGAGGGAGGGGAGGGGAAGGATGGGGAGGACAAAGGAGGGGAGGGAGGGGACGGAAGGGGAGGGAAGGGGAGGGCAGGGGAAGGAGGGGAAGGATGGGGAGGACAAAGGAGGGGAGGGGAGGGGAGGCAAGGGGAGGGAAGGGGAGGGCAGGGGAAGGAGGGGAAGGATGGGGAGGATGGGGGGAGGGGAGGACAGGGGAGGGAGGGGAAGGGGAGGGGAGGATGGGGGAGGGGAGGACAGGGGAGGGAGGGGAAGGGGAGGGGAGGATGGGGGAGGGAGGGGAGCATAGAGGAAAGGGAGGGGAAGTGAGGGGAAGGGGAGGGGAGAGCAGGGAAGGGGGGGAGGGAAGATGTAGCAATAATGTTTTTAGTGTTGCTGAACATGTTGAACATAAAAGATTAATTCCAAAATTTCCATCTCACTAAACTTTTTAATATCTTCCTTTATTGCAGAGGTCAGTAAACTTTTTCTATGAAAGGTCAGATAGTAATTTTTTTTTTAGAGAGACAGGTCTCACTCTGTCGTCCATGCTAGAATGCAATGATGCAATCATAACTCACTGTGTCTTCCAACTCCTGGGCTCAAACGATCTTCCACCTCAGCATCCTGAGAATCTAGGACTACAGACATGTATCACCACACTCAGCTTTTTAAAATGTTTTTTAGAGATGGGGTCTTGCTGTGCTTCCTAGGCTGGTCTTGAACTCCTGAACTCAAGTGATCCCCCTGTCTCAACCTGTCAGAGTGTTCGGACTACATGCACCACTCTGAGTCCCAGATAGTAAATATTTTATATTTGTGCACTATAGTCTCTCTTCTGCAACTATTCAACTATGCCATTGTAGCATGAAACAGCCATGGACAAGTAATGAATGGTGTGTCTCTGTTCCACTGAAACTTCATTGAGAGTGAGTAAACCATATTTGGCCTAAGAGTCATAGTTTGTTGAACCTGTCTTTATGGTGTGCCAGAAAATTTCAGTATCCAAGCTTGTTGATTGTAGAATCTATGTTTAAATTAACTAGTTCCTCCCATTGGGAGAAACAGAAGCCAACCAAAAGAGAACTGTCTCCCTAGTCTCACCTAATGGGGTGCATTATCATAAAATGTAGAGACCGCATTTAAATACTTAATATTCTGTAACTATGGAGTATTAAATCTCAAGATTTTTTTTTTTTTTTTTGAGACGGAGTCTCGCTCTGTTGCCCAGGCTGGAGTGCAGTGGCATAATGTCGGCTCACTGCAAACTCCGCCTCCCGGGTTCAAGCCATGCTCCTCCTGCCCCAGTCCCCCGAGTAGCTGGGACTACAGACACCCGCTACCACGCCCAGCTAATTTTTTTTTTTTTTTTTGTATTTTTAGTAGAGACGGGGTTTCACTGTGTTAGCTAGGATGGTATCGATCCCTGACCTCGTGATCTGCCCACCTTGACCTCCCAAAGTGCTGGGATTACAGGCATGAGCCACCGTGCCCAGCCTCAAAATTCTTAATGTACAACATTCTTACAGAATAAAAGCATACATACACACATAAAGAGACAATACTGTGCTATTCAACGTTGAGGAATACACTTCCAAGACATTTCCTCAAAATTTCAGTGCTTTCTGCTTTACAGCAAGGTGGACCTTTTAAAAAGGAACTTTACTTCCTGATATGACACTATAAAATATGCTTTGACTTTGCAAAAGCAATAATAATTTCTCTTCAATTTCATGAATACAAACAGGCAATTTCTATAATCCTTCACGCCCTCACTAGCCTCCAAATAAAATTGTTCTCATATTCATTGTTAGTAATTTAACAATTACATTCAATGAGTGTTTAGTTGATTGTGTTTCCTTTGTTATCTTGCTTATCAGTGCCGTCCAACTTAAACTACAAGTACAGATCAGACCTGAAACTTACATCTCTTTATATCACATTGACTACAACTGATACTTAGAATACTGCTCAGAAAGATGATCAACACAGACTAGGTGATTGTGATTTTCTGTGGCAGGGACCTCTCAACATGACAAAAGGGGAAGATAGGTCATTATTCAACCTCTAGACAGACCTTACAATACTTCAGTCATTCCCAGACAGGTAAGAAATCCCTTTCCCCATTTCTGCTGGGGATATTGTGGCTTTCTTATTACTTCTTCTTCAAAGGCAATAATTTTTCTTATGCACTCCATGTCATCATTACTGTCTGAGCAGTGATTTCTTTAGCTAGTTTAATCACTCATTGGTTGTATTTCTTTAGTCTAACAGAGAAATAACTCCAATCCAATGCAGAAATAAAAACGTGTTTACTTTTATTTGGGTTAAAACAATATATGTTTTTGTCTAATTCTGATTGTTTGAAAGAAACAACCGAGAAAGAGGTCCTATGAGATCAGGGTTTGTGCTAAATAAGAGAATTATGAACAAGAATTCTACTTCCTGTTAATACATCACGTTCAATTCCGTTTATACATATAAGCCTAACAATTTGTTACTCATACCGATCTACTCTATGTTATGCTAAGGAACCCTTGCTATTATAAATTATCTTGTTTTTGATTTAATGATTTCTTTCCAACCAAGTATTGAGAGCCAAGAATCTTTCGTCCGTGCTCCTTTTATTTATGATTTGGGTGATTTAGGCAAATCACTCTCCCTGCCCAGGCCTTACCTTTCCACCTACAAAAGGAAGAGATTGTTGTAAATGTCCATGTTATGATACTTTCTAAATTCATGAAGTCCCTTCACTAATATTAAACTACTTGTTCTTTCCTGCAAAGTTTATCATGTCTGCATATAAAATGAGAAGAATTATTTGTGATTACCATAATCATTGTTTTGCCTTACTTTTCTTACTCGCAGATAATTCATTTAGACCCTTCACTGCATTCTGTTTTTTTAAATAATGTAAGGATTTACTCAACAATGCTGACCATACATATCATCTCCTTGCATTTCTTTCATTTCCATAATATTACACTATATCTCTAACTAAGACTATTTTTTAAGTCTCTTCTTCTGGCTCCTAATCTACTCTTCCCGTAAGTACCTGTACTTTTCTGGGTCCTGGATTAAATTTTATTTTCTATTCCTTGCACGCAATCCTCCTGACAGGACTTTCACGTGGTTTGGAGTGCCATCTGCACACTGACAAATGCAGATCTGCATCTCTGGCCCTCATCTCTCCGGAGCCACACCCCTCCTGTTGTGGTGCTTAGTGTCTCACATCAGATGTGCTGTAAGACACGTAAACTACTCCATATCTGATGCTGAACTCATCACATTTTCCCAAATTTCTGCTTCTTCTCTCTTGTCCCTATTCTTATTAAACGTCATATCATTCATCCAACTGCTCGAGCCAGAATCCTGGAAGTCATCTTTACATCTTCCCACTTCCAATTCCTGCATCCATTGAATTTCTCTGAAAAATGTGTCAGTGTGATAAGTTAAAAGTTAAATAACTTTGCTTATTTTTTTTTCACAGTGTAACAGACTCCTGTGGACAAAACCCAATCCCAAATAGAACATAAGATTTGGCCCATGTGAGTACAAATTCATGAATTCATTTCATAAAGGTACAATTTACATTTATATAGTATATTCTCCTCTGAATTTGAAATTTACTTCCAGACTAAAACTAGCGAGGTGATCTGAGTGAATGCTTATCCTGTTCTTTGGCTATATTTTCTTTAGTTAGTTTTACAGGGAAATCAATCCAATCCAATCCAGAAATAAATACATATTCACTTTTATTTAGGTTAAACAGTGTACATTTTGGTCTAACTGGTTGTTTAGAAGAAACAATCCAGGAATAGGTCGTATGAGATCAAGATCTGTGCTAAATAAGAAAGTTATGAACGAAAGTTCTACTTCCTGTTAATGCATCACATTCAATTCCCTTTATACTTATAAGGCTAATAATATGTTACTCATACTGAGCTACTCTATGTCACGTGACTGCAGAAATGAAAACAATTACAAATGAAGCTTTGGACTATGACACCATCTCCCTTTACCCTGTTTGAAGTTTTATTTTCCCTCCACTTTCTGTTAAGGGACCTCATCAGAAAAATATTTACAATAGTTCCTTCCCCACAATTCAGAGTTTTACTTACTTGCTCTCATCCAAGGTCCAGAATTATTAAATGAAAAATTCCAGAGATAAACAACTAATAAGCCTTAAATTTTCTGCCATTCTGAGTAACATGATAAAATCTCATGCCATCCTCCTCCACCCTTCATCCCTCCCATGAGATGAATCACCACTTTGCCCAGCATGTCTACCCTGAACAGGACCTGGTCGTTAGGTATTTAGCAGCCATCGCAAATAGATCGACTGTTGTGGTATCACAGTGCTTGTGTTCAAATAACCCTTATTGAACTTAATTGTTTATTAGTTTATTCATGATTACTGCTAATCTCTTACCGTGCCTACCTTATAAAATAAATTGAATCATAGGTGTGTGTATAGAGAGACCAAAACATAGTGTATGTAGTGTTTAGTACTATCTTAAGTTTTAAACATCCACTGTGGGTGTTGGAACATATCCCCTGTACATAAGGGGTGACTACTGTACATAAGAACATAAATAAAAATGCTTTTAAGTATACAAATTGCAGCCACAATGAACAGAATTTTGGATTTATTTTTATTTTTTACAAAGTACTATGTGCCAATGTTAGGTACTCTTCTAAGTACTTTATAAGTATTAATTTATTTATTCCTAAAAATAAGCACATAAAATAGATGCTTATAAAGTCTGTAAAATGGAATATTGCCCATTTTAGATATTAAGAAATCAACTATCAGAGAAGCAAATTGCCTAACATCACATAACCAATAAGTAATTTGGCTGGAATTAAAACCCAGGTGGTCTGGCTGTAGAGTACATGCACTTTATCACAATGCCAGAATCACAGCACTGTTTAACCTGACTTCAATTGGATTCAAGGTCAAACAACACATGCTCTATTTTAGGGGAAGTTTTCAGGAAAGCCAATGTATTTTATATAAATTTTTGTATATATAGTGAAGCAGTATAAAAATCTTCACAACCCACATGCAAATCTCCTTTCTATTAGGCACAGAAGAAATGGTTTCCCTGCTATCCAAGTATCTGTCAGAAATTAGTTCCTGGAAGATATATTTCTGTCTTAAATTTAACTTCAACAAGATCAAGGTGATATTCAAAGATGAGAAGATTATTTACAAGTGACTCAGGACATAATAGAACTAGACATGAAATATAGAAGAGGTTTCTGAAAAGCCTCACAAAAAAGGAATTTTGTCCTAAAAAATAAAAATGTTGGGAAACGCAGAACACAGAATACATGTATTAATGATGTGCAAAGAAATCTGTGGCACTACATGATATGTTCATAGGCAGAACCTGGCCAGGTGGTTTTAAATGAATCTGGGGAATATTTTTATAAATATCAGGTGTGTTTGGATGGGCTGTGAAAGACAACCACATGAGAACATTTATGTGAAGGCAATTACTTTAACATATGTTCTTAATGTCAGCACATACCCCAAATCAAAAGAACCTTAGGGATAATATTCCAATTTTGAAATTTTGAAAATTATTTCTTACTCTCAAATAGTTAATTTAGATTTCTCTACACCACTTTACAAGAGCTAGGATCATTTTCTAAAATGTAAGCAAGACCATCATTTAAGTAATAATATGCTGAAGGAAGGAAATTGGTAGAATGTAATTACACATACATACTTAAAATTAATTATAAAATATTAACTAAAATTACTGTGATATCATTATGGTTAAGCAGTAAGGTTTGTACAAACTGGAGAGGTAAAATTGCATGGCTTTTATTTACTTGATGTTTTCCTTTAGCTAATATCTTTGCTAAATAAACAAAGTTAGCTAAACTAGACACTTTAGATGTACTTCTTTTTGTTTTTTTTTGTTTGTTTGTTTTTTTGTGTTTGGTTTTTTGAGACAGAGTCTCGCTTTGTTGCCCAGGCTGGAGTGCAGTGGTGCGATCCTGGCTCACTGCAACCTCAATCTCCCGGGTTCAAGCAATTCTCCTGCCTCAGCCTCCCGAGTAGCTAGGATTAGAGGCGTGTGCCACTACACCGGGCTAATTTTTGTATTTTTAGTAGAGATGGGAATACCATGACACTTTAGATGTATTTCATCTCTATCAAATAAATTTTAAAAGAGCCAGATTAAAATCATTCAGTTCCTTGCTGAGGATAGCTTGTAAAATCACCCAAACTCTCTTGTTATTTCTACTCAGAGACTCATTACCATCTCCTAAATGTCACTCTTGTAATTTCTGTAACTGCCACCAAATGGTTGGTGGCTCCTTTCTTCACACAGAAAAACATAGACAACTTATTTTTCTGTCTGTATGAGAGCTTAAGAATAGTGAGACAAGCTCACTATTGATTCAGCATTGCCTATCTTATGAAATATAATAATACCAAGTTAATAAACTGCAAGGTTTGACTAAACTCAGGCATAAATTTAACTCAGAAATATCTCTGCAGAGAATTTTAAAATAGATACCTAATTTTAGTTAAATATTATTGACCATCAATAATTATTTAGATTATCACTAAATAAGGCTATACTCAGTAAGTTTGCTGGTAATTTATTCATACTTCTTTTAAAGAACCGATCACTTACACTGTGATCACTCTGAAAGCAACCTCTTAGATCACCTGATATTACATTCTCTTAATAGGCCCTATGAGAAGGCTTCGCATATAGTAGATTCCTAATACATATGTTTGTTCAACCCAATATTTATTAAGTGTGTGGTACTGGCCTGACCCACTTTCTAAGCATAAGACCACTGAAGTGGCTCTGTCTTCAAAAAGCTGTCTAATACAGCCTATTGATATAGTGTAATAGATCTATTTTCTGCAGGACTATGCATAAGATCCTGGGAGAGTACACAGAAAGTACATCTACCTAAGGCAGAAGAACAGGCAGCACCTTCAAGTACTTCTGTTACATGGGCAATAGGATGAAGAAGTGAGCAGCATGAGCAAAGTTATTGAAGTATGCTAGAAAATAATGCTCAAGTTCTTAAGCAATTTAATAGCTAAAGGTTAGAGTACATGAGGGTGGAAGAAGGTCAGAATAGAGTTATAGAAGAGGCATGGTAAAAGACTGGAACAGCGGATCCAGACAAATTTTGCACAATATTGAAGGGTTTGATTTTTATCAGGAAGTCTAGGAGAATTAGCTAAAAGGCATTAAGTAGTGAAGTAATAGGATTGATTAGGACTTTGGAAATAACTTCTCGACAACAATGTATAGATTGAATTGAAGGAGACTGTAGGATGCTACAGAGACTCTGCAAAAAGTGGCCTAAATTATAGCAATGGCAATAGGAAAGGAAAAATAACATTCTAAGAGATACTGTGGAAATGAACTATATGAGATCTCAAATTGGTTATGAAAACAGTGAGGGAATGGAAGAGCCAGTTATATCTCCCAAGAGTCTGACCTGGTCAACTGCGTGGATCCTGGTGCCATTCACCAGAGTAAAGGATATGAGAAGAGGAGTAAATTCAGTAGAGGGCAAGAGAAAAAAAGAAACCTTGATGATATCTCAGTGTGCTGAGTTCAGTTAGGCCTTGATAACTTCTGGAAACAAGAGACGGCATAGAATAGTGGTTAAGAGAGCAGTGTTTCTGTAAAATGGGGTGATTATAATAGTTCCTGTCCCCTAGGAATACTGTGAGTAGTATATGTAGGAAAGGCTCACAAGACAGGGCCTGATGTGTAAATGCTCTCTTATCATATTATTCATTGTAATTGTCTGTATCCAATTGGAGACACCCAGTCAATTTAAAGTGGGTGCTAAAGCCCAGTGGAGAAATATGGACCAGAGAAAGAAATTTTGGAATAATCCTCAAGGTGGATAGTGTTTCTCAACACTAGTTGTTCTTCAGAATCATCGGAGCATTAGATAATGCTGTTACCTAGGCTTTTTTCCTGGTGATTCTGAACAGCCAGCAATGAAAACACAGTTCAGATGGAGGTGGAAGATGGAATCATTTACCAGATGAGATCTCCCAGGAAGAGTGAGCAGAATAAGGGATCTTTACATTCAAGGTTTCCAGACCAAAGTCATCTTTCTAAAAAGACCAGCTTTTTCTCCAGAATCCACGGTTTTATTTATCATAATAGGACTGTGTGTGGTCCAATGTGAACCATAACATCATGGAAAAATCTGGAGATCCTGGAGTCTATTGTTTTGCACTGCCTTTAATGAGATGTGGGGCCAGGGGAATGCTTGACAAAGCCAGTGACTATTCCTGCTGTCAGTCATGCTGAGGCAAATTTCAAGCAGGCCTTGAGAATGCTGGGGCTGGAAAAGATTCTTCAGGGTTTGGTTCTTTCATTGAGGGTGAGCTACTCTTGGATATGTGAAAACAGGCTAAAAACTATAGCAGCACCATTAGGCTGGTGGCTACAGTGGGGGTAGAGGCTCTAGCCTCAAAATGCTGCTTTGAACCACTGGGCTCACAGGCAAATGGGAAGAATGATGACCATTTCTTAGGATATGAGAATAGCAGGGCACACTGCTAACATTTGAAGAGTATTGTTGGCTCCAGGTAAATAAGACAACTATCCTAACAGCCTCTTTTGACCTGGACCTCCAGGGACCCACAGGTAAATGACAAATCTATACTTCTTAAGAAGTGGTGCCAAGAAGACCTATAGAATCAGGTCTACTGTGACATGGAGCCAGCACAGCTGAGCATAATGGTGGAAAAGAGAGATTCCCTCATCTGTTCCACTCCAAAATTACAGGTTATCTGTAGCAGCATCTTCTTTGGAGGCCAGAGACCTTCCCGCTATGCTATAGGAAGTGCACCATACTTGTGAATTTCAACTGAAACACATAGTGGAAAGTCATTAATTCACAAAGACCACTACTTCTTTATGCATCATTAGATAACTACGCCTTGATGTGTTGTACATAGAAGAGGCAAGGCTCAACGAAGGCACAACTAGACTAGAAATTGGTCTAAACCAAAAACCAGTATTTTTCCAATTATATTATAGGGTGTATTTGTAAACAACAAATATAGTAGTCCAGTTTGGCTAATTGCAGAATAAATATAAGAAATAAATGAAAAATCATGCTGGAAAAAAATTGTTTAGAAGATGAATTTATGCCCTGAGTCTCAAGGATGAGTGGAAACTAAATCTAGTAAACAACGGAGAAATTGATATTACATAATGTCAATGATTTTTTAGCAACTCATCCGTTCCCTTCCACAGATATTTCATAAGCCCCTACACTGCACAGATACTGTTGTGGGCTTTAGGAATATAACGATCACAAAAAAAGACAAAGTGCTTGCCATTATGAAGCTTAAATGCTAATATAAGGGTCAGACAGTAAACCAAGTTTGCAATAAAGCTGGAAGTAATAAATGCTACAAAGAAATAGAAAGTGGAATAAGGGGAAAAGGTGATATGGAGGTGGAGGCATCCTGGTTTTACAGGTGCTATTTTCTACAGATGACTTCTCTGGTAAGGGACATTTGAATAAGATCAGAAGGCAGAAAAGGAAGGAGCTACGTGGGCACCTGAAGAGGGTGCGGGAAGAATAGCAAGTGCAAAGGCCCCAGAACAGAAAGAAGCAACCAAATCCTGATTTCACGATGCTGACTGCCTTCCTATTTTTCTTACATGAAAGTCTATATTATTTAACACAAGACTTGTTTCTGTGTTTTGTTTTGTTTTTGATAAATACAATTTTCACAACATGGAGGTTGAGAAGAAGAAAAAAATCTCTCCATCCTCTGTCCTCTAGAAAGATTAGAGCCAAAATAACTGTTTAACAAATCTACCACCACCGTTCCCATCTCCAAAGCCCTACTATCATTTTTTAGTACACCAATTTTCTCTTTTATTGTCTGTTGACTGAGGATATATGGGAGCAGCCCTTTATTGTTACATGAAACATTCTCTGCAATTTGGGAAGGCTGAGTTTTCCTTTTGCACTTCTAATTATGAAAGGGAACCTGGACTCACAATGTTCGCAGATATCAAGCAGCTGCAAAAGAGTACTTCTCTGATGCTTTCGATTCATTAAAAAGCATATTTTGCTCCTTTCTGAGGAATAGCTCCTTAGAATTTCCATAACACAATGATATTCTGATCAGTTTGACAGTATCACACATGCAAAACTTTATTTTCTCAGCATTTTGAATAGAGGCACAAAGTTACATGACTTTCTGGATGTTTTAGAGTACACAAAACACCTCAGAGAAAATTGTTTCTTAGTTATAGCTTCTTTGAAGCTAGCAAGAGTTTCAAGTTTACTAGTGTCTTTCAAATTGGGAATATTAGAAATTTTATTTTTTTTCTTTTTGCCTCATACCATTGTGGTCTTACTCTCTTTACTCTCTTGAAATTCCCTGTATTAAAGCTATCTTCTGTTCAACAGTAACACTTTATTAATTTATACCTGTCTTAAAAACAGAGTGGGAAGGCAAGCTAGCCAGCAAATACTGTCACGATAGAGCATTCTTTCCTGGTTCTGATGGAGTAACTTTCTAGAAGGTGTGGAAATGGCATTATCAAAAATGAAAAATACTGTCTTGAATTCAACCTTGACCCAGTTATTGAACTTGAAATAGGGCAAGCTTTAAACCATAACAATATTGGTAATGTAAGGCAATATTATATGACATAATGTACAAGACACCAGAAAGTTCTCTGCCTAAAATGCTAACCCCTTCACAGATGCTCCATTAGGAATGCATTCCTTTGAATTAAATGCTTCTTTATCCCCACAATTTTCTTAAAGCACCATTTCATGGAAGGGTACAGATGTGAAACATGTAATGGAATCTTTTGATGGAGTTTAGGACACAAGAATATAAAGCTAGTAGTAGGAAGGGATACTTAAAGTGCAGGAAAATGTTGGTAAACCACACTAAATCCATTCCTCTCATGTGTATCCTAGAGGCAGCCCTACATGAAACAGCAAACGCTTAACATTCTCATTAACCATTCAACAACCTTAACATAACCATAGAGTATGAGGGAAAGCAATCGCCTAGGGAATGGGCTCTTCTCCAGTAGAAATACAAACACAGAGCAAACATTCCCAGCCATTTTCATCAAATTAAATTTGAACAGAACACCCACCTGGATGGTTTCAGTCTACAGTCATTTGAAGTTCATGTTTTATGTCTTCTCTGACACAAAAGAGCACTGTAATAAAAAAGATGACAATTTGCCACTTATAGGCAAGTAAAAGGCAGAAAATTGCTCCGACCTGGCACAATCATGTTTTTTTTTTTTTGAAAATAATATTAGGATAGCTGCCTTTAAGGAAGCAACAATTTGAGGGTCTAGGTCTCATAGAATAAAAGGCAGTCTGTAAAAAATAAAGGTGGCACAATATTTGCACATCACCATAAAAGTCTGTACAGCATAAAAATATATTTCTGTGGCCTTTTTTCTTTGCTTATGCCATGCATCAGCAAAAGACAGATTATTATCATCATCATTTCTGTAGCCTTCTTCATTATCCAAATGCTTTATAGACATTGATTAGTTAACTCTTCTATGAACCCTGCCAGAAAGGTCAATATGATTAATCTGAAGGCAGAGCAAGAGAGCCCTGAGGTTAAGTGATTCATTCTTCCCTCCAAGGAGATCAGTGGAGGACAAGCTCTAAACTCCAGAGTTCTTCTATCTGAAGCTGTTCCTATCCTTGCTGACATAGGTAACAATGAAAGTGCTTTTTCTTCCCTGGTACAGTTGATGCAGAGAAGACTCAAGTTTGTACACACTTATTGGTAAAGAATAAACTGTTATCCTTTGTGAGATTCTTCGTTTGATTAAAATAAACGCACTTTGGTAAAATTTTCAATTTGTGGCCAGAGAAAGTGTTTCAGGTTAGAGCTCTTACATCTTGATGCAACAGTTTGTTCTTTCTACAAATATTTATCAAGGTTCTACCATACCCCCAGAGGCACATTCTAGGCTTCAGGAATACCAAAGTGAATTTGAGAGCCAATGTCCTGCTTTCATGGTGCTTACTCTCTAGTGAAGTGAGACAAACAGTAGAAACATTAAAAAAACAAGAATAATAACAGTGATAAGGCCAGGAAGAGAGTTAATGTAGGATAATGTAGAAACTGGTAAGCAGGTGTTTCTTTAGATTGGGTAGTCAGGGACAGCCTCTCTGAGAAGGTGGCATTGAAAGTGTGTAACAAGAGGGAGTCAGCCATGTGGAGAGGAAAGCCAATGGCATCCAGGCAGAAATAAGAGCTGAGCTAAAAAGTAAGCTACTAAAAGCCTGAGGTAGAAATGAGCTTGGTGTGTCCAGGGACTGGAGAGCAATTTAGTGCGGCTGGAGGATAGTTAACAACTAGGAGAGTGTAATAATTTAAGGTCAGAAAAGTAGGCAAGACTAGAATGGGTAGGTCAGAGAAAGCAGCTTGGAGCTTATTCTAAGTGCCTTTGGCAAACCACAGGGAAATCTTAAGTGGTGATGAGACAAAATCTTACTCCTATTTGCCAAACACTACTCTGTCATTTTAGGGGAAAAGAGCTCCAGGAGAGAAGCCAGTTAACAGGCTATTGCAGTAGTTCAGGTGAGAGATGATGGTGACCTGAACTGGGCTGGAGTAGTGCAGATGGAAGTGGAGGTAACTGAATACATTTAAGATAGGAATTGACAGAAGAGTTGGCAGGACTTGCTGATAGATGTGGGAAATATGAGCAATGAAATCAAAGGCAATTATTTATTTAGATGAAGAAAGGGAAACGAATTATTAGAAAGTGTTTGAAACCTTAGGCCTTTCATAATGCATTTTTGGGGCTCAAGGATCCTTAATTTTTTTGAACAAATCAAGCAGGAGATAAGAAACATTTCAAGTATAATGACAAGGGTGATGTAATCTGGTTTCTGGCTCTTCACAATAGTAGGTGCTGGAAGAAAGTAAACTAGAAAACTAGATCATTCCACAACTGTTTAAGAAAATCTTAAAACTAAGGCCTATTTGGGCCCATTTAAAAATTATTAAATATGGAATGAATTCAAGCAAATTTTGTAATGATGCATTCATTAAAAATTTTTTATGTTGCAAAGCATAGAGCTGTTTTAAGACAACATAGATGTAACCCACCAGCCTTCATGAAACATATTCTAGTGGGGGAAAATTGGCAACAAATAATTATCACAATTAATTATTCCAATTGTTATGAGGGAAACAAGGGAGAAATATGAGCCATTCTAGGAGGTCATTAAGGACTTATTTAGAAAGTGACATGTAAACTAAGGTCTGAAGGACTTAGCCATGAAGACGCTGTGACCATCACTTGGATATAAAGTCATAACTCATACACTTACACTCAGCAATTTACTGACTACAGCCATAATGTCACCATCTTCAAATTCTGAAGAGGGAGCATCTCGTCAATTGATTGCCTGGTGTCAGGGCAGGTGCACATTCCTGACTCATTTGGTTGTGCCTTGGGAATGAGAGTGTGCCAAAGGGAATAGGGGCCTATATCTTCCAAGGACTAAAGGAGAAGCTGTTAAACTGGGAGAGATGTTGGGTATGACAGTAAATTGAATTATGTTTCTAATATAATCCTCTGCTCACCTTTTCATTCCCAGAGCTCAACAGAGTGCCAGGCATATAGGAAGCATTCAATGTTGGGTGATGGATTGATTGAATGAATGAATAAAGGTAATTAGATATACAGCAGAAGGCAATTTTTGTCTCCCATTAAGTAGTAAGAAAGTCTATATACCAGATCAATTATGGTCTTCTCCCAATATAGTATACCATCACTTCCATCATCTTTTGGAACTGTGCCTCACTTACAAACAGGCTAACAAAATTAAGTTAGAAATATTTTGATTATAATTGATACCTGATTTTTTTTTCATATCTGAATCCAGTGCTTCTCAGACTTAACAGAGCATAAGAATCACCTGGCAGCATATGTGAAAACGCAAAATCAAAGGTCTCACCCATTTTGGATGAGCCAAAGGAGAACCCAAGAATATCCTTTTTATTTATTTATTTATTTTTTGAGACAGAGTCTCACTCGGTCACCAGGCTGGAGTGCAATGGTGCAATCTCACTGCAACCTCCGCCTCCCAGGTTCAAGCGATTCTCCTCCCTCAGCCTCCCAAGTAGCTGGGACTTCAGTTCATGCCAATACACCCAGCTAATTTTTGTATTTTTAGTAGAGACGGGGTTTCACCATGTTGGCCAGGATGGTCTCAAACTCCTGACCTCATGATCTGCCCGCCTCAGCCTCCCAAGGTGCTGGGATTAAGAATATGAATTTTAACAAAGATCTCAAGTGATTAAGATGTAAATGACCAAATTTACTTTGAGAAATACTGACCTCCAGTCATTCTCTTCCCAAGTCCAGTCTACCACAGATCTAAATGGTCCTGTGGGTTTCTTTGCCTTCCATTGTCATTGTCACTGACAATTTAGATATTATTTATCAGTTACATTCCAGTAGCCACACATCTGTTCTTTCTTCAGTGTCTCTATGTCTCAATCCAATTTGTACTTTAATTTAATATATCTTCCCAAAACAATGATTTCTGGGCTAAAACAAAAAGTTCAAATAAAAAGTAGCAGAATCTAGTATGCTTCATTTCATCTACAAATTTGAATTCTATCTTTTCTCCAGCTTAGCCTCCTCAAACTTGAAGTCTTACTTTACACGACTACAAAGGCATCCTACTTACCTGCTTTTCCAAAGAGTTTCCTGTTTTATGTGACGTAATACTCCCCAAAAGGAAATCTAAAAACAAGAATAATCAGGAAGTCTGGTTTTAATCCAGTGTTTTTCAAGCTGCTGTGCAAATGTGAGTAATTTCCTTAGCTTCTCCAGAATCCATTTGTTCCATCAGTAAAGACACAGAACCAGCTTAAACTAGTGGCTTTCACACATTTTGATGACCACCCACTGTAAGAAATAGGTCATGACAATGAAGTTTCACAAAACACTTACAATTACTGCATGTGATGGACTCTGATATTTTATCTTCCAATCTACTTTATTCTGTCATATTATTTCTTGCATAAAAACGCTAGTTGCAGCTTTCTAAATTGATTTCACAACACTCTACTAGATCTGTTGGGGTGATCAGACCCAACACCAGGTTGTGGGGGCAACAAAGTCTGGCGGAGTCAAAGGAATGAGAAAAGACAATATGAGAGAGAAAGTGGGTCCGGGGGGCCAACGCAAGTATGGAGGCTGCAAAGGCCCTGAGCTCTGGAAGCCCAGACTATTTCTTGGTGTTCAAACAAAGAAACAGGTGGTGAGAATATGGGGTTGAAAAGGAGCATTGCATTAAGCACATGATTTACAGCTGTGATGGTTTAGCATTTATATGGCCAATTCTAAGACATAATCTATCTAGGAGCCTGGGAGGGCTAGAAGCAAGGAGCCAGTAAGTCTAGACACATTCCAGAACCACGAGGGGTTTTATGCCCTGGGCTTAGATTATGGTGCGTCAGGGCAGCCTTCCACCCTTTGGCACAGAGCTTGGTGTGTCAAAGGCCACAAGGGGTTTTAGACCCTGGACCCCAGACATGTTCCAAGACTCTTTTACATTGTGTCAGACATGCAAGCCCTGCCTCAGCTTCTCCCAACACTCAGCTTTTCCCAACAAGATCATAGCTGCAGTTTGAAAAACACATAGATGATCTTTATGGTCTGCTCTAGTTCTAATGCTCTATGATAATGAATAAACATTAAGCTCTTTTGCATACTTGCATGTCTTCCCAATTTATATATTTTTACTTTTATAAATAAACTCCAGGGGAAAATACAGATTTCCTAAGGTTATCTGGCAACTCTGATAAAACAGTGTTGATACATGTTACAAATACATGAATTTAAAATTCAAAAAGTTTAATAACAATGTAAGCCAATGGAAAAAAAATGGACTTATTTTCTTATTTTCCCTCTGATCCAGGTACAGATTGCATCTCAAGAATTCTTACCATGATTGAGGAAGAGGTACTAAGATTGAAGTGATGTCCTTTCAAATTTTGGTTATATCACTTGTTATGTCACTTGGCTCTCAGCCCTGACTTCACTGTAAAATCACCTGGGGAATTAAAATAAGCAAAAAACACCCCCATTCTAAAACTATTAATTCAGACTATAAGAGGGTGGAACTGAATCATCAACATTTTTAAATCTCTCCAAGTGAGGACTGAGAAGAACTAGACTAGCTGATATACATCAAAAGCCACAGTGTTCTGGCTGCCCAGTTTAGCCCAATGACAGAAAACAAGGGTGATAGAAGCATTCTTGCTTGAATGTAACATTCCTATTTTATTCCCTTCCGTTACATTCCCCATAAGCTCCACACTAGTCTTCTCCTTCATCATCTTCACAATTCAAAATTGAGAACTGCTACCTACTGCAATTTAAACAAAAGTGTCTTTAAATCCCAAATCTGCTCCATTGGCCCTGCTCACATACCTTAGGGTCCTTGAGTGCAAATGCCATTTGAGAAGCGTCACTCTATAAACTATTGATCCTTCTCTGTCTGTTCTCCAACTCACTCTGTAAGGTAGAGATGTAAACAGTTTATAGATGTGTCATTTTGAAGACCTGATAATAGGGGAGGAATAACAACCAGTTCTCATCACACAGGTAAGCACTGGGAAAGGTGGGCTAAGAACAACTGGGGACTTTGGAAGACACAAGCAGAAGCCACAGACAGAGAGACTCAAGGGACTAAATAAAGGGTGTTAAAAGTCATGAGTTGGCTTCAATGCCACAAAGCCGAAATTTTGAGTGAATCACACATTAAAAAAATCCATTCAAGATAGAGAATAAAGATTAGGAGAAACGTAGCAAAAACAAATGTTTGTCTTCGGGGGTTATAGTGCTTTTGGTTTTTGCTCTGTAGACTTAATTTTGTTATAGTGATACATTTTGTTTATTAAGGGAAACTTAACTTATAGTGTTATGTTTTCCTTAATAAACAAATGAACTGAATTTTGAGATACAAGGGCTTTGTTTTGAATTCATAAATTCTCATGTCAGATGAAAGCCACTGGGATTTATATGCTTCCTTATCGCCACCTGGTGTGCTTTAAAATAATGCAGGGGAAAGATAGCAGTGCAACTTAGTTATCTATGGAAAATCAAAGCTGGCGGCTAAGCAGTGTATTAACAGACAAATACCCTTGATGTAGCTCAATGAGCCGCAGATATAATATGGGAACATCTCATTCAATAATGTGGCTTTCCCTGGCCTGCAGAAACTGATGAAAGGGTTTTCTTTTGTTTTGAGATTATGACACTTTGATGGTAATGTTATTTTAATATATAAGATTATATTATAATAAATGATGATAAAGACAAGTAATTTTAATTTTTAATACTACTGGTGCAAAAAGGTGGCAGTGTTTTATTTCATTATGTTTTGATTCTCTTACTTGGCAAAAATAGAACAAATCTGGGATAGGTTGTCAGGTTTCCTGGAGAAGGCTAAGAGAGGTATCAGAGAACTCAGGCACTGCCTCTGGCTTTCTCTCCTCTCCCCAGCATAAGGATAGGACTTTACTTAGGTTGAGTTGGTTCAAAATCTGGACATGAGTGCAGATGATATAGACATCTCCTTAATGGAAATGTGTAGATGATCAATGCAACTGCTTCTGGAATGCCAAAAGGAATGCCACGGAAGGCTTGTGGTGAGCAAGAATCAAGCCTCTTTTCAATGCTGGCAGGTTTCTACCAGCTTGGAAAAGATCACCAACAGCCATGTGCTCTCTAGAGAAGCAAGGGGAAGGGAAAGCCACACTGAAATACTTTGCATCCGCTCATGCTCTGTGGGGCTCCCTCGTGCCTACTGATTTCTGTGCTAGTGGTTATATGTACTGTGACCACATAGCAAGTGTGAGAGGAATCTGTGGGTGAGTGTGCATGAGTAGGGTTTTGTGTGTGTTTGAGTGTGTGCGGGTGTGCCTGTGTGTGTGTGGGTGAGTGTAGGTGGCTGTAGGTGTGTGTGTATCTGAGTGTGTGTGGGGTGTGTTTGTGTGTCTGTGATTATGGCTGCGGCTGTGAGTGTGCATGAGTATCGGTGATGTGGGTGACTGTGGGTGGAAATATGAGTGAGAGTGTGTGGGAGTGCGGGCTGTGTTCCTGTGGATATGTGTGAGTGTGGATACCAGTGTGGATGAGTGTAGGTGACTGTGTATTCGAGCATGAGTTTGTGAGTGTGTGGGGGGTGTTTGTGTGGGTGTGTGTGTGTGGGTGGCTGTGGATGTAAATGTGTGTTTGAGTGCATGTGTGTGGATGTTCTCTTATAATCAACCCAACCCTGAACTGATAGCTCTATTTTACTGCTCTCTCTTTCCCCTTCACAATCTCATTTTGTAGTGGTTGTTGGATTTTTACTGGGCTATAAAATCTGCCAATCTGGGAACTATTGATAACAGTTGATGAAAATAACAGGCTGTGAAAGGAATGAGCCATTTTGGAGCCTTATTCCCTTTGGTTTCTTACCAACATGAGTGTACTCTATTAATTATGAAACATAGATGTCAGACCAGCAGATCCTGGTGAATGAGGTGGCTGGTGGGAGGGAGGGATTCATGAGAAATGGGAAGTGCACAGTACTTGAACGTGGGAAGAGAAGCTGAATTGGGAGCTCAAGGCAAAGGCTGAAGTCACAGTTTTACTTAGAATCATCCCTGTGGTTGTACAACAATCTGTGAGCCCGGGCTTACAGGCACATTTCCTCAGCAAGAGACAAGTTTTGGAAAGAAAAACCTCAGATCACAGAGACACACGTCACTAAATATGGTTTCTACCCCTTAGGTTGTATATAATAATGGTAATTCTTACCTCTTAGGTTTTAAATAATTGTGGCATTGATTGCTAGGTTGTTTTGCCCCTTTCGTCTTTATATTTTTCTTTAATCAATATTATAGTAAAAAGCTTAAGGAAAAACATTAAAAAGCATTTTATGCTTTGAAACTCTTTGAAAATTTGCCTTATTATTAAAATATATATTCATTTTCTTAATTCTATTCACTTATATATTTAATATTCTTTAAAGTTCCTGATTATTCAAGAGATGCTTATTCTTTCTTTCAAACATTTCAAGTGTCTATTGTTGGCAGGATTTTGACAGCCTCCAAAGCTTTAGCAAAACTCACCAAGTTGGTTTAATTCAGTGAAAGCCTCATTACTAGATCAAGGAGAGTCTCTCCGCCAAAAATTAACCTATTTGGCACAGAAATGGTCCCTCTCTACCTGTAATTGTCATTTCTCCCAGATCACTGCAGTGAGACCATCACTTTCCTTTTTCTCCACCCACAAAGACTGAGATCCTTGCAACTTACAGAATGATCTACTATTTTACAATATTGGGATCATTTAAAGGGCCTTGTCTATATTTTCTCAAATATAGTCTATGTTGTTCCAAATATAGATTTTTTTACTATAATAGAGTCATAGCAATAACCTATCTTTTAAAATCTCTTTTTTAGCACTAATGCTAAAGTGCTATCAGTGATATTTATTTCAGGTCCTTCCTTTAAACTAAATAGTTATTTCTATTTGCAGAAAATGAAGGAAGTTGCTAACATATTTCAAGGGAAATCTTTTTTGCCACTGATTTAAGCAGTAATTGGAAAGAGAAAAGCAGCATGCATGAAAAGCAGTAATAGTACTTTCTTATTCTGTAATCACTGAAGAGTGGGGAGTTGTGTATTATTTGATTTTTTTATTAATACTTGTAAAGGCAATATGTCAAATTTGAATACTTCTGTTCACTTTCATCAAATTAGGTTCTCATTGCTTTTTTAGCAGCTCTGGCTTACAAAGCTTAAGTTGTATTTGTAAAATGAACAGTTAAGTGTTATATTGATGAGAAAAATTTACATTGGAATGAAGATATATTACTTAGAATCATAAAGTGATTGATCTAGAAGGCAACTTAGAGATAATACACCCCAATGCTCACTCTGAGTTTTTATTTTATTATTTCACAGATGAGAAAACTGAGTCCCAATGAATTGCTTAATTCCACAGATCTACTCAGCAGAGGGAAGAATTTACTTCATTTTTCAAAGAAGTCAGTAATGTATATTGCCTTAGATTAAGTACCTCAAAAGTAAAGTTTATTTTCAAACTCTATCAATAATGGTAATATTCAGTATATGTCTGACGTTTAACGAATATTATTTCCTATAGTCTTATGATTATTACATTCTTCTCAGGCTAAATAGATAACAAATGAAG
This sequence comes from Pongo abelii, assembly GCF_028885655.2. Lineage (NCBI taxonomy): Eukaryota > Metazoa > Chordata > Mammalia > Primates > Hominidae > Pongo > Pongo abelii. The sequence goes on along the minus strand of NC_071991.2, from coordinate 142,629,027 downwards.
TCGTTGGCATTATTGAGTTATTCAGAGATAGCTATAATATAAATAAAATCAATATTTTCAAATTTTTTATTAATCAAATTCCTTGGGTTTTTATGTTGCTGACAAGATTTTTAATAAGTAATTGACTTTTGAGATTAAATTATATTCTTATCTAAACCTAATATAGGCAGAAATATAGAAGAACCTCCACGACCAACAGAAAAATCCTTGATCCTTGAGTTCCTGGGGCAAGTCAAAGCCAGACCAAAGTGCTTAAGGTGACCTACCTCTTTTTGAGAACAGAAATGCCCTAACTCCCAGCTTGCACTTTGCAAAAGAAATGTTACCTTTGTGTCAGTCATGAAGAAACTGCTTCTTTAAGTAGCTTCAGGCTTTTAAAGTCCCTGAGACTGGCCCTTAAGAACTGTTACAACATTTATTATTTGACCTTTTTCCTAAAACTTTCAGATCCCCAACGCTTAACTTCATCACGTAGTAGGACTTGGTGTTTTCTTGCAGATAAAGCAGGCTTCACCAACTTGTATTAATGCAACAGGGTTGAGATTAATCCTGGCCTTTTGTTTTATAAACAAAACTTTCAAAGGACAAAGAACCTAAAAGTCACAGTACTATTTCAAAAACATTATTTGGAATCTCTCCAACAAGTTAACAGCTTACACCAAAGTAAGCCCCTTTGGTCTTTTCCCCTTCTCTCATACTGGAGTTGTTGCTAGTATATTGCAAACTTAGTTAGGTGCCTCCTAGCTTGCCCTCCAGCTGCCATGTGTAGAAAAATATTTGTCTCAAGAGCAGGGAAGACGGTCCAAGATGCCTATAACGAGCTGAGACATTTAGCTCAGGGAGGACTCATTCATGCCTTGCTTAAAATCAGGTTCTATTAGGTAGATCTGCCAGGTCCAGGGCACCTTTCATGAAATCAGGTTGCACAGTCAGCAACAGGAATTCATAGGAAAAAATAGATGATACTTTTTCTCTTAAGCAAGAGAAACACTTGCTTAACAATTGAATCAAAACAAAACCAAAACCAAATAAAAGGGATTGGTTTCACCTATCAACCCATCATCTACGTTTTAAGCCCCGCGTGCATTAGGTATTTGCTCTAATGCTCTCCCTCCCCTTCCGCCCCCAAAAACCACCATGGCACATGTATACCTACGTAACAAACCTGCATGTTCTGCACATGGATCCCAGAACTTAAAGTAAAATAAAAATAAATAAATAAATAAACGACCAAACAATGTTAAAAAAAGCATTGGTTTATCTGGAATTACCTGAGTTTTCTTACATGATAATGATCAACCAGAAGACTGAGTCAAAGTCATTTGGTTGGTCAAATCAGCCTCTATCTGAAGTTATATCACTTTCGAGAAAGATAAATCCCAAGAAAAGCTTTTATATAAGAGATTTTATTTGGAAAATGTGTAATCGAGTTGAGATTGCCTTTGGAGAAACAACACTTCATAGGAATAACCCTCGTGGCCTCTTAGGATGTTTTTGTCCCTGAAAAGGAAAAAATATCATTCAATTTCCAAAGATTCAACTAAAATTAATAAGATTTTAAAACCTTCTTTCCTGTCTTTGAGTTTTTGAGTCATTGAGTTGCCAAGCCTGCTGTTAAACTTTTAGCTCACAGTTGCACAGTATTTAATACCTTTTCTAATAATAAAGTAAAAGGAAGAGGAAATCTGAAGTAGTGTACCCCAAACTTAGATATAATGAAACATTTTAGTTTCTTTTTTTATAAACATTCTCAAATATATTAGTATATTTAATCAATTGAAAGCTATTAATTTGTTCTGCAAATATTGTCTGAAAGCTCAGGCCTGGCAGTGTTCTAGGCTCTCGAGCTACAGTGGTGATCAAAATGGACAATGCCCTTTCCTTCCTAGGCCACACTGCAAAATGGGAGAGTAAATATTAAATTAATAATCATCAAACAACTGAATGACCAATAATCCACCACTCGGGCCAGGCGCATTGGCTCACGTCTGTAATCCCACCACTTTGGGAGCCCGAGATGGGTGGATCACTTGAAGCCAGGAGTTCAAGACCAGCCTGGCCAACATGGCGACACCATGTCTCTATTAAAAATACAAAAAAAAATTAGCTGGGCATGGTGGTGCACACCTGTAGTCCCAGCTATTCGGGGGGCTGAGGCAGAAGAATTGCTTGAACCTGGGAGGCAGAGGTTGCAGTGAGCTGAGATTGTGCCACTGCACCTCAGCCTGGATAACAGAGTGAGACTCCATCTCAAAAAAAAAAAAAAAAATACTCCACCATTCGAATTACAGTTCTGGGGTTATGGAAAGGAGCTTATGAAAAGAGTGGCAGGGAAGAGTCCTCCAAGGAAGCAGCACTTCAACTGAAGCCTGAAGAATGGACAGAAGAAGACCAAAGACTAGTCGGAGGAGAATGTTCCAGACAGAGGAGGCTCTGAGGGGGAAAGGTTAGGTTTGTCCAGAAACTGAAAGTGCTTATTTCATAAAATAGTGATTTTGAGGCAAAGGTATAAAATGGGGTTGAAGGGTTTAAAAAGCCTTCTCTGACATGAAAGGATTTGGGTCTTTATCCTAAATGGAACAGGAAGTGATAAGAGAGTAATTCACTTTGTTTCACACAGGCCTACACTGTGACTTCCATGGGTCTTAGGCATCTTTGTCAGTCCCTTCCTCTGTAAGATACATAGAAGATAGAGCAGTAATAAACACATACATGATAGATAAATAGACACATATATAAATTGTATTGTATTATAGTATTGGCAAAAAGATTAATATAATCCAGACCAAACTATATTCATTTTTCTTCTGACATTAAAAGAAATTAAAACATTCTTGTGGTCCCCTAACATTGTCACGAACTCATGGCCCTGTGGCTACTGTGTCCAATGTCTAAGCCAGCCTTGGTCTTATCAGGAGAGCACAGATTTTAGTCAAGATAAAGCAGAAAGCTATTACAAGGCTGCAGGCAAGAGAAGGTGGCAGACATAGGCAAGAAAAAAATCAATAAAATATTATTAATTTCGTTTTTAAATAGAAAATAAAAAAAAACAGCTACTCAGACACTACAGTATATGTTAAGAAACCTAAGCCAATATTTACTAAAAAGAAAAAAAAACACATTATGGTCAGTTTGAAAAAATGATGGAAGAGAATAGGAGAGAGATGGGGGGGCAAAGTCAGAAAGCTGAGTGGTGAAAAAGAAGAACTAGAAGCCAAGAGGGAGGTGGGAGGTAAAATTATGGAGACAGAAAAGAGGGAGAGAGAGATAACAGGGAAGCAGAATAACAAGAAAGGAATAGGGAAAATCAGGAGGGACTGTATGTGAAAGCTCTTTGAAGGCAAATCTGCTGTACAAATGTAGGAGAGTGTAATAGGAAGCCAGGGAAAATTTTTCTTGGGAAACTGGAGCCAATGCATTAAAAAATCTTCTAATGATCACCCATAGTCCTTCAGAGGAAATCAATGTGGGCTGTTATCAAAATAGTCGTATTGGAAGGACAGAGCTCTAAAAAGGAGCATGTGTAGGGCTTGTTAAACCAAACATTTCTGCAGAGAGCTGCGTTAGTAGAAAAAGCTGGCAGGCATTTGTAACCAGAATCATGTGTATGCTTGCTAGAAAAACCACATGTGGGGATTTTTGCTGTTTACCTTCTTCTTTTGGTAAATCCCTCAGCAATATTGTTATGTGAAAAAATTCCAAGATGGTTTATAAGTCAATGTATGATAATAACTGCTCCCTCTCTTCCTCCCAATAGAGTTTGATCACATTTGAGCCCCTGTTAGAGTGCCTTTGTATGCTCTTCTGTACAGGGAACAAGAGGGGCACCCTTTAAGCCCAGCAGAAGGCCTGGCTGGCTGGGGTGAGAGCCCTTTCTTGACACTTCTACCCTCTGCTCTGCAATTGTGATGGTTACTTTTACATGTCAGCTTGTCCAGGATACAGTACCCAAGTAATCAGTCAAACTCTAGGTTTTGCTATGAAGGTATTTTGTGGACGTGGCTAATATTTACAATCGGTTGATTTCAAGTTCCATAATGTGTGCGGGCTTCACCTAATCATTTAGAATGCCTTAAAAGCAAAAAACTGATGTTTCCCTGAGAAAGAACAAATTCTGCCTCAAGATTAAGATGTTATATTAGTCTGTTTTCACGCTGCTGATAAAGACAAACCTGAGACCAGGCAATTTACATAAGAAAGAGGTTTAATGGCCTTACAGTTCCATGTGGCTGGGGAGGTCTCACAAACATGGTAGAAGGCAAGGAGGAGCAAGTCTCGTCTTACGTGAATGGCAGCAGGCAAAGAGGGAGAGAGAGAGCTTGTCCAGGGAAACTCCCGTTTTTAAAACCATCAGATCTCATAAGACTTATTCACTATCCCGAGAACAGTATGGGGGAGCCCAGCCTCATGATTCAATTATCTCCCACCAGGTCCCTCCCACAACACATGGGAATTATTAGAGTACAATTCAAGATGAAATTTGGGTGGGGACACAGAGCCAAACCATATCAGATGTCAACTCCTGCCCAAGAGTTTCCAACCTGCTGGTCTGCCTACAATGTTCAGACTTGCCATCTCCTGCAATTGCATGAGCCAATGCCTTGAAATAAATTATATATATATATATACACACACACACACACACACACAATTTATAATATATATTATATAGCATGTCTATATATGTCTATATTATATGTATGTTTCATAAATAATATAAATGTATACATTTACTATATAGAATCTCACAGATATGGTTCTGTTTCTCTGAAGAACTGAGACACACTTTGGTGCCAGGAGTGGTTCTAAAGGAATGGAGTGTTAAGGGTGAGGTTTCTAAATTGGCTCTGAGGATTCTGGAAATGCTTCTCTAAGCCAACAAAACTTAAAGGCACTAATGACTCTATTTCCAGTGGTAAAGAGGGCACTGACACTCCATACTATGGTGTTTTAATCAGCTTGGGCTGTCATATCAGTAAACCACAGACTAGGTGGCCTAAACAAAAATGCATTTTCTCACTGTTCTCGGGGCTAGAAGCCCAATATCAAGGTTCTGTCTCATTTAGTTCCCAGCAAGGACTGTCATCCTTGTAGATGATCACCTTCTCACTATGTCCTTATACAGCCTTTCCTTGGTGCATGCCGCAGAAAGAGAGAAAGCAAGCTCTCTTATGTCTCTTCTTATAACGACACTCATCCTACTGAATCAGCCTCATCTTTATGCCCTTATTTAATCTTAATTGCTTTCTTCCTCCAAATAACAGCCACAATAGTGGTTAGGGCTCTAACATATGATTTGGTGAGGGGGTCACAAATATTCAGTCCATAACATCTGGCAATAAAGATGTACAAATACTATCCTTGGGTATCCCCAATCAAATACTTATAAATGTGAAGCTCTGGTGACTACAGTATTTGATATCTTAGAATACTTTTGTCAAACTAAGAAGTATAATAATTAAAGTGGTTTATTGCTCCTAGTCGTACTAGAGGAAGGGAGGAAAAAGAAAGGGTTAGCTCAGGACTTCAAATTCCCAATTCAAATGCAGCATAAATTACCTGAAAGCTTCTACATCTGCCCTGAAAGGTGGTGGTAGCTGAGATTTCTAAAAACCAAAGCCAGAGACTCATCCTATGAGTGGCTAAATTACAATACAAATTGAATTCTCAACCTCACAGTGTGTGGCTGAACTACTTTTTATTGAAGAGAATAGGCCTATGTGTAATGGATCCAATCAACCATCTCAACAGAAGCCAGAAACAGAGATAGGGTTATCCAGGAAAGATTTGTAAAGGACCTGCTTGTCTGATGGCTTAGACCCCTGTGAATTACATGGACAACTGACAAGGTTTTTGAACAGCAGAAACACTTCTGGCCTGGGTTGAAACGGGCCAAGACATACTAGACACACACATGACAAAAGAGTCAGAGATTGGAGTGATGAAGCTACAAGCCAATGAACACCAAGGACCCCTGGGAGCTACCACACCTGGATGGGGCAAGGAAAGATTCTCCCTTAGAGTTCTTAGAAGGAACATGGCCCTGCCGGCACCTTGATGTAGGCTTCTAGACTTCAGGACTGTGAGAAAATACATTTCTGTTGTATTAATCCACCCAGTTTGTTGTAATATGTTACAGCAGTCCAAGGAAACCGATATGGCAACCACACTGGCCATTAAGCAATCCACACAGCTCTCCCTATTGTAGAAGAAAATATCGAGAGACACAGAGAAATAGTGTATCTTTTCTTCCTTTTTGTAACGTTTGGTAATTCCGGGGAAACGTGGCTTTAAGAAATTTTTTCAAGCTTATATTTTTTTTTCAGCTTTTCCTACATCCATAATAAACCTGGTGTATCAAAGGATTGATCTACGTAAGGATGATCTGAAAAGAAATATATCAGATTTTCCTTCTCTGGACTCAGACAGTATTACTATTATTCATTATTAGTAAGGGAATAAACAGAGCAAGTAGAGAGAAGGTTGAGGAGAGATTAAAGGGAAGGCAAGAGAGCAAGCTCATTTTAAATGCATGCCTTTGAAATGGCATCAGAGGCCTGAGGATGAGTGGCAAAGATCTAATGGGAGCTTTCACGCTCCAACTTCATAACATAAACTGTGTGGGTTGGAAGAAATCTCAGATATCATCTCATCTAAAGACATGATATTTACCTAGAGGTCCAATGTTGGGCAACATTTCAGCGTACCTAGGAGGTGAACATATGTAGATCAGGCCTCTGAGGAGCAGATACTACCAGGATACAGGCACAATTCTGATGTCTGCACCCAATAATTTGGAGGGCATCCCAGCAGAAGCAGCGGCGTGGTTCTCAATCAGAGTGCTATGGCACCCTGGTGTGGCTCTCTATAAGGCGGACCCATCACATTTGAGTCACTGTGTAAGATTTATGGGTTATAATCACAGGTCATAATCATACCACTTCAGAGATCTCTTTCATATGGAAGGCTGAGCTGAGTGGGTCCTGTTCCATAAATATGAGCTATTTAAAACTATGTTTTCAAAGAAAGGTCTTATGTTTACCAGAATATGAAAAAGTATAAGCAAATAGGGTGAGGGAAATAAATGTTTCTAAGGAAAACAATACAGTGGCAATGTGGTTAAATGAGTCTAAGGGAACAAAGACACTTGTGGGTGTTTTGTAAGATGTTACACTGAAGTATTATTTGTGTTATAGTTAAACCCAATCTTTAAAACTGCTTGGGGAAACTTTTGATCACTTCCCATATGCTGCTAAAAATTTTATGATTTCAAAAATGTTGAAGACTACTGCAATAAGGGCTTTCATTATACTTCATAGACTCACGTTTTATGCAAGGAACCACCAACCTCGGTTCACTGTGCTGTCAGATCGTAATAAACTGAAAGTAGCCAATTAGACTTGGGGGGTTAGAAGAGGCAGGCAGCAACAGCCAGGTAATAAGGAGCTCAGTATCTAACCACTGGTTAGCTACCCAGGAAAAGTCAATTTATCACAGAGTGTCTCTCAGATATTGCCCTAGTGCCTTGAGCTTAAGCTGTGTTCCCACTGAGACTCAGCCATGTGAGGGCACATTAGGAGGGCTGGTGAGGTACACACAGATTATCTATTTTAAGAAAGAATCTTGAAGCCTCCAAGAAAAAAAATTATTTGAGGCACCCCATAGTGTCTGTTGCTCATGTTGTCCTTCAGCCAAGTCCCCAGTAACTTGTCTATTCTTAAGGAGTGATTTGGCTAGAAGTAAGAAAAGAGAGACTTGTTTCCACACAAAATCTCTGTAAGACCTCAAAAGCACAGTAAGTCAAAGGAGAGGAAAAATGTTCTCCCCGCTTCTAAAGAGTAACTTCAGAGACGTGACTCCACCACAATAGGAGCTTGCAGACATCACATGAAGTGGTTCTGGAGTCAGTGAGTCCTCCAGGCCCAAGGAGTATCACAGCCTTCACTTATTCACAGTGGCAGAAGCAGGGGCCAGCCATGAAGCCTCCGTGGGCAACAGTCACCTTAGTGACATCTTGCCTTCACAGCAGCAGGGACAGCTTGAGAGTTGCAGGGGACAATGACTCGGGGAACTGATAGAAACACCTGTGACTGCAAAACCAGCAACAGTGGTGGATTTAAGGAGCCTTCATTTTTATTCCCTGACCCATTTCTGGTCCTATTTGTTAGTTCTGGGAAAATATTGGCTACATTAAGAAAAAGCATTAAGTAATTAAGTATTTGACATACGCTATCTTTTTTTTTTTTTTTTTTTTTTTTTTGAGATGGAGTCTCGCCCTGTTGCCCAGGCTGGAATGCAGTGGTGCAATCTCGGCTCACTGCAATCTCCGCCTCCCGGATTCAAGCAATTCTCCTGCCCCAGCCTCCCAAGTAGCTGGGGATTACAGGCGCATGCCACTATGCCCAGCTAATTTTTGTATTTTTAGTACAGATGAGGTTTCACGATGTTGGTCAGGCTTGTCTCGAACTCTTGACCTCATGATCCGCGCGCCTCAGCCTCCCAAAATGCTGGGATTACAGGCGTGAGCTACAGCGCCCAGCCGCTTGACATACGCTATTTAAGAGAGCAGGTGTTGCATAATGCATTTTAGTAATGTTTTCATCAAAATGGTTCATTTTTCTAAAGTTTTTGCACTTGAGGGTGTATGTTTCAGTTATCGGTGAAATTCACTTATGTAGAACAACTAATTCCCTGACAGATCAGATAAATAAGCTGTTGCTATAATAGAGTGTTAAGCACTGAACAAATTTGATTAAAGATAGATTTAAGAACAATTTGTATTAACAAAATTCTTTGTCTAATTAGGAACAAAGGGACTTCTATTTTCAATAATTATCTATTAAAGTTGGGCCAGATTTTGTGAAGGATTGATTGTATTGTCCAATTCCTTTTTTAAAATTATTATTTTTCCTTTCCCTCCCTACAATAATCTAGCTGCTAAAAATGTAAATTTATGGCTGATTTCCTCTGTAGCATAAATATTCAAGTTCTAAAGTCAGTGTAGTTGCCTCAGAAAGATTTCTTTTACCATTCACAAGGGAAGGCAGGCATTTAACTGTTTCACAGCTAGCTGTCTTCTCCTGCTTGTGAGCTGCCTCTGCCATTCTTTGATGCTATAGTAGACTATGAAATTAACAACTGAGTATTATGATACTCTGCAGGGCATCATGCATCTGGCCCACAGATGCATGTTGGGCAGTGTGACATGGATGAGCAACTGCAAATAGAGATCAGATTCCTAAATTAGATGGGCTTTTCTTCTTTTTTTGCAACAGTGGCTTTCATATCTAATTTGCATACTGTACATTATCAACCCAAATGCTAATAAAATGAGCCCTGAGCAAACTGTTGCTTTGAATAGCAAAATGAAGTCTGTGAGAAAAAGGAGAAAGTAGTAGTGGGGAGAATTTCAATGTACATGCCTCATGTAATAATTTTTTGGCATGCTTTTCCATTAAAATATTGGGTTTTCTTAGTCTAGAATTGCTTTTAACTGAGAAAGATTTACGCTTGTATCTTGACTTCAGACTGGCTATCTCGCATCTGAGGCCATAGCAAAAGGTAGAAAATGTGCAAACTGTGAACCTCATAAACAGGATTCAGCCTTGAACGAGATTACTGATGAGTCATTCCTGAAAAGCTGCTTCATAAAGAAATATATCATCCTAAATTTCAAGACAAGCAATCTCAGATTTCAAGACAAGACAAAAACTTTCAAGACAATTTCAAGACAATTAGCATATCATTTCCAAAAAATGATATGAACCTCACAAGCTAGGTTTGAGGGTAAAATGAAATCTACATTCATATACATACGAAAATGCAATGCTTAATATGGTGCACATTCAGAGTAGACACTGTCAATTCACCTTTTGCTTCTTTGAAAAATAGGGAACAACAAGAAACAGTACACAGAAGTCTGGAGAAGATGTCATGTTTTTAGACAAAAGGGTTTGGGTGCCATTTTTGTTCTTTGTCAGTTCAGAAGACTCTTTCTGCCGCTATTTTTCCCCCAAGAAATGTGTTGTCATTTTTGTCCAAGCAGATATCTTCAAGTGGATATTTAAAAATCCACATTTTAGGCTCAGATCCAGCTATTTTATGGGAACATAGAGCTTAAGCAACAAGGATGGATCTTTTAGATAGTTCTCTATTCTGACTTCTAGAGGTAACAAATGGAGAATGTTTTGAAGGGGATATGCAAACAAAATAAAGGAAGTTCCAAAACAGGCATATTCACTCTCACCTTCATCTATGACTGGCACAGTGTCAAGATCTGCATCAGCTCTTTTTCTGAGCCCCTTCTACAAACTGAAGGGTCCTATAAAGTCAAGTGAAGGACTGATAATTTCTCTACAATTTTTCCAGAGACCTAAGGGAGTAAATAGGACACAAAAATAGGATGACAAAATTATTTCTGCTTGATGGCATGAGTACCAACAGGTATATGGAACGGGTAAGTGTCTCAAAAATTATTAATTCCAGTGTATGCATTATGCAACTATCATATTTAACAAATTAAAAACATAACATTTTTTAGCCAGGCACGGTGGTATGTGCCTGTAGTCTCAGCTACTCAGGAGGTTCAGGTGGGAGGATCACTTGAGCCCAGGAGTTAAAGGCTGAAATGAACTGTGATCGCACCACTGCACTCCAGCGTGGGCCACATAGAGAGACCCTGGCTAAAAATAAAATTTTAAAACAAGACTTTTTCAAATATAGAATACAGATATATCAAATATATATTTAACTCATAAATGACAAAACCCACAGAATGGTAAAACTGGTTCAAAGCAAAATTTGAAAGACTGAGAATATACAGGTACTGAAAGAAAGAATGCTGGATAAATATGCGAGGTCACATGTCCTGCTGGGCTGTAAAGCTGCAACCTTCAGGCCGGGCGCGGTTGCTCACGACTGTAATCCCAGCACTTTGGGAGGCCGAGGCGGGCGGATCACAAGGTCAGGAGATCGAGACCATCTTGGCTAACACGGTGAAACACCGTCTCTACTAAAAATACAAAAAATTAGCCGGGCGTGGTGGCGGGCGCCTGTAGTCCCAGCTACTCGGGAGGCTGAGGCAGGAGAATGGCATGAACCCGGGAGGCGGAGCTTGCAGTGAGCCGAGACCGTGCCACTGCAGTCCGGCCTGGGCTAAAGAGCAGGACTCTGTCTCAAAAAAAAAAAAAAGCTGCAATCTTCAGAGTCATCATTTTGATGAACAAAAATTTCTTTCATCTCTACAGGATAAAGTCTAGATGTTAACAACATGTAATCGTACATAGGTTTGATCCCAATAGACAGTAAATAGATGTTCAAAGCAAAGGTACATTCTCAAAAGATTTAAATAAGGCAATATTATGTTGCGACATTGAGAAAACAAGCATTCTTCCTTTTGCCTTCTTTTCAAGTTCTAGGTAACTTTTCTTAACAGCATGTGAGTTATCTGGATAACTTGGACTGCCTCTGAAGAAACGTTTTTCTGCTTTTGTTAAAAGGTGATTTAAGAAAGTTGTAGTGATTTCACCATCTGAAATATGCCTTCCATCATTGAAAACCCAGCTCAGAATCCTCCAATCCCCCTACATTAAAATTAATTACAGTCTCTGTCTGTATTTTTTTTTTTTTTTTTTTTGAGATAGAGTCTGACTCTGTCACCCACGCTGGAGTGCAGTGGCATGACCCCCGCTCACTGCAACCTCTGTCTCCGGGTTCAAGCGATTCTGCTGCCTCAGCCTCCTGCGTAGCTGAGATTACAGGCACCTGCCACCATGCCCGGCTAATTTTTGTGTTTTTAGTAGAGATGGAATTTCACCATGTTGGCAAGGCTCCTCTTGAATTCCTGACCTCAAGTGATCTACCCGCCTCCACCTACCAAAGTGCAAGGATCACAGGCATGAGCCACTGCGCCCGGCCCTGTACTTTTTAAATTATAACAGCAGTTGTCATAATTCATTACGGTGTCTGTCTCCCCCCACCACAAGATTGTGACTTCACTGATACAAAAATTACATCTTCATCTTAGTATCCCAAAAGCCCCCCTAACTACTTTCCTTGTCTGTGAACAGGGACCAGATTTACATCCAATGTTATATAATATCTCCTTATTGAGGGCTTTATTAACCTGTCTGAAAGATGACTAGTTAGCAGCAAGTTTTCCAGTAGAGTGGGATAACCAGCAAAACGTTACCAAGAATGAATGAAATATCATTCTAATACATGTTAAAATGCAAAATCCACAGTCACCTCATTTCATTTATAATATTCATAATTACATATACAGTATCTTAATTGGTTTAGATTTATTCTTCATTTTGTACAAAGGACTGTTGTCAGCTACAACTGTATGTGGCAAATATGCATTCATCCAGGATTTACAAGGCACTCCTGCCTTAATTAACAGACCTTACATCCAATGAGTAGTAAACTCATTTAAATTTCAATAAAATTAAATGTCCATGTTTATGCAGTCCTTTATCTAAATGCTGCCATTTGAATAGCAACATTTATTTCGTTTTCCCTTGGCTTCCCTTGATTAAACTTATAATAGATTGTATTGAGCCTGAATTATCTGAAAAAGAACTCTAAAGAAAAGTTCTTGGCATTTATTCAGATTAGCAAGATGGAAATACTAAAGTTTTAGTGTTAACATCTGAGTTTCTGCAATGCTGCAGATTCTCCCAAAAGCTGGAAAATAAAATCAGTTAGTCTCAACTCCAGTTAAGCAAGATCACATCCAACTAAAAATGTTTGTGGTATAAAGAAAAAGTATGTTAAGACTTTACTGTTGAAAAACACTCCAATGTGCCTTTACATGTATATTTAGAAAATTATTTAGTAGCCATAAGTGAATATTAGTATGTAAGAGAAGACGCCACCTCCATTCATTCAGTAAAAGAAATGTAATGAAGCAAGCTGCTGACTTTGGTTCCAGTCTAGGTTCTGCCACTAAACAATTGGATACATGGAGAAGAAGAGCTCCCTTTACTAATCTGAGATATATCATTTTCTTTATAATTAAAGAGAAATCTATACCAGATATTCCCCGATACATTTTTCAGTTTTAGTATTCATCACCATTTAAATAGCACCAGGGAAGGATGATTTTGGGGCATTCTTTCTTTTTGTACATTCCTCCCTAACCTCCGTCAAATGACCAACTATTTAGAATTTTTCTTTCTAGATATTTATCCCTAGTCCCTTCACTTCTTTCCAACCTACAGCCTCCTTATTGATTCAAGTTACCGTCTATTGCTGCCTGGATTTTAGTAACAGATCTGATTGGACTCATATATCCACTCTTTTCTACCCTCCCCCACTACACACACACACACACACACACTTTGACCCACTAGAGCCAAATTATATTTTTATAGAAAAATATTAGTTCATTAAAATGTACATTAACCAGAGTCATTCTTTAATTATCTAGCCATTTCTCTTTGGATAAAGCCAAAAATCCTGAACATGGCTCTCCAGCCATATCTCACAGCCTTTCTTTTTCTAATCCAGAGATCCCTGACATCTCTTAAACCCCCCAGAATCTTCAGCATGGGATGCTATTTCCACATCTCTTTAGCAAACTAATCTAATAGCTTCAATTTTTGAGAAGAACTGTCTGTGATTCATGCGCCAGGTTAGATTCTACTATTACATCCTTCCACCACAACCCATATTTTTCTTCCTTGCTGTTGAGTCCAATCATGATTATTATATTCTTTAATATCTGTAGAACTTATTATGTACCTGGGCACTGTTAAAAATATTTTCCATGTATTCACTAACTTATCTGCATAGTGCCTTTTGTACCTGACCTGTGGTAACCTACATAGATAAGTTCTTGAAGTTCTGTAATTTTCCTGTAATATCTGTTGCAGACTGAGCTGAGTCAATTTGTTCCTCCAACAACTGACAGATTGTTTTGTGAAATAGGAGTCTCCTCCAGTAATTATAAGGAGAGAGGAGCTATGTGCCTCCTCATATACATGCTCAAAATGCATATGATCGAATGGTATGAGACAAAATAAGTCTCCAATAAATTATTCTACACCATGTACATTTATTAGCCAGAAGGCACAAAGACTCCCCCACAGCCTGCACCTTTCAAGTGAAATCTCACTTTCTACACTGGGACACCCTGAAAAACACTTTGCTGGAAAGGTTCCCACCGTGCACATGTAATGATATTTTCTCTGCAATCTCAGCCTGCGTTTCCATCAGATCTGGGGTTAGCCTTCTGTTAACTGAAGTAAGAAGGAGCAGAGTTTCCAATGGATAGGTATGAGACTGCTGAGCTCGCTAGCATTTTATACTTTCCTTCCCAAGGCTACACTAGTTTAGTTTAAATTTACCTAGTTTCCAAAGCTTCCCTCCTCCATGCCAGGGGGCTGGGTTTGCACAGGCTTCTGCCCTCAAGACAGACTAGGTCTGAATTTTGAGACCCAGGTAACCAGTGTAAAAGGCTGCACTCTGCCTTCACCGTGAGCTCTCTCTTGAGGGCCTCCTATACTTTCTCCAGCGTCATCAGCCTTAGGCTGGAAACATCTATTCATCAGTGGCTAAATGCAGTGAATCTCAAAAAAGAAAGACTGGAGGGCTCAATTCTCTTCCGTTTAGGAACAAATTGGTTTACTTTCTCCCAAAGGAGAAGGTTTAAATACATAGAGCAATTGGAAAAGGCAGTAAGCATCAGGTCAAAACAAAGAAAAAGGTAATATTCTGTCATTCCTTCAAAGCAATGTTGTTTCTTTCTTATACTTATATAACTAACACGGTCCTCTCAAGGGATGCTTCCCAGAGCAAAGAAATTCTGCTCCAAAATGACTTCTGCCTTCTAAGAGAAGAAACAACCGCAGCAATAACAATAACAAAAATGCCTCTAAATGCTATTGAACACACTGTACATACCTATAATTCTTCCCAATCATTTTATCAGGGCTCGCATAATAAAGCAGAAGATCTGAAGACTAAAGGTGTCTTTGCGTTTTCCTTTCATTCTGTGTTTACAGTTACTCTTTAAAAGCCTCTTACTTGTTTATTATTCATTTTTTCAACAAATGTATATGCATTTACTACATTGCAGTCACTGTGCTAGGCCCTGGTCCAAGGACCAAAAGTGATAATCCACGTGAAAGTGTTTCATCATGTATTATACAAATATAGAAAAAAGTATTACTACTACTCATCATGACCCTGAGAATATACATCTTTTTGCAGGAAAGTTCACATCATTAAGGAAACAGAAGGTTAGGGATGCTTTGTTGTATAATGGTATCACAAAGACCTTAGTCTCTCGAGTTGAATAGTTACTAGAAACTACCCACAGTAACAGCCTAAAACTCAAGTCAACTTCCCACGCTGCAGGCTGCCAGACACCAAAGTGTGGAAGTTGGAAGGACACAGCAGCTGTGTCGCGGCTGGAAGTGAAGCTGATGTAGCAGGCAGTGCCCCTCACAGCGAGCCAACATGTTCACGCAACTGCGGGGGAGGCTTTCCAATAAACCTTGTGCTGCTGTTGTGATAGAATTTCAAACGTGCATTTGGATTTCACCTAGGTGTACAATGCTACAAGTAGGGAATCGGGATTTGCTGCAAGAAAATGATTTAGTTTGGAGTATGAAATTCTCCTGGATGTTGATCTGTAGTTAGTTCAGCAGTGGAAGGTCTGTTGTGGCCCATTCCAAACAACCCTCTTGACAGTGTGATGAGAGCTGCTTACTTTGTATGAAGGGAAGAGAGAGAGAAAGGTAAAATTACCTGTGGATTCCTTCACCTCTACATCCCATTGCAAATATCCTAATCTCCTCCAGAAGAGGATCCTCTCCGACTTAATCAAATGACTACATTAAATAAAACCACATAAGCTAAGGGGAAAAAAGACACAGAGAGCTTGTCAGAGCCAGGGAGAGAAATGCAAAAAATACACTTTTTCCAGCTCATTCATTCATCCTGCAAATACTAATTGAGTGTCCACTATGTGCCAGGCACTGATCTAGGCACTAAGGCTAAAGCAATAAACAAAAGAAAGAAAAATGCTCATCATAATGGTACTGATATTCTAGCTGAGACAATAAAAATAAACATAATAAATATACTGTAGAATTGTTTTAATATAGTTACTCATATAACCATAAAGGTTTACTTTTCCTCAGCACAGTCTGTTATATGCTGGCTTCCTGCATCCATCTTGTGAATGTATCATCTGAAAAAGTGACATCTGAAGTCACTGTGCTGAGAAGCAAAAGGAGATAAAAATAGAGGCGGCAAAAACTCCCTCAGCTAAGAAATAACACATCTTATTTCTGATTACATTTGATTGGCCAAATGTGGTTGCACGCCCCTATGCTAATGCAATAAGAGCTGGAAAATCTATAGTAGCACCTAGTTAATGAGCACTGAGGGTCTTTGTCATAGTATGTTAGAAGGTAAAAAAATGTAATGAAAAAGTGAATACTAGTGGAAAGGGTATTAGGAGCAGAGAGGCACTGAGTGGTGAGCAGGTTGCAATTTTAAGTAGGATGGTCAATGCAGGCCGCAATTTTTAAGTGACTTAAGAAAAAAGATTTGAAATTGAGGGAGTTATCCATGCAGATATTTGAGAAAAGATATTTTTAGGCACAAAAAATAGCCAAACAAAAGTCATAAGGCAAGAGAGTGTTTGGCTTGTTTGAGGAGCTTCCAAAGAGGCCATGTAGCTAGGACCAATGGCATGAGGGGAGGTGAGGAAGAGTCAAGATCAGAGACATCAGAGTTCAGGTCAGAGAAGGGATTATTGTCCACTGTAAGAATTTCACTTTTTTTTTTGAGACAGAGTCTCGCTCTGTCGCCCAGGCTGGAGTGCAGTGGCACAATCTCAGCTCACTGCAACCTCTGCCTCCTGGGTTTAAGCAATTCTCTGCCTCAACCTCCTGAGTAGCTGGGATTACAGGTGCCCACCACCATGACTGGCTAATTTTTGTATTTTTAGGAGAGACGGGGTGTCACCTTTTTGGCCAGGCGGGTCTTGAACTCCTGACCTCGTGATCCACCTGTCTCGGCCTCCCAAAGTGCTGGGATTACAGGTGCGAGCCACCATGCCTGGCCCAAGAATTTCACTTTTAACTCTCAAATGGGGGACTTTGCAGAATATTGAGCATGGGAGTAACATGATTTA